>NC_064828.1:102568753-103184503 GCF_024166365.1 Elephas maximus indicus | reverse complement strand
AGTCAAGGATGGATGCCTAGAAATAGCCTGCCTCAAGATAGGCAGAAGTCTGGAAGAAGGGAAGAGAAAGTGTTGGAGAGGTAACCACGCTTGTCATGAGTACCCCATATACTCAACATGGTCCCAGCTGGGGACACAGTGGTTGACCAGATAGACAGGACCTGCCATGAGGAACAGTCTAGATGCCTGAGAATTGTTTGAAGGCAGTCGTGGGCATAGCACCCCCTGTGGGAGATGACGCTAGCCCTGTGGCCTCCCACTCAAGAGTTAAGCAACGCTGGAGAGCCAGGTGTGGTGCCTTTTTGGGGGGGTGGGGGGGTGGTTTGCAGAGATATAATGGTGGTGTTGATGGGATAGGTGGGACCAGTAACGGGTCAGAGGGAGGGTGAAAACATTAGAACCTACTTCTGCTTTTTTGACTTTGATTTTAGTCCCACAGAGCTGATCTATCTGATCAGTGTGAAACCTTAGAAATCAAGGAGATTAACCTCAGAAAGCTGGGCGTACACCTCTCGCGTCCTCAACACAGTGAGGTGTTCCTTGTAAAAGATGTTCACCCTCTACCTCATCCTCCTATCATTTGCTGTTTTTAAAATAGGTTCTTTTGCCTTCTGCTACAGTGAAAGTATTTCTACAATTCTTAGTAAGTAAATTGAGTCTTAAAGCTTAAACCTCTGCCCCGGGCAAGGAACCAAAGGATGTCATTGTATATCACTTCAAAGGCTGATAAGATGTTTAAGGTCTCCACTCCCTGAAAGAGTTGCTTTCTTTTAAGGCCAGCCAGCAGCGTTTGTGCACACGTCCTGCCATTATTCCAGAGAGAAGCATGAAGACCGGTACTCCATCGCTGAGGCTCTTGTTTGAATATGCTCCCCCTCCTCGTGCCCCACAAAGATTGCATTGTGTTTTGGGTGACGGATGCCCAGGCAGCATGATATTAAAAGCAATACCTTTTCCATCTGGAGGAATCAGTTAAAAAAAACCAGCAGTCTCAGTTGCACCATTTCCATGTTCTCCTGAAGCAGTCACTCAAGGACGTAGAGTTTTCTCATTTTTATTTTTTGGATTGTGACTGTGCTGGTGAAAAATACGTGAGCTACTCTCTCACCATCTCTGATCATCCATCGTTTAAAGTCTCTCGGTGACAAGTCATACGGGTGGAGTTGGGAGTCTGCTGTTTGTCACAGACACTGCTCTCTGTCAGGTTTATCCCTGGGCAATGCCGAACATGTTCGTTCTGTCTGCTGTCACCTGCAGGTGAGTTGGCACAGGAGACACCCTCCACCCATGAAAGAATGAGGGGAAGATTTTCAGTTAATTGCCCAGGCAATAGGGAAACACTGGCAGCGCTGCTGGAAATATTTGCTGTTGGCTGCACAGCCCTTGACACAGAATCTCTTCCAGCTGTAACAAGTAATTTATACGTTTTGATTTTGAAAATGAAGGACTGCACTCTCAAGTCTCAGGAGCATAAGGCTTCCGAATAGAAGGAGACAGAGTCCTTGAATGGATTCCTTTAGCCCAGCGATGGGTGGTAGCACACCAATGCTTTGATGGCCCAAGACTAGACCATCTCCTTTCTATCTCACACAGCGCAGTGCTTGCAGCTCAGACGTGCCTGTGAGTGGCTTTAATGAAAGTGTGATTAGGGTAGTGGTGTTTGTCCGTAGTTCCCTTTCCTGCACCTGAGTCCCTGGTCCTGCAGGACAGAGACAGAACTCTAGTCCTCCATCAAGAGGCCATGCTGCATTGCTCTGGCTTAGGGGCATCACATCGCTGCCTTCCATAGAAGGAGCATTAACCAGCCAGCCAGCAAAAATGTAACGTAAATGAAGACTTGGGAACCGCACAGGCTGAAGCTCCCGTCCTCCTCGCATTCCAGACCACTGCCCTCAGGCAGACTGGAGATGGCTTAATACAAGTCTATTTGTAACACTCTGGTTCCACCCAGATCAAAGGGCAGAGAGCCTGCTGGGTTACGGCCTCCAAGGTGAAAACTGGACACTAGAAGCCAGCCTCTGTGACTTGGCCGTGCCCTGAATCGCGAAGAAGTGCCAATTCTGTTATGGCTGTTTGAACCATCAGATGGACACTTTGAAGTCTCTTTGCCTGTAATAAATTGTATTTAATTCCTCCCTAAGCCTGCCCCCAACTCGGACTAATTTAAGATTTGGGGCTTCTTCTAAAATGGCATTTCTTGTTGGGGCTGGTGACACACACAAGTTAAATAGGTGGTGGTGTGCCTGCCAGGAGCCAGGGAGGGCTCTGTTCAGGGAACAGATCTTCAGGGGCGCTCTGGACATTATTGTTAGTGGGGTTACTCTGTCACATGAAGTCATTATGAGTCGGAACTGACTTGAGGGCACCCAACAACAACAACAACAAGAGGAACTAAGGAGTCCCTGGGCGATGCAAATAGTTAATGCATTCGAATGCTAACTGAAAGGCTGGAGGCTTGAGTCTACGCAGAGGCACCTAGAAGAAAGGCCTGGTGATCTGAAAAGTTAGCAATTGAAAACCCTATGGAGCATGAGTTGACTCCGAAGCAACTTGGAGTTCCTCCTCCAGGAAGTATAAGTCAAAGGTAAAGAGGCATCTCACTTTTTTTCCTCAAACGGAATATGGAAGTGTTTGGTCCTGATGTTGCCTGAAGAAGCATTTTCCTATAAGCTCTACAACATAGGGATGCGTACCTGGGAGCCCTCACTGAGGGCTTGTTGATTATTGACTAATGTCCTGCTGTTGTTGCCTGAATAAGACTTTTAGATTCCATGGATCAGTGCAATTTTCAAAGAAAATTACCTCCCCACCACACACTTTTTTTCTTGCAAATAAGGGCTTTAAAAAGTTACCAGTTGTTATCATTGTGATTTAGAGAACAATGAACCTTCAAAACAAACCATAAAAACCAGTAAGGATTTAATTTCAGAATAAAAAGCAGTCTCATAAATTTGATAAATTTAGCATTATAAAAAATGTAATACACTGTTCTTGTTTTTCCCATTTTGCCTCTGACTTGTGAAAACTTTGTTATTGACAAGTGTAGATCTGTGAATTATTGTGTTAGATTACATAGATTGTATAATATATGTATATATACACACACACACACATATAACCGATTGCCATTGAATTGATTCCGACTCATAGCGACCTTATAGGACAGAGTAGAACTGCCCCACTGCCCTTATAGGGCTTCCAGGGAGCAGCTGGTGGATTTGAACTGCCGACCTTTTGGTAGCGGCCAAGCTCTTAACCACCAGGGCTTCCATATGTATATATTACTCAAAAATTAAAATTAATTATTACGGTAATAATGTGCATTTATATTAGGCTTTTAATTACAGCATACCTTTACATACATTATCCTATAGGATCAGTTGGTATATGCCTTTGAAACATAAATTAGCCTTAATAGCCTACACTAAACAGAATTAAGAATAGAAAGCAAGTCTAGTGTTTAAATAAACTGTAAGCATCCTAGAGTCAAATATAAATAATTTTCAAAATTATCTACTGCTTTGGTGTCTCCATATCTCTGTTAGCCTGCTTTATTAGCCAGACTGAATATGCAGGTAATATCCCTCGCTGCCTACATGCATATATTTATGACGGTATTTTCTGAATAAAGCAATCAGAACATATATTCTGATAAACATAAATATACATGGGGAGAATATAAGGAAATGATTTAAAATAGAATATGAGAAAACTAGGAGCCCTGGTGGCTCAGTGGTTAAGTGTTCGGCTGCTAACTGAAAGGTTGGCAGTTCGAACCCGTCAGCCGTTCCACAGGAGGATTGTGGCAGTCTGCTTCTCTAAAAGATTTACAGCCTTGGAAACCCTATGAGGCAGTTCTATTCTGTCTTATAGGGCCACTATGAGTTGGAATCAACTCCACGGCAATGCATTTATGAGAATACTTGAGGAGTATGTGGGGCAGGAATTAAAGGAGAGAAGTGAGCAAGAGCTAGCAAATGAGAGAAAGAATTTTTCCTTGAATAGGAGTGTTCTAGTCTCAAGCCTGTATTTAAAAACAAATATATATTTTCAACTTCAACTCAAGTGTTTCCGTCATGAACATCTGAATGACGAGCATGTCTACTTTTGAGTGTTCTCTTCCAGCAAGAAAATAAACTATTTTCCCTTTGCCCAGCTCTTCCTTCTGGCTCCTACTTGCTCTCCCAGGGTTACAGCCTCCCTAGTGCTCCTTAAGGGGGCAGTGGTGCTTTCGTGGTAGAATTCTCACCCTCCATGCAGGAGACCTGGGTTCGATTCCCAGCCAATGTACCTCATGCATCCATCTATCAGTGGAGGCTTGTGTGTTGCTATGATGCTGAACAGGTTTTATGGGCACTTTTAGACTAAGACTGACCAGGAAGAAAGACCTGGTGATCTACTTCTGAAAATCAGCCAGTGAAAAACCCTATGGGTCACAGTGGTCCAATCTGCAACCGTTCTTGGGAATGGCGCGGGACTGGGCAGTGTTTTCTTCCATTGTCAGGGACAAACTCCACGGTAGCCTAGTTGCTAAATTGACAGTCTTCTTTTGAAAACTTGCAGTCAAGCTAGTACTTCAATTAACCCGTTACTGTCAAGTCAATTCTGACTCATAGCCACTCTATAGGACAGAGCAGAACTGCCCCATAGGGCTTCCAAGGACAGCCTGGTGGATTTGAACTGCTGGCCTTTTGGTTAGCAACCGTAGCTCTTAACCACTACGCCACCAGTGTTTCCAGGACTTTAATTAGGTGTTAATTAATTAATCAATTCATTAATTCCAGCATTCAGTAAATATTTACTGGGTGCCTTCTCTGTGTCAGGCTTGGTGCTTGGTGGGGGATACAATGAACTCAAAATAAAAATGGTTTTACTCCCAGAGAGCTCACAGTCTACTAGGGATATAGACAATAAACTAGAAAAGAACAAATAGTTACAAATAGTGATGAGTTCTGGGTAGGAAAAAACGGGGGGGGGGGTGTCAATTAACTTGAAAGCCATCTTGCGAACGCCTCAGGCAAAGAGAAAATTCATTTGTTAATCAACAATTGACTGTTGACATTCCTTAGAAAAAGTTTAAAGATTACAAATCTGTGCGTTGTGGTTGTATATATATGTATGTGTGTATATCTCTGTGTATGTGTGTGTGTATCAAATAGGCAAAGGCTATACACCATCAAGTTGTTGTCATTAGGCGCCTCTGAGTCCGCTTTATCTCATATATAACAGAATGAAACATTGCTCCGACCTGCGCCATCCTCACAATTCTTGGTGTGTTTAAGCCCATTGTTGCAGCTAATCGTAAGGTTAGTGGTTATTTTATCTTTGGGTAATGGGAATTTTTAACTTCCCTGTATCTCCTAAATTTCTTGTAATAAAATTGTATTGCTTTTATATTGTAAGAAAAAAAATTAAGAAAGGAAATCATTAGAATAAAACAATTAACTCTTAATTTTCCCATGGCCTCTATTTAATGAGTAATTACTCTGCAATAAACTAGGAAACAAGAAATAATTAGTTATAAATAGTGATGAGGCTTTGATTTGCCAGATGATTTACTGGGAGCGAAGAGCACTTTCAGACAGGAATGGTGGAGCCACTTGGCTGACTTAATGCTCATACCAAAGACTCTTCTTTCCATGAAATGGAGCTAATGATTGGGCCAGATATCTGAGATTATGCACAAATTTAATTTTTAATTTTTTTTTCAGGGGTTATATTTACATGCCATTTCTGTTTCCCGTTAAAAAAAAAATCATTTGACATTGCCTGAGCATCTACTTTGTGAATATGGCCCTAAGCTTGCACTCATTGAGTGCACACCTGGTAAGGGAGAAAATGTTTTTTTACACAGCTCTGTGTACAATAACTGCTCCCGTCCTGCACCATTCTCACAATCATTGCTATGTTTGAGCCCATTGTTGCAGCCACTGTGTCAATCCACGTTGTTGAAGGCCTTCCTCTCTTTTGCTGACCTTCTACTTTACCAAGCATGATGTCCTTCTTCAGGGACTGGTCCCTCCTGATAACATGTCCAAGGAGCATTCTGGTTGTACTTCTTCCGAGACAGATTTGTTTATTCTTTTGGCAGTCCATGGTATATTCAACATTCTTTGCCAACACCATAATTCAAAGGCATCAATTCTTCTTCGTTCTTCCTTATTCATTGTCCAGCTGTCGCATGCATATGGGGTGATTGGAAACACCATGGCTTGGGTCAGGCACACCTTAGTTCTTAAGATGATGTCTTTGCTTTTTAACACTTTATAGAGGTCTTTTGCAGAAGATTTGCCCCATGCAATGTGTCTTTTGATTTCTCGACTGCTGCTTTGATGGGCGTTGATTGTGGGTCCAAGTAAAATGAAAGCCTTGACAACTACAATATTTTCTCCATTTATCATGATTTTCTTTACTGGTCCAGTTGTGAGGATTTTTGTTTTGTTTATGTTGAGGTGTAACCCACACTGAAGGCTGTAGTCTTTGATATTCATCAGTAAGTGCTCCAAGTCCTCTTTATTTTCCGCAAGCAAGGTGTGTCATCTGTGTATTGCAGGTTGCTAATGAATCTTCCTCCAATCCGGATGCCCCGTTCTTCTCCATATAGTCCAGCTTCTGGGATTATTTGCTCAGCATACAGATTAAATAAGTATGGCGAAAGGATACAACCCTGATGCATTCCATTCTGACTTTAAACCTCACAGCATCCCCTTGTTCTGTTTGAACGGCTGCCTCTTGGTCTATGTACAGGTTCCTCATGAGCACAATTAAGTGTACTGGAATTCCCACTCTTTGCAATGTTGTCCATAATTTGTTTTCATTCACACAATGGAATACCTTTGTATAGTCAATAAAACACAGGTAAACATCTTTCTGGTATTCTGTGCGTTCACCCAAGATCCATCTGACATCAGCATGATATCCCTGGTTCTATATCCTCTTCTGAATCCGGCTTGAATTTTTGACAGTTCCTTGTCAATGTGCTGCTGCAACTGGTTGGAATGATCTTCAGCAAAATTTTACTTGCATGTGATATCAATGATATTGTTAGATAATTTCTGCATTCTGTTGGATCACCTTTATCTGAAATGGGCACAAGTATGGATCTCTTCCAGTCTGTTGGCCAGGTAGCTGTCTTCCAAATTTCTAGGCATAGATGAGTGAGCACCTCCAGCACTGCATCAGTTTGTTGAAACATCTCAATTGCTATCAATTCTTGGAGCCTTGTTTTTCGCCATTGCCTTCAGTGCATCTTGGACTTCTTCCTTCAATAGCATCAGTTCTTGATAGTAAGCTACCTCCTGAAATACTTGAACTCGGCCAGTTCCTTTTGGTACAGTGACTCTGTGTATTCCTTCCGTCTTCTCTTGAAGCTTCCTGTATTGTTGAATATTTTGGCCATAGAATCCTTCAGTACGCCAGCTCGAGGCTTGAATTTTTTCCTCAGATCTTTCAGCTTGAGAAATGCCAACCGCTTTCCTCCCTTTTATTCTAATTCTAGGTCTTTACACATTTCATTATAATACTTTGTCTTCTCGAGCCACCCTTTGAAATCTTCTGTTCAGCTCTTTTACCTCATCATTTCTTCCATTCACTTTAGCTACTCTACATTCAAGAGCAAGTTTCAGAGTCTCTTCTGACATCTGCTTTGGTCTTTTCATTCTTTTCCCGTCTTTTTAATGATCTCTTGCTTTCTTCATGTGTGATTTCCTTGATGTCATTTCACAACTCCTCTGGTCTTCGGTCATAAGTGTTCAATGCATCCAGTCTTTTTGTGATATGGTCTGTAAATTCAGGTGGGATATACTCAAGGTTGTATTTTGGCTCTTGTGGACTTGTATTCTTTTCAGCTTCAACTTAAACTTGCATATGAGCAATTGATGGTCTATTCCACAGTGGGCCCTGGCTTTGTTTTGACTGCTGATACTGAGCTTCTCCATCGTCTCTTTCCATAGATGTAGTCGTTTTGATTCCTGCGTATTCCATCAGGTGAGGTCCACGTGTATAGTTGCCATTCATGTTGTTGAAAAAAGGTATTTGCAATGAATAAGTCACTGGTCTTGCAAAAATCTATCATGCAATCTTTAGCATCATTTCTGTCTCCAAAGCCATATTTTCCAACTACTGACCCTTCTTTGTTTCTGACTTTTGCATTCAATCACCAGTAATTATCAATGCATGTTGATTGCGTATTTGATCAATTTCAGACTGCAGAAGTTGGTAAAAATCTTCAATTTCTTCATCTTTGGCCTTAGTGATTGGTGCATAAATTTAAATAATAGCCGTATTAACTGATCTTCCTTGTAGATGTATGGATATTATCCTATCACTGGCAGTGTTGTATTTCAGAATAGGTCTTGAAATGTTCTTTTTCACGATGAATGCAATGCCATCCTTCTTCAAGTTGTCATTCCCGGCACAATAGACCTTACGATTGTCCAATTCAAAAATGGCCGATACCAGTCCATTTCAGCTCAGTAAGGTCTAGGATATCATTCATTATGCGTTCCATTTAATATTTGATGACTTCCAGTTTTCCTAGATTCACACTTCATACATTCCACATTCCAATTATTAATGGATGTTTGCAGCTGCTTCTTCTCATTTTGAGTCTTGCCACATCAGCAAATGAAGGTCCCAAAAGCTTTACCTCGCCCACATCAAGGTCGACTCTGCTTTGAAGAGGCAGCTCTTCCCCTGTTGTCTTTTGAGTGCCTTCTAACCTGAGGGGCTCGTCTTTCAGCCCTATATCAGACAGTGTTCCACTGCTATTCATAAGGTTTTCACTGGCCACTTTTTCAGAAGTAGTCTGCCAGGTCCTTCTTCCCAGTCCGTGTTAGTCTGGAAGCTCTACTGAAATCTGTCCACCATGGGTGACCCTGCTGGCATTTGAAATACCAGTAGCATAGCTCCCAGCATCACAGCAACACATAAGCCACCCCAGTATGACAAACTGACAGACAAGTGGTGGAAGGGAGAGGACAGTTATATGCAAACAATATAAAGTAGAAAGTGTGCAGGGTAAGGTGGAGGAGATCAGCAAAGGGTTTCTGGAGGTAGCATTTGGACCAGACCCTACGCGGCTGGAAAGCCCTAGACTTGAGACTGGCAGTGCCATACACCTGCTCTGTCACTTTTATAAAGTCAGAGAAATATCCATTAAGCCTCTTTTTCATCTTAAAACTAACAAGTCTTTGTTTCCTGGGGGCATATGTCTTGTCAGGGAGCAATAATAATATATCAGTTTCCATCAAGTTGCATTCTGTCATCATAATGATTATAGGGAGGCTGCTTTTAGCTTCTGTCATGCATTTTAATGTGTTACAAAAAACATAGAAACCGACTAAAGGCCTAATGGAGCCGTAATGGACGTGGAGTTGGCAAGACTGTGGATGGGCCATGCCATGGATGGAACATTCTCTGCATTAGGGGAGTCTATGGTAAAATTCGGTTTCACCTGCCACCCCTAGGAGATAAGTGGGCAAAATGGCTCATTCTGATTGGTCTGGTTGCATTTTCCCTCAATGCCAGCCGTGTGCCCCCTAGTCCTCATGGGTTCAAGGATTACACAAGAAGAGGAAACCCCTGTGAGTACAGCTTTCTGAGGAGGCTGTTACTGAAGGAGGTGGTCCATTATGAATGCCGTGAAGGATTCTCTTCTAAAAGGGAAAGAGAAGTTGGAGATCAAGTGTGAGTGCATTTTATGGTATGCAGAGCCCTGATGTGTGGGTCTGCATCATACCAGAACCCAGTAGAAGGACAGGCATATGGCATCTGAGCTGCCAAACTGGACCATTTTTAGAGCCTAGTTCAGCTGGGTCATCTTGGAGGTGGCTTTCATAAATGAATACAATAAATGCCAAACTAGCCTTTTGAGGAAGAACTAAGTTGATGAGAAGGAGCCGTTTTTACCATATGTCCCAATAGTAAATGTGTTCCAAACAGGGCCTGGCCCAAAGTCTTACATTTTTCTATAAACCCTATAGCACGGGAATGGGCACCTAGGAGCCCTTAAACCAAAAACGAACAAACAAAAAACCCATTGTTGTCAAGTTGATTCCAACTCATAATGACCCTATAGGGCAGAGTAGAACTGCCCCAGAGAGTTTCCAGGGAGAGGCTGGCGGATTCGAACTGGTGACCTTTTGGTTAGCAGCCGTAGCTCTTAACCACTGCATCACCAGGGCCCCATAGGAGCTCTTAGTGAGGGCTTGTTGATTATTGAGTAATATCCTCAGATATTCCCAAAAGAAGGTGTTGCTAAAGAATTGCAGCTAAAATAATACCAGGCACAGACATGCCTTTGAATCTGGAATTCTGACTTTGTTGAGTCCATCTTTCTAACACGAATTGTTTTCCTCTAAATACTCTTGAATCTTGAATGCTATTTTTTCCCATTGCTTGTGGATATTCTTGTCTTAAAATCATTTAGGTCTGTAAGGCATAAGAGATTTATCACCCAGTAGAAGAATGAGCTGTTGTGAATCCTAGTGTTTCTGCTAAGTTACCCTTTAGTTGGTGTTGGGGTGTTTTCCGTCTCTCCCTGGTCCCTGAATTTGGAAACGAGCGAGTTATAGTACGTCCTGATTCGGTTTTAATCCATCAAAATCAAGTTAGTGGTAAGTGATGGAGGAGCTTACTTTGTATCGTCCAGGCTGCCTGGAGACATCAGCCACATGCCAAAAGCTTGCTCGTTGCCCGGCAACCTCGCAGGAGGAATAGATTTTCTGCCACTGGCTCCCTTTTTAGTGAGGCTGAATCTATTAACATTACTATTCTAGCCCAGAGAACCGGAGCTGGAGTTTAGCTGAAAAGAATGGTCAGGGTTTTTCGTTTTTATTTTTTAATAACCCAGCACCGCGTTTCTGGCTTCTAGACTCTTCTGCTAATTTCATTGGCTTCTCGATAAAGACTTAGAGCTTATTAATATTACTTAACACTGCCGAAGCTGAAGAGGTCAGTTCTGCACCTCCTTGGCCCTAAGAAAGCTCATTATTAAGATTTTGTAGAAATCACCACGCAGGGAATGGATGAGGACTATAAACATTCAAGTTAAACGTGGAGCAGATAAGAATGACCTCATTCGCCCCCAAACTTTTCTGAGTTCTCACAGGCATAGACTTAGCATCTGGCTGTTGAAGCTGTTATTTCTTCAAGAGTACGCGATCTCGCTCTGATTGAAAAGCGGTGGTGTACTCCTTCCTCTTATCCTTCAATCAAAGAATGTCTTTTCTCCTTTTGTAGCTAAATACTTCACCAACTGGATGGATGGTTTCCATCCACCAGGGGAGTCTGCAGGGCTGTCATCCCTGTTGTTTTGCTTACGCTCTTAATGTAATGGCTTTGGGTAGTAGCAGGGAAGCTGATGCGGAAACCCAGCGTCAGGTGGCTAGAGTTATTTGCCACTGCAGAAATGCAATTTTAATAATGGACCGTATCAGCTAAATGGGTTTCCTAGCCCCCTTGTAAAACAAAGGAAGATCTCAGCAGATTAACCCATTGGTGTCAGGAGAAATCAAAGATGCCAAGAATGCCACTTAATTAAGGTACTCTTGCATTTCAAATTAGCAATCTCGGAAGCAGGTTTCAGAAATTCTCTGGCTAGGAGAGGAGGGGAAGGCTCTTACTGAATGGACATTCGCCTCCTCATCAATCCCTTTTTTTCTAAAGGCCAAATGTGGAAAAGCACCCTTTGTGATGGGGCAGAGAAATGCGCGTAACTTGATAAAACCAAGACCAACACTTGATAAAACAATCTGGGAGTGGTTCGGTTTATTTGTCCCGATCATTCGAAACTTATTATGATCACTCAGGTATTTTGGGTTGTATCTTCCGAAGTAAACTTAGAATGTGACTGATTCAAGGCACCTTTGAGATCAGCGCTCAAGTGCCCAGTTTCACAAATGAAGAAATCGAAGTGGTGAAAATGTTTGTCCAAAGATGTATAGCTTCTCAGTAGTGGCAGAACAGGGACCAAAATCTGGCCCGGTGACTCTTAATCACAGCACCACCCAGTGATGTGTTTGAAATGAGGTGAGGGACGAAAAGCACCTAATTCCACAGCTTTGATTCCAGGCGTATGTCCAACATCTACTTAAGGCACATATGTGGTGTAGGAGGAAAGCCTCCTAGCATAGTGGCTAAGAGCTATAGCTGCTAACCAAATGTTGGCAGTTCGAATCCACCAGGTGTTCCTTGGAAACTCTATGGGGGCAGTTCTGCTCTGTCTATAGGGTCACTATGAGTCAGAATTGACTTGACAGCAGTTGGGTTTGGTTTTGTTTTGGTTTATGATGTGGATGGAAACCCTGGCGGCGTAGTGGTTAAGAGCTACGGCTATTAACGAAAAGGTCAACAGTCTGAGTCCACCAGGCTCTGCTTGGAAACCCTATGGGGCAGTTCTACTCTGCCCTATATGTTGCTATGGGTCAGCATCAACTCAACAGCAATAGGTTTGGTTTTTGGATTTTGGTGTGGGTGAGCAATGGTAGCTCAGTGGTAGAGTTTTCGCTTTCTGTGCTGGAGGTCTGCATTCGATTTCCGGCCAGTGTACCTTACGCACAGCCAGTGCCTGTCTGTCAGGGGTGGGGTGTGTGTTGCCATGATGCTGAATAGGCTTCAACAGTTTCCAGACTAAGAGAGACTAGGAAGAAAGGCCTGGTGATCTAATTCGGAAAATCAGCCAGTGAAAACCCTATAGATCACAGCAGTCCAATCTGCAACTGTTCACGGGGATGGCATTTTCCAAGGTTTTTTTTTTTTAATCGTCAGGCATAGTTTCATCAAGTTAAGCGCGTTTCTCTGGCAAATCACAAACTGTGCTTTTTTCAGTTGTGCCTAGGTCGCCATGATGGGTGGGGGTAGACTCGACTTGCAACAGCTAACAACAACTGTGTGTGTTCAGGTACTAGGCTAGGTACGGGGAAAGGCAAGGTCTTTATCCTTAGGCGGTTACATTCTAGAGGTGGAAGAACCACACGGTAAACAAATAACAATAAGAGAATTATAGGTTGTGATAAGGGCTTAGCTAGCATACAAGGTGCACTATAGGGATGGTGGTGGAAATTAGAAGAACAAAGTATGGTCTGCTAAACTTCTCAACTGTTTAACACCTGCATCCTTAACACTAACAAAAAACTTGTGGGATAAAATGAAACCTCCAAAAGCGATTCATTGTTACACATTAAGTTGTATCGCCATGGAGAGATCTGCCCCTTGAGACGGTGAGTTCCCCCATCCTACAATGTGCAAAACAAAATAGAAAAGATACTGTGACTCAGTCACTTCATCCATCCATCCATTCATTCATTCAACTCCATGTTGCAAACACTTTCATTATTTCCTACGTGCCAGGTACCATTGAAAATCTCTGCTCAACAAAAATATTTCAAGGACCAAATTTGACTCACTTATATCAAGCAAGGAGCTCCTGGTGGTGCAGTGGTTAAGAGCTCAGCTGCTAATCAAAAGGCTGGCAGTTCAAATCCACCAGCCACTCCTTGGAAACACTATGGGGCAGTTCTACTCTGTCGAGGGGTTGCTATGAGTTAGAATTGTCTTGATGGCAATGACTTTGGTTTTGGTTTTATATCAAGCAAAATTCCGTACAATCTTCTTTTAGCATCAGTGTTTGGATAGTTTATCCTGACAAAATTTCATTCTTCCTTTAGTTACCTAGTGCTGCCATAACAAAGAATACAAGTGGGTAGCTTTCAAGAACAAAAGTTTATTTCTCACAGTTCAGGAGGCTAAAACCCAAAAAAACCAAACCCAGTGCCGTCGAGTCAATTCCAACTTATAGTGACCCTATAGGACAGAGTAGAACTGCCCCACAGAGTTTCCAAGGAGCGCCTGGCTAATTTGAACTGCCAACCCTTTGGTTAGCAGCCATAGCACTTAACCACTATGCCACCAGGGTTTCCTTCAGGAGGCTAGATGTTGGAATTCAGGGCATGGCTCTAGGGGAAGGTCCTTCCTCATCTATTTCAGCTTCTAGTAGCTGCTGGCAACCCTTGGTGTCCCTGGGCTTGTAGATGCCTCTGTCAGGTGTGTTTGTCTTAGTACAGCATCGTCCCTCTGTGTGTGTCTCTGTGTCTATTCTGCTGTCTTTATAACTCAGAAGTGATTAGGTTTAGGATCCACCCTACACTTGCAAGACCTCATTAACATAACAAATAAACCCCACTTCCCAACAGGGTAACATCCACAAAAACCGGGGGCCAGGAATTCAACATATATTTTGGGGATACAATTCAATCCATAAATTATTTTTCTTTCTAATTGGTTGCTTTCAAGGCCCTAGGCAACTTAATCTGCAAGAGTTTTTTTTTTTTTAACCCTTTCACAGCCCACAGGGTAGTCCAGCTCCAGTTAAATTCTAACTCTTTTGCAGACAAATTGGTTTTTATTCATGTCCCCTTCAGACGGCACTAGCATCCCCAAATGGGACAGTAGCAGCCCAAGAACCTCGAGATGCAAAGAAGGGAAGTGGGACTAGTGTTTCCCAGCAATCAGATGGCAGCTCGCACTGTGAGTGGGGCAGTTTCAGCCCATGGAACCTGCAAAGCACAAAATATAACTGGGCCTCGTTTATCCCAGTAGTGTCTCAATGGAACTTTTGTAAAAAATAATTCGGCCCTGAAAGGGTCTCGGTGTGTCCTGTGAAACCCTCACAGGAGGTTTTGCTTTAGTTTTAGATCTGTATTGAGCAGATCTCTTAGTGGTAAAAACGGATTGACTGTTTTTCAGGTCTTGATCTAACCAGATACCACAGGGCCACTTGTTCCTGGCATTGGCCACTATCTCTGTGCGTTGCCTCAGGAATATCCGGGATGCTGAAATCTGCCCTTTCCCTTGGGTGGATATCGCATTTCCTCTCATTACTATGCTGCAAATACAGATTTGAAGGAAAGGAATGAGAAAACAATGAAGAAAACTACTTATCCTGCAGTTGTTTGCATTTTCTTTGCTCCCCTGATATATCGTGATATCTGGGCATCAGATTTCATGGGAAAGTAGAAACAGCCAAGGGCACTGTTTTTGTAATTTCATATTAAACTCATTTCCTTGAAAATCTGGCTTGAAATGAGCTTTCTTCAAACTTTTCTTCCATTTTTGGTGTATCTCTTTTTCTTTTCCCGGGTGGCCTAAATTGAGTGCTTCACTCGTATTCCAATTGACTGTAGTTTGGGTTGAACACAGGAATGCTCACCAGTAGTGGACCAGCCCTAAATGGGTCCCCTTCTCTGTCACCCTTCACTTTTCCAGTGGAAGGTTCCTGAACATCGAAGCCTTGCTCTGTGCTAAACACTCCACTTGTATGATCTGACGTGCATTTCCCAATAAGTACTCCCACTAAGGAGTCCCTGGGTGGCACAAATGGTTAAGTGCTTGGTTACTAGCCAAAAGGTTGGAGGTTCGAACCCACCCAAAGGCACCTCGCAAGACAGCCCTGGCAATCTTTTTTCCGAAAGGTCACAGCTTTGAAAACCCTGTGGAGCAAATCTACTCTGCACACATAGTGTCACCATGAGTTGGAGTTAGCTCCGCAACAACTAACGACAAAGAGGGGCAGTGTGCCATTATTCCCATTTGACTGATGAGGAAACTGAGGCTGAGAGCATTTAAGCAGTTTGGCCAAGGACACACAGTATTAATGGTGAGCCATGCCCCAAGGCTATGTTTATGTGACTTTAAAGCCCCTATATTACTCAACAGCAACCAAACCAAAAAAACCCAGACCCGTTGCCGTCCAGTGGATTCTGACTCATAAAGACCCTATAGGACAGAGCACAGCTGCCCCGTAGAGTTTCTGAGGAACACCTGGTGTATTCGAGCTGCCGACCTTCTGGTCAGTGGCTATAGCTCTTAACCATTACGCCGCCAGGGTCTAAACGGGTTTGGTTTTGTTGTTTTATACTGTTCAAAGGGGCCCTGGGAAACCCTGGTGGCCTAGTGGTTAAGTGCTATGGCTGCTAACCGAAAGGTCGGCAGTTTGAATCCACCAGGCATTCCTTGGAAACTCTACGGGGCAGTTCTACTCTGTCCTATAGGGTTGCCGTGAGTCGGAATCCACTCAACGGCAAAGGTTTTTTTTTTTTTTAAGGGGCCCTGGTGGCACAGTGGTTAAGAGCTTGGCTGCTAACCAAAAGGCCAGCAGTTCAAATCCACCAGCCTCCTTGGAAACCCTATGGGGGCAGTTTTACTTTGTTCTGTAGGGTTGCTGGGAGTTGGAATTGACTCGGAAGCAATGGGTTTGGGTTTTTTTTTTTTTTTAAATAGGTCCTAGCTATATGCCACCCCCTTTCTTCCTCAATGTAGGATCCCTCCTTTTTTTTTCCTTTTGAACTGACCGAATCCTAAAATTGAGAGGAGAGGGGAGTGACTTTTGTATCATTTCCACTAGAACAGTATTTTCGATAATGTGTTCTCTTTTTTTTTAGAACACTAGTCAGCAAGGTGCTCCTTAAAAAAATAGTTTTGCACTCAAATATATTTTGTCAGAACTACTTATTGTATTACTTTCTAGAAGATTCTGGATTCACAGTAGCATTTTAAATGGTCTGAGGTATCCTTCAGCAAGGAAGCATTTTTAATTTTCAAATTTTTATTAAACTTTATTTTTTATTTTAATTTCATTTCCCTAAATTTCTATTTGATTGCAGATTTTTTCTTTCTTTTTTTTTTTTTGCCTCCTATTTTTTTTTTTTTTTTTTTTTAATGCCCTTAAAGGAACCCTGGTGGCACAGTGGTTAAGTGCTGAGTTGCTAACCTAAAGGTCGGTGGTTCGAACCCAACATCTGCTCCTAGTCGTAAAGATTACGGTCTTGGAAACCCTACGGGGCAATTCTACTATGTCCTATAGGGTTGCTATGAGTGGGAGTAGATTGGAGGGCAAGTGGGACAAAAAAAAAAAAGTTTTTTAAAAGCACAGTTTGCAAAAGTTTTGCATTAAAAGAGCTAGGTGCATGTTGTTGTTAGGTGCCTTCTGGTGGATTCTGACTTAGCGATCCCATGGGTCAGAGTAGAACTGCCCCATAGGGTTTCTTAGGCTATGAGTCCTAGTGGCTCAGTGGTTAAGAGCTACATCTGCTAACCAAAAGGTCAGCAGTTCAAATCCATCAGCTGCTCCTTGGAAGCTCTATGGGGGCAATTCTACTCTGTCCTCTAGGGTCAGAGTTTACTCCACAGTAACGCTTTTTTTTTTTTTTTTAATCTTTACGGGAGCAGATTGCCAGGTCTTTTCTCCTGTGGAGCCACTGGGTGGGTTCGAGCCACGGCCTTTCAGTTAGCAGCCAAGTGCTTAACCGTTGTACCACCAGGGCTCCTTATTCCACCATATAACTGAGTAAAAAGAAAGAAAACAATGTTCCAGGCCCCCTAAAGATGGCAGCCTCTGGCTTCACCCTGGCCCACATTAAAACTCTTTTTATTTTTTTACCCAGAGTCCTCCAGGACAAGAAATGTGAGTGCCCTCCTCCTGCTCTCCTTCCTGGAGACGTTTTGTTTGCCCCAGAGATGACTGGGGTTATCGCCAGCTGTGTGTTTGTCCACCTCCCTTCCCCCAACCCCCGACCCGGTACGAGAAGCCCCTAGAGGGGGAGAACTGGGCTCTAACATCTCTGTGTCCATATATGGCCAGAACCGTAGTTACTCAGTAGCTACTTAAGAAGCAAATGATCTGCATTTTGAGTGATAGAATAGATGCATAATATGGACCTGCTTTTCTGAGTTGACTCCAGTTAAGTGACCAACCCCCTCTTTGGTGACAGTGAGAAATTTGAGAAGCTGCAGTAACTCATTTAGATCACTAGGGTTCCATTTGGAAAATGATACCTCCTGTTGTCTAATTTAATTAGTAATTGTGTTTTCAGTTCCAATTGAAAGCCTCAGAAGAAAGGATTGTAATAAACTGTGGTATATGGTATTATTGTTGTTATCTAATTATATTCCCTATTGTGACATTTTTAGATTACGGCACTTTTCAAGAGGAAACGCCAATATTTAGCTAATAGCTTATTCTCTTATTTCCCCCTCCCCTCCACGTATTCTAAAGTCTAATATTAAGTATGAGCTCTCTATTATAGATGTGTAAACTGATATACAGCGTGTTGTTATTGTTGTTTGTTTAACACGCGGCCTAGGTTCCTTGACAAGTCCCTTCTGGATCCGGAGGGTGATCCACAAGCCTTTTCGAGATGCCACTCACACGTTGGCCAAGGCAGTGTGGTCTAAGGGAACGATGGCCCAAGAAGGAGTTGGGAGATGTGGGGTTTGCTTTGGCTGTGCCATTTACTTGTTGGATGGCTTTGGGCAATTCATTCATTCATATACTCCTCAAGCATTTTATGGAATAGCTACCAGGTGTTCTGTGCTGAGCTTGATGCTGGGACTACAAAGATATATAGGCTAGTGTTCCCGTTTCCCGTCTCTGTCTCTACCGTCATCCCCTGTAGAGAGTCAGCCACGTAAATCAACACACCCAGAATGCTAGCAGTTTGCTAGCAGTGTGTCCAGGTAAAATAAGAGCTCAGAGGAGGGAGGGGCAGCTCTCCTCTGGCACTGCTGGAAGACTTTGAAAGACTATGAAAGAAGTAACTTTGGTTGAGTTTTGAGGAAAAAAAATGATACAATCAAGGGCATTGTATGCCACGATACGGCATACAAAGTCCTTATCATGGACTTCGCCTCTTTGTAATTTCCTGGTGGTGGGAGCTGCTGAAAGGTTTTAAACAGAGCACAGCACAGTCATGTTTGCATTTAGAAAGATACATGTGGGGGATAAATTGACTTTCTCATCTGTAGAATAGGCACACGTAATTCCTATTCTCTTGCCTCTCTTAAAAATGCAGTAAGAAAAGCTAACACACACTCACTATTTCCTATGCACTTTAATCCTCACAGTAAACCATGAACGTTGGCAATGCTATTTTTTGCGCTTTAGAGACGGAGTGGTGGTTCAGTGGTAGAATTCTTGCCTTCCGTTTGGGAGACCCAGATTCAGTTCCCGGCCAGTGCACCTCCTGGGTAGCTACCACCCATCTGTTACTGGAGGTTTGTATGTCACCGTGATGCTGAACAGGTTTCAGTGGAGCTTCCAGACCAAGACTGACTAGGAAGAAAGACCTGGCAATCTATTTCTGAAAAATCAACCAAAGAAAACCCTACGATTACAAAAGTCCGACCCGCTGTGCATGGGGTCACCATGAGTTGGGGACCAACTCAGTGTCAACTAGCAACAACAACATGGCTATAGAGGCTGACTATCTGACCCAAGGACACAGAGCTAGGACAAGTGGCACAGCCAGGGTTTGAATCCATACCTACCAGATTCTGGAGGGCATGCTTTTCGCTGCCATACCATACTGTCCAGATACTGGCAAGTCTTTCACCTGCCCCTCATTTCTCTCCTGAAACATCTCGGAGGGTGGCTGCATTTTGCCTCCAATGACCTTGGCAAAGAGTGTTGATGTATTGGAAAGACTCAAGATCAGCACCAAACGAATGCGTCGTTATTTGCAACTATTTAATCTTTGTCTTTAATAAGGTGATGTTTTATCATTAAATAGAATCAAATTTATGGAGTAGAATATGTGACTTTAATTCTTTTGTACTAACTGGTTGTTACAAACGACCTATGTTTCTATGGGCATAGACATAAATCTTCTTCCAGTGTTAACAGAAAATCAATCGCAACTCTGACTCCATTCTTTTGGGGAGTTCCTTTGAAGATCCATAGTATGAATAGGTAAAAATAAAATTGAAGAGGATATAATGAGATGGATTAGAGCAGGGGAAAGGTCTTGAATGGGTTAGGCCTGTCAAGAGTACTTGCCAAAGAGCAAAATAGACAAAGGCAGGGAAGTAGGTTTGGCAAACTCAGCAAGCTCTGCTTGTTGAAAAGACAGTCTGGAAAATATCCCAGAAGTTCACACACAGGCAGTTGCGATCCAAGTTCAAGTTAACAGCACCTCTTCGGTGAAAAGTTTATTCACCGTATTTTCTCTGTACTAGGTCCCTTGCAGGCTGGGAGAAGGCTGTATTATCTGCTAACCATGAGCGGAAGCCCTTAAGTTGTTGCTGCTTGAAGATTTAGGAGGCTCGAGAATCATAATTAAAATAAAATGCTGCTCCATGGCTTGGCCTGTGTTCAGCATGCCAAGAAATAGCCCTAAAAAATGCCAGGGTTACACATTTTGTGGCTGGGGAAGAACGTTTTGATCAGCCTTCAGCTGCTCATAAAAAATAAATACTGCCGTCTTCTTATATGGGCTGTTTCTGGAGGATCTTTCAGAGTAGGTTGCCAGCTGAAATTTCACCTCAGCTTAAAAAAAAGGGAAGAAAAGAAAAATGGTGCCTTACTTTACTGAAAACATTGGGTGTGTCGTGCCAGAGTAAAAAAATGAAGTCGTGAAGGGAAAACGCGCCATTGAGATAAAACACCTATCCTTTACACTCATTGCTTACCATGTAATTCATCCGCTGTTGGTAGGTTATGCTTTGATGGGCAGAATTACTAAGGGAATGAGAAAGAATTTCTTTATTAAATGAAGAGTGTTGCAAAAAAGGTACTTCTGACTGAAGCAGCTGTTTTAGGAGAGTAGGTTCTGGACGTGGCAAGAATACATCCCCAGAGAGTTGCTGGCCGCCGCCATATAGGAAGCATGGAGTAAATAGAGGATAAGGGAAGCCATGGATGGAACTGACCCCACGTCATTGTTTTGAGGTTCAGTGGGTATCACTGCCTAGCTCATGGATCCTCCAACTCGGATGAGCATTGGAATCACCTGGGGAGTTTGAAAAAATACGATGCCTGGGTTGCCTGCCCAGATCTTCTGATTCAATTGGTCTGGGGTATGGCCTGGGCATCGGGATTTTAAATAGCTGCCGGGGGATCCTAACGTGCAGCACAATTTGAGACCCAATGGCCTGGAAGATGACTCATTTCTTTTTCTTCTTTTGTTCTTTGAGATAAAACACCTATCCTTTACACTCATTGCTTACCATGTAATTCATCCGCTGTTGGTAGGTTATGCTTTGATGGGCAGTTTGTTGTGGACACTTGGGTGGGAAGTCTCAGTCTTGCATGCTCCAGTGGACGCTTTGGAGCAGAAGCCTCAGAGCCAGGCTCATAGAGCACTTGACTGTGGCTTCAGTTTGATTGCTTCCTTCTTACGGGCTAAAAAGTACAATTCCAGTTGAAAAACAAGTCCTGAGATTAGTCCATTACAGAGGAAGCGTAAGTATATTCTAGATGAACTCCATAGTTGGGGAAAGAAAAACCAACCATATCCAGGTGCAGACAAAATTCTGAATAATGGGGTGATTAGGGAGGTGATATTTATCAAGGCATCTTGACCATGATTCGCTACTGTATAAAAAAGAAAGAAAAGAAAAAGGGAGGGGGGCAAAGAGGAAAAGAAATAGAGCCATGTTCTAGATCTTATGTCAGAATGTCAGAACCACACTTTCCAACTTAAGTGCCAGCTTTTCTCCTTCCTTGTTGGGGAATTCCAGGCAACACTAGACAGTATGTGTGACATGAATATGATAAAACATGGCGTTTAGTCAACACTTCATAAGTGATCAACTTTGACCTTAAATAATTCACTTTTATGAGACTGGCCTTTCTCAATCCCTTTACCTTCCACTCCAAAATAAGATGTAATGTAATAAAGGACATTTAATTCCTTACCAGGAACTCCTTCCCCAGCCCCTCTGTTGTTGTGTGCCATTGAGTTCATTTAGACTCATAGAGACCGCATATGTCAGAGTGGAACTGCCCCATAGGGTTTTCTAGGCTGTGGCACAGTGGTTAAGTGCTAGGCTGCTAATGAAAAGTCAGTGGTTTGAACCCACCAGCCACTCCGCAGAAGAAAGATGTGGCAGTCTGCTCCTGTAAAGATTTACAGCCTTGGAAACTCTATGGAACAGTTCTACTTTGTCCCATAGGGTTGCTGTAAGTCAAAATTTGACTCACCAGCAATGGGCTTGGTTTTTGGTTTAATCTTTACAGCAGCAGATCGTCAGGTTTTTCTCCCATGGGGCTACTGGTTGGGTTCAAACCACCACCCTTTCTGTTATCAGCTGAGTGCTTAACCATTGTGCCACCAGGGCTCCTACTAGCTACTGTTAGCATGGGGTAATTTAAAATGTGTGTCTTCATCTCAACACCACTGTTTGTGAGTTCAAAGGGCCAAAAATAAAGTCAGGAAGTCAAAGGGAGTACCCAGGTGGATCCAGGAGACAAAAGGCTGACTTGAGCAGTGCTTCTCAGACTGGACGTACACACAGACCTGGAGGTTCAGTAGGTCCAGGGTGGGGCCCAAGAGTCAGCATTTCCCAGAAGCTCCCAGGTGATGCTGGTGATGCTGGTCCCTGGTCCGTACTGAGAGGCAAGACACTTTAGAACATCTGCTGGTGCTAAAGCTTTTCTTGGGATCTGCTGGGGGAGAGTAAAGGCGAGGATGGGGTGGATGGACAAGCCTGGGGTTGTGTAGGAACCCTGTGTGCATGAGACGAATGAAGCAAAAGCCCAGAGGTAATATTTGACGTTGAGTTCAAGGGTTCCCAAGCAGCATGGTGTGACCAGTGTCTATTTATGTTCTCAACTGCCCTTTAATAAAAAAAAAAAAAAATAGGTCCTAATTTTTTATACATGCCATTCACTACTGATCTCCAGGTCAGCTGGTGTGTAAAATTCTACTCTGTCCCTATCAATCTTTTCCCGTTTTTATTGAATTGCGGCTTGTCAAACTCCTTTCTCTTACATTCTGCTTGTGATACAATTTATCTCTCGAGTCTTCATTGCCTGATGTCACCTACCAGTTGCATCACTGTGTACCATAGGGTTTTCAATGGCTGATTTTTTGGATGTAGATTGCCAGGCCTTTCTTCCAAGGCACCTCTGGGTGGACTCAAACCTCCAACCTTTCGATTAGCAGCTGAGTGCATTAACTGCACCACCCAGGGATCCCTACATGTATAGTTAAATCTCGTTTAACTGGTACCTACAATAACCAAAAAAAAAAAAACCCAAACCCATTCCTGTCAAGTTAATTCTGACTCATAACGACCCAATAGGACAGAGTAGAACTGCCCCATAGAGTTTCCAAGGAGTGTCTGGTGGATTCGAACTGCCAACCTTTTGGTTAGCAGTCGCAGCACTTAACCACCACGTCACCAGGATTTCTGGTACCTACAGTAGTGATTTAAAAACAAAAAAACCAAAAAACTCTAGGTAAGTGGCAGAATTATTCAAAATAATCATCTGATTGACCTAACTGGGTGATCAGTGGATATGCTGGTTAAATTTAGGATAAAATGAACTTACCAACATCATTGTAAATACAACATTCTAATTATATTGTTTGCCCAGCTGATGGATTTTTGTTTTGCCACTGTAAATCAGTGGTAGGGTTGTGTTTTCTCGATCATTTTGTAATGCTCTCACACATTATTTAAGATTTGGAAAGTTTAAGAATAGATGTAGTTTTATGTTTAATTTAAACATAGAGTTTGGAGAGAGAAGAGAGTTTTAAAAAATATGGTTGTGACATGTTTATTATAAACATATGAAAATGGAGCCCATGATTATGCTGGTGATATATGTATTGTACCTTGTCAACAAGAAAGTGTATATGTTTGGGTATTTAACATGGTATTTTCTTTCTTTAAAAAAAAAAAAAATTAGAAGCGATGATGTCTCTTAGAAGACTTGAAAACACGTTCTGGATTAAAATAGTCCTGCATAACCAGGCTCCTTTGTTAATTTTCCACAGCTCTTTCTTAGAACTGCATACCTTTTGAAATCGAGCTTTGTTTCCCACCAGCTGCAGTCATTTATTCGTCATTTTCTAAGCCAGCTGTTCTCAAACATCAGTTGTGTCAGAGTCACCTGGAGGGCTTACTAAAACCCGGACTGCTGGGCCGCACCACCAGGGTTTCTGACTCAAGAGTCTGGGGTGGGACCAGAGTTAGCATTTCTCACAAGCTCCTAGGTATTGCTGCCGCTGGTCCAACCATCACGCCTTGAGAACCACTGCAGTTTAAGCCCTTGCTGAGTGTTTTCCAGAACTAGCAGTATGTATGTTGTACCTTGTTGATGCATCACCTGGAAGCTTGTGAGAAATGCAGACTGTTAGGCATCAACCCAGATTTACTGAGTCAGAATCTCATTTTAAAAAGCTCCTCATGGGATTTGTATGCACAGTGAAGTTTGAGAAGCCCTTTAAGCTACTTGTAATATCCTAAATGCTTTGATGAGAGCGTTGAGATTTCACGAGTGCCCAGGCAAGGGCAAAGAGAAAGTCCTAAAGAAATTAGAACTCTTAGGTACTTACTTAATCTTTCTGACAGCATCCTCTCCAGCAAGCTGAGGTCAATCTAGCCACATTTGAACTTGCTTAGATGAGCTCAATTTTGTGCCATCAGAAGTGTAATTTTTAATTATTTCTTTAATTCTAAAGAGAATGGCATATATAAGATCACTTGCCTATAAAACATCATAAAATTTTAAATTTTTGTCATAAAAAAAAAAATTAACTCAAATAATCAGATTCATTCATTGCATGTTCTGCACCCGAGCTTTTTAAGTGCTGAAGAGATGGTGGCAGACAGATGAACCTAAAGACATGGGGGCCTTGTTCAGATGCCCTCTCCAGTGCAGATTCTTTTCTATAGCCACCTTAGAGCCTTTCCCTCTAGCCACTGGACTATATAATGAGACCTGAAGGCCATAATCATAACCCTGAGGCATTGCATAATTCAATAGAACATTAAAAAAATAAAAGGATTTTCTAGAATATTGAGAATATTCAGTTAATCAGAATCAAATGTGCTTCCTTGCTGGTTATACGAAGAGTCTAATGCATTTTTTTCTTACAAATCAACTACATGACAAAGAAACATTTGAAATTCTTACATGTTGCTTCTTAAACATGTTGTGTCTTAAACTGGCAAATATATCTTCTAGCCCAGATTCCCAGTAATTACAAATAGGAAGAGTGGAGGGGGAGGAGAAAGAAGCACTACAGCTGTGTGCTGGGGGTAAGAAAGGCTGCAAAATAAACAGAGGACATTTTCCTGTGGTATCAGTTTAACCTAACCATTGTTTGGGGGAAATGTTATACAGTTTATCTGGTAACTAATATTAAACTGTGTGTGTATACTAAAACAAAGTTATGTTTATTCATAAATACTCTATACTTTATTAGAGTCTTTCAATCCATGAACATAGTATATCTCCTCATTTATTTAGGTCTTTAATTTCTCTCAGCAATATTTCATAGTTTTTAACATACAGATCTTACACATCTCTGTCAGCTTTATTCCTCAACATTTCAGACTTTTTGATGTTATTGTAAATTATATATATTTTTATTTCAGATTTTGATTGTTCTTCGCCAGGATATAGAAATACAATTTATTTTTGTGTATTGAGGTTGTATCCTGAAACCTTGCTGAACTCACTTTACTAGTTCTAGGAGCTGTTTTGTAGATTCTTTGGGATTTTTCTGTAAAGATAATCATATCATCTGCAAATAAAGACAGTTTTATTGCTTCTTTTCTGGTCTTATTGCCTTTTATTTATTTTTCATATTGATTGCACTCGGTAGAACCCCCAATAAAATGTTAAAAAGAAGTTGTGAGAGCAGAAAACCTTGCATTGTTCCTGATCTTAGGGGAAAAGCAGCCAGTGTTTCACCATGCAGTACAATAATGTTACAGGTTTCTTGGTAGATGTTCTTTATCAAATTGAGGAACTTCTATTTTTAGAATATTAACAGTTTTTACCAAGAAATAGATGTTGGATTTTGTCAAAATTTTTTCTGCATCTGTCGAGATGATCATATGGCTTTTCTTTTTTACTTGTTATGGTGAATTACATCAATTGATTTTTCTAATGTTAAATCAACCCTGCATTCCTGGAATAAACCCCACTTGGACGTACATTACCTTTTTCATTGAATTTGATTTGCTAAATATTTTTGTTAAGAATTATTGCGTGTATGTCCATGAGGAAAGGAGCCATGGTGGCACAGTGGTTCAAGCGCATAGCTACTAACCAAAACGTCAATGGTTCGAATCCACCAGTGGCTCTGAGGAAGAAAGATGGTGCAATCTGCTTCTGTAAAGATTACAGCCTTGGAAACCCTATGCGGCAGTTCTACTTTGTCTTATTGGGTTTGCTATGTCTTATTGGTTATGCTCTATTATTTCTATGAGTAAGGATTGACTTGACAGCAATGGATTTTTATGTTCGTGAGGGCTATTGGTCTGTTGTTTACTTTGCTTGTAATGTCTTTGTCTGGTTTTAGTATTGGAGTGACCCTGGTCTCATAGAATAAAGTGGGAAATATTCCATTCTCTTCAGTTATCCAGAGGATATTGTGTAGAATTATTATTATTTCTTCCTTAAATGTTTGGTAGAATTCACCACTGAAACTACTTGGGTCTAGAGTTTGCTTTGCGGGAATATTTTTACCTACAAATTCAGTTTCCTTTAATAGATGCAGGCCTATTCACATCAGATGATATATTTTGTTCTTGAGTGATCTTTGTTTGTTTTTTTCAGGGAATTTGTCTACCTCATTTAAGTTATCAAATTTATTGACATAAAGTTGTTCATAATGTTCCCTTATTATAGTTTTGACAATTGTAGGACCTGTAGTGATGTCACCTTGCTCATTCCTGATATTGGTAATTTTTTTTCCTCTCTCCTTTTTTAATAAAATGCTGACCAGAGGTTTATTAGTTTTTTTGACCTTCTCGAAGAATCGGCTTTTGATGTGATTGATTTTTCTCCATTGTTTTTCTGTTTTCTATTTTAAAAATTCTGCTCTATTATTTCTTTTCTTCTGCTTACTTTGGATTTCCTTTGTTATTTTTCCTTTTTCTTAGGGTAGAAGAAACTGATTATTGATTTAAGACTTTTCTTCTTTCTTAATACAGGAATTTAGTGTTTCAAATTTCCCTCTTAGTCTGCTTTAGCAGTACCCTCACAAATTTTAATATATTGCATTTTCATTTTCATTCTGTGCCAACATCCCTTTTGATTTTTTCTTTGAGCCATGGATTGCTTAGAAATATGTTTTCAAATATTTGGGAATTTTCAAAAATAATTCTGTTATTGATTTCTAATTTAATTTTATTATGGCCAGAGAGCATACTTTGTATCACTTGAATCCTTTTACATTTATTGAGACAAGTGTATGGCCTAGAATATAATCTATCTTGGTAAATGTTCCATGTGCCCTTGAATGTGTAGTCTTCTGTTGTTAGGGGCAGTGTTCTTGACATTAAATCAATTTGATTGATAGTCCTGTTCAAGTATTCTGTATCCTTACTGATTTTCTGCTTACTTGTTCTATCAGTTATTGAGAGGAGGTTGCCAAAAATCTCCCATGATAATTGTGGATTTGTCTATTTTTCCTCGTACAGGCAATCCCTGGGTTACGAACATCCAATTTATGGACAACTCGTACTTACCCTTTAATATTATGCAAATTTGCCCTCACTTTGAAATGATTGAACCAGCCCTATTCATTGAGCTAACCCCTACTTGAAACAAATTCTTCACCATGATCAGGTTCGCTTGCTGCATGTGCAGCTTTTAAATTGTTGAAAGGCTTTTCTTGCACTACAGTAACGCTAAACAAGAACTGTACGCACCTGTTCTAACTTCCTTACAGATATGACTGAAAGACACAGTTAGGAACAGATCTCGTTTGAAACCCTGGGTCTGCCTGTAGTTTCTATCAGTTTTCTGCGTGAATTTTTAAGTTATGATATTAGATGCCCGAGCATTTAGGATTTTTTTAAAAATAATTTTTATTGTGCTTTAAGTGAAAGTTTACAAATCAAGTCAGTCTCTCACATATAAACTTATATACACCTTACTACATACTCCCATTTACTCTCCCCCCAATGAGTCAGCCTGCTCCCTCCTCCCAGTCTCTCCTTTCGTGATCATTTTGCCAGTTTCTAACCTCCTCTACCCTCACATCTTCCCTCCAGACAGGAGACGCCAACATAGTCTCAAGTGTCCACATGGTGCAAGTAGCTCACTCCTCATCAGTATCTCTCTCCAACCCATTGTCCAGTCCAACCCATGTCTGACAAGTTGGCTTTGGGAATGGTTCCTGTCCTGGGCCAACAGAAGGTTTGGGGACCCTGACCACCGGGGTCCTTCTAGTCTCAGTCAGACCATTAAGCCTGGTCTTTTTATGAGAACTTGGGATCTGCATCCGGCTGTTCTGCTCCCTCAGGGGTTCTCTGTTACATTCAGGATTTTTATGTTCTCTTGATTAATTTCTCTATCACTATGAAATTTCTTCCTTTACAATGGTAATATTCTTTGCTTTGAAATCTACTTTGCCTGATATTAATATTGCCACTTCAGCTTTCCCTTGATTAATACTGGTGTGGTATATCTTCTTCCTTTTAACCTTTTTTGTGGCTTTTTATATTTAAAGCGGGTTTCTTGTAAGCAGCATATAGTTTGTTCATGAGTTTCAGCCCAATTTGAAAATCTCTGTCTCTGATTTGGGGTATCTAGACCATGTACATATACTGTGATTATTAATTTAAACCAAAACCAAACCCATTGCCGTTGAGTCGATTTCAACTCATAGCGACCCTATCTTATTAATTTAGTTGGGTTTAAATCCATCACTTTGCTGTTTGCTTTATATTTGTCTGATCTGTTCTTTGTTCCCTGTTCTTCTTTTTCTGCCTTCTTTTGGATTAATTGATTATTCTTGTTTGACTACATTTTATCTCCTTTGTTGACTTACTAGCTATATATCTTTGTGTTATTTTAGTAGTTGCTTTAGGGTTTGTAGGGGACACTTTGTGGCACACTCGTTAAAGCGTTTGGCTGCTAGCCAAAAGTTTGGTGGTTCGAACCCACCAGCTGCTCCACTGAGAAATATGTGGCAGTCTGCTTCCATAACGATTACAGTGTTGGAAACCCTATGGATCAGTTCTAGCCTGTCCTGTAGGGTCGCTATGAGTAGGAATCGACTTGACAGCAGTGGGTTTTGTTTTAGGGTTTGTAGTATAAATCTTTAACTTACCACAATCCACCTTCAAGTGATATTATGGTAACTCATATACAGTATAAGAACCTTAAAAGAGTATACTCCCATTTCTTTCCTCTTGGCTTTTATGCTATTATTGTTATGTTTATTTTTATTTTTGCTATATACCTCTTAATTCACTGTTATTATTTTTGTTTCTTCATGCATCTACTACTTTTGGATTATAAGCTGGATGTTGTTAAGTGATACTTTGTAGAGATTCTGGATTCTGTTATTCCTAGAAAATGCTGATTTGTTTTGTTTTGGTTTGTTTTATTTCAGTAGGCAGTTATCTTGACCAAATTTCACTCACTCCAATCCCTGTCTTTCCAGCATGGGCAGCAGCTAAAATCTCTTTTCAATTATTTTAGCCTTAGCTGGGCTACTTATAATGTTCCCCACGCATGCATAGTAGAGATTTGAGATTTGGACAGTTTTTCCACAAAACTTGGGGCTTCCTGCTCTCAGATTCTCTCCTTTCTGGAATCCGCTTCTGCCACCCAACTTTCTAGCTGCTGTGATCACCATGAACCCTGCCTTCTGGTTCTTCAGGTTTTAACTGCTCCATGTGGCACTAACTACTAAAAAGCCCTAAAAAGCAGAAATTTCACCCATGCCTTCCCTTCTTCCCAGTGTAGACTCCCCTATAGTTTTTGCCTGATTTTGTGCTCTCCTGTGCCTTCAGTAGTGTTTTTGTTTGTGTCCCTCTACATCTAGGAACATAATTTTTTCATTGTTCCGAAGTTCATATTTTACAGTTCCCACCGGAGACTAACTTGCTGTTTCTCATTCTCTAAATTCTAATGCGGTATTCCTGAGGAAGAGAATCTGATTGGCTTGTCTTGGGTCAGGTGTTGTCTTAGTCTCCTAGTGCTGCTGTCACAGAAATACCAGAGTGGTGGCTTTAAAGAATACAAATTTATTTTCTCACAGTTCAGGAGGCTAGGAATCCAAAACCCGGTGTTGACCAGGTTGATTCTTTCAGTGTTGGTAGGCCCAGCCATTCCTTGGTTCCCTGATGATCCTCACATGGCATCGGTCTTCCCCTGTTGTGTGTGTACCTCTGTATCTTTTCTGCTCTTTTTATAACTCAGAAGTGCTTAGATTTAGAACCACCCTACTCAAGTATGGTCTAATTAACATAACAAAGAAAACCCAATCTCTAAACACGATCACATCCACAGGCATAGGGGTTAGGATTCTATCACATATTTTGGGGGGACACAGTCAATCCATAACAAGTGTGTACCACTCCTCCAATCAGCCTTGTCCAGTAGAGCAAGGTCACATGATTACAAACATGGCTGCCCAGAGCTCCTCTATGGATCTTGGTAGCAACAAGGGTAGTTGAAAGGAGAAGGAGGCCGTTTCCAGAGGAAGTAAGGGACAGTCACTCTTCTGGCCCTTGTCACAATCTTCTAGGCATTATAGATGTTGGCATGCATACCATCTCCTGTTAGCTTTTTGGAGGCAGAAACCATGGCGTCCCTTTCTCCATATTACCTAAAATATCCTCTGAAATTGTGTTTGTTGAATACTTTGTGTTTGTGGAATAAATGAGTGAAAGAATACTTTCTTCTCTGAAATGCCCTGCATCTGTCTAAATCTTCCCATGCAAGGTCATTTCCCTCATGGCACTTTTCCTGAAAGCTCTTTTCTCTCTTTCCTTTAGGCTCTAGCACGCTTCGCTGTGTCACTCATTTGATACCTGCCATCTTATGTGGGGAGCCCTGGTGGCTCCGTGATTAAGAGTTCGGCTGCTAACCAGAAGGTCAGCAGTTCGAATCCAGCAGCCACTCCTTAGAAACCCTGTGGGGCAGCTCTACTCTGGCCTAAAGGGTTGTTGTGAGTTGGAATCTACTTGACAGCAATGGGTTTGGATTTTTGGTGTCTTATGTGGTTATGTTTTGTGTCCCCACTGAGACTGTAAAACTTCTGGAAGGCTTAGGATATGCATTTGTTTTATCTTTCACGATTTTAGAGTTTCTGCCCTTCCTGGGGAGTTGAGAACACTAACCTATTTGGTTGTGGGTCATGAAGGCAGGTGGGGGGTCTGGTCTGCAGGTAGAACAGGAAGAACAGTCTGGAGCTACAGTCATTTTGGGGGGAATCCTTGCTTGTTGGTGGCCAAGCAGACAACCAGATGCAATCAGTGTGAGAGACTCAGAACAAACAGGAGGTCAGGTGATAGAGTCAGCCTGGGGAGGGTCTGAAGGAGAGCAAGCCAAGCTTTCTGGACAGGTCAAGGTGAGCAGGCAGGACTGGGGCTGAGAATAGCAATTACAGCCAGAGCACCTTTCCAAGGGGTGTCTGCCTTACAGTGCTCCTGGGAACCTTACACTCGGTCGCTAGCACAGAGCCCTGCATGCAGTGAGAGGTCACCATTTATTTCCTGGGTCCTAAGTGGCATTTTAATCACCACAGAAGCCAGACGTATGTCACAGCAGAAAGACAAGCTATTGCATGTAGAATATTAAGCGTGTGTTCATCCTTGCAATTCCAGCGTGCTTATTTAATTCCACACCTTAGACGGATTAAAAAAAAAAAAAAAGACGGATAGAAGCTTCCATTTCCATCTGGCCCACGGAAGGATATGAAAGATTAAAGCAACAGAAACAGCGGAGAGAGGAGAAACTTCAGCCAGATCCCATTTTTCGAAAGCTCAAAGTCCCTGAAGCATTTATCTGCACAGATAGCCGTCCCTGTACAGATCAGATCTGCACACAGAGTGCCCTCTGCGTGCAGGTGCTTCACAAACAAGAACGCTGTAGACTCTGCACCCCCAAGATACACGACTGGTGGGTGAGACCGCTCCTCTTCTTTAACAATTTGGATGTTTAATTGCTGATTTTTTTATTTTCACTCGTGGTGGTGTTTTGAAAACCCTGCAGCCATTTCCAGTGGCGGCGATTCAGCTGAAGCTCTGAAGGGGATGCTCCACACACCTTCTCGTGGGTCCCAGAGGCAGCTGTGCTGAACAATTATGGCTCCTGAAATTCTCCTCAGGTATCCAGGGCTGGGGAATGTTCCTTGCTGCACTGTGGCACCCTTGGCATTCATTATTTTGCCATCTAAAAACCGAGCCTTTACCTTTTTATTATGCATGTTATTCTCACAACTACGCACTTTTGAAGGAGCCCTGGTGGTACAGTGGTTAAAAGAATTGACTGCTAACTGAAAGGTCAGCGGTTCGAAACCATCAGCAGCTCTGAGGGAGAAAGATGTGGCAGTGTGCTTCCGTAGCGATTTACAGCCTTGGAAACCCCATGGGGTTGCTATGAGTTGGAAGAATTCAAAGGCAGTGGGTTTGGTTTTTTGCACTTTTGAATACATTCCAGCTGGTTGGTTTCCCAACTTAACTGTACTTAAAGCTTCTGAAACTGGACTTGTACTTCTGAAAAGTAAGACAAAACACCTTTCTAAATGGCAGTGCCTGTCATAAGTAGGTGTCTTAGTCATTTAGTGCTGCTATAACAGAAATACCACAAGTGCATGGCTTTAACAAAGAGAATTTTACTCTCTCTCACAGTCCAATAGTCTAGAAGTCTGAATCCAGGGCGCCAGCTCCAGGGGAAGGCTTTCTCTCTCTGTTGGCTCTGAAGGAAGGTCCTTGTCATCAGTCTTCCCTTGGTCTGGGAGCTTCTTTGCCCAGGAATCTTGGGTCCAAAGGATGCACTCTGCTCCCGGCACTGCTTTCTTGGTGGTATGAGATCCCCCACATTTCTCTGCTTGCTTCTCCCTTTTATATCTCAAACAAGACTGGCTTAAGACACAATCTAATCTTGTAGATTTCATCAATTGAACTGCCGCTAATCCATCTTATTACATCATAGTGATAGGATTTACAACACATAGGGAAATCACATCAGATGACAAAATGGTAGACAATCATACAATACTGGGAATCATGACCTAGCCAAGTGACAGACATTTTGGGGGTACACAATTCAAACCATGACAGTAAGCAATGGTGACCTTATTCTTATTGTTGTTGTTAGTTGCTGTCCAATCGACTCAGCTCCCACTCACGGCAACATGGTGTATAACAGAATGAAACATTGCCCAGTCTTGCATCACCTTCACAATTGTTGGCACCCTCAAGTCCATTGTTATGGGCATGGTGTAGTGCTTTCTAATCTCAGGGTTCGTCTTCCAGCACTATTTCGGAAAATATTCTGTTGTGACCCATAAGGTTTTCTTTCATTGGCTAATTTTCAGATCACCAGTCCTTCTTCCTAAGTCTGGAAGCTCTGACCTTGCTGGTATTTGAAATACCAGTGGCATAGCTTCCAGCATCATAGCCACACACAAGCCATCACCATATGACAAACTGACAGATAGATGGTGGACCTTATTCTTAGTGGATGTAAGTAAATTTGGGGAGAAATCTTTCTCTGCCTTTGCCCAGAGTGGATTGTAGGTCTAGAACTAGCCCTTCAAAATAAAACGGAGCACTCTCAGCTGTCTTTATGCTGTCAAGGGGACTTCCTGGGTGGTGAAGATGGTTAAGTGCTAGACTACTAACTGAAAAATTGATAGTTCAAATCCACCCAAAGGCACCTTGGAAGTAAAGTGTAGCAATCTGCTCCCAAAAAGCCACAGCTTTACAAACCCTGTAAAGCAGTTCTACTTTTCACACTTGGGGTCGCCATGAGTCGGAATCGACTCGGTGTCAACTAGCAACAACAACACGCTGTCAAAATGACAAGCAGGTGAGGATCAGTTTAAACTCTTGGACCTCTCCTTCTAAGGAGGCTGCAGCAGATAGCTACATGGGAAGCAATGAATACAGTGAAGCTAAGAGGATGGCAAAATGCACAGATGGAGTGGGGACTATAAAATTCCTCGAAAGCGCAGGCAGAATGTGTGATGAACTAAAATTAAATGTAGTTGTGCTAGGCAGTGTGAGTAGCGGAAAGTGCACTGTCCTGACAGTTGGCCCCGGCTCCTACAAACATCCTACACGCCCTTGACCAACCTCTCTGAGCCTCGGTTCCCACATCTATAATGTCTAGTTATATTACATGGCTTCGGTTTCTAAGGTCTAAGATTCCAGCTCAACGATTCTGTGATAAAAAAAAAAAATTCCTTGGCAATTTAATTGAACTTAATTGAGGTAACTTTGCTGTTGTCTTGACACGTGATTTACACAGAGGTTAGCCCCAGGGAGGAGGTGAGGACAGCCATCAGCTTACAATTGCAGACTCTAAAGTCTCCAGTCTGATTGATGCTGAGGCCAAGGGCAAGTCCATTTACAATAGCTGGCTCCCTTTGAGACTTGCTGCACAAAAGCACAACCTGGAGCCCAGTGCTTCTCCATTGTTCCAGCGGGCACTGGGTCTCTGCCGTGGGAGTGGAGGGCTTGGTTATGTGGCTGTAGGACAAAATCTCCCCTCTACAGTGTCCTCTTCCTTCCCTCACTGCTTTCTTCTCTTTCTAGCATCTTCTCCTCTGCCCTGGCTTGTTCCGTTATTATTTTGTCCTCCATTATCAGCGTCATCATCTGGTTCTCCACAGCCCTTCTGCTTTGGCCTCTTGCATCTGAAACAAAGATAGAGCTATATGCCTTTCCTTCTAATTCATCTAGAAATGCTATCAACTTTTCTGTAAGTGTAGGGAAGGGGTGTGTGTGTGAGAGAGAGAACTAGAGAGAGAGAGAGAGAATGAAAGAGACTGTTAGAGTTGGTATAAGAGTGGGTAGAAGTTTCAAGATTAAAAATATAAATAAACTAAAAAATGGTCACGTTGGAAACAGAATTAGATACTGTAGAAGCTGCATTTGGGAAGTAGGGTTTGGGGAAGCCATGACTGCTTAGTTTCATTCCTGTGTTTAACTCTTACCGCTCTCAACAAGTCCGTGTCTGCTGCCACACCATCCCCCCAGCTTGCTTCACAGACCCCAGAGGTGCTCACACTGCCCCTCCATATGGCTTCACAGCCAGCTCTGGATGGACAGACACAGTTGTTTGTGCTCTTCCTCTTTTTGGGCAAGGGGGTGAGAGCAGGGGCGTGCCCTTCTGAGTGAACCGCCTACTGTCCTTTTCCTGCCCCCCTGTAGAGGAGTCCACCCTCTTCCTGTCAAGACTGCAAAACCTCACCAAATCCAAAAAAACAAATCCGTTGCCTCGGAGTGGACTCTGACTCATGGTTTCCCCATGTGTGTCAAAGTAGAACTGGGCTCCATGGGGTTTTGAGTGGCTGATTTTTCAGAAGTAGGTCATCAGGCCTTTCTTCCAAGACTTGAACTTCTAACCATTTGGTTAGCAGCCAAGTGTGTTCACTGTTTGCACCACCCAGAGACTTCAAAACCTCACCAAGGCTGGGTCAATTTAGGTCCAGTGCCTGTAAGGGGACCTCTAGGCTTAAGGCCAGCTGCACTCAGAGTGAATCCAAGGGCCCATTGGAATAAAGCGAGCAGCTCTTCTGACATCCCTGCCCCCTCGGATGAGGGGAAAGGAGCTGAGGAACCCTCCAGACACTCGTGAATGTCCCCAGCCCACTCCGGCCAGGTTTACAGGTTTGGGATGGGCTGAGAGCAGAAGCCTTTGGGAAAAGGCAGGTGGTGGGGAACATGGTCATTCATTTCAATCTACTACTTCAAAGCCATAATCTACAAGCTTCAAAAATGTTCTCTTGCTTTGAATGTGACTGCGACTCTACTCAAACAGAACAGACCCAACCCTTACCCTCTTGGGCTAACATGCTCGTGGGGAGATGGACAATGAACAAAAGAAATACAATATATAATTTGCTTGTAGTGATAAAAGTTACAGAAAAAGATAAAGCCAGGAGCGGGTACAGGAGGCATTGGGGTCGGTCGGGCTTATAACTTTAAGGCAGATGGGCAGGGTAGGCTTCCCTCATAGAGTATGGTGAGAGACAATGGCAGGTATCGACGGCACTGGGTTTTTCTGGGTATATATCTAGAGAGGTCTCTTGGTGGTGCAAATGGTTGATGTGCTTGGCTGCTAACCAAAAGGTTGGAGGTTCGTGTCCACCCAGAAGCACCTCAGAAGAAAGGCCTGGTAATCTACTTCCAAAAAATCAGCCACTGAAAACCCTATGGAGCATAGCTATCCTCCAGGGCCGGATTACCCAATAAGTAAGGTGCACTTGGGCCCACTTGTGCCTGCCCACCAATCTGCAGTGCACAATATCATCAAAGATGTGGTGAAACCATGTGAAATTGCTCACCATAGGTTGGCAAGTAAATACAATTAAGCCCATGTGTACCTCGCTCAGTGCAAGCCAGTGCATACTGGTTAATCTGCCCCTACAGGACCCTGATACTCCTGGGGCCACCATGATTCAGAATTGACTTGACAGCTGCTAGTTTGGTTTTGGGTTTTATTGATTCAATGGGGTTATAATCATTTCTATTATAGAGACAGGTTATTGAGGCTTCATTCTATAAATACTTTTGAGAGCCGTTCTTAAATGTTTGATTTCCAGGCTTAAGTCTCTGTATACAAGCATACCTTATTTTTGTTGTTGTTGTTGTTGTTGTTGTTAGGTGCCATTGAGTCGGTTCTGACTCATAGCAACCCTATGTACTACAGAATGAAACACTGCCCAGCCCTGCTCCATGCTCACAATCGTTATGCTTAAGCCCATTGTTGCAGCCACTGTGTCAATCCATCTCATTGAGGGTCTTCCTCTTTTTCACTGATCCTGTATTTTACGAAGCATGATGTCCTTCTCCAGGGACGGATCCCTCCAGATAACATATCCAAAGTATGTAAGACCTAGTCTCACTGTCCTTACTTCTAAGGAGCATTCTGGTTGTACTTCCTCCAAGACAGATTTGTTAGTTCTTTTGGCCGCCCATGGTGTATTCAATATTCTTCGCCAACAGGACAATTAAAAGGCATCCACTCTTCTTCGGTCTTCCTTATTCGTTGTCGACTTTTCACATGCATATGGTGAGATTGAAAATACCATGGCTTCGGTCAGGGGCACCTTAGTCTTCAAGGTGACATCTTTGCTTTTCAACACTTTAAAGAGGTCCTTTGCAGTACATTTGCCCAATACAGTGTGTCTTTTGATTTCTTGACTGCCACTTCCATGGCTGTAGATTATAGATCCAAGTAAAATGAAATCCTTGACAACCTCAATCTTTTCTCTATCATGATGTTGCTCATTGGTCCAGCTATGAGGATTTTTGTTTTCTTTATATTGTGGTGTAATCCATACAGAAGGCTGTAGTCTTTGATCTTCATCATTAAGTGCTTCAAGTCCTCTTCACTTTCGGCGAGCAAGGTTTTGTCTTCCTCCAATCCTGATGCCCCATTCTTCTTCATATAGTCCAGCTTCTCGGATTATTTGCTCAGCTTCCAGATAGAATAAGTATTAGGAAACCCTGGTGGCATAGTGGTTAAGTGCTACAGCTGCTAAACCTAAGGGTCTGCAGTTCAAATCTGCCAGGCGCTCCTTGGAAACTCTACAGGGCAGTTCTACTCTGTCCTATAGGGTCACTATGAGTTGGAATCAACTCGACGGCGCTGGGTTTGGTTTTTTTTGGTTTGGTGAAAGGTTACAACCCTGACACACACCTTCGCTGAGTTTAAACCAATCAGTATGCCCTTGTTTTGCTTGGACAACTGCCTCTTGATCTATGTACAGGTACCTCATGAACACAATTAAGTGTTCTAGAATTCCCACTCTGCAATGGTATCCATAATTTGTTACGACCCACACAGTTAAACACCTTTGCATAGTCAATAAAACACAGGTAAACATCCTTCTGGTATTCTCGGCTTTCAGCCAGGATCCATCTGACATCAGCAATGATATCCCTGGTTCCAAGCCCTCTTCTGAATCCGGCTTGAATTTCTGACAGTTTCCTGTCAATGTACTGTTGCAACCACTTTTGAACGAACTTCAGCAAAAACCTTATTTTTAATGAGTGTGAAATGCTCTCCGTCCTCTGTTCACTTAATGACTGTAGAACTGATGAGCGGACAGTGCTGAGTGCCTGTTAATGTTACTCCCTGATCGTGGTGGATTAAGAAATAACCAGGCATTGACCTTTCCTTGTTGTGTCGGAATTAGTCACACACTTCGCATTATTTGTGCATGTCAGCAGTGCAGCGTAAATAAAGTTAGGGTTGATCTCTTTCAGAATATATTTTGGATTTCTACTCACAATAAAGTTAAAGTAAGCTGATGTATGGCTTGTAATCAAATAGAAAGATCTTTCTGGCAAAGCACTTGCTCAACATGGAGTTATTATTGGATGTTGGTGTCTGGATGTGGTCAAATTCTCAAATTTCTTAAGTGTTCTCTGGCCGGCTAAGGACAGTAGTAGAAAGCAGTCTTCATTTGTCACTGCCATTTTCCATTGGTGGGGCAACCTGATCGCTCTGGGTGCCCTGCGTCTTACCTTACCACCTTGGAATTCCAGATTAGCCCAATGCTTGCTGTGGTCGGGGATTTTTCAGAGCTTTGTTTTTGTGCTAGGTGGCTTTCTGGGCTCACCTGACCCCAACTTTATCAGCTGCTGCCCGTGCTGCATACAGCAGGTGGGCTCAGGGATGGTGTTTCATTAGCTGTGCATGTTTAGGCAGACAGTTTACAGACTAAAGAAAGCAAACAACAACAATCAAAACTTCCTTGGACTAATGGACCACATCTACCATGGCTTCCACCACACTGAGTCCAGTACAACCAGATGGTGCCCGGCTACCACCACTGACTGCTCTGACAGGGATCACAATAGAAGGTCCTAGACAGAGCTGGAGAAAAATGTAGAACAAAATTTTAACTCGTAAAAAAAGACCAGACTTGCTGATTTGGACAGGCCCATAAAACAAAACAAGACAAAAAGGGCACCAGCCCAGGGGCAAGGACTAGAAGGCAGGAGGAGACAGGAAAGCTGGTAATAGGGAACCCAAGGTTGAGAAGGGAGAGTATTGACATGTCGTGGGGTTGTTAACCAAAGCCATAAAACAATATGTGTACTGTTTAATGAGAAACTAGTTTGTTCTGTAAACCTTCATCTAAAGTACAATTAAAAAAATAAAAATAAAAACTTCCCTGGCCACACTGTACCTCTGAGATGGTATAGGCTGCAGAGATAAGTTTTGACCATCACAACTTCAGCTGGGCAGAAACCATGGAGGGAGCTACTCATGGATCGTGCATTTTGTCCAACTCTTGGCTGTTCCACCTTATATTCTATTTAACTGCCTGGGATGGAAGTGATCCTACACCTCTAGGTTGTGCGAAGTCCTGTGGAGGGTGAACATGCTTCATGATAAGCTTGTGTCCAGCTTGAAGCTCCTGCGGTGAGTGGGGAGTGAATCCGAGAGCTCCAGATGCCAGGCCTCTGGATGGCTTCATGGGGATTAGAGGAAGGGGTCACAGCTGTCCTATGGGCGCAGTTGCTATTGGAGGGAGTCTGGTCTGTAATAGTGGTTATATTCTAATGTGTCATCTTCAAACAAGTTTGTACCAAGAAATGCTCTCCCAGCAAATGTGATACCACCCCTCAGAGCTTTCCCCCAGCCCTAGAGCTTTGATTAGGGCTACGGGCTGGAACTGGGGTGGTAGGGGAGTGGGGTAGAGACATCGGAGCCAGCACCAGGCCGTTGTGGACATGCCAGCACTCTCCTCACACAGAGCTGGGGCTCCTTGCCTTGCTCTGGCCCTCTCTAATGCCCCTGGGAAGAGTACAAATCTAAACTGGGGCAGATCCAAGGATGAGCCCATATTGAATTATTGCCAGCGCGGACACAGAAGAAATGGTGGTCATTCTGTTCTCCCAGGTCATACATAAAGAGGTAGATTGCTCACTTCTGTCGCAAATCTTACTATCCCTTTCCCGTTTCTGAATGCATAGGAATTAAGAAGTTGAGTTTGGGGACTCCAGACTTCCTGGAGCCGTGAAGGTTGGATGAACCCCTGAAACTATTGTCCTGAGATAATCTTTAAACCTTAAACTGAGAATATCCCCCAAAGCCTTCTTAAAACCAAAAAATTAGTTTGGCTTCCTAGTATTAAATGTCTGCCTTGAGCATTGTGCTCTTTTAAGAACTATCTGTATGGGATCAAATTGACAATGGGAGATTAGATAAGAACCTTAGAGGGCAGTGGGTTTATGTTCATGAGGGAGGAAAAACTCAGAAAAGGAAGGTGAGAATGGTTGCACAACTGAAAGAATATAATCAGTGTCACTAAACGGTACATGTAGAAACTGTGGACTTGGCATATGTTTTGCTGTGTACATTCTCAATAACAACAAAATTAATAAAATTAAAAAAAAATTGAGTTTGGGCTCACTACCTGGCTTTGTAGCCATCCTGCAGACACACAGGTCGAATTCCCAATGTGTGGCTTAGAAAGTGAGCTAGCATTATGCTGTGGATTTCAGTCTTCTGTGGATTGGTGTCCCCCCGTTTGCATGTGAGTGGATTAGCATTGCATGTGACCGCTTGGCTGGTGCATTCTTGACTGAGTCACCCGGTTAGAAGTCTGGCCTGGGGACAGGATGAGCAAGGCTAGTTGGGCACTGCCAGGGAACCTGCCAGCAGGGACAGAGGGACTCCTGCCGTCCTAGTCAGGGGTGCAAACAAGTGTCGGAGCCATGAGGAGAGTCCCCCCTGCTTATTTGGCCCTGGCCTTTTCCTTTCTGGCTATGTAGATAAACAGAGAGAAGTAAGGAGAAAACCCAACAGGGTGGGTATTAGAGCTTCTTCCACAGTATCTCACATGTCTTTTGGAAGCAGCCATTGTAAGTGGTCTTTCGGCTTTTAATCCAATTGCTAACCAAACTTGAATAGCATAGAAACTCATTTATGTGTTAGTGTGCCCTGTAAGGCAGAGTCACTATTGGCCCCCACCAATGACCAAATAGAGCTGCAAAGTGGCCCAGTGACCTAGTGACAGTTACACGCTTAGAACTAGCCTTGCCGCAGTAGAATCCCAGCCCCTGACTCTGTTCTACTGTTGTGTCAGTTGATCAAGTGTTTCGATTTAGAAAACGTGTGGTTGCTATGAATTACTGCTGTTGCGAAGGAGTATTGGAAACATTCTCATTTCTAGATTACCTTTCAAATATTCAAATTCATGTACCAGGAGCATATGGCTAGAACTTCTACTTTTTTTCACTCAGATGTCTTCCAATGTGTTTCCTTGAATCCCAAATCCACATCAGGTTTGAATTTTGAAAATGCCAGCTGTATACTAACTGAATGTGAGAAATGAAAAAAAACTTTCTTTTTTTAAAAAAAAATAAATGGAGATTTACTTTTCTGCATTCGGATAAGCCAGCTACATGGCTCCACTCCCCTCCCTATTTTGGTTCATTTGTGTCTTGATAATATTGATGGAACAAGGTTGCCCATGTATTCTTAGATAATTTTCTACAAGACAATTCCACAATAGCACATCGCAGACGTCAGTCCCTGGGGGTCTTCCTGGCCACCTCTGCTGGCCAGGAGCATGGTCTCAGCTTTGGGCAGAGGGAGAAACCTTTGTGCTCCTCAGGTGGCTGTTCCTGCTAGTTCAAAAGCTTGGTTGAGTCATTAGCAGACTCCATTTTCTTCTCACTTGGGGTTGCATTTAGTTTGTAGGGGCCATTTATGCCCCTTAGTAGGTAAGAGATTCTCAAGCACTGTAGAACTAATAAAAGAGGGCTTTTATCTGCTAGAATCTTCTCAGTTGCAGAGAAAATTAGTCAGAATGTGTGTGTTTGGCATGACTTCTGTCAGAGTGGAAAGAACATTGGTTTGGAAGTGAGAAAACCACCCAGCAGGGGGAGCCCGGGGTATAAGACTCTAAGAGCTTCGTAGGGCTTGGGCGTGCCCATTGGGGAGACCCCAACTCCCGTACTGTCCAACCTAGTGACAGGTACCACGGTCCACGTGAAATTTACATCTTCACGTCTAAAAACCAGCAACAACAAAAAATGAGACCAGTTGCCTTCGAGTTGACTCAGACCCATGACAACCTCATGTGTGGCATACTAGAACCATGTTCCATAGGGTTTTCCATGGCTGTGATCTTTCAGCAGTAGATTGCCAGCCCTTTTTCCTGAGGTGCCTGTGGGTGGATTTGAACCTCTGGCCTTTCAGTTAGTAGCTAAGCATTTAACCATTTGCACCAGCCAGGAACTCCTCCTTCAAATCCAAGGCACCATCAATTGTAAAAGGTAAGATTTGCTTATGTACCACTAACCCCCTGCCCACTGCCGTCGAGTCGATTCTGACACCACTACGAGGGAAAAAATACTTCCAAAGGGACCAGCCCTGGAGAAGGACATCATGCTTGGTAAAGTAGAGGTTTCATGAAAAAGAGGAAGACCCTCAACCAGGTGGATTGGCACAGTGGCGCTCAAGCATGGCAACAATTGTGAGCATGGCGCAGGACCAGGCAGTGTTTCATTCTGTTGTGCATAGGGTCGCTATGAGTTGGAGCCCGCTTGATGGCACCTAATAACAGCAATATTATAATTAGATGCACGCTTATTTCAGGAGTTCAAATGTACAAAAATGTACCTTTTGGAACTGATGAAATTCAGGTTAATTATGAGTTGAGTTGTAGTTGAGTCGTTGAGATAATGTTAGCTTTTGTAGGTTTTGTTATGATATATTTCTAACATAGTGTCTCAGTCATCTAGCGCTGCTATAGCAGAAATTCCACAAGTGGATGGCTTTAACGAAGAGAAGTTTATTCTTTCACAGTCCAGTAGGCTGGAAGTCGGAATTCAGGGTGCTGGGTCCAGGGGAAGGCTTTCTCTCTCCGTTGGCTCTGAAGGAAGGTCCTTGTAATCAGTCTTCGCTTGGTCTGGGAGTATCTCAGTTCAGGAACCTCAGGTCAAAATGACACACTCTGCTCCTGGTACTGCTTTCTTGGTGGTATGAGATCCCCCTGTCCTCTGCTCGCTTCTCTGTTTTATATCTAAAAGAGATTGGCTTATGACACTGTCTAATCTTGTAGATCTCATCAATGGAACTGCCACTAATCCATCTTTTTGGTTTTGAATCCATCTCGTTTCGTCAGAGTAACAGGATTTACAGCACATAGGGAAATCTCATAAAATGGTGGACAATCACACAATACTGGGACTCATGGCCCAGCTAAGTTGACAGATATATGGGGGGGACACAATTCAATCCATGACATATTGCATAGAAAAAGCTTGAATGCCCGCGTGCCCACTATCCAACTTTGGTCGGGCTCAACAATTTGCCATCCTTGCTTCAAATTTTTTTTTTTAAAAAATAAAACACTGAAGATACAATTGAAGGTCCTGTGTGTTCCTTCCCCAGTCCCAGATCTCCTCTGACCGCCATCCTGAATGTGGTGCTTGTCATCCGCACATACATTTGTGAGATTTTACTATATATCTTTGTATCCATAAACATATTCAGTGTTTTAAAGTGCTGCTAGTTGTTCACCAGTATCCATTTCTCCCTTTTTGCTTTCAATAGTAGAACCCCTGAGTTTTACCTGGACACCTTTAGCTAGGGGTGGCTAAGTGACTAAGTTCTGGCCCTTGGGATGAGAGTGGACGGGGTGGGTACAACTTCTGGGTTTTGCCTTTAAGATGAAGGAGCAAGCCCTTCACATTCTCTTTCCTCCTTGCTTCTGAGGACATGGACGAGGTGGTAGTAAGATACTAAAAACAAAACCAAAAACCCAATGCCATTGAGTTGATTCTGACTCATGGCGACCCCATGTGTTAGAGTAGAACTGCTCCGTAGGGTTTTCTAGGCTGTAATCGTTACGGAAGGAGATCACCAGGCCTTTCTCCCGTGGTGCCGCTGCGTGGGCTTGGACCACCAGGCTTTATTTAGGTTAGCAGCCTAAACTTGTGCCACCAGGGACCTACAGTGAGCTACTTAAGACCACACAAAAGTAGCAAACACATGGGTTAGTGGCGCAACAAGATAGACAATTCCTGGGTCCTTCGATCCATGGTTCTCAGCTGCCTACCCACCTCCTCCCTCCATCAGACTGCCTACCATCTTAGAGTGTTATGTGAGAGACAAGCATTCTTATTTAAGCTAGTGCTATTTGGTCTCTGTTAAAGCAGCCAAAGTAATGCTTTAACGAAGAGAATTGATTTAAATACACAGTATGTTCAAACCCCGAGCAATAGGGCTTAACGCTCTCGTGGCTTATTGTATGAAAAACTTCCGTTTTTCTTAAGTAAGGAGGGTTTGAGTAATAGGCATTTATGCAAGTCATAGCATTCTGATTAAAAAAGGGGAAAAAATCTTACCCCTTTGCTGTGGCTGGGTGTGATGCCCAGGTCGAGGGCAGGCAGCACACGTGGAAGGCGCATTCATTGAGCCTACTGATTACACTCCAGACCAGAAAGAAGACATCCGTAGGCACCGAGGACAATAAGCTGCCCTGCCCCCAGATGGAGTCATTCAGAGCAGACTTCACAGTGAGGATAACTGGAGATCAGAAGGGAAAAGGTGCCATTCCCAGGTGATTTTCTTCCCAAGCCCTGATTGAGTGTCCATGTGTGAAATCATAAGAGGCCTCCAGGCTGGCCAGTTGCCCTTCTCCAGGTGGCAGCCCCCTAGCTCCCCACACCTGCATTGCAAATGGCACCACGGCTGCTCCAGGAAAAAGGATGACCCTCGCTGGCTGGCTGGATGGCATTCCACAGCTGTGTGCCAGGAGCCCACGCTGGTTGGTTGGTTCCATACCTGCTTTCCACAGAGCAGTTAGGTGGCTCGGACACTCTGCCCAGAGGGGGAATGTCTGTGCCAGAGCTATGGCGGGTATAGCAGGGCACAGGGACCATCTCCAATTCTTCCCTCATCTACGTTACAGCCCGGGTGCTGTCGGATAGGAGCATACCCACCAGCTTGACCAGCTTGGCTCAAAGGGCACTGGGAACGGAATGCTGCCAGGTATCAGGCCTCTCCTTTTGAATGGGGATTATGCCATCAGGGAGTCCCTGAATGGGGCAAATGGTTGACATGTTTGGCTGCTAACCAAAAGGTTGTGGGTTCAAGTCTCAGAGATGCCTCATAAGAAAGGCCTGGCGATCTACTTCCCCAAAAAATCAGCCCTTGAAAACCCTATGGAGCACAGTTGTATTCTGTCACACATGGAGTCACCATGAGTCAGAGCTGACTCAGCGACAACTAGCTTGGTGAGGTCGTCAGCCGCAGTCATGCTGGATAGCCCTCGACTTTGGCCTTTCCTCTTGCATCAAGAATCGGGTTTTCAGGTAGGTTGTTCTCAGACGTTTGTAGTCTATGTATTGCTTCGATACAAAAGGTGCCTCTCATGCTGTCTGTGCCGATGGAGGACTTCAAAACATACAATTGAGCCTCCTGGAAGCGTGGGAAGGTGAGCATTGCCCTGGGTGAGGATCAACAACCCGAGCTGTGCTCAATGGTGTCTGTAAATTAAATTCATGGTAGAAAAAAACAAAGCCAAACAATACAGAATTACTTCCCTCAAGTGGATGCTGGGACTTCAACTCTACAGTCTTGAGCAATGATAGGACAAGGGGAAAAAAAATACTGAGGAATAGGTGCCGTGAAAGTCAGTCTGTGCATTCCAGTCTGACTGAATTTCAAATCTCCTTTGAGAGTTTTTGCATCCTAAAAAATTGTCCTTAAAAATGAAAAGTAAAGGTAGGAGTCTCTGTTGTTGTTAGGTGCTGTCGAGTTGGTTCTGACTCATAGCAACCCTATGCACAACCGAATGAAACACTGCCTGGTCCTGCGCCATCTTCACAATCATTGCTATGTTTGAGCCCACTGTTGCAGCCACCGTGTCAATCCACCTTGTTGAGGGTCTTCCTCTTTTTCATTGACCCTCTACTTTACCAAGCATGATGTCCTTCTCCAGGGACTGGTCCCTCCCAATAACATGTTCAAAATACATGAGACGCAGTCTCATCATCCTCGTTTCTCAGGAGCATTCTGGCTGTGCTTCCTCCAAGACAGATTTGTTCGTTCTTCTGGCAGTCCATGGTTTATTCAACATTCTTGGCCAACACCTGTAATTCAAAGGCTTCAATTCTTCTTCGGTTTTCCTTATTCACTGTCCAGCTTTCACATGCATATGAGGTGATTGAAAATAGCATGTCTTGGGTCAGGCACACCTTAGTCGTTAAAGTGACATCTTTCCTTTTCAGCACTTTAAAGAGGTCTTTTGCAGCAGATTTGCCCAATGCAATACATCATTTGATTTCTTGACTGCTGCTTCCATGGGTGTTGATTGAGGATCCAAGTAAAGTGAAATCCTAGACAACTTCAATCTTTTCTCTGTTTATCATGATATTGCTTATCTGTCCAATTGTGAAGATTTTTGTTTTCTTTATGTTGAAGAGCAATCCATACTGAAGGCTGTAATCTTCGATCTTCATCAGTAAGTGCTTAAAGTTCTCTTCAATTTCAGCAAGCAAGGCTATGTCATCTGCATAACACAGGTTTTTAATGAGTCTTCCTCCAATCCTGAGGCCCTGTTCTTCTTCATATAGTCCAGCTTCCTGGATTATTTGCTCAGCATCCAGATTGAAATAGAGTCTCTGAGTGGCTCAGCTGTTAACCGAAAGGTTGGAGGTGCAAGTCCGCCCACAGGTGCCTTGGAAGAAAGGGCTGGTGATCTACTTCTGAAAAATCAGCCATTGCGTGGTGTGTGTGTGAGGGGTGGGGGTAAAAGAAGTTCCTTTAAAACCAGTTCATGTATCGGTTTCCCTAAGAACCAGCTCACCAAAAATTCAATTCCATATTGAGTGATTTTGCATTCAAGCATCCCAAAAAATTAATTTAACTTGCAAATTAATATTGAACATAAACTAAAATTTAAAAGCAAGCTGGGTGTGCCTTTAGAAGGCTTGATTTAAAACCCTTTTAATGCCAAAGAGGCAGGCAACAAAAGCAAAGGAATTCCTATGTAAAAACACTCAAAAAGGTTTTAAACTATAGGCAGATTGCTCACTAGGTGAGCTGGCTTTAGGCTAACTGACCTAGAGTCAGTAACATCAAATAGTCCACACTGTTGTGCTTAGGGACACTTTCTCAGGCCTGCGAACTTCAGGCAAAATTCTAATCAACTCAATTATTTGATTTCTCAGCCCCTGGCACATTAGCTGTGAAGCAAAATAGGAAGCGGAGTGCAAGAGCCAGGCCACTTGGCGCAGTGAGCGGTGCCAGCCAGCTGATACCCCGACTCTGGATGGAGGGGCAGGAGGAGGCCGGGGAAATGGAAATGAACGTACCAGGCTTAGAAAGTCACCACGGTGTGGGGTCCTTTCCTTTACCCGTCCTGCCCCATGCTTCCTTCTGTGGCTTCTGAGAGCGCCTCTGGGTTACTAGGTGCAGGAGAATCGAGAATCACAATGCCAGCCGAGTCATGAACAATATTTGTGAGAGGTTAAATTATCTGCCGTCTACTTTGCCCAGCTCGTTTTCTTATACAAGCTATTTTAGAACGCTTTTCATCAAGAGGGGTCAAATCATTGCCTCTTGAGTTGGCGTGTTCCTTCGAAGGCACCCAGTTTTACCCTCTGCCCGAGATGTAAAGGCTAAGATCGCTGCCCGTGCGTATGCCTTCTGCTGCCTTGTGAACACCCCTGGGCCAACCGAGAAAAAATCCAGTGGTCTGGCAAAATTCACTTCTGGGAAGGCCTCTTTCACCAAAGTGTAGCTTGACCAAATCCAGTTAATTTTGTTTTTTAATTGGTTTATTACGGTAAAAATAAATAATATTTGCCAAATACACAGAATTTGCCACATAAATACAAAACTTGCCAATCCAGCATTCCTTATGTGGACAATTCAGTGACATTGGTTATGTTTATCATGTGGTACAGCCATTGCCACTATCTGTTCCAAAGTATTGCATCACCCTTAACAGACACTCAGTGCCTCCTCAGCTAAAACTTCTCTTCCCTTCTCACCCCCAAAACCCTTTGCCACTGAGTGAATTCCTACTCATAGTGACCCTGTAGGACAGAGTAGAACTGCCGCATAGGGTTTCCAAGGAGCGGCCGGTGGATTCAAACTGCCCACCTTTTGGTTAGCAGCCGAACGCTTAACCACTGCACCATCAGGGCTCCTCTCACCCCTAGTAACCACTAATAAACTTTGGCCTCTATACACTTGCCCATTTCAGGTAAGTTGGATAATATAATATTTGTCCTTTTGTGCTGACTTATTTCACACAGCATAGTGCTTTCAAGGTTCATCACTTCATTTCTCTTTATGGCAGAGTGATATTCCATTAGATGTATGTATCACATTTTGTTTATCTGTTCATCTGTTGATGGACATTTAAGTTGTTTCCACCTTTTGGCTATTGTGAACTATGCTACAGTGAACACTGGTGTATAGTTTTCGGTTTGTGTTCCCGCTTTCAGTTCTTTGGGGTCTATACCTAAAAGTGGAATTGCTGGGTCATATGATAGTTCTCTCTTTACAAGAACTGCAGGTAGTGCCTGTTATGCACAGCAATGTGGGGAGGAGATCAGGAATAGCCCCAACCCATGATGGAAAGAAACATCTTTTGATTGTCTTGTTGTTGCAAACGTGGCTAAGAAGCAACAGGGATCCACGATGGCTACTTCTTTAGGGGGACTAACTTACTTATTGCTGCATGTTGCTGCTCCTAGTCTCCCTCTCACCTCCATGGCCCAAGGAGTCCCCAGCCATCTTTTTCCTCCAGGGCCTGAGGAATGGTGCCAGGGCTTAGGGCTGCAACATCTGGGAAAGGAAGGGAAGGGAAGAGGGCCCAGGGCGTCAAGAACAGGTGTGAGCAGGCTGAGGTGATCTGCTTTAGGGGCAGGCTCTGAACTCAGACTAAAGGCTGGGCTGTCTCTTCCCACCACTGGGAGAAGAAAATGGGTGCGCAGAGGCAGAGGGGAGCGTTCACCTAACCTCAACCACCAGTCACACTTAATCCCCAAGTCAGTTAATATGATGTTTAGTATCTATACAAATTGGCTTCTGATGGAACTGTAGTGATCCATAGGATTTTCATTGGCTGAGTTTTGGAAGTAGATCACCAGGCCTTCCCTCCTAGTGTGTCTTAATCTGGAAGCTCTGCTGAAACCTATCAGCAACATAGGAACACACAAGCCTCCACTGACAGAGGTGTGGTGGTTACTTGTGAGGTGGTGCCTTGGCCAGGAATCGAACCCAGGTCTCCTTCATGGAAGGTGAGAATTCTACCACTGAACCACCAATGTTCCTCACTAAATATTGCCACTATAGCTATTTTGAGTTCCCTACTACCAACTGGATTTGTGAGGACATTTAAAGGCAGCGTTGCTCAAGGAAGGAGTGATCGGGTAACTGAAGACTTGGGCTCCATGTGCTGCCTTGGAAAGTCACGACTTTTGGAGCCTCAGTGGTCTGGTCTGTAAAAGGAGGTTGGTGGTACTTGCCAGACAAATTCACAGAACTCTTGTGATAGTCAAATGAGATAACGCTATGTGAAAATCCTTGGTAGTTCTCGACAAATGTACACCAGATATGCAAAGTAACTGTGAGGAACCAGTACTTTTACTGCTGTGGCTCAGCTCCCTAGGTTTGTAACTGCTGGCCAAGATAGTTAAAGGTAATCTCTACTGGCCCAGCTAATTCTCAGAAACTATAGTGTCGCTGGAGAAGGACATCATGCTTCGTAGAGGGTTAGCGAAAAAGATGAAGACCCTCAACAAGATAGACTGACACAGTGGCTGCAACAATGGGCTCAAACAGCAACGATTGTGAGCATGGCACAGGAATGGGCAGTGTTTCGTTCTGTTGTACATAGGGTCGCCATGAGTCAGAACCGACTCGACGGCACCTACAACAACAACATAAGGTCGCTATGAGTTGGAATCGATTTGATGTGAATGGGTTTTTGTTTGTTTGTTTAACATCATTCTGAGATTGCTTTTAAAATGTAGTCTATCTCCTTAACCAGTAAGGTGTATCTATTTTTTTGCTTTGTTTTGCTATATCTTCAAGATGTGTTTATTATTATCATCACAGTAAATAGCCAAGAATGATCCAATTTAGGAAAATAATAAGAACATTTTGCTCATCTTTTGTAAGATAATTTTGCCACCATCCTGCAAATAAAGTAGTGGTTTCTTTAAGACATGCTGGTTCAGGGTCACAGATCTGCACTTTCAAAGCCTACAATTGTTTAGTGAGAAAATTGTGTTCAAGGGAAGCATGCAAATCTCACACATGGCAATGTTCATCCAGATTGAATATTATTAACTAGCCCAAGGGATAGGATGTAATTAAGATTTTGAACAGCTTACTTTGTCTACTGTGTTGAGTAGCCCCAATATTTAAAGTGGCTTATGGGTTTGCAGAACGGGAGAATGGCCCACCGTGCCAATATTTACACGTTTTGGCTTTTTAGGTGTAATAAAAGAGCTTGGCTTTCCTGCACGAGTTCAACCAGTGATCAGGGCAGAGATTTGAACTTAAGCAAACAAGAGAATTTTCAGGATAAAGGAAAATCACAATTGACTTCATTTTTGAATGGTGACAATATCCATTCATTACCCACTTGCTCAATCTAGTATCTTCTTCCTCAGGCTTAGGAACATGACTGAGGTGACAGGTGAAGCCCTTGTTGAGGGTTTAAGGTTTTGCCTAATGAAAACTATCGGATTTACAGCCTGCTTTTTTGCAGCTCTAGTTGGAAGGGTGGAGAACCGCTCTGAGCTTGGATCCACTTCAGAAAGTTTGCCTTTCAGGGCACTGATAAGGCATATCTTGGTGTCATTCCATGGTATCTGTTCTTCTTAGGTGAGACAAAGTGCTGACCTTCTCTGCCTGGCCCACACCGTTTTAAAAGAAAGAAAGTTCTCCGTTTCTCCCAGGAGAAGTTAGTGAAAGAATCCATTGCATAACTGCACCACCGTAAGCAGGCACCCGACAGGCTAGGTTGGCACCACCGTTCCTTCCAGCCATCTGTATTTTTCAGGTGTACCATATGTATTTAGTACATCATTTGATAATGTTAAAAAAAAAATATATTAAAGCAGTGTGAGACTAAAGGAGAAAGAAGATGAATGTTAGCATTCCCCTGGGGTTCATGGGTGAAGGAATTAACACAGCGTGGCACTCTACCCTAGCTGTGTTTGTTTCCATGGCAACAGCTACGTACATGTTTCAGACTATCTACAGTGACACAGTTGCAGAAATAGTAGCTTGCAGGTTTCTGATAGCGCATCAGTGGACAGGCGGCACGCACTATATTAAGTAAGTGTAAAAGAATTTAAAATATAGCTTTGGATTCAGATGTGTATTAGGTCAGCCGAGCAATGCACTCGGGGTTGCGGCATCCCTCTTCCTGGCGACCGCAAAATCTGAGCAAAGTTGAAAGTTGCAAGATTCCAGTCAAAAAATTGTCCTTGCTTCATCAAATGAAACCACTGTGAGTGAGTTGCACAGGTAAGAAAATGGCCTTGGTAGGTGACACATTTTACAAGGATATTGTCAGTGAAGCTTATTTTTTGGAGGGGAGTGGTAGTGATGGGGAAGGGATGAAAGCTTGGTTGAAAATAGCTGAGTCTTAAAGTAAGTCTAATTTGCAACAGAATCTTTTAACTGCCGCTGAGTTTATCGCAACTAAGGTCTCTGAATGCATCGTGGAATAAATTGCTTTGATAGAAAAATAATCAGGTGAGGCACCAGAGCTCGATAGGGTGGGCAGGGTGCAAGCAAAATTGGGGCTCCATTGTCTTTCCCGAATGCTTTTGTAAATATCTCTCTTCTCTCTGGGATGACCCTGGCTTGTCTTTGGCATTTGCTGGTACTTTTTCCTACCATTTGGTGGTGCCTGGGTTTGTATTATGCCGCTACGTCGTAGCCTGATATGACTTCAGTGTTGGTTAAAGGGCAACCAAGTAAAGACGACAGACTTTGTAAGTATGTGAGTTTGCAACCAAATTGTATGGTAATTTAGAAGATGCGTTCAAATGGGTATTTATTTCCGTGCCAGACCTCTGCTTTTGAATACCAGCCTAGGTATTAGGTTAATGGATTTCAATGGGCATGCTATGATTGCTGGAGCTTTCAAGGATGTTGTAGCTCCATTATACGGAGTTTTTAATGTCAAAATATTTTTTATTTACGCCCGTGATTCAGTTTAAGCACGCATTTACGTTATAGCTTTGTAACTTGTGTTGCAGTGAAGGGAATGGAAAACAGCATGGTAGTTTAAGCTAATCTATTCATTTGAGTTGGATGAGTTTTCTGACCATAAGAGGACTTTTACGAAAAGCAGCAAGAGACATGCAACTCTTTAGGTGTGTCTGAGATGACGTTTTCTACGCATGGGGAACTAGCTACAGCACCTAGTGAGTGCTATTTTCACAGTAATGATTTAAGTAGATGTTAAGAGAACACCTGTGGTGGGGGTAGGATCCTCTGGAGCTTTTGAACACCTGGGCATGTAGAGGGGCTGAGATGGGTTTTGAATTACAAAGCAGGGGTTTGAACCCTGGAATGTTCGAAATCCCAGTGGATCCATGGGGTTCACCTTTCTAAATAAGGCGATCCAAAATGAAGCTCAGGTTGAAGTCTCCTGTTTTTGTTCCTCTGGAGTCTCTGGGTGCTACAAATGGTAAACAGCTGCTAACCAAAAGATTGGAAGTTCGAGTCCACCTACAGGGGTCTTGGAAGAAAGGCCTGGAGGTCTACTTCTCAAAAATCAGCCATCGAAAACCCTATATAGCACAGTTCTACTCCGACACATATGGGGTCGCTATGACTCAGAATTGACTCCATGGCAGCTGGTTTACTGGTAAACTGAGCAACCTAGGGGTGGGAAGTAAGGTTTGGATCTACTATGGGGAATTTTTTATGACTCCTCCTACCAAAGGCAGCTCTTTCCTCCGAGAAGACACTCTCTCTGTGGAGTTGGGAGACACCAGCCCATTCACCAAGCCTCTGGAAGGGAGGTTTTACAGACCCTCTCCCCCAGGCCTTCCCCCATGCGTCTGTCAGTTTGTCATACTCTGGGGGCTTGTATGTTGCTGTGATGCTGGAAGGTATGCCACCAGTATTCAAATATCAGCAGGGTCACCCATGGTGGACAGATTTCAGCTGAGCTTCCAGACTATGACAGACTAGAAAGAAGGGCTAAGGTACGCCTGACCCCAAGCCATGGGTGTTTTCAATCACCTCATATGTGTACAAAAGCTGGGCAATGAATAAGGAAAACCAAAGAAGAATTGACGCCTTTGAATTATGGTGTTGGCGAAGAATATTGAATATACCATGGACTGCCAAAAGAACGAACAAATCTGTCTTAGAAGTACAACCAGAATGCTCCTTAGAAGCAAGGGTGGTGAGACTATGTCTCACGTACTTTGGACATGTTATCAGGAGGGATCAGTCCCTGGAGAAGGACAACATGCTTGGTAAAGCAGAGGGCCAGCAAAAAAGAAGATAACGCTCAATGAGATGGATTGACGTAGTGGCTGCAACAATGGGCTTAGGCCTAACAAGGATTGTGAGAATGGCATAGGACGGGGCACTGTTTAATTCTATTGTACATAGGGTCACTATAAGTTGGAACCGACTCGAAGGCACCTAACAACAACTCTCCCAGGCCCTGGCTTGCCTGGCAGAGCCTCATACGTCATGATGGGCCGCTTCTCTGTGACAGCTGCGTGGTGCTCACCACCTGTGCTTGGCCCTCCAAGGCAGAGAAGCCGAATGCCATCAGTGTGAGAGTTCATGTGATCTTCTGTTATTGCATTTGAGAGGCCCTGGAAATGCCAGGCCATTCTCTTTGGGCTCTGAAACCGGAAACCAAGAAAGTATCCATGAACCCCTTTGGGTGACTAGTTCAACTTTTGTCTGTTTGGGAGTGTTACAGCATGTCCTTCCAACAGTGGGGATGTTTGTTTATTTTTTCATTGTGATCTATAGTTCCAGAAATATTTTCCACTATAAAAAAAAACACACTAAAAAACAGTCTGCTCCGTGTTATTTTAACTCTTTCTTCAGAAGAGAGTAATGCATAAACCTAAACTTAAAGCCAGCTCTGAGCCCTAGGCTGAACCGGGTATTTGACTGTAAAATCCTGGCCGTCTGTGTAGGAAACTCAATTGCTTCCATTTGAAGGGCCAGGAAATTGATTTAGAAAAAAATAAATTTGAGGGATTCCCAAATAGTGGCAGCATGGGATGAATAAGAGAAAAATAAAGGTAGAGACTGATCTTATTACCAATCTTAAATGGTAATAGAATTGCCAGAATAAACTTCCTAAGGCATAGCTCAAACGGAGTCTGCCCAGTAACTTCAGAAGGTTCCCAGTGACCACAGGATAGAAGCCAATCCTTCCTTTGGCTAATCAAGGGCTTTCCACCCCCAGTTCCTTTCCAGACTCCTCTCTCACTGTGTCTTCTCCTCCTTGACCGTCCTGTGCCACTGCCCTAGGGTACCAAATACTGTGTCCTGGCCATACAGGGAAGGTTCCAGGCCGTGGCTTTTGCAATTGTTTCTGCTGAGATGCCTGTACACCCATCTTTGCTTGGAAGGGCCCAGCTTCCATTTCAATTCATCCATAAAGCCTTACAGATGTCCGCCTCTCTCCTTCACCGGGATAATTTCCCCACCGTCCACGTTCCTATCATAGTCTCTTTGTCTTCCATTGTAGCATATATCTCCATAGATTACAATTGTTGCTTTATATAACGGATATAAGTTGTGGATCTCCTTAACTGAGATGCAAGCTCCTTAAAGGGCCATGACTTTAGGAAGCATTGAGTGAGTACCTGCTTATGATGATGGAAAATTGGGCAGTGGATACTGGTGACGGTTGCACAGCATGATTGATGTGACTGGTGTCACTGAATTGTACATGTAAAAAATGTTGAATTGGCAATGTTGTGTTATATATATTGTTTACAACAATAACAATAAAAAAGCCATGACTTATATAGTTGTATAGCTTTTGCCATACTTTTGTAGCTGTCACCACTCAACCAAACTATTTTTAATTGAATTCTTAAAACCTTGCAAAGATATACCTTGTTGAACAATCTTCAAATGCTAATGTTCTCTGCCTCAGAGAAAGTCTACTGAGTAGTGAGATTCCTAAGGCTATCCCTGTTGCAGCACCAAGCATCTGGACCAACTCAGCCACTTTTAGATGCTTCCAAACTTCCTAATGTTTAGCATCATCCAAAGGAGCCCTGGTAGCACAATGGTTAAGCACTCAGTTTCTAACAGAAAGGTTGGTGGTTCAAACCCACCCAGTGGCTTTGCAGGAGAAAATACCTGGAAATCTGTTCCCATAAAGATAACAGCCTCGGAAACCCTATGGGGCAGTTCTATTCTGTAGGGTCACTATGAGTTGGAATGGAAACCATAGTGGCGTAGTGGTTAAGAGCTATGGCTGCTAACCAAAAAGGTCGGCAGTTAAATCCACCAGGTGCTCCTTAGAATCCCTGTGGGTAGTTCTCCTCTGTCCTATAGGGTTGCCAGGAGTTGAAATTGACTTGAGGACAACAGGCTTGGGTTTTTTGGTATGAGTTGGAATCGACTTGACAGAACATGACAACAACCAAACCAAAAACCTGTTGCAGTCGAATCGATTCTGACTCGTAGTGACCCTACAGGACAGAGTAGAACTATCCCATAGGGTTTCCAAGGAATGGCTGGTAGATTCGAACTGCCAGCGTTTTGGTTAGCAGCCAAGCTCTTAACCGCTGTGCCATCAAGCATCATCTAAACCCAGGAACCAGGGGAATGGCTGAATTTTTCATTGTCATAAGAAACTCGTTGCTGTTGAGTTGATTCTGACTCATAGTGACCCTATAGGACAGAGTAGAACTGCTCCATAGGGTTTCCAAGGCTGTAATGTTTACAGAAGCAGACTGCCATGTCTTTCTCCCACGGAGCAACTGGTGGGTTCAAATCACCGACCTTTTGGTTAGCAGCCAAGCGCTTAACCACTGTGCTACCAGGGCTCCTTTTCATAGTCATAAAAAAAAAAAAATTATAGACCTGAAAGGAACCCTTGGGAGCTAACCACCTGATATTCCTAAGGAAAGAACGGTGAACCTGAACTGTTAAGTGACTTTTCCAGAGCCACGTGGTTGGGTAGTGACCCAGGTGTGTGGACCCAGCCAACAATATCTCTACAAGGGCCTGTCTACTGAGCCTTCCCAGAGGTGGCCTGGGTTCCCTGGGTGACATCACCGATCAGCTCGTGCCTTCTGGCCGTGTTTGCACTGGCTAGGATTCCATATGGAAAAACCATCACCCAACAACAGCCCTGTGAAGTCCTCTTTGCTAAAGCTGGTATCGACTGGGATAGAATTAAAAACACAAGTGGAAGGAGAGCTGAACTCAGGGGGACAGGGAGCGATGCTAGCAAGTCAGGAGCCACTGCCTCTCGGAGGACACGGCAGCTGCTGGATTCAGTCAAGTTCAGACCCTTAAAAAGAGTGGAAAAAAGGAAGCACATACTTTCCAGTGCCTGGGCACCGCACGGCCGGGCCAGCTGGGCGCAGTACCGCAGCAGAAAGACCTCTTCGGTTTCAGAAATACGAGCCCCTGGCCTTGCACACAGGGAGGGGAACGTGGCTGCAACCAGGCCTGGTTTGGCGTTTGTGTTTCTGGCTTCATTCAGCCTTCAGTTATGTCAGACACAGCTCCGATGTGCACAAAGCCTGTGAGGAGCTAAAGAAAGAACCAGCCTTCCACGCTGACATAGGAGCAAGCAGCTTCATGACAGATCTGTGTGTGGCTCTGTGTGCCTAAAGGCGTACGTCTGAGGTCCACAGGCTTTTTCAGAGAACACTTGGTTTTCTGTGCAAACGTGTGCTTCCTCTTGCTCAGAGTTAGCCTGTTACGGGAATAAGGCGCAATTCAGGTTTCCGAGTTGGAAGCCTGATTAATCTCTCTGCCGGTTACATATGGAAATAAATTAGTAAATGGTCCACCCGGGAATAAACTACTGCAGAGATGATAAATTATTGCCATCGTATATGTCTGTGTGGCTGGAGACTGAGGTGTGCTTACCAGTTGCCGCTGGAAGATAACTGGATACTCTATCGTGGTCAGAGGAATAATAACAATAAAAACAATTACAAATAAAATTTACCTTGAACTGTTCCTTGGGATAGTGGCTTGGTGGATGCCAAGTTTGTCCCTCAGATGGCTGTATCTGCAAATATTTAAAAGAAGAGTCTGAAGGGCATGAGAAATATGTTTCTTTTATGTTTTCAAAGAACAATACACTAACTACCATTCCCAAGTCTCAATGAGGAAGCTAATTCTACACCTCTGTATAGTAGTATGGAAACCCTGGTGGCGTAGTGGTTATGTGCTACGGCTGCTAACCAAGAGGTTGGCAGTTCAAATCTGCCAGGCGCTCCTTGGAAACTCTGTGGGGCAGTTCTACTCTGTCCTATAGGGTCGCTATGAGTCGGAATCCACTTGACGGCAGTGGTCTTGGTTTTGGTTGGTATAGTATTATGCTTTATAATTTTCATAGCAACTTTATATCTGTTTTCTTATTGGAATTTCAAAGAAGGTGGGGCAAGCCAGTGCCCCTATTTCTTGATAGATGAAAATCTGAGGTTTAGGGGGGGTCTGTGTCCCTGGGTGGTACAAACAGTTAATGTGCTCTGTGCTAACTGAAAGGTTTGAGTCCACTCGGCAGCGCCTTGGAACCAAGGCCTGGTGATCCAGCCATTGAAAATGCTATGGTGCACAGTTCTCCTCCGCAATCTGTGGGGTTGCCGTGAGTTGGAATCGGCTTCATGACAGCTGGTAAGTAGTTAGTGTTTAGGGCATTTAAGTGCCTTGCCAAGGAGCTCTGTGGAGCAATGCTGCTAACTGAAAGGTTGGCAGTTCGAACCCAGTAGCCGCTGCTGCAGGAGAAAAGATCTGGTGATCTGCTCAAGTAAAGATTACAGCCTAGGAAACTCTACTGGGCAGTTCTCTGTTCTACAGGTCGCTATGAGTTGGAATCAACTCGATGGCACACGACAACAGTGCGTTGCACTTGTGACTCAGGTGGTTTAATGGCAGCAGTAGCACAAGCAAGAAGGTATTGCCAATTCTGAATCCAGCGTCATTTCAACCAGAGCTTTGTATCACACCGAAATCTTCTCCAGGATCCCATCAGTCATCTAGCTGCGTCAGGAAATAAAGTACCCTATTTAAGGGAGTTTTCTAGAAGCGAAAACATACCTTCTTGAGCATGAAAAGTACTTCTCTAATTGCAGAGGCTGAGTATTAGTTGAACTTTTCCTTGTGACTAAGGCAGACCTGTCAACTTCAGTTATTTTATTAAGCTAAAGCCAGTGATGCCCTCAGGGGCCCCTTTGCAGGATGGCTCGAGGCTACTGTGATATCCAGCACCTTTTCCTACTTTAGGATTTTCTTTTGTGTTCTTCCTCCTGGGCAAACCTTCAGCTGTTAATCCTTGACCCAGCTGAGCTACTCTTCACCTAAAAAATGTGGTGCAAAAAGTGAGAAGAGCAAACTGGGTTTAGAAACCTTGAGTCACCTACTTGCGCGGAGTTGATTCCGACTCATGGTGACCCTATGTGTTGCATGGTGGAACTTCACTCCGTGAGGTTTTCAATGTCTAAACATTAGCACTGGATGCTGTCTATGTGGTCTTTACATATGAAAGATAAGCCACAGGCCCCTAGCATCTACCAGCCTGTACTTGGAAGGGTCCTTGCCTCACCCAGACCACCTCCACGTCTCTAAGCAGCAGCCAAACCTGGTTAGTGTGGCCTGAATAGCCCTCCCACTTTCTTACTTCTGGGTCTGGCTTTGGCTGTTGCCCTTTCCCTGTTCCCACCTATCAAAACCCTGCCCAGACCTCAAGGCCCATTAGTATTGCCACTGCCATCATGATACCTTCCCTTCCTCGCTCTCTTTCCCACTGCCACCCTTCAGAAAGTAATGTCTCCTCTGAACCCATCTAATCATTTGACAGAGGAAATACCAGCCTCTCTGTATCCGAGTTGTTTTTATGTCATTTTATCTCTTATAGAAGACCCTTGGTGTACAGTGGTAAAGCGCTTGGCTGCTAACTGAAATGTCAGTGGTTCGAACCCACCAGCTGCTCTGCGGGAGAAAGATGTGGCAGTTTGCTTCCATAAAGATTACAGCCTTGGAAACGCTATGAGGCAGTTCTACTCTGTCCTATAGGGTGGCTATGAGTTGGAATAGACGCATGGCAACGAGTTTGGTTTTTGGTTTGATGTCTCATGGTGGAAAGTACATTTCTTAGGAGCAGAGATCTCATCATTTTCTCTCTCTGACCCTTCCTTCCTCTCCAATTCCTACCTCAAGGCTTTGTCCTTCATAGGAGATGAACACACAATGCTAGTAAAACCAGTTGCTAGCTAGTTGATTCTTACTCATGGTGATCCCACGGGTTGCAGAGTACATCTGCACTCCATAGAGTTTTTTTATGGCTATGATCTTTCAAAAGCAGATTACCAGGCTTTCCTTCTAGGGTGCTTCAGGGTGGGTTTGACTCACCAGCTTTCCAGTTGGTATTGTTGTTGCTAGGTGGGTCGAGTTGATTTCGACTCATAGCAACCCCATGGGACAGAATAGAACTGTAATCCTAGGCTGTGATCTTCACAGAAGTGAGTCACTGGGTCTTTCTCCCTCAGACTGGCTGTGTGGGTTTGAACCGCCAACCTATTGGTTAGTACCGGAGCTCTTAACTGTTTGCACCACCCAGGGACACCTAACACACGGTACAGTAGGGTGCTTTTATTTCACAATAGAATGTCTTTGAATGTGTATAAATTAATGATCTAAGTGAGGTGTATCAGAATCACTTGGAGGGCTTGTTCAAACACAGTGCTGGGCCCCACCTCCAGATATTCAGATTCGGTAGATCTTGGGTGGAGCCCCAAAATTTGCGTTTACAAACAAGCTCCCAGAAGAAGCTGATGCTGCTGGTCCAGGGACCACAGTTTTAGAACCACTGACCTAATGAATACATTTCCTAACATTTTCATACTAGAGCTCACAGGATAAGGCCATGCTTTTCATTACAGAGTCTTATCAATTTGTCCTCGTTGATGCCTAGGCTAAAAAAAAAACAAAAACAAAAAACTTCCATTAGAAATTATTATGCAATCCATCTCAGGTACCAACTTCCCTATTTTGCAAAATTATTGGTTGACTGTAGTCCAATAACTTGCAGCTCATAGAATAAGCTCGTAGGATCTTTCTCACCAGGAGTAGAGTCAGAGTAATTTTAATTTTACAACAGGAAAAGAGATGCCTACGGGCTTGAGAGTCAATGACTACCCAGTGGATAAAGGCTGGTCCATGTGGGGGAATGTGGGCTTTGACACTTGTTGGTGCTCTGACTTTTCATTTTATATAGACAAGTGTTTCATTGGTGGTTGTTGTTAAGTGCCTGCCATCGAGTCAATTCTGAATCACAGGGACCCTATAGGACTGAGTAGAGCTGCCCCATAGGGATTCTTAGACTGTAATCTTTACGGGAGCAGATCTTCAGGTCTTTTCTCCTGCAGAGTGGCTGGTAAGTTTGAATAGATGACCTTTTGGTTAGCAATTGAACACTTAACCATTGTGCCACCGGGGCTCCTTGTTTCAACGGTATCTGTAGTGAAATAAAGCGATCTCATCCATGTTTCAATGACAGTTGTAGTAAAAGAAGATAATTTCACAATGTCTACAGCATGTATTTTCAAATTTCTGGGTCCTTTTATACCCCAGGAGGCACTTTCAAGGACACTTCATCATGAAAGACTCAGTAGTTCAATAACTATCCAAGAAAGGAAGAGGTGCTGTTGCAAATGACTTTTTACTGAAGTGCGCCATTTTGTAAAGTCAGGCCAGGGAAGACATCCATTTGGGTTGAGAGGGTTCTCCTTCCTCTGCTCTAATCCTGTCTTCCTTCTGCTCCTCTCCATCAGCCACTAGAAGCATCATCCGTCAGCAGTCTTCTGTTCTCGTGGTGATGGAGCCCCCTCTGTTCTTTCTGTGACTGGAGCAATGCTGACCTCGGTTTCCTGGACCCATTCTGACTCAGGTAATTGCTCCACTCTCTCCAGCTTGCCTACATCTTCCCTAGGTTGCATTTAATAAATGAAATACCAAAGCTATATTTAAATGCAAATACCAAATTGATTGTTTCTCTGTCAGTTGGTATCTGCCCCCTCCTCCCCCCAAACTTCTTAATGATCAATTTATGCAGCTGATGGGACTGACAACGTGGTCAATCCAATTTAGGCATTACGATAATTGAAAACCTTCAATGTCCTTTTTATTTAAAATTGTGGCATGTGTCATAGACGCACAAAGAAACTGGAAGATGGTTGGAATTTTCGTAGAGAAACTGGCTTCTCTAGATCATTTTCTTTCTGATAATCCCATGTTTTACTTTAATTATATAAATCTTTTTAATGTTGTATCTTTTGGTTGAGTTCAATATCTGTTATGTATTCTTGGGACCAAACCAAAAACACACTGCTGTCAAGTCGATGCCAATTCATAGTGACCCTGTAGGTAGAACAGAGTAGAACTGCTCCCTCCATACGGTTTCCAAGGCTGTAAATCTTTACAAAAGCAAACTGCCACATCTTTCTCCCTAGGAGTGGCTGGTGGGTTCAAACCGCCAACCTTTAGGTTAGCAGCCCAGCACTTTAAACACCACACCACCAGGGCTTCTATTCTTGGTATAGATGAGGATAAAAAGTATAAGACTGGTCCCTGTCCAGGTGGAGTTCACAGTTTAGCCAAAGATCCGTGACGCACTCGCAGGAAAATGGCGGCAGTGGTGTTCAGTTTGGGGCATGGGCTGTACACTAGCAGTAGCTCTCTGGCTTTGAGGGTTGGGAGACTTCGAGGCTTGGAGTGAAATAATTAGGGAAGAATTCATGGAAAAGGGAGGACCAGGCTTTGATGCTGTGTTCCATTTGGTCATCAGAGGGGAGAGGGGTGGCATCGAACCTTGGCACAGCAGTGGGAATGAGCACTGTGGGCCAGGCTGGTGAGGGCCCTGGCTGCCTGGATCAGAGAGTTTGGAGCATGTTCCCTCTCACAAGGATCCCGGAGTACAGCCTCCAGGGGAAACCCCAACTGCCCTGTTCCAGAGGGCCCTTGGTGAGCGGTGGTCTTCAGGGTGCAGCAGTCATTGCTGCCTCCGCCCTGGCTTGGATACCACCTTGCTGGCCTTTCTGCTTCTTTGGGCCCATCCACATTCTGCCTCTGCCTGTCTACATGATTATTTACTCTTCTCCTGTGCCCCCCTCCCCCCATGCTCTGCTTGACAAACTTGGCTTGACAAGGCCCTGGGGTCAATACCAGCTATATGAGGCCAACAGCTGGTGATCTGCAAGGTGCAATTTGGAGCTGAGAAGCCGAGTTGAAGGTCAGGAAGCAAAAGGCAAGAACATGAGTTCTCAGTTGATGTGGAGAACTTATCCAAGAGTGTTCTCAGCCAGAATCAGGGAGGTTCTCCAGGCTGCAAGCTAGGGCCACAGACAGATGTACTGATGAATTTTGGGATGGTGCAGCAAGCCCACCTGCACGTAGCTCTTTTCTAGCGTCGTGTTTAATCAAGCTGGATAAAGCAGTGGTGACTTTCTCTGCCTTGGGTCTCAAAGGTGCCACTGAGAGTTGCCTGCTGAGGCTCCTGCTTTTCTTGCCAGCACATCCAGCCCTGCCAGGCCTGGCCCTGGCTACACTCCACCTGCCTTGGCGTGCTCAGTGCCCTTGGCGCTCAAGCCCTCCCTGACTGAGGATCATAGGCCTTCCCAGAATCAGAGTCTTGGATCACCAGCCACCAGGAAGTGGTGAAAGGTGATTAAAAGTGGAAGAACTCGAATGACAGTATTGGTATTCTCCTCCCCCTGAAGTGATGGCCTCACAGATTGTTGCCCCTCTTGTTCTTAGCCTAGGCCAGAAGCCAGCAAACTACAGCCCAAAGGCCAACTCCAGCCTACCGCCTGGTTGTGTGCAGTGGGCAGGTGAAGAATTTTTTTTTTAAACAAACATTACTTTTTTAGAGCAGTTCTGGGTCTACAGAAAAATTGAGCAGAAGGTGCAAAGTACAGAGAGTTCCCTTTTACGCCACTCAATAGTTTCCTCTGTTATTAACATACTTCATTCCTGTGGTACAATTGTTGCAATTGATGAACCAATCTTGATGCGTTATTACTAACTAAAGTCCACGGTTTACATGAAGGTTCGCTCTTTGTGTTGTATAGTTCTATGGGTTTTGAAAAATGCATGTCATGTACCCACCAATACAGTATCATGCAGAATACTTTCTTTGCCCTAAAAATCCCCTCTGCTCCGCCTGTTCATCCCTATTCCCCTCCCAATGAATCATGTCAACCACTGGTCTCTTCCGTGTCTTTGTAGTTTTGCCTTTCCCACAGTGTCAAATAGTTGGAACTCATATAGTATGTGGCCTTTTCAGACTGGTTCCTTTCACTTAGCAATATGCATTTAAGGTCCCTCTGTGTCTTTTTATGGAAATGCTCGTGGCATAGCGGTTAAGAGCTATGGTTGCTAACCAAAAGGTCGGCAGTTTGAATCCACCAGGCACTCCTTGGAAACCCTATGGGACAGTTCTACTCTGTCCTATAGGGTCGCTATGAGCCGGAATCAACTCAACGGCAGTAGGTTTGCTTTTTTTTTGGTTTGTGTATTTTTTTATGGCTTGATAATGTATTTCTTTTTATCACTGAGCGATATTGTATGGATGTACCACAGTTTGTTTATCCATTCACCAATTGAAAGACATCTTGTTGGCTTCCAAGTTTTGGCAATTGTGAATAAAGCTGCCATAAACATTTGTGTACAGAATTTGTGTGAACATAAATTTTCAACTCATTTAGGTACATATCTAGGAACACAACTATTGGGTCTTGTAGTCAGCCTCTGTTTAGCATTGGGAGGAACTGCCAAACTGTCAGCCAAAGTGGCTGTGCCATTTTGAATTCTCACCAGCAATGAATGGGAGTTCCCAGTGCTCCGTCTGCATCCTCGGCAGCGTTTGTGTTGTCAGTGTTTTAGGCTTAAATGATTGTAACAGGCGTTTGGTGGTAGCTCATTGTTGTTTTCATTTGCAATACTCTGATGACATGATGTTGAGCATCTTTTCATGTGCTTATTTGCCATCTGTGTATCTTCTTTGATGAAGTGTCCATTCAGATATTTGGCCCATTTTGTAATTGAGTAGTTGGCTTTCTTATTGTGGGGTTTTAACAGTTTGCTTTCTTATTGTTGAATTTTAAGTGTTCTTTGTATATTTTGGACACAAGTTCTTTATTGGATATGTGTTTTGCACATATTTTCTCTCAGTATGTGGTTTGTCTTTTCATTCCATTGTGTCTCTTGCAGAGCAGAAAAGTTTTTAGTTTTAATCAAGTCTAACTTATCCATTTTTTTCTTTCATGGATTGTGCTTTTGGTCTTGTATCTAAAAAGCCATCACCAAACCCATGGCCACCTAGATTTTCTCCTACGTTATCTTCTGGAAGTTGTGTAGTTTTGCATTTTATATTTAGACCTATGATCCATTTTGAGTTCATTTCTGTGAGAAGTATAGGGTCTGTGTCCACATTCATTTTTTTGTGGTGGGTGTCCAGTTGTTTCAGCACCATTTGTTGCAAAGACTATACTTTCTCTACTGAATTGCCTTTGCTTTTTTGTTAAAGATAAGTTGATTATATTTGTATGGGTGTATTCCTGGGCTCTTTATTCTGCACCATGGATTTATTTGTCTATTCTTTTGCCAATACCATGTGATCTTGATCACTGTAGCTTTATAGTAAGTCTTGAAGATGGGTAGTGTCAGTCATCTGACTTTGTGCTTCTTCAGTGTTGTTCTGACTATTCTGAGTCTTTTACCTTCCCATATAAACTTTAGAATTAGTTTGTCAGTATTCACAAAATAACTTTCTGGGATATTGATTTGGATTGCATTGAATTTATAGATAACTTGAGAAGAATTGAAATCTTAATACTGTTGCATCTTCCTATCTATGAACATGGAATATCTCTCCATTTACTTAATATTCTTTGATTTCTTTCACCAGAGTTGTATGTTGTTGTTGTTCTTGCTAGGTGCCATCGAATCGGTTCCAATTCATAGCGACCCTATGTACAACAGAATGAAACACTGCCAGGTCCTGCACCATCCTCACAATCATTGTGCTATGCTTGAGCCCATTGTTGCAACCACCGTGTCAACCCATCTCGTTGAGGGTCTTTCTCTTCTTTGCCGACCCTCTACTTTACCAAGCATGATATACGTCTCCAGGGACTGGTCCCTTCTGATAGCATGTCCAAAGTACATGAGACACAGTCATAACATCCTTGCTTCTAAGGTGCACTCTGGCTGTACTTCTTCCAAGACAGACTTGTTTGTTCTTCTGGAAGTCCATGATATATTCAGTATTCTTTGCCAATACCATAATCCAAAGGCATCAATTCTTCTTTGGTCTTCCTTATTCGTTGTCCAGCTTTTGCACGCAGATGAGGCAATTGAAAATACCATGGCATGGGTCAGAGGCACCTTAGTCTTCAAAGTGACATCTTTGCTTTTTAACACTTTAAGGAGGTCCTTTGCAGCAGATTTGCCCAAAGCAATACGTCGTTTGATTTCCTGACTGCTGTTTTCATGGACATTGATTGTGGATCCAAGTAAAATGAAATCTTTGACAATATCAATCTTTTCTCCGTTTTTCATGATGTTGCTTATTGGTCGGTCTTGTTGTGAGGATTTTTGTTTTCTTTATGTTGAGGTATAATCCATACTGAAGGCTGCAGTCTTTGATCTTCATCAATAAGTGCTTCAAGTTCTCTTTACTTTCGGCAAGCAAGGTTGTGTCATCCACATATGGCAGGTTGTTAATGAGTCATCCTCCAATCCTGATGCCACGTTCTTGTGCATATAGTCCAGCTTCTTGGATTATTTGCTCAGCATACAGATTGAATAAGTGTATTTTAACCTTATATCATGTGACTTTAGTGTAATCGCTTATTAGTTCTAGGAGTTTTTGTTGACTCTTGGGTTTTCTACATAGATAATCATATCATTTGTGAACAGATAGATTTATTTCTTCCTTCCCAATCTATATACTTTTTATTTCCTTTTCTTGTCTGATTGCATTAACTAGGATTTCTAGCATGATTTTAAATAGGAGTAGTAAGAAGGAAAACCCTTGTCCTGTTCCTGAACTTAGGGGAAAAGCGTCTAGTTTTTCACCATTAAATATGATGTTAGCTGCAGGATTTTTATAGATGTTCTTTATCAGGTTGAGGTATTTCTAGCTTGTTGGGAGTTTTATCAGGAATGGGTGTTGGATTCTGTGAGTTGGAATCCACTTGAAGTCAACAGGTTTGGTTTAATATTGGTTTCTTCTGCATCTATATGGTCAGGTGACTTTCCTTCTGTAGCCTGTTGATGTGATAAAAAAAAATTTTTTTTGTAACATTAATTGATTTTCAAATGTTGAAGCAGCCTTACATTCCTGGAATCAACCCCACCCGGTTGTGGTGTATAATCCTTTTTTCACTTGGTAGGATTTGCTGTACTAATATTTTGTTGAGGATTTTTGCATCTATGCTCATGAGAGACACAGATCTGTAATTTTCCTTTCTTGTATTATCTTTGTCTGGTTTTGGTATTAAGGTAATGCTGGCCTCGTAAATGAGTTAGGAGTGTTCCCTCTGCTTCTATTTTCTGGAGGAGGATGTAGAGACTATGAATGGTTTTTACATTTTTTAATGTTTGGGAAAAAAGCAAAAGAATAATAATACTTCGTGAGTCATGAAAATGATGTGGAATTCAAATTTCAATTTCTCTAAATAAATACTTTGAAACATAGCCACATTCCTTTGTTTATGTATTATGTACGGCTGCTTTGCATTGCAATAACAGGGTTGACTACTTGCAACAAAGACCATGATATATTTACCGTCTGGCTTTTTACAGAAAAGTTTGCCAACTCCTAGCATAGGCATCTGGGTGACACAAGCCTTTGCAAAATTTTAAGTTTGGAACTTTTTCCAGGAAAGAGAATCTCACTGAGGGATGAGTAGGATTCAAATAGGAAAGAGAAGAAGGGCATGCATGATCTTCTGGATTGGGATAATTAACTGCCCTTATTCTAGTTGAATTTTTTTTTTTTTTTTACTCATCCTTTGTAATGAACAATAAATGCAATCTGTGCCACTTCTCCCACTAACTGAATGAAAGAATTCAATCAATTCCCATCAATTAAATTCTGACACCGGCTGTGTAATGCAGCACTTCTTCCTCTGACCATGTCCATCACACCTAGGTCTGATCTCAAGGTAAAGGGGATAGTCCTCCAAACCGTCAAGTCTTCCAAGGCTTCAGATACCAGCCACAAGCTTGGGGATCGTCACAGCACCCTCATTTCTGACCTGCTGGCTATAAATTCAGGAATTTCCCACTATTCCCTCAGGTCTCCAGCAATAAGCTTAGGATTCCCAAGCCCACCCCTCACTTTTGACATGCTGGCTCCCACTGTTCCCTCAGGCTCAATAATTTGCTAAAACAACTCACAGGACTTAGGAAATCACTTATTTATGATGATAGCAAAAACGGTGTAAATGAAGAGATGCATAAGGTGAGGTCTGGAAGGGTTCCCAGTGTGGAGTTGCCATGTGCCAGAAAGGGATGCTGTATCCTCCCATGTGCATTGATGTCTATCACCAACCAGGAAGACCATGGAGCATCCTTCTCCAGAGCCTTTAGTGGGGTCTGATTGCATTCATGAGTGATTGAACTCAACTGCCTCAGTTAGCTAACGCTGCTGTAACAGAAATACCACATGTGGATGGCTTTAACAAAGAGAAATTTATTCTCTCACAGTTTAGGGGGCTAAAAGTCTGAATTCAGGGCATCGGTTCCAGGGGAAGGCTTTCTCTTTCTGTTGGCTCTGAGGGAGGGTCCTTGTCATCAATATTACCCTGATTAGAGAGCTTCTCAGCACAGGAACCTCAGGTCCAAAGGATGCATTCTGCTCCTGGTGCTGCGTTCTTGGTGGTATGAGGTCCCCATGTCTCTCTGCTCAATTCTGTCTTATATCTCAAAAGAGATTGATTAAGACACAACCTAACCTTGTAGATTAAGTCCTGCCTCATTAGCACAACTGTCTTTAATCCTGCCTCATTAACATCATAGAGATAGGATTTACAACATGTAGGAAAATCACATCAGATGACAAAATGGTAGACAATCACACAGGACTGGGAATCATGGCCTAGCCAAGTTGACACACATTTTGGGGGGACACAATTTAATCCATGACATCAACCTTCTGAGGTCAGACTGGTATCGCCTGATGAGTCTTTCTGGCCTGGCCAGTCCCCACCAAAGAGCACATTAACATAAACCCCCAGGTGTGGTCTGGAGGTCTCATCAAAAACCCTTCAATTCCGAGGTTTTAGAGGTTCTCTCTCAGGAACCAAGGATAAAAACTAAATTCTTTGCGAAAAGTTAAATTATTTACTCCAAATCCTCTTACCTTTAAATTAAATCCAGATATGACATTGAGGCTTTTTTTTCATTTCAGGATGCTACATATTAGGCTTATCTTTAACATGAGGCATCCAGATGTCTTTGATTAACCTAAATTGGAAAAAATCAGCACCAAATTAAAACTAATCCTGCATTTTGGAGCTTTTTTTCTTTTTACTTGTCGCTGGGTGGGAACTACTTTATTTAAAACCAAAAGCAGTTATGTTTTAAATCAAGTAAGCACTGAAGACTTACCTTGAGTAAGCTATGGCATTTAATCTTGGGAATATTTTCTCATTTGGGTGGGATTTTATGCTGTTGTTGAATGAAAGCTATGGCAAAACTTGGAGACAGGGGTTCTAGTCTTACTAATTAGCTGAGTCAGGCCAGCTGTAATACACTAGGGTTAAAAATATTCCCCTCAAATCTCAGGATTTAGGACAACAAAAGCTTATTTCTCACTTACCCACTGTTGAACCGGGCCAATGTGGTACTCCTCTATCCAGTGTTTTGAGTTTCTAAGCCTCCATCTTGTGGCATCTATACTGCAAAACATGGCTTCCATGGTTGCTATAGCATAGAAAAGAGAGAGTCAAGACTCGTACTCAATTTTAAGTGCTTTAGTCTAGAAGTGACTCAGGCCACATCCACAGCCCATTGGCCAGAATCAGTCATGTGACCCTGCCTACTGCCAAGAGGCTGGGAAATATGGAGGAGCAGCATGTGGAAACCTGGCAGTGGGGAGGGGATTTCCACTTCCCTTGGAACACTGGGTCACCAAGGCAAAGTCCGTAATTTTTCTGTTGCCTTTGCTCATCATTCAAGGATAATTAGCCCAGCCCTATGTTTTCTCACATAGTTTATGAAAGGTTCAGATATGATACATAAAAGCCTTAAAAGGTACAACAAGTTGTAAAATAGGTAAGGTATAATTGTTACCAAACGGTGAACTTCTTTATTGGGCTGTGAATTGTGATGGGCTGGAGCCAGGGCACCACGCATGTCCCAGTACGCCTGGGACCGTCATGGTTTTGCCAGTTGACCTGGCATAATTACTATACAGTGCTCCTTTTCATGCCCAGAAACATCCCTAGCTTGACCCCACTGGTCACCCTTTAAGATTAATGTTACCAGTTGTTATTGAGTTGACTCCAACTCATGGCCACCCCATCGTGTCTCAGATTAGAGCTGTACTGCACAAGGTTTTCAAAGGCTGATTTCTCAGACATAGATTGCCAGGCCTTTCTTTCAAGGTACCTCTGGATGGACTTGAACCTCCAACCTTTCAGTCAGCAGCCAAGTGCCTTAACCGTTTGCACCACCCAGGGACTCCAGGGTTAATGTTAGCTATTGTTTATTGAACCTTTTCTAAGAGTCAGATATTGTTCTAACCTTTTCGTCTGCGTTGCCCTGTTTAATCCTCCAAACAAAAACTTGTGAGGTAGGTACAAATAACATCCTCATTTTAAGGTGAGGTATCAGATACTTAAAGGTTTGGATTGTTCACAATCACACAGGTGGCAAGTGGCAGTGCTTTGATTCTAACTTGGGGCTGTCCAACTTAGTGTCTTAGCTTCTTCAGCTCACAGGGCTGCCTTACTAACCCTTCACCAGGGTCGTGCCCTTGACCATGGGAGGCCCCACTTCCCTGACACTAGCCTGGGAGTCTGTTATCAGACCACAGGGTGCTACAGCCCTGAGCAGTGAGCCCAGCCTTTATTACAGAAGAGGAGACAGGCGTGGAGTCCCTTGTGATTCTGCACAGCTGGCAAAGAACAGGACCAGGGCTAGTTTGCAGGTCTCCCACTTCCGGTTCAGTCTCTTCCCAACCTCTCCATCACTGACAAGTACAGCTTGTTTTCAAACTAGATGCTGCATTTTACGTAGAGAGATCCTATTTTGAAATCTAGGCTGGAGTAAACCTCTAGCTTGTGAAGACATGCCGTGCTAAATTAATCCAAACAGGCAAATTCCCAGCACAAACAGCTAAGAGAAACTGAACTCTGTTTTCAGAGAGTCTGTTTACAAATTTGTTTATTTAAAAAAAAAAAAAGCCTAACCATAATCAAGGACCAGTTTGCTTGTAGAATAATATCAAGTAAAAATGCTGTCTGCTCACGAGATGGTGCAGTCATTTCCCTAGTCTTCCTAATCAGAGTTCAAAACCAAACCCACAGAGCCAAAGGGAACAGCTGCTCTAGAACGGCCCAACCGGGGCGCAATCATCTATTTGGTTGCTTGCTTCAAGAAGCCTCCCTGAAAATTAGACCTGTGGCTTCTAAATGGTCAAAGAAATCTAAAGGAATTCTATTATGGAAGAAAAATTAGACGGAAATTTCTAATCCTGTCTCATAAACAATATAGGAATAACTTTAAAATATTCTGCTTTAAGCATGCATTTAATTTGTGCTCTGGGAACCAAATAATGTTGCTAAGATAAAACAGTCTAATAATGATTTATGTAAATTTATTTGTACAAAGTAATGGTGTAGTTGCCTATAGCAAATTGCTTGGAATATGAAATGACATTTATGAGGTCTTTTTTTTTTTTCTTCCCTGTGAATGAATACAATGGAGAAAATAAAGAGACTCTGGAAAGGAAAAAAGGAAACTACAGTGTGTTCAAAATGGAATCTGATGCCTTGCAAAGCAGAGTCAGCTGGACAGGTTATAGGGTGTGCAAATAAACAGTCGACACATTCTCAAACTCAGTTCAGTATGTTTTCTTGCGATGTTCTCATTATTTTTAAGCCATTTTTTTAAAGACACGTGGTGTATGCGTTAGATTCCTAGAAGACTAAACCAGTTGCTGACTAGCCAGTGCCAACTCCTGGAGACTCTGTGCCATGGCAGAACCGTGTTCCATTGGGTTTTCAGTGGCCGATCTTTTGGAAATATGTTGCCAGGCCTTTCTTCCATGGAGCCGCTAAGTGAACTTAAATCTCCAACTTTTGGTTAGCAGTTGAGCGTGTTAACTGTTTGCACCACCCTGAGACTCCCTTAGTAGACTAGAATACTACATTTCCATGATCATAAAGAGATCAGACAGCAATAGTCTTTCAGAATAACCAAGACAGGATAAATCACTTGTCTTCCTGGTGCCCAAGAGATAGGGTGCTTCCAACATGGGGTGCAAAGAGGCCAAATGTTAGTAAAAACCAGTAATTAATCTCAGTTTCTGATTACTCTAATACCAAGGAAAGTTATGCTTGAGTCATAAATGGGGCCCAAATCTTTAAAAAAAAAAATCAACGCTTCCAAGGACTGACTTAGAAACCTACTGGTATCTTTCCCATTGGCTGCTCAGTGAGAAACTTTGACAGTGACTCCAGGTGTTTCCCAGAAACCTTTAATTAAATGAAACTCCCCTTCTATGTAACAAACAGAGCTTCTGGATCCATGTCTGGTATAATTTGCCACAACATGTACTATTTGGGAGGTGTCCCTGGGCGGCTCAGATACTTAAGTGCTTGGCCACTAACCAAAAGGTTAGCAGTTTGAATCCACCCAGAGGGACTTCGGAAGAAAGATCCAGTGATTTGCTTCTGAAAGGTCACAGCCTTCAAAACCGTATAGAACGCACAGTTTTACTCTGAAACACCTGGGGTCTCCAAGAGTCAGAATCAACTTGACGGCAACAGGCATACTATTTGGGAAAGATAGGCTGATAACGCCTTAATTTTGTAAAGCATTTATTTATTTTTCAGAGTATTTTTAAGATCTCACTTGGTCTCCACAATCATTTTTGTGAGCTTGATAAGATTTGTATATAGGGAAACTGAGGGCCACAGAAGTCATAGAACAAGGTCACAAGACATCAGCAGACTTGTGGGAACAGTTTCCCCCATTTGTCCCCTTGTCATTACAAACTTACGCAGTTATAAGGGATTTTTGAATTCTGGAGAGCTTGCTTTATTTAAACCAAGTTTGAAGTTTTGGTCCATCGTAAGCCATTTTTGGAATTTCATTAACTATCCTGAGAGAAATGGGTTTGTCTAATTGAATAGAATGAGTTTGCAACAGGGTTGTCAGCTGTAGTGGGGCCAAGGCCTGAGGGCTGAAGTTAGGGCTCCTGAGAGAGAGGACATAACAACTGATCAGGATTTTAAAACTGAATGAAATCAACACTGGTCATGAGGGAAGAAGATTAGCCTGGATTTTCAGCAGTGCCATTAAAGTGCATCTAGCCTAAAAACTCTAGCTTACGGTAGGGTTGGTTTCAGTGAAGTGGCCCAAGATCCCCATGGTGAAGCAGGGGATGTCAGGGCAAGAGTGTCAGCTATAGTTCCAGATTCTAGTCCTTCCACTTCCTAGCTGGATGACATTGGGTGTGATTTTTGAGCTGTGGAATCTGAGAAAGTAACATAAGGTATCTGGACCTCCATTTCTCTGTCTGTCAGTTTGTGGTACTGTGGGGGCTTGAGTGTTCTTGTGATGCTGGAAGCTATGCCACTGGTATTCAGACACCAGCAGGGTTACCCAGGGAGGACAGGTTTCAGCTGAGCTTCCAGACTAAGACAGACTAGGAAGAAGGACCCACCAGTCTACTTCTGAAAAGCATTAGCCAGTGAATACCTTATGAATAGCAGCGGAACATTGTCTGATATGGTGCCAGAAGATGAGCCCCCCAGGTTGGAAGGCGCTGAAAAGACTGGAAGAGCTGCCTTCTCAAAGTAGAGTCAACCTTAATGACGTGGATGGAGTAAAGCTTTTGGGACCTTCATTTGCTGATGTGGCATGACTCAAAATGATAAGAAACAGCTGCAAACATCCATTAATAGTCGGAACCTGGAATGTACGAAGTATGAATCTAGGAAAATTGGAAATTGTCAAAAATGAAATGGAATGCATAAACATCCATATCCTAGGCATTAGTGAGCTGAAAGGACTGGTATTGGCCATTTTGAATTGGACAATCATATATATAGTCTCCTGTGCTGGGCATGACAGCTTGAAGAGGAATGATTTGGTGTTCATTGTCAAAAAAAATTTTCAAGATCTATCCTGAAGTACAATGCTGTCAGTGATAGGATAACATCCATACGCCTATGAGAAAGACCAGTTAATACGACTATTCAAATATATGCACCAACCACTAAGGCCAAAGATGAAGAAATAGAAGAGTTTTATCAGCTGCTGAAGTCTGAAATTGATGGAACATGCAATCAGTGTGCATTGATAATTACTGGTGATTGGAATGCAAAAGTTGGAAACAAAGAAGAAGGATCGGTAGTTGAAAAATATGGTCTTGGTGATAGAAACAATGCTGGAGACTGAATGATGGAATTTTGCAAGATCAGCAACTTCTTCATTGCAAATACCTTCTTTCACCAACATAACAGCGACTATACACATGGACCTTGCCAGATGGAACACAGAGGAATCAAATTGACTACATCTGTGGAAAGAGATGATGGAAAAGTCAGAACAAGGCCAGGGGCTGACGGTGGAACAGACCATCAATTGGTCATATGCAAGTTCACACTGAAACTGAAGAAAATCAGAGCAAGTCTACAAGAGCCAAAATATGACATGAATTTAGAGATCATCTCAAGAATAGATTTGACGCATTGAACACTAGTGACTGAAGACCAGACGAGTTGTGGAATAACATCAAGGACATCACATATGAAGAAGCAAGAGGTCATTGAAGAGACGGGAAAGAAAGAAAAGACCAAGATGGATGTCAGAGGAGACTCTGAAACTTGCTCATGAATATCGAGCAGCTAAAGCAAAAGGAAGAAATGATGAAGTAAAAGAACGGAAGATTTCAAAGGGCAGCTGGAGAAGACAAAGTATCATAATGACACGTGCAAAAACCTGGAGATAGAAAACCAGGAGGGAAGAGCACGCTCGGCATTTCTCAAGCTGAAAGAACTGAAGAAAAAATTCAAGCCTCAAGTTGCAATAGTGAAGGATTCTTTGGGGAAGATATTAAATGATGCAGGAAGCATGAAAAGAAGATGGAAGGAATACACAGAGTCATTATACCAAAAAGAATTAGTCAATGTTCAACCACTTCAAACTTCAAGAGGCAGCATGTGATCAGGAACGGATAGTACTAGAGGAAGAAGTCCAAGCTGCTCTGAAGGCATTGGTAAAAAACAAGGCTCCAGAAATTGACGGAATATCAATTGAGATGTTTCAACAAACAGATGCAGTGCTGGAGGTGCTCACCCGTCTATGCCAAGAAATATGGCAGACAGCTTCCTGGCGGACTGACTGGAAGAGATCCATATTTATCCCTATTTGCATGAAAGTTGATTCAACCGAATGCAGAAATTATAGAACAATTGTCATTAATATCACACGTAAGCAAAATTTTGCTGAAGATCATTCAAAAACGGCTGCAGCAGTACACCAACAGGGAACTGCCAGAAATTCAGGCTGGTTTCAGAAGAGGACGTGGAACCAGGGATATCATTGCTGACGTCAGATGGATCCTGGTTGAAAGCAGGGAATACCAGAAGGATGTTTACCTTTGTTTTATTAACTATGCAAAAGCATTCAAAAGCATTCAATGGTGTGGATCATAACAAGTTATGGATAACATTGCCAAGAATGGGAATTCCAGAACACTTGGTTGTGCTCATGAGGAACCTTTACATAGATCAAGAAGCAGTTGTTCAGACAGAGCAAGAGGATACTGATTGGTTTAAAGTCAGGAAAGGTACGCGTCAGGGTTGTATTCTTTCACCATACCTACTTAATCTGTATGCTGAACAAACAATCCAAGAAGCTGGACTATATGAAGAAGAACGGGGCATCAGGATTGGAGGAACACTTATTAACAACCTGTGATATGCAGATGACACAACCTTGCTTGCTGAAAGTGAAAAGGACTTGAAGCACTTGCTAATGAAGATCAAAGACCACAGCCTTCAGTATGGATTACACCTGAACATAAAGAAAACAAAAATCCTCACAACTGGACCAATGAGCAACATCATGATAAACGGAGAAGAAATTGAAGTTGTCAAGTTTCATTTTACTTGGATCCACAATCAACAGCCATGGAAGCCGCAGTCAAGAAATCAAATGATGCATTACCCAGTAAACCCAAGGTAAATCTGCTGCAAAAGACCTCTTTAAAGTGTTCAAAAGCAAAGATGTCACCTTGAAGACTAAGGTGCACCTGACCCAAGGCATGGTATTTTCAATCGTATCGTATGCATGTGAAAGCTGGACAATGAATAAGGAAGACTGAAGAATTGATGCCTTTAAATTGTGGTGTTGGCGAAGAATTTTGAATATACCATGGACTGCCAAAAGAACGAACAAATCTATCTTGGAGGAAGTACAGCCAGAATGCTCCTTAGAGGCAAGGATGGCGAGACTGTGTCTTACATACTTTGGACATGTTGTCAGAAGGGATCAATCCCTGGAGAAGGACATCATGCTTGACAAAGTACAGGTTCAGCATAAAAGAGGAAGACCCTCAGCGAAGTGGATTGACACAGTGGCTGCAACAAGGAGTTCAAGCATAATAACGATTGTAAGGCTGGCGCAGGACCGGGCAGTGTTTCGTTCTGTTGTGCATAGGGTCGCTATGAGTCGGAACCAACTCGATGGCACCTAACAACAACAACAAAGTGGGAATAATAATCTTTACTTTATAGGTGTGGTGTGAGAATTAAATAAATGATCCCTACTTGGCACAGTGTCTGAAAGACAGTAAACATTCATTCCATGGTAGCTCTTCAATTTATTATAAATATTATTATTTAAGGAGATATGTGCCTATGTGATGGGACTGACCCTGGACTCCTAGGCTTCAGCTCAGGTGAGCGTTCCCGGTAGATAACACTTCGCACATGTTTTCACACATAGTTGCTGAAGAAATGAAGCCCATCCTGTGGAACTCCACTGGGAGAGTAATCTTGGAGTCCTGTGACGGGTTTCCTCCAGACTTTGCCTCACGTACCTTCTCTTTTTGCTGATTTCACTTTGTGTCCTTTCGCGGTAATAAACTGTAACTGTGAGACTAACCAAACAAACAAATAAAAACAGTACGTCCCCGGCTGATAATTAGAGATGAGATTAAAATCAATCTTTTATTTGATGAGAATTAACCTACCAGAATCTAAATCAGTTGTTCCTGGGTACCAAAAAAAGTAACCAGAGGAATGTGAAAATCCATTCATTTATTTTTGCAACGAACAGCTCTTGATGTCTAAGGCCCTTTGCAAGTTGTTTTCAAGGGATGGAGAGACCAGATAGAGAGTTCTCCAGGGATGACGGAGATTGTTTGGTTATTTCATTTCTGCCTCAGGGTTTTCCCCCCATTTTTCTCTTTAATATGATCATGTTGACTATAAGAAAAAAATTGACTAGATGCCTGTTTACACGTGGCAAGTAGGCATTGTGCACAGATCTTTGCCTTCCAGGAATTCAGAAATTAAGCTGGTCTAAAGCTTTATTTGTTGCCAAAAGCTCGGATTCTGACCCAAACTCAAAACCCACTGCTGTTGAGTCTGACTCATTGTGACCCTATAGGACAGAGTAGAACTGATCCATAGGGTTTCCAAGGCTGTAAATCTTTACAGAAGCTGACTGCCATGCCTTCCTCCCATGGAACAGATAGTGGGTTCGAACTGCTAATCTTTTGGTTAACAGCTGATTGTTTTAACCATTGCACCGCCAGGGCTCCTGGTTCTGACCCAAAGCCTACAAATTGATTTTCTTCAGCGCAGTAACCGTGGTTGGCTGCAGAGTAGGTTTTATGTCAAAATGAATAGATGCCGAGTCTTTGGTCATCTGTTCTCTCTGCTGCAGAAGAAGGTATTTACATTCTGTGTTAGAATCCGTTTCCATTAGGAACATATATACCACTTACCATCCTTATCAAGGGTTAAAGTGAAACCTATGTAGAAGATGTTGGTTTTTTTTGGAGATTTCTCTGAAGGAAGATAAGGAAAGGTGAAATGAGGAAATAAACGTGGATTCCCAGACTCAGGATGCAGTCTGGTCTATCTCAGTGGCTCCTCCACACCAGCTGGCCTCCTGCGGGGAAGGCAGAAGGAATTCCCAGGCATCCTCCCTGAGCTTACAGTCTAATGGGGAACAGGGGCATGGGGACAGACGTTAAAGAAATACAAACAAATGCACAACAATGCAGTTCTCCCCAGTCCAAGGCAAAATCAGAAAAATAAGCTCAAGATAGTGAGTTTAAATTCCTTACTTGGCAAAATAAAAAGTCGGCAACCTATGGCCGTCCCTGAAGCTATTTTTGAAATTTTATTGTAGTGTGAAATCCTCATCTGGGAGCCTCTTTGACTTGGGTTCCCCTCTCTATCCTCCTTATTGGCCCCTGCTACTGTTGACTGGTGGTCCCCACCCTGTGGCCTTTCCTTGTGTTAAAAAGGAGATTAGCAAGTGTAAAGATATAGCAGCAACTGAGACTTTCTTTCTGATTTAATGAGGGAAACAAATCAAACTTTTGCAAAGACAAATAGGCATCTGTCCATAGCACTCTGGGTTAGGAATAAGACCAAGCAGTTGCTGTCGAGTCCATTCCAACTCATGTGTGACCTGATGTGAGTCAGAGTAGAACTGTGCTCCATAGGGTTTTTGGTGGCTGGTATTTTAGAAGTAGGTTGCCAAGCCTTTCTTCCAAGGTACTTCTGGGTGGACTCGAACTGCTAACCTTAGCAGTTGAATGTATTAACTGTTTGTAATGCTCAGAGACTCCAGGTTGAGAATAACTCATTGTCTTCCTGTTGATTCCAACTCACAGAGTAGAACTGCCCCGTAGGGTTTCAAAGGAACGGCTGGTAGATTCAAACTGCTGACCTTTTGGTTAGCAGGGGAGCTCTTAACTACTATGCCACCTGGGCTCCCCAGGTTAAGAATACATACTCCCAAATGTATCTTCTGGTGAAAATCTGGAAAATTGGCCCCTGCAAAGGCAGACTGAGCGCTTACGCTTAATCCGCATGAAGAGAGCTATATTGTGGCAACTGGCCTGCATATTCCCTGCTCCCCTAGATCGGTATATTTATGTGTCCATGTTTATTTTACTCACATTTTAGTGTGTGCATGTGAACTCCCAGAATGGAATTTGGGTGTTAACTGGAAACTGAGTCTCAAAGCCCATAGGTCCACCAGTGGTGGTATCCACGTAGCCCAGGTAAGAACTTTGGGGCTTAGTAGGAGCAATTGAAACTCAGAGCAGGGGTGTCTGAGGAGGAAGAACTATTTTGAAGTTGGTGTCTCTTAAAAGAGAATGACATCCAAGTTGGCTCACTTGATATGAGACCTCACATTGAAGGGGGAAGGGGCTTTTGAACAGGGCACGGTATTGCCCGAAAACCTAATCAGTGGCCTCTGAACTGTTTGACTTTTGACTAACACTCAGACCCTGGCAGAAGATGTGCTTGTTTGTGAGGAGATAAAAGTTCTGACATGAAGTAGTTTAACGTCCTTCAGTATTCGTTTATTCCTGCTGGACGCTGAGGGGACTTAAATGCTTTTTTTTTTTTTCCCTTTGAATCCTAAATACCAGAGGATATCATTACCTCACATTGATACATATTTTTCTAGGCGAACAAAAAGCAGCAAGAAATTGGCTATAGCAGCTACCGGAAGGCCTAATTACTCACCAGTTAAGGTTTAATAGACTTTCCTTGTGATGACTTTGATCTGTTGAATGGACACCCTCTATCCTTTAGTGAGCTGGTAGAGAACCGGGCTGTATCATTTCTAGAGTGTTCCATCAGGGACCCTCTAAGGTAAATAGGAAAATACCCTATTGGCTGCTGTTTTGCAGAGTGGTGTGTGTCTGTGTGATAGGCAATTAGGTGCTTGATAAATGCTTCTAAATGGTGATGGCCTATCATTACTGTGGCATTTAACTTTATTTCTTCCATGAATGTAACTGAAGCATTATATTTAGTTACAAGAATCTATTGTTATATATGCAGCAGTGGTGGTTCAGTGATAGAAATCTTGCTTTTCATTCAGGAGACCAAGGTTCGATTCCAGATCAATGCACCTCATGCATAGCCACCATCCATTTGTCAGTGGAAGCTTGCGTGTTGTCAGTGGAAGCTTGCATGCTATTCAGCGTGATACCGAACAGGTTTCAGCGAGCTTCCAGACTGAGACAGACTATGAAGAAAGGCCTGGCAACTACTTCCAAAAATCAGCCAGTGAAAACCCTATGTATCACAACAGTCTGACCTGCAACCAATCATGGGAATGGCACAGGAGCAGGCAGTGTTTTATTTCGTTCTGCATGGGGTCATCATGAGTGGGGAGTGGGGGGAGGCTAACAACAACATTGTTATATATACATGTAGATTCATGCAATGCATATCCATATGTAAATATATGTATATCTATGTATGTGCATGTAGGATTCCTTGTTTTCTTAAGATACACCAAAAAAACCCAAACCCATTGCCATCGAGTCGATTCCAACTCATAGGGACCCTATAGGACAGAGTGGAACTGGCCCATACAGTTTCCAAGGAGCGCCTGGTGGATTTGAACTGCCAACCTTTTGGTTAGCAGCCATAACTCTTAATTACCACGCCACCAGGGTTTCCTCTTAAGATATGGGAATACCTAAATTACCAGTTATAACTGGTTCCACTTTTATGTCATTCAGTCTCCACTGTTTTTTGTAGCTGGTCTACCTGGGACACAGAAGCAGCTTCTGGACATATGTGTGCTTAACTGAACAAAAATGTCAACAAGCTGCTATTTATTTTATTAAACAGCTTGAGCAGAGCTGTTCGGTGTGATTGCCAGAAATTGTTAGCTTATCACTGAACTGTCCTGATGGTTTTTATTATTCAGTTTGCATTGCTTACAATAATAATTATTACTACATAAAACAACATGATGCTTTTATTTGTACAGTTCTTTCATTAATAATTTAATTGACTGTTACGTCCAAGTGGCTCAGAGGCACATACATCAAGGTACTTAGAGATGGGCCCTGGGCTCCTTGGGAAATTAGGTGTAAGTTATAAGTTTGGGGTGGCAGGCAGATCCTTTGGCCTTGACACGCAATCGGTTGGCTGTACATTTCCCACCCACCCTACCCTTTATGTTTATTCTGAAGCATTTAGTTGATTTGCTATCAGTGACTCCAATCTGGTAGTTTTAGGAACCTGAGAAACGAGATCATGGTATAGTGGTGTAAGTAGTTTAAAGTCAGCTGCTAACTCAAAGCGTGGTGGTTCAGACCTGCCCAGTCAGCGGCTCCACAGAAGAAAGATTTGGCAAACTGTTTCCATAAAGATTACAGCCCAGAAAACCTTATGGAGCAGTTCTACTCTGTAACACATGGGTCTCCACGTGTTGGGGGCCAACTTGATGGCAGCTAACAACAACAACAACATAGATATTTTGGTCACTAAAATGACTAGATTGATACTGATTCATAAGTGCAAAAAATAATGATGGCTAAAACAATAACCAAAGCAAACTCATTGCTGTTGAGTTGATTCTGACTCACAGTGACCCTAGAACCAAAAAAGCAAAAACAAACTAAACTGTTTGCTGTTGAGTCAATTCCAACTCATAATGACCCTATAGAACAGAGTAGAACTGACCCACAATGTTTCCAAGGCTGTAGTCTTTATGGAAGCTGACTTCCACATCTTTCTTCCGAGGTGCAACTGGTAGGTTCAAACCATTGACCTTCTGGTTAACAGCAAGTGCTTAAACACCGCTCTACCAGGGCTCTGTCTAAAACAATAAACGTTGAAAATGATTGAATCAGCGGCTTTATGTAAATATAGTCAGTTCTGTGGGCCTGTTCTGTACAAATAATAAATATTTTATGGGTCACAGCTTAGTCTACTCTCAGACTGCGTCACAACTGTGTAAGACGTGTTTTCATATATTTTGCTGCAGGAAAACTTAGTTTGTGGATTTTTTAGTGTAAGACAGTACTACACATTTTGTCCCAAATTCATGGTTTAGATATTCAACGAAATGATGCACTGAAATATGCCTTTGGAGGTGCAAGATAATGGGGTTGAACCTGACTCTGCTGGATGTCAACCCAGAGTGCCGTTCAAGGAGCTGCCTTAAAAACTCTGGATTCAACAGGGGAAATCAAATGAACAAAGGAATCCCACTTCGTGGATTCTTTTAGCCCAGCCTGAGTTCTGGAAGGATGAACATGTCTGTTGGTCAAGGGTGTCATGGAATAAAACTCTCACATCAGAAATTGAGGTTTATTGAAATCATTGTCTCTTCCTTTACTGACAGTAATGCATTTCAAGCAGGTTTTAATGTCTGGCTCTTGCACCTGGGAACATGTTTGGTGGGGCTCAGGAAAGGAGTCGGAGGTAAATTAACCTCACAGAGACGATGCGGGATTGTCTGAGAGCTGAGCTTTATAATTTACCTTCTGGAAAAAAGCTCGGCTTCTCATAATTAGAAACTGTGTCTACATCTATAATAAACAACTGAGTTTCTGGTGCTGGGAACTCTGTGAGCACACAGTCTATTTTAATACTATTGAATGCTTGACAATTAATTACCAATTTGGAGGAAGGTCACATCCTGGTGACTAAGTTGTACAGATTTATCAGTCAGGAAAGGCTAGGCGATGGGGTAACAGACAACTTCAAAAATTCAGTGGCATAAAATAATGGAAGCTTATTTCTTGCTCATTCTTCAATCTGTTGAGGGTTGGTTGGGGCTTCTGCTCCATGTCATCCTTTTCTCATTCCCCGATCAAGGCTAATGGAACATTGTCCATTACCATAGCTGAGGGAAAGGAGAAAATGGCAAACCATGTGGTAGCTCTTGAAGCTGCCCAGGAGTGACACATGTTATCTCCACCACGTTTTATTGGCCAAAGCTAGTCACATGGCTACACCAAGTTCCAGTGGATAGGAAATGTAATACGACTGTGTACCCGAAGGAGGGAGCTAGAATCGTTATAAACAGACTTAATAATGTTGCTTGCTGAAAGTGGAGAGGACTTGAAGGACTTACTGATGAAGATCAAAGACCATTGCCTTCAGTATGGATTATGCCTCAACATAAAGAAAACAAAAATCCTCACAACTGGACCAATAAGCAACACTATGGTAAATGGAGAAAATACTGAAGTTGTCAAGGATTTCATTTTGCTTGGATCCACAATCAACGGCCATGGAAGAAGCAGCAGTCACGAAATCAGATGACGTATTGCATTGGGCAAATCTGCTGGAACAAATTTCTTTAAAGTGTTAAAAAGCAAAGATGTCACTTTAGGGACTAAGGTGTGCCTGATCCAAGCCATGGTGTTTTCAATCACCTCATATGCATGTGAAAGCTGAACAGTGAATAAGGAAGACTGCAGAAGAATTGATGCCTTTGAGTTATGGCGTTGGTGAAGAATATTGAATATACCACGAACTGCCAGAAGAATGAACAAATCTCTCTCGGAAAAAGTACAGCCAGAATGCTCATTAGAAGCGAGGATGGCAAGACTTTGTCTCAAGTACTTTGGACATGTTATCAGGAGAGACCAGTCACTGGAGAAGGACATCATGTTTGGTAAAATGGAGGGTTAGTGAAAAAGGGTAAGACGCACAACAAGATGGATTGACATAGTAGCTGCAACAATGGGCTGAAACGTAGCAATTGTGAGGATGGCACAGGACCAGGCAATGTTTTGTTCTGTTGTACATAGGGTCGCTATGAGTTGGAATCAACTAAATGGCACTTAACAACAACAATGATGTCCACAGTATATATCTTCAATATTATAGATAGGACTTTAGAAACCTAGCTCAATTGAAACAAGTAAGTAGAAATGTATGAGAGAGTTCTTTACATCCTTCTAAGGAAAATGGAAAACGATCTACTCCCTGATACATGGTTGCCTCATTTCTTCATTGTCTTTTCCAGGGACTGAAACAGGGCTGGCTTGTACCTCTAACCCCCTATAATTTCCATCGCACGCCACACTCACTCATACACACACATATAAGCTACTCCCAACAAACATTCAGGGTGCTTTTTATGAAGGTACAATATCACATCTCCATCTTGGTCAATGAGATGGCCATCTCTCAACTCCTTCTAACAGAAATTCTGAAGTGGCCACAATTCCTTGTTCTCGGTTTCCTGTCCTTGAGTGTTCATCATAGACTGTCCAGTGTTTTAAGTCATCGTTCATATTTCATTTTCATAGTTAGGGATGTGAAGGTTTCTTCTTCTAAGGACAAATTACAGTTGGTTAGGGCACCCATCTCTGCCTTCAGCTGACTGATAGAGAAGTTGCCCCTCACTCGCCAGGGTTCAGTAAGCTCTGGTTTCCTCACTTTTCCCAGCTCACCTATGTTAGCCTGCACCAGGCTGGGGCAGAGCGCCCCAAGGCTGCTTGCTGGCACTCTCCTGCCTGGAGTGCTTGTGTCTGGGAGTTCCATCGGGGCCCTAGTGATGTTCTTCAAGGCTCCGAAAGGAATTTACCTCCACACAGGAGAACCTCACTTAGCTAGCAAATTCAGCTATCTGGAGTGTCAGCCAGAAGTCAGAAAGGAACAGAAAAAGATCTTAGAGGACAAGATACAAAAAAAAAAAAAAAGTTGCCATCCTATCATCTGATTCATGGTGACCCCATGTGTGTCAAAGTAGAACTGTGTGCCATACGATTTTCAATGGTCGATTTTTTGGAAGTAGGTCTCCACACCTTTCTTCTGAGGTGCCTCTGGGTGGACCTGAACCTCCAGCCTCTTGGTTAGCAGTTGAGCACGTTGATCATTTGTACCACCTAGGAACTCCTTACTCCACTGTAGTCACCTCCAAGTCCACGCACTGAACTTTAAGTAGACCCTTGCTGGTTTTGAGTCCTGAATTTAGCAACCTTCCTGGTTAACTTAATTTTCTGATTCTTTTTATTTTCTAAATGAGAAGACTGGGACACAAAGAGATTAAAAAATTTGTCTTATGTCTCAAAGCTAATGAGCGGTAGAAGAGGTTCCTATGGCTCTAGACTTAGCTTAATCCACGTTTATGATGGTGGCTGTGAGACAAGCAAAAAGCTTAAACTATATTTGTCTTTTTTGTCTGCCATCAAGTCAATTCTGACTCATGGCGACCGCACGTGACAGAGTAGAACTGCCCGATAGGGTTTCCTAGGCTGTAATCTTTACAGGAACAGATCTCCAGGTCTCTCTCCTGCGGAACTGCTGGGTAGGTTGGAACCGCCAAACTTTTGGTTAGCAGCCAAGCGCTTAACTGTTGTACCACCACTGCTTCTTAAACTATATTTAATGCTCTTTTTGAAAAGGAAGTAGTAGAGAAATATGTAATAATGGTAGGACAAGCCTCCTCAAACTGGCCCACCCCTTTCTTTTAAGATTTTTTTATTTCTAATGTGTGATAATCCCAATTGGCTGGGAAAATCCAGTGAGCGGAGCCTTTGTTTCCTGATTGTGCCAAGGAAACGAAGAGTCACTGGAGTTTTCTTTGCTGAACACCTAGTTTAGCTGGTGCATATGTAGATGCTTATGAAATATTTTTTTGCATAATCAAGATGAAACCCCGACTCGGTCCGTGTCATGATCAGCTTGGTTCTGGTATGCTTGGGTTGGAGGGATGGCCTCAGGAATATCTCAGACTGGGGGCAGGCCTCACCCTCACCACCAAGGACTGTTGCTTCACAAAGGTAATTTCCTGCATGGAGGTCAGTGGTGACCGGCTCGTTGACATTCACCTGTATTTTCCTTTTGTGTTGTGCTTCGCGGTTTCAAAGCAGTGTCACGCCCGTAATCTCCTTTGCTTATCACAATTCTGCCTTTTAGGCAAGGCAGGTATCTGGTGTCGTTTCCATGATTCAGATGTAGTGAGGCTTGAAGTGATTGACCCAAGGTCACACTGCAGTGAGCAGCAGAGCCCGGCTTGGGACTTCTAGTGTAGACCATGCTCTCTGTCACTCCTGTACCACCCCCTGAACACCTGTCCTACCCATGTACTTGCGGAGGGCACCCAGAGGATAATCAAAGGAGTTGCTTGCCCCACTCGAAGAACTTTCTATCTCAGTTAAAAAACGTCCACAGAGAGATGCACAGGGAAGAAGGCTATGCGATAATAGAGACAGAGATGGGAGTGATGTGGCTACAAGCCAAGGAATGCCAAGGGTTGCTGGCTAACACCAGTAGCTAGACTGGAGGCTTGAAACATTCTCCTTGAGAGCCTCCAGAAGGAACCAACCCTGCCAACACCTTAATTTCAGACTTCTGGTTTCCTAAGGTGTGAGAAAATAAATTTCTGTTGTCTTAAGCCAAAAAAAAAAAGGTCCAGATCCACCAAGAAGCAGGAGGAAGAGTAGAAAGGCCTAGTTGCAACATGAACCACTTTGTTCTGAGACAAAAGAGGACTCAAGGTTACGTGAACAAGAGTAAGATCACCTTGGAACCTCAGGCAGTTTGCAAACAAGGCTTTCTTTATCTGCCAGCTGAGGTCAGCAGCCTTCTGGTTCGGAGACACCCCACAGCCCTGCTTCCTGGGTCAAGAGGAGGCTGAGAATTCCCCGTCCGCCAGTGAAAACACAGGCCTTGGGATTGCTGGCCCTGAGACAGGAATTCACCCATGATGTGCAGAGCCTCACCTGCCTACTTGCCCAAGGTGGCTTGGAGAGGGGAAGAGGAGGAGTCTGGGTGCAGGAAGGGGCTGGATGATGACTGTCAGAGTCTCCTTCTGGTACTGTGAGTTCTACATCCTCTGGGTGGTCCCGGACAGACCTGGTCTCAGGCTTGTCTCTGCTGCTGATTAGCTCAGGGTGGGTGTTAAGCCAGTTATAGGAGCCCTGGGTTGTTATTTTTCTCAACCTCACTCATAATTAAAGGGATTCAACTCACAACGATAAGGAACTGCCCTTTGTCACTTGATTTGACTGGCAAATATTAAAAGTCTGATAATATCCAGTTTTGGAGAGGGGTTGGGAATAGGCACCATCACTCAGTTTTGGGGCAGGGGACATTGGTGTAGCGATTCTGGAGGGCATTTCATACTATCTATCAAAATTTATGATGCACATATCCAGCAAGTCCACTGTTAGGATTTGTCTTATAGATTTACTCACCGAAGTGTAAAACACTGGTGAATAAGGGTATCATAATAACAACAGCAAAAAAATCGATCACAAAATCAGCATCTGTCACCACGGGACTGGTGAAATGCACAAGTGTGTATATCCTTGGCAGGCTGGGCCAAGTGTTTAAACAGAATGACGTGGAAGGATGAAATATCTGATACCACTACTAACAGCTGTGTATCACCTGCCATCTCTATTTCCAGGCACTGTTCTCTTCTGGGAAACCCTGGTGGCATAGTAACTAAAGAGCTATGGCTGCTAACCAAACAGTCGGCAGTTCGAATCCACCAGGCACTCCTTGGAAATCCTATGGGGCAGTTCTACTCTGTCCTATAGGGTTGTTATGAGTTGGAATCGACACTATGGCAACGGTTTTGGTTACGGGTTTTTATTCTATGAAGTTTACATGTGTTAACTCATGTAATCTTACAACAATCCTATAAGGTAGGCACTATTTTTATCCCCATTTTACAGATGACAAAGTGGAGGTACAGTGAGGTGAAATAACCTGCTCAAGATATCATGTAGCTAGGCGTTAGGGTAGAATAGATGGGTACAAAGTAACTCTTCTGGTCTCAGAACTTTGCTCATTGCCATAAGTGAAGAGTAAATTGTAGGAAAATGGAATCCCATTTATGCAAAGAAAATCGAATCATATATATGCATATATCTGTGTATGTACATACATGCCCATATTTTCATAATTATTTTTGACAGGATGCACAAGAAAAAAGTGGGAGGCTGGGCTTCGAGGCAGGAAAGAAGACAACGTTTCACCTTTTATGCCTTCTTGTGCTGTTTTGCCTTTTTTTTTTTAAACAAGAAATATTTATCATTTTTGTTTTTTTTTTTTAAATGTTTACACCGGCTAATCCGTTTAGGTGGTAAGACTATATCTGCTTAGGTGGTAAGAGTAGACACCATTAACTCCCCCCCGCCCCAGTATTTAAAAAGCATCTAGTAAATAAATCTTGCTGTTCAATGAAAAAGTTGGACATAGTTCTCTCCAAGAGGCTCTTCCAGTTTAGAAATGCCCTGATCGCATTTGTTGAGCGTGCCCGAGCCCTGTTTCTTATGAAACCACGTTCCTGTCTACAAGGTGCTTAAGAGTTTGAGCAGGTGGTGGTGGACGGAGATAAACATATGGAACAGTTAAAGTGCTGGATCCCACTGTTCTCTGATAGAGGTTGGCTTATGTTGCTTTCTTCCCCACTTCCCTCCCAGCCCCAACTTTCTTCCTCAGTGGAGAGTTGTGTCTGAGTCCAGGGTGGGGAGACCTCTGGGAGGAGTCAGTGATATGCTCCTGGGAGGGTGGATGTATTGGCTGCTCACATCCCAGTGACACCTAGGAGGCTGTGCTTGGACCCCGCGTGGCCTCCAGCCTGGACCGGCTCTTTCTGACATCATGGTTATCACTACCAGCAGCAGTGGGAACTGACACTTATTTCGTGCCAGGTGCAGTGTAATCACCTTATGTGTAAGCACCCCAGGTGGTTACTGTTTCAATCTTACTATTTTCCTGTCATTCTGTAGATGAGAACTCAGATGGGCGCCTTTTCCTGTACCTGAGTTTTCAGTGATGAAAGCAGTATGCCAGCCCCCCACCATGCAGTATGCCTCAGGGGACCAGCATGGTGACTGGAACAGTAATGGAGCTGAGAAAACCCCAAAGGGAAGGAACAACCACAAAGGAAGTAGTTAGCATTCTTGGTCACCTGCCCCAAACTGAAAAAAAAAAAACAACACATACACACACACATAAACTATTTGCTGTGGAGCCAATTTCAACCGATAGCAACCCCTATAGGACAGAGCAGGACTGACCCATAGGGTTTCCAAGGCTGTAATCTTTCTGGAAGCAGACATCTCTTTCTCCCGAGGTGGTTCAAACTGCTGACCTTTCAGTTAGCAGCCAAGTGCTTAACCACTGGGCCACCAGGGCTCCTCCGCTGCCCCAAGCCCCCTGTAATTTTCTGTCCCGTGTTAAAATGTTTGCTTTAATTACAGTTACCAGTTGCCGTCCAGTCTGCTCTGACTCATGGCGAGCCATGTGTGTCAGAGTGCCACTGCGCTCCATAGGATTTTCAGTAGCTGATTTTTCAGAAGGAGATCACCAGGCTTTTCCCTAAAGCACCTGTAGGTGGATTTGAACCTCCAACTTTTCAGTCAGTAGCCGAGCACTTTATCATTTGCACCACCCAGGGACTCCTTGCTTTAATCAAGAGAGGCTGTTCATGCGTCCATTACAGCACTTACTCACTGCTGTCAAGTTGATTCTGACTCACAGTGACCTTATAGGACAGAGTAGAACCGCCCCATAGAGTTTCCAAGGAGTGGCTGGTGGATTTGAGCCACTGACCTTTTGTTTAGCAGTGGACCTCTTAACTTCTGTGCCACCAGGGCTCCCTGTAGCACTTACCTTGTATTGTAACTGCTGTTACCACTTTGTCCTTTACTAGGCTGTGGGTTCGTGGTGGACAAGGTCTTGATTCATCTCTCTTACCCACGTGCCTAGAGACTCCAACTCATAGCAACCTTGTGTGTGTCAGAGTAGAGCTGTGCTCCACAAAGTTTTCAATGGCTGATTTTTTAAAAGTAGATTACCAGGACTTTCTGACGCCAAGAATGTTTCTAACGTGGCTAGGTTTAGTCCTTGTGGGCAAAACAGTTGTCTGAGCACTCAAGAAGCACTGGGAAGCAACTGGGCCAAACAATATATCCCCTTCACTTGCCATCAATTGGAAGAGGGATGAAAAAGAAGAGAAATAAGTGGAATTCTTTTTATCGCACAAGAGTCATATTTGGTAGCAAAATGGCGCCCCTGGGAGGGGTGAGCATATTGGCTACTCACATCTCAGTTTGCTTTAAGCAGATTAATTTGTATGTCTTACTGAACTGAGTTATGATTTAGGAGAGGGCAGATATTAAAGCAAAAGAGATGAAAGGAAAATTCTGTGCAAGTGATGGGCTGACCAGTGGCGGTCAGAGTTCCTGGAGGCTGGAGCACTGGGGGTGCTCCGTGGAGGGGCAGACCTTGGTTTGCTTGTTGACTTCTCCCTGCCTATATGTTCAGTGGGATTCATACTGTGAATCCTGGGGGGCAGCTGGTAGAAACTCTTTTTTGTTTTGGTACAGAACTTGTAAAAGTGAATAAAGCAAATGAGATGGGAATGTGGATGATGCCAGGATTCTATCTGATTAATCAGCCTGTAGAAATGAACGTTGTCCACATAAACCTGAAAACAAGAATAAGCACTTGCAATTCATATTACAATCCGATCTAGAGCGGTGTCCTAAACCTGCAGCATCTAGATAACTCCAGAGTTGAGATTAAAAGTGGAAATTTCCAAGTGCGTCTTCCACGTCAGGCAATCCGTAACAAATTTTCACCAACTGAAGAGAATGTAATGTGGCCTCTGGCACCTGAAATAACAAAGAGCTCAGATGGCAGGTGCTCGATCACTCTTCACATTCTTTGCAAAGCCGCAACCTGTGACTTTGAGGCAGCCCCTTTTGTACTTGGTCAGAGCTACAAGACGTACCGTGTGGCCATCTTGAAAACTTCCATCCAGATATTACCGACCAAATCCAGTTGCTGTTGAGTAGATTTCAACTCATGGCGATCCCATGTATGTCAGAGTAGAACTGTGCTCCATAAGGTTTTCAGTGGCTGACTTTTTTGTAAGTAGATTGCCAGGCCTTTTTTCCAAGGCACCTCTGAGTGGACTCGAACCTCCAACCTTTTCTGTTAGCAGCCAAGCATATTAACCATTTGCACTACCTAAGCCCATTTCCACATCAGAGACTAAGTTAAAAAAGCTTTCTCAGTAAAAATTTATGAGAATGAGGAATCACTCAGAAGTTTTCCAGGAGTTGCTGGAAAAGCAGTTTGGCATTATGGGTGTACATGGCACCCAGATTGCTCTGCAGCATGCTGTGGAGGATGGGAGCCCTTGGCCATGATTTTGAGGAAAGCCGTCTGCAAGAAGGGTAGGCACCTGAGTTGCCCTCTACACTCTGAGTTAGCTTAGGGCCTCCCCAGGTCTAGGAAATGGGGCAGACCTGGGAAACCTCAAGAAGATGAGGGCATCCCATAGCCCCTCTCATATATGATGCCACACTCTTCTTTTGTGTCCACATTTGCCACTCAGCTGATGGAATCTGGAGATACTGGGGTCCCCTTCATGTGCTCTACTCTTTGCAGGGGGCCAGGGTGCTGGGAGTCTGCCTGGGTGATGGACCACCATCCTGCATATCTTTGGTGCCCCAGGCACTAGTCCAAGGCCAGCCCATCAGGGGAGCCCCAACATCTTTTTACCCTGGAGCAACGGTGCTATGTCCTAAGCCCCAGTGTGAGGCTAGAATGAAAACACTCATAAGCCAGATGTCTCTGTGGGATGGTGGCTTTTTTTTTTTTTTTAATAATTTATTTTTTGTGGTTGTTGAGAATATACACAGCAGAACATAGACCAGTCCAACAATTCCTACCTGTACAATTCAGTGACACCAATTACGTTCTTCAAGTTGTACGATTCTCACCCTCCTTTTTGGAATTGTTCTTTCCCCGTTAACATAAACTGACTGCCCCCTAAGCTTCCTATCTAATCTTTCAATTTGCTGTTGTCAATTTGATCTTATACAGATAGTTCTTAAAAGAGCACAATGCTCAAGTCAGACATTCTTTACTAGGGGAGAGTGGCTTTATTGAAATACTTTCTCTCCGCTCTAGAAGAACCAAGAGCTGTGAGAAGAAGTGAACGCAACCTGCTTGGCTAGGAAGACCTGCTGTGGGTAAGGATTGGTTGCTTCAAAGTGGATAAGGGGGGCATTAGGCCTGGCGTGTCCCCAGCTGTGGGAGTGGAAGCCTGGGTGGTTTGGGCAGCTGCTTCCTCTCTGAGCCAACCCTTTACTGGACTGAGAGCATGCCCAGCCCTGGCTCTGCTGGTGTGGTTTCTTGCGAAGCTCAGGGAGGGAGCAGGAAGGTGTTCAGTTTGCATCCAGAACTTTCACCTGAAAAGAACTGGGCACATTGTATGAATCTGTTTTTATAAAACTCCAGAAAATGCAAACTCTTCTATAGTGACAGAAGCAGGTTAAACAATTGCTGGGGCAGGGTGAGTACTGGAGGGCTGGCGGGGGCGGAGGGGGGGGGCGACAAGAGGGAACAGTTACAAAGGTGCATGAGGAAATTTCAAGAGGTAATGTCTTAGTCACCTAGTGCTGCTATAACAGAAATACCACAAGTGGATGGTTTTAACAGAGAGAAGTTTATTCTCTCACAGCCTGGTAGGCTAGAAGTCCGAATTCAGAGCGCCAGCTCCAGGAGAAGGCTTTCTCTCTTGGCCAGCTCTGGAGGAAGGTCCTTGTCATCAGTTTTCCCTTGGTCTGGTTGCATCTTAGCACAGGAACCCTGGATCCAAAGGACACACTCTGCTCCCGGCACTGCTTTTTGGTGGTATGAGGGCCCCATGTCTCACTGCTCGCTTCTCTCTTTTATACCTCAAAAGAGATTGGCTTAAGCCATTGTCTTATCTTGTAGATCTCATAATATAACTGCTGCTAATCCAGGTCATGACATCATAGTGATAGGATTTACTACACATAGCGTAATCACATCAGATGACAAAATGCTGGACAATCATACAATACTGGGAATCATGATCTAGCCAAGTTGACAGATATTTTGGAGGGACACAATTCAATCCGTGACAGGTAATATATACTCATTTTCTTGATTTTGGTGATGGTTTCATGGGTGTAAACACATCAAAACAAGGAGCCCTGGTAGCACAGTGCTTAAGTGCTCGACTGCTAGCCAAAAGGTTGATGGTTCAAACCTACCAGCTGCTCCATAGGAGAAGGATATGTGGCAGTCATGTTCCATAGAGATTTCAGCCTTGGAAACCCTGTGGGACAGCTCTACTCTGACCCATAGGGTTGCTGTGAGTTGGAATCGTCTCAACAGCAGTGGGTTAACGGTTTTAAAGCTGAAGCTGTGACTTGGTATCTACCCCTGATTCTCCTCTACCTCCCTGGCTCACCTTCCTGAGTCTGCCCAGCCCACAGCCTCCTGGAGTGAGGGAGTGATGGGGTGCCCAAGCTGTTTCTTAATAAGTCTCTGCTCAGCCCCAGCGCACTGCATGTTCTAGATCAAGTTATTTATTTCTCCAATTACTATTGAGATGTAATTCATATACCATAAAGTTCACCCTTTTGAAGTGTACGAAGCAGTGATTTTTTTAGTATATCCACTAAGTTGCGCAAACATCACCACTTTCTAATTCCAGAACATTTCCATCACTCCAGAAAGAAACTCCATAGCCTTTTGAGCAATAAAGAATCCTGAGAGGCCAAGAGAAGAAGAGCCCGCTCCCCGTCCACCCTGACAAACCTGGTTTCAGCACAGCGTCGGTGTTTGCATATCATTGACATTTGTTATACACGAGGAGACTAGGTGTTGGGCGTGATTTAGATATTTCCTCCAAGTCTTCTGAACAGGGAGAGAGATTCTTGCTGGTCACTGAATCCCACACAGATTAAACACACCCATCCACCAAGAAAGGAGCATTCTCATTTAATCGAAGCAGTCAGTACTGGCTCTGACCTTTTGAGAATGTCGTTTTGTGGTGGCAGCCCTGTTAGACACAGGCTGCGAAGCTTCATGGGAAAGCAGTAACTAGGATGTCCCTGTCTTTTAGAGCAAATGCAAGACAAATAAGGGCCCACCTCCCACCTTTGAGAGGTAGCTTTGCTTTTTAAAGACAGGAAAGTGAAGAGTGGATCCCAGGTAAGTGTGCTGGGGGCTCCTGAGAGAATTCCAGTGCAGCCTGGGCTGCTAGGGCCCACCTTGACATTCCTTGGCAGTGTGTGTGTGAACAGATGTCAGAGGCCATGGCATAAGGAAGAGCACTGGATTGGGAGTCTAGCGTTCTAGTCTCCGTTCAGTGCCAGCTCACTGCGTGTTCTAGGTTAAGTTATTTAATCTCGCTGGACCTCATTTTCCCATCCACAAAATGATGGTTACGGACTAGATGAGCCTAAGGTTTCTTCCAAAACAAATATGCCATCATCGTCCATGAAAGGCTAACAGTTTGGGTGCAGATTTAATTTTACTCTGATTAAAAGGGCACTTTTTCTGTGACCCGGCTCCTTAGTGCATCTTCAAGAAGTAGTGTGACCTTTTAGATGTTCCCTCTCGAAGGTTTTCCAAACCTTTTCTGGTTTGAAGTAGTAACAGTGTCATAATATTGTCATTTTAAGGACGTTATTAAAATGGCCTCGTTTCTATCCTAAGGGAGGTACCTCACACAAGTCTTGGTCTTCTATTCGGAGAGCCAATTGATAGTTTGTGATTCAGAAATCAAAACACTAAAGGAACATATTAGCTTGGTCTCCTTACGAGAGAGAGGCAGGATAAGCAGTCGAGAATTAGGAATTTCCTACTGCATTTTCCAGTCTGTTTGGAGAGCTTGCAAGCAAAATGTGTTTCCTTTTGTCCTTTTCTGCTCAGCAAATAACGACTTTGACTCTTGGCTGTGAGTAGAGCTGGAACCGCTAATCTTTATTTAAGGCTTTATCTTTTCCAGAGCCAGATCTGCCAAAATTTCTTGCTGTAGCCGTTGACTGGAACCTATGGGGGGTCTCGATTGCCCCTTTCTCTGAGGCTCAGAAGAGAGAGCAGCACCACACCCAAGACAAAGTACCAGGCAGAGTTGGAAGGGCAGCCGGATAACTTTTTTGGGTACTTACTGTTTTCAGGCCTGCCAAGACTGCACTTGAAACCCAGATTATTCAGAAACATAATAGCCCAGCTTCCAGTTAATACAGAATCTCCCTGCTGAGAGTACAGAAGTCATGGGGTAGTTTTCCTGAGAACTGCATTGTACAATATTTGGTAAAATGGTGTCCCAGTGGCAGCTGGCGTCTATGGCTTAACCAGCATGCTAAGTTTGAGGGGAGAACAATGTACTAATCCCAGGCCAAGGAGGTGAAGGGTACTTCAACAGAGTCCAAGTGCTGTCCAAGTGGATGTCTCCAAAAGTGTATCTCATGTGCCGTTAATACAGAGATGAAGCAAGTAGAGACAAGCCTGTACACCCAGAGAGAGAGCGAGTCCTGGTCCAGGCAGAGGGATGTGATTCAGATGAAAACAGCCATAGAAAATGATGAATATTTCTTAAAGAGAAAAAGCCCCAGAATATCTGTGTTGTAGAAGCAGCAGGATTCGCAATCATCTCTCTGGTCAGATGTTAGACCACATCACCTCTCTTTCTCCAAATCTCCTACCTACTCCCTCCGACATCAAGAGAGATGTTTATGCAGACAAGACAGATGTCCTGATTTAGCTTCACAGCCCTCTATGAGCCCAATTGCATCTACTTCTGATTTCTCCCAAATCTCCCTTGCCCAATATGTTAGCTATCTAGTGCTGCTATATCACAAATACTGCAAGTGGATGGCTGTAACAAACAGAAATTTATTTTCTCACAGTGTAGGAGGCTAGAAGTCTGAATTCAGGGTGCCAGCTCTAGGGGAAGGCTTTCTCTCTTTGTTGACTCTGGAGGAATGTCCTTCTCTCTTCTGAGCTTCTGCTCTTGGGCAGTCTTCACGTGGCTTGGCATCTCTCTTCCTCTATCTCTGCTTCTTTGGCTTGCTTGTTTAATCTCTTTTATATCTCAAAAGAGACTGATTTAAGACACACCCTACACTAATCCCGTCTCATTAATGTAACAAAGACAACCCATTCCCAAAAGACATTATAACCACAGGCATAGCAGCTAGGATTTACAACACATGTTTTTGGGGAACACAATTTAATCCATAACGTTCCACCCCTTGGCCTCCCAAAATTTATATCCTTGCCACATGCAAAACACATTTATCCCATCACATCATTCCAAAAGTCCTCAATCAACTCCAAGTGCAAAATATCATCTTTTGAATCCTCTAAATCAAATACAGGTGAAACTTTAGGTAAATTTCATCCTGGGGCAAAATTCCTCTTCATCTGTGAACCTGTGAAAGCTAGATTACAAGTTATCTGTTTCCAAAGTACAATGGTACAAGACACACAAGGTAGACATTTCCATTACAAATGGGAGAAATTGAAGGGAAAGATGGGATAATAGGCACCAGCCAAGTCCAAAACCCAAAAGAACAATTTATGTTAGTTTTCAAGGCTTGGAAATAATCCTGTTCTCTGAAACCATCTGGGCAATGGTACTGCCCTTCAGATTCTGGGTGTTGGCCATGTCCTGTGAATTCTGGTGGAGGCTCCTAGGCTCTAGGCTTCAGCTTTGCCTTCCAGGCCCACAGGGATGCAACTCTGCTCCCTTGGCTTTGGGCGACCCCATTCTCCTAGTCCATCTGAGTGGTGACCTCATCACCTCAACCCTGGCCGGCCCTGCACTTCTGCCCCTTGGGCATGGCAGCCCCATGCCCCTGGCACACCTTAATGGCAGTTCAGAACCAGGTTTGTAAAACCCTAACTCTTTGGCACCTAGAAGGCAGTGGCCTGACCCTTCGAGGTGCAGGAGAATGTGGCCCAACACTTTGAAACCTTGAAGTCCCTGCTTCCCGTGCTCCTTCCAACAGTTCTGCTGATCTCTGAACTTCTTCAGGGATAGTCTTTTCTTTTCTTGGAGGTCAACAGACATATCTCCTTTAGCCTGTTTCCTGCCTGTAGAATTCCAAAAGGCAGACAGTTTTCTTTCCTTTCATCCTGTCTCTGACCTCTTCAGTCTAAGCTGATGGATTTTCTACTGTGGTAGTTGGTTAGATCCATCAGTCACAGGCTTAATCTCTTTAACAAAAGATTGTGTGGTCACATCCATGGTGAACATTCTAGGACACATGTCCTTAGTCTGTACTATAGAGTTTTCCAAATCTTTAAGTTCTGTTTTCATTTTGCCCAGTTCATCCTTAAGTCCATCTCTTTCCTCTCTCATTTTACTGTAAGTGGCAAAGAGAAACCAAGCAGCCTCTGTAAGATCTTGCTTAGAAATCTCATCAGCCAGATATCCAAGTTCATTACTTAGAAGTTCTACCTTCCATCAAACATTTGAACATAATTCAGATAAGTTCTTCGCCACTGCATAAAAAGCATCGCCCTTCCTTCATTGTCCAATCACACATTTATCGTTTTCTTTTAAAGCCTCACCAGAAGCACATTTAACATCCACATTTCTAGCAGCACTCTGTTTCTGGCACCATATGTATTCCCTAAGATGATAGAGACTTTCTCTATAGCTCTCCTCACTTCCTTCTGAGCCCTCACCAGAATTGCCTTTGATGTCCATAATTCTACCAAAATTTCTTCAAGGAAACCTAGGCTTTTTCTATTAGGCACCTTAAAACTCTTCCCGCCTCCACCCATTACCCAGTTCCAAAACCACTTACACATTTTAGGTATCTGTAAAAGCAACACCCCACTCTTCCAGAACCAAATCCTGTCTTAGTTATCTAAACCGACTGCTGTCGAGTCGATTCTGACTCATAGCGACCCTATAGGACAGAGCAGAACTGCCCCCACAGGATTTCCAAAGCTGTGATCTTTACAGAAGCAGACTGCCACGTTGTTCTCCCATGGAGTGGCTGGTGGGTTCGAACTGTCAACCTTTCGGTTAGCAGCTGAGTGCTTTAACCACTGGGCAACCAAGTGCTGCTATAAAAGGAATGCCACAAGTGAATGGCTTTAACAAACAGAAATTTATTTTCTCACGGTTTAGGAGGCTGTCTTTGTTGCTGTTAGGTGCTGGAGAGTCAGTTCTGACTCATAGCAGCCCTATGTAAAACAGAACAAACACTGCCTGGCCCTGCACCGTCCTCACAATCATTGCTGTGTTGAGCCCATTGTTTCAGCCACTGTGTCAGTCCGTCTCGTTGAGGGTCTTCCTCTTTTTTGCTGACCCTCTACTTTACTAAGCATGATGTCCTTCTCCAGGGACTGATACTCCTGATAACATGTCCAAAGTATGTGAGACAAAGTCTCACCATCCTCACTTCTAAGGAGCATTCCAAGACAGATTTGCTCATTCTTCTGGCAGTCCATGGTATATTCAATATTCTTTGACAATGCCATAATTCAAAGGCATCAATTCTTCTTCAGTCTTCCTTGTTCATTGTCCAGCTTTCGACTGCATGTGAGGTGATTGAAAATACCACGGCATGGGTCAGGCGCACCTTAGTCCTCAAAGTGACAGCCTTGCTTTTCAACACTTTAAAGAGGTCTTTTGCAGCACATTTGCCCAACGCACTGCGTCACCTGCTTCTTCCGTCAGAGTTGATTGTGGATCCAAGTAAAATGAAACCCTTGACAACTTCAATCCTTTCTCTGTTTATCATGATGTTGCTTATTGATCCAGTTGTGAGGATTTTTATTTTCTTTATGTTGAGGAGCAATCCATATTGAAGGCTGTAGTCTTTGATCTTCATCAGTAGGTGCTTCAAGTCCTCTTCACTTTCAGCAAGCAAGGCTGTGTCATGTGCATGTCACAGGTCATTAACACATCGTCTTCTAGTCCGGGCAGAAAAGATCACTGCCTAGAAAATCCTATGGGACAGTGGGTTCACCATGAGTCAAAATAGACCCGATGGCACCTAAAAACAACAACAACAGTACTATTTTTACCAAAATGTATCTGATATATAGTTCTGCAACTACAGATGTCCCCCTGAGCATCTTTCTCTGTCAGCACCTTACTCTCCCTTGTCCCTTTAAAAGCTGCAGTCTTCCTTTATGCAAATGAATTAGCATTAGTTAACTGATCCCTGGTTGATGGGCATGGAGTTCTGTCCAGCTTTCCTGTATTACAAATGATGCTGAAATAACTATTATACACAATTTGTGCATATTGTGCACAGTTGGGTATTCCTGTGCAGTACTTACAAGAGGAATTGCTGGGTAAAAGCCGATGTACATATTAAGTTTTAATAAGTATTGCCAAATATATCCCCCCAAAATGATGGGGCCCACTCAGAGCTTCATCACTATTAAACAAACCCTTTGCTGCCGAGTCGATTCCGACTTCTATTGACCCTACAGAACAGAGTAGAACTGCCTCCTGTCTCTCCTGCAGTTTCCCCTGTTATTAACATTTGGTATTTGTTACAGGGGATGAGAACTGGGTTGGGTGGGTTACAGGGGATGAATCAATATTGATAAATTATTATTAACGAAAGCTCATAGTTTACATTAGGGTTTCCTGTGTGTGTTGTAGGGTTGTAAGAGTTTTGACAAATGCATGATATCACGTGTCCACCCTTTCAGTAGCATACAGAATAGATTCACTGCCCTAAAAATGCCCTGTGTTCAGGGGGAACCACTGATCTTTCACCGTCTCTATAGTTTTGCTTTTTCCAGAATGTCATGTAGTTGGAATGATCCAGTACGTAGCTGTCCCAGACTGGCTTCTTTCACTTAGCCATCCCTGTTTAAGGTTCCTGCATGTCTTTTCCTAGCACTAAAAAGCACTACACTGGGTTTTTAACCCATCTTTTTTAAATCTTGGAGCTAAGTATTTTTGAAGAGACACATTTATCTTTTGGTGATACACTTTCAGTTCCTTTTTATACGTTTGTTATTTCACATGGGAATACAAAGACTTGTACTTGAGATAGGCATTTCTTAATAGGCTTTTATATCTGATTCACGTGTTCAGGTTTTCGGAAACCTGAAACCAAAGTCCAATCCCTTTCCAACATTTTTTCCAATATTCCGTTCAGAGCCAATTTGTTTACTGGACTCTTGCCCGCAGGCTCTTGAATCTGAACATATCCGGTTTTTTTTTTTCTTTTTCTTTTCAGGGCTCCATGGAATAGCAGATTCCCAAGGCCACATATCTTAATAGGGGGCAGGGCTGAGGAAGCTTCTTGAAGCTGGTTTTAAGCTAAGCTCCTGTCGGCACGGGCTTCCCGCGGCAGGCACTGGAGCGAGCGCACATGTCCTCACCCAGATGGCCTGCCAGCCTGGACACCTGGCTGAGGAGGATGCCTCCTGTGTCTGCATTAGTGCTGCTCCCGTGATGGCCGTGGGCGTCTCGGCGGTGCTCGTGCCCGCCCTCCTCCAGGCATGCCAGGAGCTGGAGATGGGCTTGGCCAGGGAACCTTTCCACAGCAACTCCAGGCAATCAACTGCTTATGCCAAGGGTGGGTAGATTATCCTTCCTTGGAAGGTCACCATGATGGGATGCCCCTATTTTCAAAACCAAATTAGGAATAAGATGATCATCTCTGGGGAAAATGGCACGATGTGCTGAGCGCCCTCAGCCTTGCCTCTCTTCCTCCCGGCTTCGAGGACATACCCTTGCGACATAACTTTACGCCTCCTGAGAGCACAGGAATCCCTGCATTCCCCCCTCCCCCAACACACACACCTTTCCTCCAGCTTGTTCTAGGGAACGACCCTGGTATCAGTCATTTACACATTAGTATGAACTTTAGGTACTGGCTTTAATCTATAAAATGAGGGTTAAGAAGTGAGCTTTGTTGTTAGCTGCCATCAAGTTCATCCCGACTTTTGGTGGTCCCATGCCTGCAGAGCACAACGACTCCATAGGGTTTTCGAGGCTGTGACCTTTCAGAAGTAAGTTGCCGGGGCTTTCTTCCGAGGCGCCTCTCAGTGGGTTCACACTGCCAACCTTTGGATTAGCAGTCAAGCATTTAACCATCTGTGCCACCCAGGAAACCAAAATGAATTTTAAGTGTTGTTTTTAGGTGCTGTGGAGTCTATTTTGACTCATAGCGACCCCATTTGACAGAGTAGAACTGCCCCATAGAGTTTTCTAGGCTGTAACCTTTACAGGAACAGATTGCCAGGTCTTTCTCCTGTGGAGCCGCTGTGTGGGTTGGAACTGCCTACCTTTCGGTTAGCAGCCAGGTGCTTAACCATTGCACCACCAGAGCTCCTCTTCGAGCTCTAGGTAGGGGCTTTAAACGGGCGAATCCTTTTTACTTGCTGAAAACTCTCCATGGGTATGACCCTTTCCTGGGAGCTGAGATATTTAGACACAGCAGGATGTGGACTAATAGTGTCTTCCTCTGGAATCGAGTGATTCTGGAAACTTCACCGTCACCCAACCACCAACACTGCAGTGTCCACTTTCAAAAATATTTGTATCTTTTGTAAGCTTTTTAAATTTAATCTGTATAATATATACATACAAGCTTTCAAAATTTTTCAAATGGATAGTGAGTGGAAATACTCAAAGACTAAAAAAAACAAAGGGAATCTAAAGTGTTAAGACAGGCAGGCAAGGGGTAATGAAGATTTAACTTGTGGGACTGTCACCCTCAAGCTACAGTAATTCTCTGGAAGGAACACAGGGACACAGTGGAGTTCCATTCATTCTGGCCTGTTTGCAGGCTGACATCTGCATGGTGACAAGTTATTGACAGGCTATGTATGCAAAGAGCTGAAAATGTATAAATCCAAAGGCCAGCCCGAGGGAAGCCTTGTTAAATTATAACTTTGTCCAGAGGCTCTTTCTAGAATTGTTAACCAAGGGGCGTGATGTAGGCACCAGCGGTCATTTCTAGACCTAGGACTCCTGACAACTACACAAGATCCTCGGTTCACCATGTTACCAGATGGTCTTCCCCTTACCTGTGACCAGCCATCCTCAGATGCCCCCAGGGCTTGGTTCAGGGAAAGAACCGGCTGACTCACCTCAAACCTATATGGACATCAACAGCACCCTCACATCAGTACCAAAATGAGAGGCAGCTCAGATTGGTGTCTAATTTGGGGGTATCATGAAAGACCCTATTGAATCAAAACAAGCTTTTTTTTTTTCTTCCTATTCTGGCCCTTGCTAGAAAGCTGGAGATTTCTACTTGAAGAATCTTGGACTCCTCACTCTGAAGAGACCTTAGGATTTTTCCAGTCAGCCCCCATCCACTGCAGACAGGAAAACTAGACCAGCACTTTAAGCCAATGACGGGAAGGTGTTGCTTCCAGGCCATGCAATGTTGCAGGCTCCTAGAAAGGCAGGGCCAACCCTGGGGGACCTCTTTTGTGTGCACCATGTTCCAGATTAGTTTAATGACAAACCTTGAAAGTTATTTCTTTCAAAGGCACAGGGAGCAAAGTTTTAAGGAGATAAAATAGAGAATAGTAATTTTTCTGAGTTGGAAGAACTTTGGAGATGAACAGTTCCTGCCGCTCATTGACAGAGGAAGATACTGACGTCTAGAGTAGTTCTTGGGGTCATCCATCCAAGAGCACCGAGCTCTAAGGCAGACTTACAGTGGGTTGGGTTGGGCTGCAGGGGATTGTTGAAGGTTCTGCATGGGTGAACCAAGACCTGGAGGGAAAAGGAAGAGAGATGGGATTCTGCCAATGGGAGCCAGAGTCTCTGAGATACTTGGAAGAAAATGTGAATGGCGGCAACGGGTCACTGCAGACTTTTACACATCAGTACCTCAGTGGGCAGGTACCAACGTGATATTTACTTCTAATGCTGTTGGCCTGTCCTGTCCTTCCTGAGGCAGTGATATTGGGAGTTCTGTAAAATACTACACCCTGCAGAACACATCTCAGTGAGTCCTGGCGTAGAGACATTCTTGTGGAAATTGGGAAAACGTGAAGACCTCGTAAAATGGGCCAGAGTTGGGTCTACCAGGAAACTGCGACAGGCACCTGTTTTGGCACAGCAGCCTCTTTCCTGTCAGTCCCCTGACTTGTAATGCAAGAATTGAGTGTCAAGAGCTGCATAGTGACTCCTCTGCCACCTGGGTCTAGCAGGATTGCCCCTGAAAGATGGAAAATGGAGTAGACAGGGGCCACGGTCTCTGTCCCCAGGCAGCAGGCAGATCCTGCTATTAGGGTGGCATTATCAGTGATTTAGGGACAATGGGACATGGCCAGTATGACTCATGTGACAGAAGTGCCCTTGTATTAGTTTTCTGCTCTGTCTCTTGCTAGGCCACCCACTCTGAACCCACAACTTCTTTTCTGTTGCCCTTAACTCAAGACCTACTCAGTAATCTGAATTTTAGGCCAACTGGGTTTCTTTAGAAGACTGCTTTCTGGCTCTCCCCAGGAGCCCACCTTCCTGAGAGGCCTGCTGATGGCAGACTCCCTTGTAGTTGTAGGGGGAGGGAGGAGGGAAAGGGCAGAAGGCCACAGGCAAGGCTGCCAGACCCCTATGGTGAGTTGGCTGAATGCTACACATTTGGGGCTGTGGATCTGACAACACTACCCATTGCTCCCAAAGAGAATGCAAAATGTCCTAGAAGTTGGCCTCCTGCCCCCCACAAACATAGTTATTCCAAATGTCACCTTGGCATTTTCTTCTTAAATAAACTCTGTCTTGTTCATATCACAAGAAAACTGGAAATACGGAGTTAGGAACTTTTGTGTTTATTTCTCAGTCCTCTGATTGACTTGCTGGGCAACATGTTGAACTGTTAAATTTTTTTCATGGATAAATGTGAACATAGGCCTTGAGATTTTTACCTATTGAGTGCTGGAGTCCTGTGGTTTGAGTTGAAGAAAAGAAGTTGGACTTCTACATTGTGTGTGTGGTGGGCATGTGTTTACAGGAAAAGCATATGAGGTAAAGAGTAGCTAATATTAATTACTTGTGAAGAGCCAAATGAATTTTTTTTTTCCTTTTAAATCACAGATGTTTTATAAGGTTAGGAGATATTCTGAGAACACTGCCACCAGAAACTAAGGTGTGGGCAAGGTTTGCATAGAAGAGCTGCATTCGACTGGTAATTCAAGAAAGTAACAACGATAGAAAGGAATGCCCTGAATTTAGAAAGGAGCCCTGGTGATGCAGTGGTTCAGTGCTTGGCTGCTAATTGAAAGGTCAACGGTTCGAACCCACCAGCTGCTCAGTGGGAGAAATATGTGGCTATCTGCTTCCGTAAAGATTACAGCCTAGAAATCCTATGGGTCGGTTGTACTACAGGGTTGTTATGAGTCGGAACTGACTGGATGGCAACAGGTTTGGCTTTGGTTTGATTGGATTTAGAGAGAGGCGCCGCCTGGTGGAACACGTGAGGGATTTGTATGCTTTAGTTCTCCATGAAGTTCTTGTGAAACACACAAGAGAGAAGCAGAGATCACTCCATTTCGAAAACAGAGAAAAGAAGACATAGAAGGTGACATTGACACAGTAGTTCTGGGTCAGAGGTGAGGTTTGAATCCAAGGTTTCTTACGTAGAGACAACAAATAAGTTTTCTTCTTTCTCTGTCTCAAAAGCACCTTGGAGAGAAGCCAGTGATTTCCCTGGGCAGTCAACTCTGAGTGAGGAGGGAAAGGAAGAGGGCCGGGGAGGGGGAGGAGGAGAGGAAGAACCAAGCTCATTAAATATCTGTCTCAAAGCCAAGAAAGTCTTTGTATGTGGCATGGTGGCCTAAGGAAAGAGTCGGGTGGGTGTCGGGGCCTCTTCCTTGAGAAGATGCTTCTGCTGGCATCCAAACCAACACTGGCTACCCAGAGCGTGTCCTCGGGTTTGCCTGGATCAAGATCTACACAGCACAGTTTTCATCTTAACAAATGATTTCTGTGGCCTGGACGGGGACGGGGACGGGGACGGGGAGGGGACATATCAACTGGAATACTCTGATAGATATATTCATTTGGAATTTACTTCACAGAATTTATATTAGGAAGAACAAATTTTTTTCTAAGAAAAACCCATTGCTGTCGAGTTGACTCCGACTCATAGCGACCCCGTAGGACCGAGTAGAACCACCTCCTAGAGTTTCAAGGCTGTAATCTTTATGGCAGCAGACTGCCACATCTTTCTCCTGCATCGGCTTGTGGGTTCGAACCTTCAAAGAAATATTAGAAGAGAGATTTTGAGGTTAACAGTGTATCTTTATTGTGTGTGCATGAAAAAAGACACCTACGATCCACTATGGATATTTAACTGTGGATATTTATAGTCAAGCAAAACAGACTGGGTACCAGAGAGACACAGAGTTGGTGTGGGCCACCGTTCATTCGGAAAGACTGGGTTTTCTGTGTTGCATCCTAGGGAACCTTCTGGGTTCCCAACGTGTGGGATATGGTTCCTATATGTTTGGTTGGTACCAGCTGCCGTTGAGTCTAACACAGGTTAACCCCATGTGTGTCAGAGTAAAACTGTGGTCAATAGGATTTTCTTTTTTTATAGTTTATTTTTTGCTGTTGAAAATATCGTAGCAGAACACACACCAATTCAACAGTTTCCACTTGTACAATTCAGTGACATTGATGATGTTCCTTGAGGCATGCAAGCATTCTCACCCTCCTTTTCCAGACTGTTCCTTCTCATTAACATAAACTCACTGCCCCCTACGGTTCCTATCTAATCTTTGAGTTGTGCAGATAGATAGATGTTAATTAAAAGAGCATAATGCTCAAGGCAGACATTCTTTACTCGTTAAGCTAAACTATTGTTTGGTTTTAGGAAGACTTCAGGGGATGTTTTGGTAGAAGGTTTAATCTTTAAAGATTATCTCAGGGCAATACACGGTTGTCAGTGACTGGTTTTTCAGAAGTAGATTGCCAGGCCTTTCTTCTGAGGTACCTCTGAGTGGACTCGAACCTCCAACCTTTTGGTTAGTAGCCTAGTGAGTTAACCTGCGCCACCCAGGGACTCACCTGGACGGTAGGGAGTTGGTAACTCTCCTCGTGGCACTGTTAGGTGCCATGCAGTATTTTTCGGCAGAGAGGGTGTTGGAGGGAGCCTGATGACAGTTCAGAAGCATATTTTATACTGCGTAGGGTTGCCAAATACCTCAGTGAACCCAAAGTCCAGCCCTCGGTTCTTCATTAAACCACCTACCGAGGGATTCTACAATTTCCCCTTCAACTCACTCACACACATCTCTCTGTGGAAAACACTAGGCTTTTCACTGTCATAATCGATGTTGGGGGATACAAATTAGAACTACCTTTCTGAAGAGCAATTCACCAATGTGTATCTGTAAAAGAGATATCAAATCCCACTTCTCTGACACCAAATGTATGTGGAAAATATCAAATCCCATTTCTCACTTCTCTGACACCAAACTGTGTTGCTCAGTCCAAGCCAGTTTACTATTGGTTCTGCTCCACTTCTGTTCTGACACCACCCACACTCCCTTCTCTGACCCTAACCACTGCACGCCCTGATCCTAGAACTGCCTGCAGAAGGTTTTCAAGGCTGAGACCTTTTGGAAGCAGACTGCCAGGTCTTTCTTTGGAGATACCTCCAGGTGGGTTTGAACCGCCAACCTTTTTGTTAGTAGTCTAGTGCTTAACTGATTGTGCCAAGTGGGGACTCCACATATGTACATCCAGCTGGCTAAAAAGAAGCATTTCCTATTCCAGCCATGAAACAGTGGTGTCTTAGTCATCTAGTGGTGCGATAACAGAAATACCGCAGGTGGATGGCGTCAACAAAGAGAAATTTATTCTCTCATAGTCCAGTAGGCCAGAAGTCTGATTATTGGGCATCGGCTCCAGGGAAAGGCTTTCTCTCTCTGTCGGCTCTGGAGGAAGAAGGTCCTTGTCATCAGTCTCCCATTCACCTGGGAGCATCTCAGCTCAGGAACCTCAGGTCCAAAGGACGCGCTCTGCTCCCAGCACTACTTTCTTGGTGATATGAGTTCTCTAGCTCTCTGCTGCTTCCCTTTCCTTTTTACCTCTTGAGAGATAAAAGGTGGTGCAGGCCACACCCCAGGGAAATATTGGATCAGGGATGTGACCTGGGTAAGAGTGGTGTTACAATCCTACCCTAATCCTTTTAAAAATAAAATTATAATCACAAAAATGGAGGACAACCATAGGATACTGGGAATTGTGGCCTAACCAAATTGATACACTCATTTTTGGGAGGACATAATTCAATCCACAACAAGTGGTGTACCAAGACAGGACCATTTGCCCTTCAGAAAACAAATAGCCTGTTCTTATCATAGCATGTTCAAAGTGCCCATGCTGGGCTGTTAGCTAATTATTTGTCATGGCGTTGCCACCCACAACTAATCCCATTTTATGAATGAAGTGGTAGCAGAGAGGTGAAAATACTGGTATGACCTCACAAAGCTGAACAGCACTTGAACCCAAGTTTCCTCCTACTAACTTGTTAGGAAACTGTTCCTTTTAAACCATGAGTCATAGCCATCAGGGACCTCTGTTAAATTTGTGGTGGCTTTGTAGATTATATGGTTTCTGTTGCAACTACTCAATTCTGCCTTCGTACCATAGTCAGTACACAAACAAATGAGTGTGGCTGTGTTGCAATAAAACTTTATTTATAAAAACAGGCAGGATTTGGCCCCCAGGTTATAGTTTGCTGACCCCTGCTGTAGAAGGTTGTCTCTTCTCTGTTCTTGATGTTGAGGTGGAAAGTCAGCTTGGCTATAAGAAATTTTCAGTTTGAGAACTGAGCAGGCCCCACGATTGGGTGTGGGCTAATGTGTAAATTATGTCCATGGCTGGGAAGACCGGCTAGTTAGGATGAAGTTGGGAAATTGATTTCCAGGTAATAGACTATGCGTACCTTAACATGAGCCAGTCAGTCCATGAATACAGGCCTGTGGTCACCAGAGAGACATGGGAAAAGGAAGACATTGTGGAAAAGTCGGGGCATTTGAAGCCCCTAAGGTAACCAGCGCTGGGTGAGTTCTGCACTACTGAAGGGCAGAGTGGCATCATCTTCCTGCACATACAGAACGTTCCATTACACACAGTCGACGCTAGATTCCACAGGCTTTCCCATGTCTCACATCTGAACGTGGACCATAGTTAGGATGATTGTGTTACCCCAAGCTCCCTGCTCACACCATGGCCCACAGCAATGAACTGTTTTATTGGCTGCAGAGAGCCAGGAGCAATTGTCCCATTTGCTATGAAGTTTTAACACTGGCAGCTTAGAAAGTGTTACTAGCGATGCCACGACTGATTGCTTTCTCCAGAGAGGAACATGTTGTTGTTGTTGTTAGGTGCCATCAAGTCGGGGTTTTTTTTGGACTCGTAGTGACCCCATGTGACAGAATAGAACTGTCCCATAGGCTGTAATCTTTACGGGAACAGATCACTGGGTCTTGCTCCACAGAGCCCCTAGGGGGGTTCAAACCGCCAGCCTTTCAGTTAGCAGCCCAGCGTTTAACTATTGCACCACCAGGGCTCCTTGAGAAAAACCTGAGAAAAAAAAGATCCTACAAGCTAACTGCCAACACGATCAGCTTACCCCCTGTGACTCCCAGGGAGGAATACGCATATTCTCCAAAGGCAGTGTTAGGTACAAACTGGGCTGGAATGTGAGATCTTTGTCATCATGGTCAGGTAAGTTTATTTCAGTTTTGCTGTTTTAAGAGCCAAGTGCTGTTTGTCCTTCTTTCGACAGAGGCTTGGGGGCACAGGGCGAAGCTGGACCAAGGACTGAAAAAGTTTTTCAGCGGTCTTTGGGGAATGGTAGAAGATACTGGGAAATTCTAAAGAACTCTAGGGAAGAATTTTAGTGATTTCTTCATAGCTTAAACTGTAAAGAAAGAAGTGGAGGGTTTAATCATTCTGCTTAGAAGAAAACAGACCAATTTGAGGCAAATTTAATGTATTAGGACTGGAACGAGGGACATAAATAAAGAGCAAATAATTTTTCAAGTCAGCTCTGAACTCTCCTTCTGTTATAATTCTTTTTATATTGTACATAATAATAGCAAATGCTTGTATAGCACTAACATGGTGCCATGGGTGGTGCAAATGGTTAATGGGCTTGGCTGCCAGCCAGGAGGCTGGAGGTTTGAGTCCATCCAGAGGCACTTCAGAAGACAAGCCTGGTGATCTACTTCTTAAGTTCTTCTCTAATACACATGGGCTCGCTATGACTCAGAATTGACTTGATGGCAACTGGTTGGTTGTGCCAGGCTGGATACTGTACATATGCCAGCTTATGTAATTATTTAGTACCCTTGCAGGCCCCTGGCGGGCACAAATGGTTTGCACTAGACGACTAACCTAAAGGAAACCCTGCTGGAGCAGTGGTTAAGAGCTACAGCTGCTAACTAAAAAGGTTGGGAGTTCCAATTCACCAGGTGCTTCTTGGAAACCCTGTGGGCCAGTTCTACTCTGTTCTATAGGGTTCCTATAAGTCAGAATCGACTTGACGGTAACAGGTAACTGACCTAAAGGTTGACGGTTCAAAGCCACGCAGCAGCACTGAAAAAGAAACCCAGCAGCACTGCAGAAGAAAGCCCTGGCAATCTGCCTCCATAAAGATTACAGCCAACAAAACCCTGTGGAGCAGTTCTACCCTGTAACACGTTGGGTCGCCATAAGTCGGGATAGACTCAACGGCAACTAACAACAATACAAGGTGGCTAGTATTATATATGCCCACTTTATAGGTGAGGCACTAAAGCACCGTCATGGATTGAGTTATGTCCCCCCAAAGTATCTGCCATGATTTCCAGTATTGTGTGATTGTCCACCATTTTGTCATCTGATGTGATTTCCCTATGTGTTGTAAATCCTATCTCTATGGGTTTTTTGGGCATATATTAATGAGTTGGGATTAGTGGCAGTTATGTTAATGAGGCAAGACTCAATCTACTAGATTAGATTGTGTCTTAAGCCAATCTCTTTCGAGATATAAAAGACAGTAGCAAGCAGTGCCAGAGGAGCGCATCGTTTGGACCCAAAGTCCCTGCTCCGAGAAGCTCCTAGTCCAGGGGAAGAGTGATGACAAGGACCCACCTCTACAGCTGACAGAGAGAGAAAGCCTTCGCCTGGAACTTATGCCCTGAATTTGGACTTCTAGCCTACAGGACTGTGAGAGAATAAATTTTTGTTTGTTGATACCAATACAAGGTAGCTAGTATTATATTGTCCATTTTACAGGTGAGGGCACTAAGGCACTGTTAGAGCAGTGCTAGATAACTAGACGGGCACAGAGATCCAATGATTTGCCCAAGCTGTATTTCTTCTATGAGTCGGAATCGACTCGATGGCAGTGGGTTTGGTTTTTTTGTTTTTTTTTTTGGTATTTCTTCTAATGGATTCATTGCTTTCCAGAGCAGATGGATCCAACCCAGTCAACCTCTCACTCAGCAAAGGTTTCTAACTCTTCATGTGTGGTGGGCATGTCTGTTTAGCTTGCTTAGAAGACCTGGGTGTTTCCCAGTGGGTCACTGTGGCCAGCAGCAGTGTTGGGTGCAATGAAGGAGACCTCCAGGAACTGACTTCAGTTCAGTGAACAGACTTGTTTTTCAAGGGTGGGTCTGTTGCATAAGCTCACGTGATTGGTGGAACAAGTCAGAAAGTCTGTGTGTTCGTTTACAGTGAAGTATTCCTGCCTCCTGAAAGTGTTTTTGGTGAGCATGGGAATGGAGATGGCAAAGTTGCGTGATTTGAGTGTTGAGTACCATTGCAAAAGTCACCTGGCCACAGCCCTCTGTGCAACTAGATGCCATTGTTGCTGAGACCTGAACCTCAAGACCAGGGTTAACACTGCTAGTCTGCAGAATGGTCAGCGAGGAGGCTGGCCCGGCTGGGGTTCTGGGTCTCACCTTTGTAAAGGCCCTGTAGTACCCCTCCCCCCCAACCCTTTGCCCACTTCCGCCGCTTCCTTCTCTCAGGAGGGTGCTTTATTTCTTTAGATATGTTGACTCAGGTACTTGCCAAGCCCTGCAGGTTTGGAGCCAGGCCTCTCTCTGGGACTTTGCATACCTATACCCCGATCCTGTACCTGCTGGTTAACCCTGCAGAGGGAAGGCCCTTTCTGCTTTAGCTAGTGGGGTGAACCAGAGTGCTGATAATTAGCAGTGATACCGTTTTAATAGTAGATACCATTTTGTCTACCATTTTTAATAGTAGAGAAAGGCACTGTGTTCCCCTGGTCCTGGGGGCTCCCCTTGGCACAGCTAATCATGGCCCCAAGGAGGTAAATCACATGTTGCCTTGTGATGTTGTTTTCAGCATAAAATGAGCAGCACAAAAAAGAGCAGGTCCATTCCTTCTGAGCAGGGAAGACAGATTCCGGCAGGCCCAGGTAGCTGGGGAGGAGGCCCTGTGAGGGTGGGGTTCTGGTGAATTGAGTCTGTGGCCAGTTCATCAAACACAAAGCTTTATGCAGATACGACTGTTGTTGTTCTGAATGTTGTCATTGTTGTTGTTACAGAGGCTCAGACTGGGGCAAGGGCCAAGCTGGTTCAAACCGGGAAAACCAAACCCAGGGCTGTTCAGTCAGTTTGGAACTGTAGGGTACCTGTAGGACAGAGTAGAATTGCCCCATAGGGTTTCCAAGACTATAATCTTTTAGGAAGCTGACTGGAGGTATCTTGTTCCAAACGCCAACCTTTCGGTTAGCAGCTGAGTGCTTTAACTGCAGAGCCACCAGCTCTCCTCCAACAGATTGGGGAAGAGCAAAGGCATCTGGGAGACGGGAAAGCAGGGCCCTGTTTAGGTGTCCTGGTGGCCAGGTGGAACCCTGGTGGTGCAGTGGTTAAGAGCTTGGCTGCTTACCAAAAGGTTGGCAGCTTGAATCCACCAGCCGCTCCTTGGAAACCCTATAGAGCAGTACTACTCTGTCATGTGGGGTCACTAGGAGTTGGAATCTACTCGATGGCTATGGGGGGGTTTGGGGTGGCAAGGTGGCCAGGATCAGGCCTTGGGAGGAGGGTTGAAGAGGACGGAAAGAGGGGGTCTCAGCTGCGCTCTCACTTAACATCCAATCCAGGGCTTCCTTTTGCCTGGTCAGACCAGCGCCCTGTGTGTTTGCCCCTGAAGAGGCCGGTGTTCAGCTCTCTCTGTGGCCTGGACATGTGCACCCATTGTTGCCATGGTTTCTGTCTTGCAGCAGTCTAATAGGCATCACCTAAGACAGAAATAACATCAAAGGCTAATGACTAAGAGGTTGTGGCCAAAAGGTGACTCAGGGCGTGGTCCCACTGCTGCGGGTCAACAAGGGTAGAGCCCCCTGCTCTGCAGTGAGCTGACATCGGGGGTCGCTCTGCTCAACAGGTTTGAGTCACCCCCTTATCCCAAAGCCCTGTGAGCCCTACCTGAAAGCTTTGGCCATAGCCACACCTAGCCGGGAAGACACGCCTCCTTGGGAGAAGGGGTGGCCCTGTCCTTTCTTGCCTGGGTGGGTAGGGGGTGGAGAGGCTAAGGAGCAGAACTGGCCCGACAGGTTGGCTATCTGGTTAGGAGTCCACAGAATCCAACTGCTGGGTTTAATCTGGCTCTGCCGCTCCTTAGCTGGGTCAGTTTCGGCAGGTTGTTATAACCTCCTTAAGGTCCAGGTCCCTCATCTATACAGTGAGGATAATAGTAAAAAAAAAAAAAAAATAGTACTTACCCCTAAAAGCTGTTGGCAGAGTCAGAGGAGATAATCCTTGTAAAGCTGTGAGCCCAGTACATAGCAGGTAGACATGGGGGTAGATATGGGGCCCTCTGTAAGAGAGGGAGTCAGCTAACCAAAAGGTTAGAAGTTTGAGTCCACCCAGAGGCACCATGGAAGAAAGGCCTGGCAATCTACTTCCAAAAAATCAGCCATTGAAAACCTTACGGAGCACAGTTCTATTCTGACACACATGGGGTCACCAGGAGTCAGAATCTTTTTGATGGCAACTTTTTTTTTTTCTTTTAAGAATGTAAAATTACCAGTACCAAAACCAGGTGTACGAGTGAGCATTTATTTCAAATGAGAAAATAAAGCACAAAAAAGTATATGTTTAAAAAGCTGACAACCCAAGCATCATAAAATTCAGAAAAAAAAATATTATTAACCAGCCTTTTGACATGTTTCTGTATTACTTTTTTGGTACTTTTTTTGGCTGCATATGGTTTGATCATTTCTTCATAAGACAATGAGTTTGGAATGCCCTTTTCTCTAAAGAGAATGGTAAGAATATGCACTTATTCCTCTAGCCTGGTTGGCTGGATTTTTAATTTTTTTTATTGATACCTTAGAAAAAAAAGTTAGCTTCCAAAACTCGTTATTGAGCTCTAAGGTTTCAGGGCATTTTAAGTTTTCTTGTGACTAATTGTAAATACTAAAGATACTCATTTAGCACATTGCTGGGGCCTCAATAGTTTCCCCAATATTTTATGGTAAATCCTCCTCTTAGTACTGAATAAATGTGAACTAGATTGCAATGTATGTGTATATATAAAATATATATAAAACCAAAAACCCATTGCCGTTGAATGAGCTCTGACTCATAGCCACCTTATAGAACAGAGTAGAGCTGCCCCATAGGGTTTCCAAGGAGCAGCTGGTGGATATGATGGCTGACCTTTTGGTTAGCAGCGAGCTCTTTTTTATTTTTATTGTACTTTAGATGAAGGTTTACAGAACAAACTAGTTTCTCATCAGTTAGTACATACATTGTTCTATGACATTGGTTAACAACCCCATGACATGTCAACATTCTCCCTTCTCAACCCTGGGTTCTCTATTACCAGCTTTCCTGTTCCCTCCTGCCTTCCAATCCCTGCCCCAGGGCTGGTGTCCCCCTTTAGTTTTGCTTTGTTTCCTGGGCCTCTTCAATCTTTGGCTGAAGGGTGACCCTTAGGCGTGACTTCATTACTAAGCTGAAACGGTGTCCAGCGGCCATACTCTGAGGATTTCTCCAGTCTCTGTCAGGCCAGCAAGTCTGGTGTTTCTTTTTGAGTTAGAATTTTGTTCTACATTTTTCTCCAGCTCTGTCCAGGACCCTCTATTGTGATCCCTGTCAGAGCAGTCAGTGGTGGTAGCTGGGCACCATCTTGTTGTAATGGACTCAGTCTGGTGGAGGCCATGGTAAATGTGAAGCAGCTGAGCTCTTAACCACTGCACCACCAGGGCTCTATATGTTTATATAAAAAAAAATATACACACATATATTTCATATCGGGAGCCTGGGTGGCACAAGCTGTTTGTGATTGTCTGCTGATCTAAAGGCTGGCAGTTAGAGCTCATCCAGCAACTCCATGGAAGTAAAGGCCTGATAATCTTCTTCCATAAAGATTACAGCCAAGAAAACCCTATGGAGCAGTTCTACTCTGTAACACACGGGGTCAGCATGAATTGCGGATCGACTTGACAGCAGCTAACAGCAATAACAATATATATAATCTTTATGGACACTTGATTTGTTTAATTTTATAGTTTTGCAATTATTAAAGGATATATTCTCATCCACACCGAATATAATCTTCAAATTAGTTAAATTTATACAACAGTCATCTATTCAACATCATTCATTAACTGTCTCTGTTGTTCAGTCTACTTCACGTTGCTCATTGGGAATGTTCAATGACAATAAGCAAGTAAAACACTTAGCACAGTGTCTGTCATGCAGTAACCACTCAATAAACTTAGCCATTATGACCATCATCATCCCACCATCAGCCTCTGACCTTGGGCTGGGCACTTAGGCATATAAAGATGAGGCAGTGTGCCCCTGCCAGGTGGGAGTAGGCCCAGCTCCAGGTCAAGCTGGAGACCTAAGTGGGAGTCATATTTTCCCTCAGGTTCTAAATACAGCTGTCTGTTCAGCCTGTCCTCCATCAACCAAGAATTCTCCACGGTTAATCTCCACTCATGAATTCTCCATTTGTCAATAATACTCTCCTAACATGGTCACATTTACACAAGTGCTCTTTGATCAATGATAACATATAATTTGGTAATTTTCTCCCAAATCTTTTTATTCTTTATGAAGTCCAGCCATTTAACTTGTCAAAATCGTGCTTTCTCTCCAAATATGGTAATGTTAAAGACTTAACTGTGGCAGAAATGGCGGTGGACAAGGAGTCAATAAACAAGCCTGGCCACTGACTTACCATGTCTACTGGTTGGGATGTTTTTGGTTGCAAGTGACAGAAAAGTCAACTCAGATTGTCTTATAGCTACAGAGGAAATGTGTTGCCTCCTGTACCAAGTCCTGGCTGGACCTACCCATTTTCAACCAATCTAGCATCTCAAAGCTGGGGATGTGTGGGTCCCACCCAAACCACAAGACTGAGAGTAGGGGGCAGTGTTGGGTATGGAGTAGACACAACAGAGGAAACTCTATGGGGCAGTTCTACTCTGCCCTATAGGGTTGTTATGAGTTGGAATCGACTTGAAGGCAATGAGTTTGGTTTGGTTTTGGTTTAGATTAAATGAAAAGTCAGGGCAGTCAGCCTTAGAAACTTGTTTCCTGCCCATGAGTTGTTTTGACTTTGATAAGAAAAATAAGCAATGGTTGGTTTGAAGGAGGAGCCCCAGGAAACAGTGTATGAAAGCTGCTCTGTCTTAGGAAGTGTATCTTCTGTGCACCTAACCCAACGTGGTCGTTCATTCAGACTCAGCAAGGTCTGGGCAGGGCTTAGTTTTCTTAGTATAACCATTGGAGGCTCTGCTACAGGGCTCGTGTCACCAGGAAGCCAGAGAGGTTTAATTTGGATTCAGAGGGAGCTGGTGTTGGCAGACACCAGAGAATTCCTCTAAATGGCAATGGAATCAGATCCCTGTGGATAGCTGAGGTTTTCTCAAGAATGAAACCACAGACCTCAACTTTCTACTTCATCCACTTTTTATGGAGCCTTTTGGTAGTTTTGAGACAAGTTTCCGTAGCGGCACCAGGAAAACTTTTAAGGATGCGCCTAGGGGTGGTCTTGTGAGTGAACTGAGCTCCCTGGCTTTGGTACCAAAATCTATTTGGCAGTGCCACCATGAACGTGACAATAACATGGATTTGGGAGATGGCAGTGAGCTAAACCAAACCAAACTCGTTGCCATCGAGTTGATTCCGACTCACAGCGACCCTATAGGACAGAGTAGAACTGCCCCATAGAGTTTCCAGGGAGCGCCTGGTGGATTCGAACTGCCGACCTTTTGGTTCTGTGGCACTTAACCATTAGTCACCAGGGTTTCCAGCAGTGAGCTAAGGGAGCCTATGTCCTCAATCTTAAGAATACAGGGTTTGTGTGACCAGGATATATGGAAAACAAAGTTAATCTGATTAGTAGTACGACCACTGTATCCTCATCACGGCTGGCTAATTTTTGCATTTACAGAGTTGGCCTAAGTTGATCTGTGCCTTGACCTCATTCTCTTTACTGTTCAGTAGATAGATAGATACCATATTTTTATGCAAATAACAGCGCCTCTGCCTTCGTTTGCCGGCCACGCCCCCCCCAGAGGCACCACTCACAAGTGCAGCCATGCCAATCCTCTTCCACATGTTGCCGTAAAAAAATTAACATACCACACTTATGAAAATACCTCTGGGGGCGCGTTATTTGCGTAAAATGTCATAGCTAGCTGCTGTAGAGTTCACTCATGGTGACCTCATGTACAACAGAATGTAACATTGTCCAGCCCTGTGTCATCATCACAATCCCAGCATGTTGGAGCCCATCGTTCCGGCTCTTGTTCTGATCCACTCACTGAGGGTGACCCTGTACATCACCAAACATGATGTCCTCTTCCAGTGATTGTTTCTCTCTGATGATGTGTCCAAAGCAAGCGAGTTGGACAGTGTTCTGTGGTGATCCATAAGGTCCGCACTGGCAAATTTTTGGAAGTAGATCACCAGGTCCTTCTCCCTAGTCTTCTTAGTTTGGAAGCTCCGCTGAACCCTGTCCATCATAAGTGAACCTGCTGGTATTTGAAATATCGGTGGCATAGCATCCAGCATCATAGCAACACACAAGCCACTACAGTACCACAAACTGACAGACAAGTGGTGGATAATACAGAGTAGCTTTTGACAAACAGTTCTGGTGTGGTAGTCAATGTTGCTTCTAAACTGGCAGATAGTTACCACCTAACTTTGTGTGCAAAGAATAAAAGAAACAGTTTGTGTCTAGTCAAATGTCTGCTTTGGAAGTATTAGCTTGAATTGAAATCATCAGATCTTTAGCCTTGTGGTAGTAGATTACTGAAAAAGGGTTCATTGAGTGTGTTCTCGACCAGCAGAGTGGAGAGTGGAGAAAGAGTAAATTGCTCTATAGTGGCCTCGGGCAACTTCACAGCTGCTTGTTTCCTCTGAGGGTCTGGATGAGAAATGGGAGTAGACGGAGGTCTCAAGCTTGGCCTTTGGAGCTGTCAGCTGTCCTGAGCTTTCTTCTAAACCTTTGTGTTGTAAGACCCAGATAGGAGCACAGTGTGCTGGTGTGTAACCAGCTATGTTGGGGCGTTGCCCTGGATCTCTGAGTATGTTGTATATATATTTGCCCATGTAATCAATGGTGTCTATGTCTATGTGAGTATTAGGAACTAAGCCTGTGAGAGTGGAAAGAGGTATTCATGTTTTGTAGCCTGTTAGAAAAATGCTATGCAAAACCCAAACCAAAAAAATAAATAACATAAAGCAAAAACTATGGAGAAGAAGCCCGGGAGGTAGATTCTAGGCACCAAGTTAACATTCTTGGAAATCAGATCTTGGAGAGTATAAATAGGTAGGGGAGTGTAGTGTGTAAGAGAGTTGGCTCTGCAGGCAAAATAAACTAGGGGGTCTTAACTTTTCATCTCACCTCTATAAGCACTGGAGTTCCTGGGTGCTGCAAATAGTTAACACACTCGGCGCTAACTGAAGGATTGGAGTTTCAGGCCATCCAGTGAAAAATCAGTCACGGAAAACCCTATGGAGCACAGTTCTACTCTGACACACATGGGGTCGCCATGAGTTAGAGTCAACTCAACAGCATCTGGTTTTTCTATGAGCACTAGTTGTTGATCATGGGCAAATTGCTTAACGTCTCTAAGTCTCAGTGTCCTCATATGTAAAATGGGGACAACCCTACCTTGTAAGGGGCATGGGAGGATGAAATAAATAATGCCGGTAAAGCTCTTGGCACGATGCTTGGTGTGTAGGAAGCATTTGACCGGTTGTTGTATGTTTGATAATTCTTTGGATCGAAGTACTGGGTGTTCATTGTTTTCTTTTGACTGTTGTTCAGGTACCTTGAACGTCCTCAGGCAAGACTGACATCACCTTTGGTCCTTCCTGGGGAAAATCAGGAGCCAGATGGTTTCAGGATGGGTCTCTGGGTGTGCCAGGTTTCCCATCAATGAAGGAAAAGGGAACTCCGCCTGTCGGACTCTTTTGTAGGGAAGGACCCAAAACGTGGCTCACTTCAAAGCAGTGTTTTGCCCTCAACCTTCCAGAAAGAAAAGGAGCCCTGGTGGTACAGTAGTTAATTGCTTGGCTTTGAACCTCGGGAGAAAGATATAGCAGTCTGGTTCCTGTAAAGATTTAAAGCCTTGGAAGCCCTATGGGGTAGTTCCATTATGTCCTACTGGGTCGCTACGAGTTGGAATTGACTCCACGGTGGTGGGTTTATTTGGGGGCGGGGGGAGGAGGGTCTTCCACAGAGAGGTGGACAGGAACCCAGTCACGGAGACTTGTGCAACAGCTGAGATCTGAACGAGATGCCATTTCAGACTTTTTCCTGTCTTTGGTTCGAATTGGAGTTTTAAGTCCCAAGTCGCTTGATTAGAGAACAACCACAACAGTAGCCACCACTGTAAGGACTCTTACAGGGAGGACTGAAAGAATGGCCTCTTACTAGATACAGAAAACGTGAATAAAAATACGCTACGTCCATGAAGACCGACAGGATGGCTGTTGGCAGGTGGCAGAGTACTCTGCTATAAATATTGCAGGATTCCTCTTTCTCTACTTAAAAAAAAAAAAAAAAAGAAATTGCTTTGCAGTTCAGACAACAGAAATGGCTGGACAAGCCTTTAGTTCCTGTGCAAGAAACTGTGAAAGCCAGGCGAGAGGTTGTCCTTAAATGGAGACGGACCTCGGCCCGGTCTCAGGCCGAAGCTGAAGCCTGGGTCTTAACTTGCCTCCCCGTGTTAGTTCTCAGACGTTATGCAAAATTCCCCAGCCGAAGACCATTCATTTTTCCTGTGTGTGCAAGGGCTTGACTCTGCTTCAAACCTTTCTCCTTTCACTTTTGGTTAGTCAGAACGTCCATCTGGTGGTATTCGAATGTGAGTGTTTTCTGTGGCTCTTTTTCAAAGTATTCAAAGCAGTTTAAAAATACGTAATGTTCGCTGATTTGACCAAGAGCTAATGTAAGTACTTCTTTGGGGGCTATTTGAAAAAAAAAAAAAAAAAAGTACTAAACAGGCTTTAAACGAGTAACTCTTACTGGGTTTTTGGAAAGAGAGACTAAGATAAAAAAAAAAAAAGGTTTGAAAAACATGGGCCTCCTTATCCGCACAGTCATAACGCATTCAGTGGTGACAGTAGTAGCAAAACGGCACAGTTTAGAAAAACAGAAAAGCCCAAATTCTTTATTTAATATTAAACAGGAAACCGAAAGTACTCTGCAGCAGTGTGGTGGGTTTTCACCAAACCTGCTCTTGTGTTTATCTGTGCTGAAAAGCCTGCGTAAGACATTACTGCTTTTACTCCATGACAGATTGAGTTTTAATGAAAATCTTAATCAAGACATGACCATTAAAGCAGGTGCCACATTGCAGGGGTTTGAAACAACCCGTTTCCGCTGGAACCAAAGCGAATTTGGAATCAAATTGAGAACATTTCCAAGTGTAGAAAAATGCTGGGGATTTGTACTTCGCCTTTGTGACTGCTGTCTCTCGCCCAACATGTGCATATGAATTTTCTTCTGAAGACCTGGGCTTCATTTTAAGGTCAGCCTTCAATTTCTAGAGAATATAATTTGCTGCTATTTTTAGAGCATCGTGATTGCTCGTAATAACTAATGGAGAAAAAAAAACGCAACAGAGGAATAAATGTGTAACAGCTGTGTCTGCTTAAACTTGATTAAAGGCCGTAAAAAAAAAAGTAAACAGAAGAATGAGTGTAACAATAGACACAGGAAAGACAAGTATCCCTCTCATTGTGAAAAGTTTTACAGACGTAACTTGTTCCCCTTTGGAGGCCTGTGATGTCTGTGTTTAAAGTTTACTTTGCTGTTTGTCTTGAGTGGGATCAGTGTTGTAGTGAATAATTTATAGCCAGCATGAATGAGCTCATTAGTCACCTTTTCAGACTTTAAATGAGTTTTGTGGTTGTCATTACATGAGCCTTCTGTTCAGCCGCCGAACAAAATGACAGTTTGGCAGTTGGCTGCCTTGTTGCAGGGCAGCCTGCTTCCCTGCAGGTCTGCACTGGCTTTTTGTCTTTCATGGAAACCTTCCCTCTCCCATCTTGGGCTGCCCCAGCAACTCTCACACTACAGAAGCCTTCTGCACCCCGAATTTAAATGAAGAGTTCTGGGGGGATTAAAAAAAAAATCATTCACTTGTGTCTGCCAGAGAGAATAATGTGGTTGGAATGAGCATTCTAGCAACTACTGGGTATTCATACCCTTTGTGTTTAGTTTGATATTCAAGTTATTCAAAAGCTGCAAGCTGGGGAGTAGCTGTAAAGCAGCTGAGCGAGGCTCTCGGGTGGTGGTGGCAGGCATTTCAGGGAAGCGGATGTTCATGGAGTCTGGACAGAGAAGGATGCTTCAAAGTAAGTCTGCATTGTTACAGTTCTGAACACTAATATGATGTGGGTGGTGCAAATGGTTACATGGTTGGCTATTAATGGGAAGGCTGGCGGTTTGAATTTATCCAGAGATGCCTCAGAAGTAAGGCCTGGCTATCTACTTCTGAAAGATCACAGCCATTGACAACACTATGGAGCACAGTTCTACTCTGAAATCCATGGGGTTGCCATGCAATGGAATTGACAATTTCCAGGGCCAAAGAAAACCACGTGTTTGCCTACAGAGGGGTAGACAAGATGACCTTTTGAGATCCCAGCCATCTCAACCTCTCCCCAGGCCAAATGACTGCAAGAAAGCGAACTGTTGCAGCTGCCTCCTTGCTGTGCCCTTGCAGACTTGCCTGGGCGGCTGGTATGCGGGGAAGACGAGCCTGGGCATGCCAAGAGCAGGTGGGATTTCTTTGGAAAGGATATCATGAGATTCATCCCCCCTTTTAACCTGGCCTAGATAGCCAGCAGAGAGTTCTGACATTGACTCCTGGGGAGTGGACTCTAGCAGGAAGTCCAAGACACTGTCCATGCCCACCTTGGCCCTTGGATGGCCTCTGCTGGCACTCATGGTGGACAGATGCTTGCACAGGGGTGTCTCAGCCAAGCTCTTGGGCCTCTCTTCTGAGGTCTTTCTGACTTTTGCTTTGAGCAACAGGCACTAATGGCTGCCGTCACCAACGTGGGCAGCACCCCCTTCCGGGTTCCATATTGTTAGACAGCTGGCCTAGCCCTGTGTGAGGCATGTAGGAAAGATGCTCAGTATTCCTCTCTGGAAGAACTGCCAACTGAAAAAGGACGCCTGATTGTTTGGGGGCCAAATCTTTGAAATCAGTCAGAGTCATGTGTCTTTGAGTAACCGAGAAATGAGGTGCTGTTGAGCGCCCCACAGACTGAGAATTAGCAATCCATTTGGCTATTTCCTTTCCAGCCTCCACCCCTTGTGAGATCGAGCAGTCACGTGAAGTCATGCTTCACAATTTAGGGGCACATTTTACTTGCACCTGAATTGCAATATTAAACGCATAAGAAATACTATTTTTGGAAAGAATGGGGGTTTCAAAACGGAAAGGTGTTGGTGAACTTCGCTAAGCCAATTGAGAAGAGACTGCTTCAGGTTTGGCTGTTGTCATCAATTGAATAAATTGCTAATCTCCAAATCAGAACTTTGTACAGCAGGGAAATCATGCCGGTGATATTTTAATCCATGTGCCGTTTGCCAGAGAGTTCATCAGCTTAGGAGCTTTTACCCTGTTTAAAAAAGACAATCTGAAAGAGAGGAATTGATTGTTTTCTTTCACATCCCTCTGAAAATGAAAAATGAGAGAAGTTATTTCTTGGCATAGTCGAGAGTTTGGCAGGCTTAGCCACAGAAACCCGTGAGACCGTGGTACTTGCTGTACTCACTTGGAGAAAGGAAAATAAAAGCTCTTGAAAACTTTAGAGGTGGAAAGCGTTGATGATGCTATTTTTCTTTGACTAATTTTTAATCTGCATAGTGGAAACCCTGGTGGCATAGTGGTTAAGTGCTACGGCTGCTAACTAAAAAGTCCACAGTTCTAATCCACCAGGTACTCCTTGGAAACTCTATGGAGCAGTTCTCCTCTGTCCTATAGGGTCGCTATGAGCTGGAATCGACTCAACGGCAATGGGTGTTTAATCTGTAGAGTTAGTAGATACCAGGGTGAGAGAGAAGGAGGATTATAAACAGGAGCACACTTCTTTTTCTGTTAAGTGATCTGTATTTTTGATTACCACTGTACCTGATGCTATGAGCAGAAAAGAAGCATAAGACAGGGTTCTTGCCTTTCAAGGCACTTACAGTCTGGTTCTCAGTATCTAGTTTTTTTTATGACAATAATTTGTTGTTGTTAGTTGCAATCAAGTTGGCTCTGACTCATTGTGACTCCACGTATAACAGATGGAAACCTTACTTGGTTCTGTGCCATCTTCATGATCGTTGGTATGTTTGCATCCGTATTTGCAGCTATGGTGTCAGTCTGTCTCACTGAGAGGGTCCTTTGCTGGCCCTCCACTGTAGCAAACATGATGTCCTTCTCCAGTGATTGGTCCCTCCTGATGACACACCCAGAGTAAGTTAGTCAAAGTCTTGGACAATATCCTGTTGTGATCTATAGGGTTTTCACTGATGAATTTTTGGAAGTAGATCGCCAGGCCTTTTTTCCTCGTCTTATCCCGGGAGCTCTGCTGAAACCTGCCCAGCATGGGTGACCCTGCTGGTATTTGAAATACCGGTGGCATAGCTTCCAGCATCACAGCAACACAGAAGCCACCACAGTACGACAAACTGACAGATGGGTGGTGGATTACAATATCACATCATAGCAATGATACACCATACCCATTAATTACGACATAGAAGGTGAACTTTGGTTTTTTGCAAGTAGTGCCTTTCCATTCAGTTTTAAAGTTCCCTTTTCCTTCCTCCTCCTTTATTTCCTTGTCACAGTGTTTCCTCCTTTGAGCCCCACTGCTTCCATCCTTCCTGCTTTTGATTCCTAAGAAGTTCTCTAAGCAGCAGCCAAATGCTGTGGGTTGATCTGAAGCCTTTCTTGGTTCCTACATGGAACATGACTGTCAGGTCTGGGGCCAGACTGTGTGGGTTCAAATCCCATCCCCATCACTTCAGCTATGTGACCTTGGGCAGGTAGCCAAACCTCCCGGTGCCTCAGGTTCCTCATTTGTAAGATGGGAATAATAGTGGTACCTACCTTGATGGGTTGATGGGAGCCTGAAACGAGTAAACATCTGTAAAGCTTTAGAATACCATCTGGCCCCGAGAAAGTGCTATGTAAAAAAAAAAAATGTAAGTGTTGGTTATATAAATAAATGGGGTCTGAGAGCTCAGAGAGTGGCAGCCTCCTCTTGGGTGCTAGCTACCGGAAGTAACCTCAGGAGGGCAGGAGAAGCAGGAGTGTTTCTGGCCAGCCAGCGTGGCCTGGGCTGGGTGTAGATTTTCTAGCTGGTTTGAAAAAACAAGGTGCACCCACATTTGGTCTCTCATAAGCATGCTTGGTAAAGTAGAGGGTCAGCGAAAAAGAGGAAGACCCTGCACAAGATGGACTGACACAGTGGCTGCCACAGTGGGCTCAAACATAGCAATGATTGTGAGGATGGTGCAGGACCGGGCAGTGTTTCCTTCTCATAGGGTCGCTATGAGTCAGAACTGACTTAACGACATCTAGCATGAGCATAATTTGTTACAGAAAAACAATCAGAAATAGAGAACAAGTATTTCCTCTCCCTCACAAATTTTTAATTTGAGAGCATTATCCCTCATAATGGAGCCTACATATGCCTTTGTAGAGAGAGTTTGATACTCAAAACCTTTAAATTGAAAGCCAGAGCCAGAGGATAGACCTCGCGACGTAGGACATCCTATTTGTTATCCTTATCAACCGTTTCAGAAAGGGACTGTTTTGTCCCTCCTGATTGAAAAGACTTCAGGGCATTTTGTGAAAAGCTTTGCAAACATGCATTTCCCCAAAACTCTTACTTTATGAAATGTTTGCAAAAGGTATCACATGTACAGTGTATCAGAATGTGAAAATGATTCAGAAAAGGGAAAGCTTCGTTTAAAACTACCGGAAATTGCAAATGGAGGGAACAAAGAGAGCATGGGGCCACTGTGGTCCATATAATTATGTGCCCCGAGCCTATTTCAGCAATTTCCAAGGTCCACTGACTTTAAATGATGTCCCAGCAAACATCCTCCTAATTACATTGTTGCAGATTTCAGTTCATTTATTCAGTGCATATTTATTGAGTGTCTTCTGTGTGTGTCAGGCACTGGGCTAAGTCATTGCAAGCGAGGAAAACCACCAAAGAGATGGATTGACACAATAGCCTCAACAATGGGTTCAGACATATCAACAACTACGGAGATGGCGCAAGACCTGGCCACATTTCATTCTGTTACACATAAGGTCGCCATGAGACTCGAGGGCACCCAACACCACCACACATTGCTGCAGAAAATAGATACTAGTCCTGCTGCTCTACAGCTTATGGCCTCATGGGGAAGAGGCAGTCTACAGAAAGGTCCATGAAGTCCCTAGTCAGGAAATATGTGCTTTCCAAAGTTAAGTAATGGGCACATGTAAGATTCTGCTGTCAAACATGTTTTCAAGACAGTGGTTTAAACAGTTCAACCTATTTCTTCAGGATTTCTTAGAGTCTAAAGACACCTGTGTACTTTTTGAAAGCTCTAGAAAGGGACTGAGAAGGTGGTTATCCCTAAACTAATTTGACCCCTGCACCTTTTTGTCAGGGAGCATGTCTCAGAGCTGAGGCCTTGTGGCTTTACAAGGTGGAAGAGGCTGCACTCAGCCCTCCTTTGGCATTCAGCAAAGGTCTGGATTCCTTATTCAGCCAGACAGACATGCGTATCTGGCTCTCCCCATCAGTCAGGGCTTGTCCACCACTTCCTTTTCAGGGTGACACCTTCTCACATCTCTTGCCACATTTGTAATGGAAGAGAGAAATTAAGAAATGTGTTTGAGAATACAAGAGACCAAAAACACACAGGGAAAAAAAAAGGCGAGCTAATTAAAGGCAACTTGCCTCACTTTACCCCACCCTGCGCATTCCTCTGAGTCAGCTTTATGGCTTCCCTTGGCCCAAGGCTTGCTAGGTCTTTAAGCTTTAGTTCACCTAGGATGACTAGTTCAGACACTGGAAGCTAAGAGCCTGCATGGAGAGTTTTAAGAATGACATATTCCATGTGCAATAACCTTCAGCTCCTACCTCTTCTTTTGAACTCCAAGGAAGAGGGCCAAGACTGTAATGTAATGAGATTTCTAGCTTGTTGGGGGCGGGGAGGGTGGGGAACTGGTGATGGAAGGGGAGATGGTGCAGGCCGTTTCATCCCCTTCAGGATGGCAGGGGACTGGCACAAAGGTTTATGGGGACCTTGAGAGATGCTGGATTGTGCAGATGCTTAAGGTGCTTGGTTGCTAACCGATAGGTTGGCAGTTAGAGTCCACCCAGAGGTACCCGAGAAGAAAAGCCTGGTGATCTACTTCTGAAAACCTACTTCTAGCCACTGAAAACCCTATGGAGCACAGTTCTACTCTGATGCACATGAGGTGGTCATGAGTCAAACTAGAGTCTGCAGCCAGTGATAGTGGTGGTTCTTCAGGTGGATTTAGCACCCTCAACAGATGCCCTGATGGAGGCTTGGGACCTGGGGACCTTCACTAGACTTAGCTGCAGGAGACCCAAGAGTTGTGATCCTTAGACTCTCTGGGTTGAGACTTGAGGGATGATCTAGTTGGTCTCTCCCACTTTGAACCTTTAGCTCAGTGACCTTGGTTACATCAAGTACTGAGTAACAAAAAAGGCATAGACTGGAAGCCCTCAGGCTTCCCTGGGCCTCCCTCTCTGAATCATGGCCTGGGCAGGTTTTGCCATACTCTTGGTAAGTAGCAAGGCCTTCAGGGAGTCTGAAAGGCAGGCCCTTGCTGAAGACTTGCCACCATCTTGCTTTACTAAGAGGAGTGTCTCAGATGGTTCAAGCTTTATTGTTTGGAATGAAAAAATTCCGAAACTCTGTGGGATCCTTCTCCCCTGTGGCTAGGTTGAATGGGGCATGCAAGCCAGAGGGGTTTCTGAGGAAGACCATTCCACACCTTCTCACTGGGTTTTCTGCATTTTTTCCTTAGCTTAGAATCACCTCTCTACAGGCTCAGGTGGGCATAAAAGGAGAAGTGCCCAGGGCCTCTCCTTTGTAAAAGAACCTACCGATTTTGAATCCCTACTTGGGAGTGTTGTGCAATCATGTTTTAGGTCACCAGCAGGGTGTCCTATTGGACTCTGCCCTTTCATTTTCTCCAAAGGCAGCTGGTTGGTGTGCAGGTAGTAGTGGGTGGTTGTCTGAAGGTGTCTAGACCTGGAGTGGTGTTTTTGCTGGTCACTGCGTGGCCACGGGAGTTGTCAGTCGGGTTCTTAACACCCCAGATGGGAAGATGAGACTTGTTTTCGCTCAAGGCCTCGAATGCGGCTCAAGCATGGAACACAAACCACTGGAGAGGCCTCATCCCTCTAGGACAGGCCTTTGCTTGGTAACGGCCACCCTCTTGCCTTTGGAAGACACACAACATGAGAAGGGGTCACCTGGGTGGGACGTGGCGATGCCTTTGTGACTTTCCTCCATGGGCACGAGGTGGGCGCTGCAGTGGGCTCCGGAGGGCCCTGGGCGTCCCACTAGGAAGCCCTAGTTTGGGAGAATTGGAATCTCTTCCCCCCCCTCGCGAGCTTCGCCTGCATAGTAATTCTTTTTATTTTTACTTTCGAGCCATGTAAGGCATGCGGATGGGGTAGGAGCGTTCGTTCCGGCGACACGTTGCCAGCGGCGCAGCGCCGGCCCGCCCGTGTGGCCCGAGCCTGGGGAGGGGACAGGCCGCGCGCCGCCGGCCCCACCTGCCCCCACCACCCACGGTCGCAGCCGCCCGGGTCCAAAGGGCCCACAGAACAGGAGGCGAGTCGCGCGGCCCGGCCCGGCCTCCGCCTCGGCTGCGCCTCGGGACGCCCAGGCCCGGGGCGGAGGGCGCCGGCAGGACCCCCGGCGCTGCGCGTCCCGCGCCCGAGGCGCCGGCGGCCCGGCCCACGTTTTCCCTCTCTCCGGCTCCCTCCGCCCTCCGCCCCGTCCCTCCCTCCCTCCTCCCTGCGATTCCCCTCCTCCTGCCTGGTCATGTGTCGCCTTTTTTTGTTTGCAGTGGAAACAATTTCTCGCCGCTCGGCGCGCCCCGGCCCGACGCGCCGCGGCGGAGGCGAGCGGGAGGCGGGACGGGGCGGGGAGAGCGGCGGGGCCGGCGGGAGGACGCGGGCGCCCGGCGGACGCCGCAGGTCCCATGCCGCGCCGCGACCCCCGCGCCCCTGCCGCCCGCGCCCGCGGCCGTCCCCCGCCGCCCGCCGCGCCGGGCTCGCTGCGCCGCGCCCGCGCGCCCTCCGCGGGGCCACCCAGCGATGCCCGCCGGGCCCCGCCAAAGTTTGTCGGCTCCCGCTAAAGGGCAGCGGCGCCTCGGCGCCCCCGTGCCCCGCTCCGGCCAGGTGAGTTGGGCTACGCTCCCGCCCGGGCCCCGGTGGGTCTGGGGCGACTCGGGTGGAGGCTCGGCGACAACTCGTCCGAGGCGTTCCTGGAGACGATCCGCCGCTCAGAAGACCAGGGACTCCGCAGTTCCTGGGGGTAGGGCGCGGGCGGCCTTGCCCAGGGGGGACGAGGACCCCGAGCCGAGAAGTTGTCCGGCCCGCAGAGTTTCCTGCCTCGATGTGCAGGCTCCGTCCCGGTGCCTCGGTTTCCAAAAAGACGCCGAAGGGACAGAGTTGGTATTGTCCCTGGAGGACGGGATCCCAGCCGTTGCGCCCGGGGCGGGGGTGCCGATCGAGGGGCGACCCCAAGATGAGAAGCCGGCTCCTAACAAAGATTCCCCCCCCGCCCCCACACACACACAAAAAGAAAAGTGTGCAGGCTTGGCACCGGCAAGAACGTCTCCTGAGTACCCCGAGGCCAGGCCCCCCTCGCCCAGAGCCTCTTGGAACCCCTCCTTGGGCCCTGGAGAAGTTGAGGGACGGCGGACTTGTATTGATTTGTTTATAGGGCTCGCCGCGGCGCGGCCAATAAAAGGTTTATGACATCTGACCAGCAGTGAAGGTATGCGAGCTCCCAATTGCCCTGAATACGGGGAGAAGAGCAGTTTCCCCGTTGCTTGGCAACGCCGCTGATGGACGCGGGCCGCGGCCAATCGGCGCTTCCGCAGGTCCCCTTGAAATGTTTTTGACAAGTACAGTAGACGCGAGTGGGGCGCGTGCGTGCGCGCGCGTGCGCTGGGGGAGGCTCCCCGGCCCACAAACCGGCTGCCCAGCCCGGCTCGGGAAGGGTTTCTCAACTTTGCAAAGTTCACATGGAACATCTGTTCAGAGCTGGGCCGGTCATGGCTTTGTCAGTTATTTGGAGACCTAACAACCGGTCATGGCTTTGTCAGTTATTTGGAGACCTAACAGCGGGCAAAAAACAAAAAACTAGCTTTGCTGCTGCATTTTCTCCGTGAAAATGGAAAAAAAAAAAAAAATCACAACACACAGCAAGTCATGAAAAAACGAACAGAGGATGTGTGTGTGTGTGTGTGTGTGTGTGTGTGTGTGTGTGAGTGAGTGAAACATAGCCAGTAACAAACTGAAAATGTGTAAGGAGGTCACCAGTGAGTAACATTTACGAATCTAGTGGAGCGACCTTTTTGGCAGCAGATTAAGAAATGTTTGCCCAACTGCAGACTCACGTGACCCGGACTTTCTCTCCCCCCCGCCCCCCGTAAAATTGGAGGAGAAAAGAATTGGCGAATTATGTGGAGTATAATAATGGAAAACTCCTCAGCTGTGGTTTCTGGAAACTGCGTTTTAAATGGAATTGTAGAGATCAGCAGCTCTTTGTCCTGTTATAAAATGCGGGTTTTATGGGGGTGCCGTTAACAGTTGGCATGGGGGGCCTGAAACACAAAGAGAAATGATGCAAGCGGTCCTCTTCTCTTGACAGTGCCAGTTTTCCAATAGAACCGCATCGCTGCCAGTGTTTGTTTAAAACAAAAGAAAACATGGAGAATAGCGTGTTAGTTCCTTTGGGAAGCTACTGACAAATAAGCAAATTAAAAAGAAAGAGAGCAGCAGGTTGTCATAGCAACAGTGCAATTAAATTACTTTACTGTCAGCCATGATATAATTTTCCTGTTTGGAAGCTTAGGAGACATAAAACTTTCATTTGGAGCTAAAGTTGGCTTCAGTGGCTGGGTGGGAGTTCTCATTTGTACTCTTCTGTGGGGGATATTCCTGGTTATCAGAAAATTAGGTTTTCTGATGGGATCTGAGAAAACTTTATGAGAGTTATAAGGCCAGACTGTGTGTCCATAAAGAAGTTAAAAGCAAACCGAGCTGCATTTCATCATATCCCTAAACCTAAAGATGCCAGCTTATGTTTTCTTTAAAAGGAAGCCTCCTCATTTGACAGAAAATATATCCCTTTATAGATGAACCTGGGGTTTCTGGATGGCTGACTTGTGGTCCCCTGGAAGTTTTCTCTCCTTAGAGTTGTGTATCATAGCTGCTCCAGTGGGCTCCCCAGTATGCTTTCTGTGAGCAAGTTTTGTTTGTCTACCTTTTTTTTTTTTTTAATGTGCTTTTGGTGAAAGTTTACAGCACAAATTAGTTTCTCATTAAAAAATTTATACACAAATTGCTTTGTGACATTGGTTGCAGTCCCCTCAGTGTGTCAACACTCTCCCCCTTTCCTTTACATCCTGGGTTCCTGTGTCCCTTTGTCCAGTCTTCCTGTCCCTTTCTGCCTTCTTGTCATTGCTTTTGGGCAGGTGTTGCCCATTGGGTCTCCTATACTTGATTGCACTAAGAAGCACGTTCATCACTTGTGTTATTGTTTGTTTTATAGGCCTTCTAGTCTTTGGCTGAAAGGTGGTCTTCCTGAATAACTTCACTTCTGAGTTAGCAGGGTGTCCAGGGGCCATAGCCTCGGTGGTTCCTCCAGTCTCTGTCACACCAGTAAGTCTGGTTTTTTTCGTGAATTTGAATTTTGTTCTACATTTTTCTCCTGCTCTGTCTGGGACCCTCTATTGTGATCCATGTCAGAGCGATCAGTGGTGGTAGCCCGGCACCGTCTAGTTCTTATGGGCTCAGGCTGGTGGAGGCTCTGGTCCATGTAGTCTTTTTGTCCTTTGGGCTAATATTTTCCTTGTGTTTTTGGTTTTCTTCATTCTTCTTTGCTGTGGACAGGATGGGACCAATAGATGTATCTTAGATGGCTGCTAACAAGCTTTTAAGACCCCGGATGCTACTCACCAAAGTAGAATGTAGAACATTTTCTTTATGAACTACATTGTGCCAATTGACCTAGATGTCCCCTGAGACCATGGTCCCTAGCCCTCGGCTCCAGTAACTCAGTCTCACAAGGTGTTTGGATATGTCTGGGAAGCTTTTATGACTTTGCCTTGGTCCAGCTGTGGTGACTTCCCCTGTATGGTGTGTGTCTTTCCCTTCACCAAAGTTGACACTTGTCTACTATCTATTTAGTGGTTTCCCCTCCTTCCCCTCCCCTCCCTTGTATCCATCAAAGATTGTTTTTTTCTGTGTGTAAATGTTTTCTTGGGTTTTTATAACAGTGGCCTCATACAATATTTGTCCTTTTGTGATTGACTTATTTCATTCAGCATAATGCCCTTCAGATTCACCCATGTTGGGAGATGTTACATGGATTTACCATTGTTCTTTATTGTTGCGTAGTGTCTGTCTACCTTCAGAAGAGTGAGGGTGCTGTAGTTCATAGGCACCCTTGGTGGGCTGTTCAGTGGTCCACATTTTGCTTTCTAGAATTCCATTCTAGAGCTTCCTTAGCAGAAGTGGCAGTTCTTACAGATGCCATGTTAATCATGGACTTTCGGAGCCTTGGAATGATCATGCCTTTGCTTTTAATGGGTTTATTTATTTATTTCTCTAGATAGATGGCTTGATTGTCTCAGTCAGAGAAATACAAAGAAACAGAAACCCACAGATGTACTTTTTAAACCAAGCACATTGTGTTTGGGCTACCACCAGAGAGTAGGAGACGTTTTTCCTTATCTTTACTGCTCTCTGACTCTAACGTTGGATTCTAGACGGTTGACCACGCTTTGTATGTGCACAGATCATTCTGTCTGTGGACGTGCCACCCCCTCGTTTTTCTGTTCTCATCAGATACTCTTTTACATCCCGTTCTAGGTCATTGATAAAAATGGGGTTGGAGGCAGGAGATTAGGGTGAGGAGAGGATTCTAAAGCGATTCTTACTTACTTGCCTTTCTGTCCTAAAGTTGCCAGTTGTGCTTCGGACTTTTTTGCCTTCATTTTAATTTCACTTAATGGCTGTCTTCACAAACCCGATTGCTTGTGTGGTGCCTGAACTTGCTGGCTTTTTTGTTTTGGGTGTAGTGTGCGAGCAAAATTAAATGTATTTCTTCCTCTAGTTCTACAGAATTCCTTGTCATTGCTCTGGAGGCTTGCCCGATGTAATTAAAGTTGCAGAATTTTTGGCCATGACTTCTGGGGTTGGGGGGAGGGAGGAGAAAATCAAATAAATACACTACAAAATCGATACTCACTGTGACCACAGTTTTAATTCCAAGGCAGTTGTGATGGTTTTCAAATGGAAACAGCTGAACTTAATCTGAAACAACTGGCTTAAAATTTACAGTTTTTTTTTTCCCTCCAGAAGGATCAACGTGTGTAAACAATGCGAACACAGCATTAAGGTGGCAGGAATTGTGTATTGCGCATGTTTTGTACTGTTTATCGTGAGGCTTGAAAGAATTTTCCTGTGTATATATTCATGTATTATAGGCGGGGAAAATGAGGTACCAAGAAATAACTGACTTGCCCAGCGTCACAGTGAGTCTTCCTAGATCTAGAAAGAAGGCCTTGTGAAATTTTCCATTCTTTTCATTGGTGCATTTGCACATGAGCGGTTGCTATGGAGTTGACATTGACTCCTGGCAGCCCCACGTGTGTCAGGGTAGAACTGTTCTCCATAGGGTTTCCATGGCTGAGTTTTCTGGAGCGGATCTTCAGGCCTTTCTTCTGAGGTGCCTCTGGGTGGACTTGAACCTCCAACCTTTTGGTTAGCAGCTTAGTGCCTGAATTGTTTGCACCACTCCTGGACTCCATTTGCACATTAAAGGTGCAGTAAACATTTTGAATCTTATCTCATTTAAGGGGCTTCAGGTCACTGTGCTAAATGAAATGGTACGGACCAGTTTTCCTTGGTAGCCCATCTCCCTGGGGTGGAATTGTGGGTTTGTGTTGCCCAGTGTGGGAACCATGGGTGATGTTCCTATGCAGCGGGGTATGTAGATGTGGCAGGGGGGGTTCTGGGGATTAGGAGGGGCCAAGCTGCCTTTCTCTTGCGCATTTTACCAACTCCTCTTTTCTTTCAAATGTGTTTCCCAGGAGCCTTCACGTAAATGGGTCCAGTCATGCCTCCCAGTAAGAAGCCAGAAAGCTCAGGAATTAGTGTCTCCAGTGGACTGAGTCCGTGTTACCGGGGCAGCGCTTTGTCCAAGGCTCTTCAGGAAGACGATGACCTTGACTTTCCTCTGCCTGATATCCGATTAGAAGAGGGGGCCATGGAAGATGAAGAGCTGACCAACCTGAACTGGCTGCACGAGAGCAAGAACCTGCTGAAAAGCTTCGGGGAGTCAGTTCTCAGGAGCGTCAGCCCCGTCCAGGACCTGGACGATGACACCCCCCCGTCACCTGCCCACTCGGACATGCCCTACGATGCCAGGCAGAACCCCAACTGCAAACCCCCCTACTCCTTTAGCTGCCTCATATTTATGGCCATCGAGGACTCCCCGACAAAGCGCCTGCCAGTGAAGGAAATCTACAACTGGATCTTGGAACATTTTCCGTATTTTGCAAATGCACCTACTGGGTGGAAAAACTCAGTGAGACATAATTTGTCATTGAATAAGTGTTTTAAGAAAGTGGACAAAGAGAGGAGTCAGGTAAGCCATCTGTGTCTGGAACTAAAATTTTCTCCGTTAAAAAAACTTTAAGGAGTGTACATTCAGCATACCGAAGTAGCAGTTATAAATAGGCAATTTTTTAATTTAATTTAATCCACTTAGATAGTTGTAAAGCAAGTCCCTTTCCCGAAACAGATTAGATACTATTTTTAGTATTCGTTTTACATCGAGGGTTTCCCCGTTGTAGTATTGGTACGTAATCACAAAACAATGGCTTGCCAACTTTCATTGGTTTTCGGCATTGTCCCTTGGTGTGGACGGGTCACTTTGGTTTTAAAGTACAAGTAAAAATCTGTATTCCAAGGGCAGCCACTGACCCTGTACAGGCATACCTCAGAGATATTGCAGGTTGGGTTCCAGGCCACCGCGATAAAGCAAATACCGTAATAAAGCGAGCCACGTGAATTTTTTGGTTTCCAGTGCATATAAAAGTTATGTTTACACTATACTGTAGTCTGTTAAGTGTGCAATAGCATTATGTCTAAGAAAATAATGTACACAGCTTAATTAAAAAATACTTTATTGCTAAAGTATGCTAGCCATCTTCTGAGCCTTCGGTGAATCATAATCTTTTTGCTGGCGGAGGGTCTTGCCTCGATGTTGGTGGCTGCTGACTGATCAGGGTAGTGGTTGGTGAAGGTTGAGGTGACTGGCAGTTTCTTAAAATAAGACAACGGTGAAGATTGCCACATTGGTTGACTCTTCCTTTTGCTAAAGATTCCCTGTAGCACGTGATGCTGTTTGATAGCATTTTACCCACAGTAGAACTTCTTTCAAAATTGGAGTCAGTCCTCTCAAACTCCGGCACTGCTTTAGCAACTAAGTTTATGTAATATTCTAAATCCTTTGGTGTCATTTCAACAGTGTTCACGGCATCTTTACCAGGAATGTAGTCCATCTCAACAAACCACTTTCCCTGCTCATTCATAAGAAGCAACTCCGCATCCGTTAAAGTTTTATCACGAGATTGCAGCAGTGCGGTCACAGCACACATCACTTCTCTTGCTGTTTCTTCCACATCTGCAGTTACTTCCTCCCCTGAAGCCTTAAACCCCTCAAAGCCACCCATGAGAGTTGCAATCAGTTTCTTCCAAACTCCTGTTAAAGTTGATGTTTTGACCACTTCCCATGAATCATGAATGTTTTTAATGGCATGTACAATGGTAAATCCTTTCCAGAAGATTTTCATTTTGCCCAGATCCATCAGAAGAATCACTATCTATGGCAGCTATAGCCTTATGAAGTGTGTTTCTTAAATTATAAGACTTGAAAGTTGAAATTACTCCTTAATGCATGAGCTCTAGAATGGATGTTGTGTTAGCAGGCATAAAAACAACATTAAACTCCCGTACATTTCTATCAGAGCTCTTGGGTGACCAGATGCATTGTCAATAAACAGTAATATTTTGAAGGAATCTTTTTTTCTGAGCAGTAGGTCTCAACAGTGGGCTTAAAGTATTAGTAAAACATGTTGTAAACATATGTGCTGACACCCAGGCTTTGTTGTTCCATTTACAGAGTGCAGACATAGTAGACTTAGCATAATTCTGAAGTGCACTAGGATTTTCAGAATGGTATATGAGTATTGGCTTCAGATTAAAGTCACCGGCTGCATTAGCCCCTAACGAGAGAGTCAGCCTGTCCTGTGAAGCTTTGAAGCCAGTCATTGACTTCTCTCTAGCTGTGAAAGTCCTTTTTTTTTTTTTTTTTTTTTTAATGAAAGTCCTAGATGGCATCTTCTTCCAATATAAGGCTGTTTCGTCCACATTGAAAATCTGTTGTCTAGTGTGGCTACCATCATCAGTTACCTTAGCTGGATCTTCTGGATAACTCGCTACAGCTTCTACATTAGCACCTGTTGCTTCGACCTTGTACTTTTATATTATGGCGATGGCTTCTTGCCTTAAACCTCGTGAACCGACCTCTGCTGGCTTCAGAATTTTATTCTGTGGCTTCTTCACCTCTTTCAGCCTTCGTAGACTTGAAGAAGAGAGATAGGGCCTTGCTCTGAATTAGGTTTTGGCTTAAGGGGATGTCGTAGCTGGTTTGATCTTCTATCCAGACCACTAAAACTTTCTCCTGTTTCGCTTTCTTATTATTCATGTGCTCACGGAGTAGCACTTCTAATTTTCTTCAAGAACTTTTCCCTTGCATTCACAGCTTGACTTTGGCGCAAGAGGGCTAGCTTTTGGCCTATTGGCTTTTGACATGCTTTCCCCAATAAGCTTAATTATTTCTAGCTTTTGATTTAAAGTGAGAGACGTGCGACTCTTCCTTTCACTTGAGCACTCAGAGGCCATTGCAGGGCTATTAATTGGTCTAACTTCAATATCGTCATGTCTCAGGGAATAAGGAGGCCCAAAGAGAGGGAGAGAGATGGGGCTGGGTGGTGGAGTAGTTAGAACACACACGCAGCTTTTACCTGTTAAGTTCGTCATCTTACGTGGGTGTGGTTCATGGTGTCCCAAAGCAATTACAGTAGTAACATCAAAGATCACAGATCACAGATCACCATAACAGATAAAATAATAAGGAAAAGGTTTGAAATATTGCGAGAATTCCCAAAATGTGACACAGAGACACGAAAGGAGCACATGCTGTTAGAAAAATGGCACTGATAGACTTGCTCAGTGCAGGGTTACCACAAACCTTCAGTTTGTAAAAGTCATAATATCTGTGAAGTGCTAAAAAGCGAGGCACAATACAATGAGGTATGCCTGTATATGTATTTGAGGAAAATTGCTGCCAAGGGCTAGAGAAAGGTGGCATTTATTTTCTTTCTGAATATTAACTTGGAGATGTTATTCTCCAGGTAAGTCTCCAGTATTTTGGAATAAATGGACAGTACTGGATATTGGAAGAAGGCTTGAGATTACTTATATAGGCCTTGAGCGAGGAAGCAAAGACATGAAACACCCAGATGACTTTCTTTAAACCAGGTGCACACCTATGTGTTTGGCACCTTTGAAAAGCTCTAGATGTGAAAAAGTGACACGGGGTAAGGTTCCCGCTAGGCACTGACTTAAAAAAAAAATTTGATAAGCGATTGCACCTTTGGCTTTTAAAGCCCTAGCTCAAGTTTCAGGGTTGGCTAAGGTTTAGGTAACTTGCTTTACGTTTCTTTAAGGAATGTAACGGACACAATAGAAATAGAATTGACTGTTGAAGCTGGGAACAAGATTGTGATCTGACTTTGAGTTCTGAAAAGTTCTGTAGCCACAGCTAAAATATATTTCCGGAAGAACGTTCCCTCCACACCTTTTCATGTTACGGTATTTTCCAGCTTTGTTTTTCATGTTAATAATGCTGCTGTGTGCAGCTGGTGTTTGCATCTCACCCTTTTTGAAGTTCAGGTTCAGTCTCAGGACCACTACTGTGTGGGATCAGCGGCTGTGCAGGGTTAGGGCCTTTAATTTCTTTCTCTCCAGAAATGTGTTTCTGTTTAAAGTAGACGCTTGAGCCAAGAAAATTCTACTTATCTTTGCCATGGAAGAATGCAAATAGGAAAGTGGCGAAGATGTATTTCTCCTTGCTTGCATTAAACTTGTTTGTCTGCCAGTGCTGAGCACCCAGAGTTTTCTGTTCGAGGGGAGCAGGCATGTGCTGGGGCTGGGGTGTAGGGCTTGGGAAGGGATGTTGCCTGGGAAGAGGAGAGATGTGGATGCTAAGGAGCTTTGCCTTTGATCGCTGGTGCAGATGATGCCCGGATTGAATGTACAACTGTGAGTATTCGTAAGTGTTGTGGGCCTCTTCTTTCCCAGGTCCTTATTTTTATGTAGTAGTTGTAATCAAATTGTGCATCTTTTAATTAGGGAGAGGAAGTTCCATGAAAGCGAAGCCCTCTGTTGTCCACAGCTGTCCACAACTTTCCTCTTCCTCGCCTCCACTCGAGGCATTTGGAGACTCGCCTCCTGATGTGGCTCTGTCGAGTGTATTCCATCATTCGTTGAACTTAGAGAAGATTCCCTGCTCCCCTGTAAAGAACCAAGTCTGTAGTGTTACAAATGTCTGTATAGGTGGGGTCTCATGTCAAGAAAGGAAAGTCTTGAAGAAGACTTTCAGAATTCAGATGTAGAGAAGAAAGTGCTGTTCAGGTCTCCGAAGCCACGTGTCACTGACAGAGCAATGAACAGGGCTTTCTGTTTGCTATGAAGTGATCTACAAGTCTCCACATGCCTGTGTTTGATGTCCGTGTTTAACATGATGTTGGTGCACGTAAAAGTAATTTAGCAAACGCACCTCCGAGATGTTAAACAGGAGCAACTCCAAAGTTTGCAACAAGACTTGGGAGGATTATCCATCAGCCTTGGGAGTCACAAGCGCAGGTTGGATCATATCTGCTGAAGGCCACCATAAAGATGGGGGAGCTCCAGCTACCCCCGCTCCCACCTCCACACAGGTATACCAGATTCTGGGAGTCATGCTTTCCAGGGGTGATGTGTGTTAATCCGAATAAACGCAGATATCGCCTATTGAAAGGGAATGGTGTAAAGGTCCTTGAGATTGCTGATCTTATGAAATGTTGAGTTGTGACTTCCTGGCCATACCAACTTGCATTGACATGTTTCTGATCAAATGCCAGTCAGTTTTGTGGTTGGAAGTTGTTCCCAGTGTCTTCTGTGATGCTCTGAGAACCAAGTGAGAAGTGTGAGTTTTCCTCTTCTCTTTTCTTGGGTCACTCTGGGGCCAGCCAATGGCTGCTCCACAAGACAGTGACCACCCGGATATCCCAGGGCACTGGAGCTGCTGGCCCGTCCACAGGGGGGTTTCTGCCCTGGCTAGCTGAGAAAGGCCAAGGCATTCTCCCTGATACCTTTGCCCAGGGAAAGCCCCTTCAGCTCTACAGGTAAACTAATTTTTTTCTCCTGGGGGATTTTACTTGGTAGTGGCTCCTGCGTTAATGTTCAACACAGTGACTAAATGCCCCCAAATGCGGGTAAGAAATAAGTTAGAGGAAGGGAGGGTGGAAGTGAGAGGGAGCCTTGCAAGTTGGATTTACTGAGTTAGCCATTCCATTTTTAGTTATTGTTTTCTTTTTAAAAGTGAAGAATGCTTAGCAGATGAATGCCTAAACCCAATCTGGTATATCCACACAATGGAGTAGTGTTCAGCCATAAAGAGAAATGAGTCCTGACACGTGTTATAATGTGGGTGAACCTTGACAACATCATGCTGAGTGAAATAAGCCAGACACAAAGGACAAATACTCTAAGGTCCCATTTATGTGAAATATCTAGAATAGGCAACTGCCTAGGAGCAAAAGTAGATTAGTGGTTACCAGGGGCTGCGGGGAGGGAGAATGGGGAGTTATTGCTAAAGGGGTGCTGAGTGTTTGGGGCAGTGAACAGCTTTGGGAAGTAGATGGTGGTGATCGTTGTACAACATGGAGAATAATTAATGTCACTGAACTGCACGCTTCAAAATGGTTAAAATGGCAATTTTTTTCTTTTTTTTGCATACGTATATATTTTGCCACAATTGAAGGGCGCGGTTAAGCTTGACCTAACAGAGAGTACGTTGATCCTTGTCCCTGAGAAGTTGGAATACCTACCCTACTGAACAATGTCTGGCTGGGAGGTTTGAAGGAAGAATGTTCTAGATTGCATTAGATTCACCTGTGGCAGTTAAAAGCAATGACCATTTCTCAGGCCCCTCCCTGGAGATTCTGATTCAGCAGCTTTCAAGTGGGCTGAGGAAAGCCGTTTGTTCTAGTAAGTTCCATTGGTGCAGCCAGGTTTTAGAACCCCTGAACTAGATGCTTTTTGGGCTCTTTCTGATGCTGAGCTTTCATCAAGAGCATCATGAATGAGTAAGTCAGGGGAAAATAGACAAGTTTCACTTCTACTTTATCTTTTAAAGAACTTTAAAAGATAGTTTTAGTTTTACTTCTTATGAAAAATTTCAAACATACACAGAGGTAGAGAGAGTAGTGTGATGAGTCTGTATAACCCCCACTCCATATTACCTACATCCAGATGCAGTAGTTTACAAAGTTCTGCCACACTTCCTGTGTTCTTTTTTTGTTGTTGATGCTGCTTAGGTGTTTTGAAGCAAATCCTAGACTTTGTGTCATTTTATCCTAACTTACCTCAGTGTACATGAGTAAAAATGAGTAACAATTTCTTGCCTAACCGCAATGCTGGTGTCACTCTTAACAATATTAACCACAGTTTTTTGGTATCACCTAAAAAAAAAAAAAAAAAGTAGGAAAAAAAAAAGTTGTTGTGAAGTCAATTCCGATTCATGGTGACCCCATGTGTATCAGAGTAGAACTGTGCTCCTTAGAGTTTTCAGTGGCTGTTTTTCAGAAGTTGTCTTTAATTGTCTAGTGGTGCTGTAACAGAAATACCACAAGTGGATGGCCTTAACAAAGAGAAGTTTATTCCCTCACAGTCCAGTAGGCTAGGAGTTTGAATTCAGGGCACCAGCTCCAGGGGAAGGCTTTCTCTCTCTGTAGGCTCCGGAGGAAGGTCCTTGTCATCAGTCTTCTCTTGGTCTGGGAGCTTCTCAGCGCAGGAACCTCAGGCCCAAAGGATGCGTTCTGCTCCTGGTGCTGCTATTGCTGTGGTATGAGTTCCCAGAAAGGGGCTGTAGTGCTGCCACTGTCTGCTTTCAAGTGGTGCCTGTGTATTGCACAGAACCATCTGTAAACCAGCGACGAGTTTTCTCTTCTTTAGTCAACTGATAGTAAGAAACTTCCCATGAGGCCATGGGTGCTGACTGAGAGATGGAACATAATGTGACAGGAACGGAGGCCATGTGCATTTGGGCCACTTCCTCATGCAACTTACTTGTGCCTCAGGTCCTGTTCCGGCCTGATCTTGTATATACCACTTCTGTCATGGAAAGGGCAGTGTTTTGTCCTTACTGGAATACACACTTACTCAGGATATGGATTGGCCTTCCCTGCATGCAGTGCTTCTGCCAAAACTACCATCCATGGACTTACAGAGTCCCTTATCCACCAATAAGTGCCTAGAGGTACACCATTCAGCCAGTAAACTTCAGCTGGAAGGCACTCAGCTCTCTTGCTCTGTGGGTTGGCAAGCCTAGCTCCACCAATAAGTGCCTGGAGGCACCGCACTCTGCCAGGAAGCCTCCTGCGCACAGGCTCTCAGCTGTCTCACTCTGTGGGTCAGCTCCAGTGCTATCTGGCAGGGGTCTCCTGGTTCTGCTGCTGCTGGACTTCTCCTGCTGCCAGTTTTCTGCTGCTGCATCTCACCATCTGCACCGTCTCCGGGGTTAACAGTTCTCATTACTTCTTTCTGAGTCCTCTGTCCATTCAGGTTGAAAACTGCTTGCGTATTTAGGTATCTGTTAGAGTAGCACCCCACTCGCTTTACCAAATGTCTTAGGATGGGGTCTCTAGAGAAGCAAAACCAGTAAAGCGTATAAATATATATATATGAAAGAAATGGCTCACGGGATCGTAGAGGTTGGAACGTCCCAAGTCCGTGGGTTAGGATAGAGGCTTCTCCCAGTTGACGTAGCCACAGGGACTGGTGAGCCCAAGATCATCAGGTCGGAAAGGAGGGCTCTTGCTCACCGGCTGTGAATATCGGCAAATCCCAAGATTGGCAGGCAAGACTGCAAGGCTTCTTCTGATTCATGTAGCTGCAGGGGCTGGGAACTCAAGGTCGGCAGGTTGGAGAGCAGGGCTGTGCTCACAGACTGAAGATCGATGAATCCCAAGATTGGCGGATAAGCTGATAGCTCAAGTCCCAAGAACCAGAGGTCAGATGAACAGGAGGCAGCTGCAAGATCCAGAGTGAGCAAAAAGCCAGAACGTCTGCTTATATTCAGAGGCAGGCCACACCTCCAAGGAAACTTCCTTTCAAGTGATTGGCTTCTCATAGCAGATTTCATCAGGGGAGTGATCACATGTGAACACTGAGAATCAAGGCCCAGCTTAGTTGACACACACTCTTAACTGTCATAGAAGTAGATCACTAGGCCTTTCTTCTGACGTGCCTCAGGGTGGTCTCAAACCTTCAACCTTTCAGTTAGCAGCCAAGCACCTTAACTGTTCGCACCGCCCCGGGACTCCAATGTACCACACCCAGAGGCCCCAAAGCTCCTTGGGGTGCTGAGATTGAGCTCTGTATTCATATGGGATCAGCCTGCACCTCCTTGGTAAAGTTTCCCTGTCAGCCTTTCATCATGTGGTTTCATCTGTTGGTGATCTTTGTCTGAATCAATCAAGATAGAGTATTAAAGTCTGGGATTAAGTTTTATACGTCCTAACTGAGAAGCCCTGGTCGCGTAGGTATTAATGCTTGGCTGCTAAATGGTTGGTGGTTGGAACCCACCAGCCACCCTGTGGGACACGTGGCAGTCTGCTTCTGTAAAGGTTACAACCTTGGAAACCCTATGGGGGCAGTTCTACTCTGTCCTACAGGGTCACTATGAGTCAGAATTGACTTGTCGGCAGCGGGTTTGGTTTTTTTGGTTTAACTACACGTGTTGGTCAGAACTGTAAGATAGCCTGTAATAACCTCTCTGAGTACTGGTAAATAGGAAGTCAAGTAGAGTTATTTTTTTATAGACTGGATTCAGAAGATTCAGGTATGTGCGTTTCTGTTTCTGTGCTTTTTCTTCTCTCGCCACTTAAAGGAAAGCGTTTTGTCTCAAGAGGGTTTATAAAGGAAACACTGTACAAAAATATGTTTATTATCAGAAGCTGAGTGCTTTAGATAGAATTTTAGCTTATAAGTATAGGCAACTTGTCTTGGTTGAGAGAGGATTGAACTGACAGCCAGAGTACCTGGTTCTGGTTTTGATTGGCAGAACCTGGCTGTCTCTTGGGCCCCACTTTTCTCATATGCAGAAGTGGGAGTTTGTGGTTGCTCAGGGCTTCTTAACCTGGGGTGTCAAGGGCTCTGAGACCCAACCTGATTATTGGCAACATGTCACGTGACTCTGCAGATTGCAGTTTTTCTAGGGAGGTAATTGTTGATTTAGTTTGTTTGGGTTTAAAATAGATTTTCACTAGGGCCTCTGACAACAGTGGACATATATATGCCTTTTGTGGTTTTCATATGCAAATATTCCAGATTTTTCTCAGTACAACACTATGAGGTTGTTACTGTTAGGCACTCTTGAGTCGGTTCCGACTTAAAGCAACCCTATATACAATAGAATGTAACACTTCCCGTTCCTACAGCATCCCCAGAATCATTGCCCTGTGTGAGCCCATTGTTGCAGCCACTGTATCAGTCCATCTCGCTGAGGATCGTCCACTTTTTTGCTGACTGTCTGCTTTACCAAGCATGATGTCCTTCTCCAGGGATTGGTTCTTCCTGATGATAACATGTCTAAAGTATGTAAGATGAAGTCTTGCCATCCTAACTTCTAAGGAACATTCTGGCTGTACTTCTTCCAAGACAGATTTGTTCTTCTGGCAGCCCGTGGTATATTCAGTATGCTTCACCAACGCCGTAATTCAAAGGCATCAATTCTTGTCGGGTCTTTGTTATTGATTTTCTAGTTTTCACATGTATGTTAGGTGATTGAAAGTGTCATGGCTTGGGCCAGGGGTACCTTAGTCCTAAAGGTGACATCTTTGCTTTCTAACTCTTTAAAGAGGTCTTTTGCAGCAGATTTGCCCAATGTAATGTGTCATTTGATTTCTTGACTGTTGTTCCCATGGGCATTGATTATGGATCCAAGCAAATTGAAATCCTTGGCAACTTCAGTCTTTTTTCCATTTATCATGATGTTGCTTATTGGTCCACTTGTGAAGGATTTTTGTTTTCTTTATGTTTAGGTGTAATCCATACTGCTGGCTGTGGTCTTTGATCTTCATCAGTAAGTGCCTCAAGTCCTCTTCACTTTAAGTAAGCAACATTGGGTCATCTGCACATCACAGGTTGTCTATTTCCCTTCTTAAAATAGGTGAGGGGCTAAATTTAGAATGGTTAAGTAACTTGCCAGAGGTCACACACAGAACAACAACAATATTGCACCCCCAAAATAAATCCTGGGTTTATCCTGTTTATTTTAATCCCCTCTAACCCTTAGAGAAGGACAGTAAGTTTGGTCAAGCAGAGGGTCAGCGAAAAAGAGGAAGACCCTCAACGAGGTGGATTGATACAGCAGCTGCAACAATGGGCTTAAACATACCTGCTACTGTAAGGATGACACAGGACTGGGCAGCATTTTGTTCTCTTACACATGGGGTCTCTCTGAGTCAGAGCCGACGCGATGGCACCTAATAACAACATAATCCACGTTCATAGCATATATAGAAGAAGTACAGAGAGATCATCTACAATAATCTTTATACTGAGAAGGTGTCATCGAACACCAGGGTAAGCAGATGCCCTTTAGAATTGGAGGGACTGAGGGTTAATCCCTGGTCTGCCACTTTCACCGAGCCATCAGTGCCTTGGTGTCGCGTACTTGTCTCTGGTTCCACCTTCTTGGTGATGTTAACACAGAGTCAAGAATCTTTCCCTTTCCTATGATGCCAGTCAACATACCTGTTTAATTGATGGTCATTTTAGGAGGAAGAAGGAGCCCTAGTGGCACAGTGGTTAAAGCGCTCGGCTGCTAACTGAAAGGTCAGGGATTCGAACCCAGCAATCACTCTGCGGGAGAAAAACATGGTAGTCTGCTTCCATAAAGATTAAAGCCTTGGAAACCCTATGGGGCAGTTCTGCTCTGTCCTATATGGTTGCTGTGAGTTGGAATCAACTCAGCAGCAGTGGGTTTCATTTTTTGGGTTCAGGAGGAAGAGTTTTGTTTTTGATAAATAGTGCTCTTTAAAAGATAGTGCAATTTGGCACTGATGGATAAATTCCTAAAAATCAGAGTAGTGTCAGGTGGGTGGGAGACATAAAAACACAGTGAGGCCTGTGAGATTCCTTTGTTCATTCCAGAGGCTGGGGCCGCCTTGCTCAGCATTAGAAACTGCCCTGCTCCCGATGGCCTCCTTCTCTCCAGGGCCACCTGCCTGTTGGGCCTTTTCTGTTGTCTGTGCTAGAAACTGTGCTATCTCAGGCCAAGGAATAGAAAGCTTTCCACACCAGGGTCCTCTGTGATCCAAAGGAATCAGCTGTACTGTTCTTGGCCACACTTCCCCATTGATCCTGCCCATTTGCTCCTTCCAGGTATTGCTCCTTTCTGATTCTTCCAGATGACTTGTCTGGGAATGGGGTGTGGTGGGGAGGGGGGCGTATCCTCTTCTGCTTCTCTGGCTGAGTGTTTATTGTTTGTACATTCATTCATTCATTCCATTTAACAAACTTAAAAATATCTACTGTGGTTGGTGGGGCAGTGGTGTTTCAGTGGTAGAATTCTTGCCTCCCATATGGGAGACAGGCGTTTGAAACCTGGATTTGATCCCTGGCCAGTGCACCTCACATGCAACTACTACCCGTCTGTCAGTGGCGCCTTGCATGTTGCTATGAGGCTGAACAGGTTTCAGCAGAGCTTCCAGACTAAGACAGACTAGTAAGAAAGGCCTGGCAATCTACTTCCAAAAAATCAGCCAGCAAGAACCCTGTGGATCACAATGGTCTGATCTGCAACTGCTAATGAGGATGGCACAGGATGCGGCAGCGTTTCATTCTATCTTATGTAGGGTTGGCATGAGCCAGGGGTTGACTGGAAGGCAGCTAACAATAACTCTGGTCTGTACCTACTGATTTAAGCACTAAGAGGATACAAAATTGAATGTGTCATGGTCAAGGCCTGTAAGGTATTTGTGGTCCAGTGAGCCCTACCCACAGAATCTCTTTCTAGCTAGCAGATCTTCTCCAGTAGGAGCCTACCTTCTGTGGTCTCTCCCTCTTGTTTATCCACGTCCTATTTCTCACATCATATTCTGGCTCTTCTATTTCAAGGATACACTGCTTTTCAAGTCCTGACTAGACTCCCCAGGAAGATGCTGTTGGCCTTGATAAGGGTCTGTACAAGGCTTCTGGGAAGGTTGGTTCCTTCTTGGTCTGAGGGTCCCATTGCTGTGTTTGTTCAGGATTCTTCTCTCCCCATTAATTGTTCTTGGAAAATGCGATCATTCCCTTGGGTAGAGCTTTGGGGCACCCGGGTGGGTCCCCGAGGTGCCTCATTTTTGTACTTCTTGGATACCTAAGCAGCAAGACATTGTTTTCAGAACCTCCTCTGTTTGGCTGAGGAAACTCTGGGATTTCCCTTTGAAATCACTTTACCCCCCAACCCCCCCCCCCAAAAAAAACCTGTTGCTGTTGAGTTGTTTTCTACTCATAGTGACTCTATAGGACAAAGTAGAACTGCCCCACAGGCTTTCCAAGGCTATAATCTTTACAGAAGCAGACTGCTACAGCTTTCTCCCACTGAGCAGCTGATGGGTTCGAACCACCAACCTTTTGGTTAGCAGCCGAGTGCTTTAATCCTGGCGACACCAGGGCTTGTCTGAAATCACTTTCAAAAGCCAAAAAACTCATTGCCATCGAGCCCATGCCAACTCATAGCAACCCTGTAGGACAGAGTAGAACTGCCCCATAGGGTTTCCAAGGAGCGGCTGGTGGATTTGAACCACACACCTTGTGGCTAGCAGCCGAAAGCTTAATCATTTTAAAAAATGCAGGATAATTTTCAGCAGCAAATGGTATCTGAAGTTGGCACACTAACCTTATATTTGAAAGTCGTGGGTTTTGGTTCTGCCACAAATAACGATGGGTTGTTCAGGTTAATCCATAATCCCTTTGTCGGAGCCCTTGGTCATCTTAATGCCCTTAAGCTTTGGCAAGATGATGGAAGGTTTTAGGTTTGATAGAAAATTCCACTGACTTCCCAGTGGCCTCTTGATGCACTTGAAACAAGATGAGTGTTTTTTAAGGCCGCTGTAGTATTTGCTTTGGTGCCACTTTGTGTGTTTGGGTTTTTTGTTTATAGATTTTAGTGTCATGACCCCTTATGGGTGTTTTGTTCCAATGCTCCACCCTCATCATTTTTAACTTTTTTACTGCTTCTCTCGATGAATACACCATCTGACTAGCCCTGTGAAGATTTATCCCTGGGTCCCATTTGCTTCACACTAGCCTGAAGTTTTCAGACTGTAGGAATTTTCCCAAGTTGCTCACGTGGCATAGAGAGTAATTGTTGTCACATGCCCTCGTGTCGGCTACTGGCTCATGGTGGCCTCCTGCACAGTGGACTGAAACTCCGCCTGGTCCTGTGCTGTCCTCTTGATGAGTTCCAAGATCAGTTGCTGATCTGAGCACTGTGATCCATAGGGTTTTCATTGGCTAAGTTTTAGAAGCAGATCGCCAGACCTTTTTTCCTAGTCCATCTTAGTCTGGAAGTGCCACTGAAACTCTTCAACATCATAGCAACACGTGAGCCTCCACTGACAGTGGGTGGTGGCTGCACAGGAGGCACACAGGCCAAGAATCGAACCCAAGTCTCCTGCATGGAAGACGAGAATTCTACCGCTGAACCACCACTGCCCCATCAGCATCTGCTGTGGTCTTCGTGGAGTCCATTCTGACACGTAATGACCCCGTGTGTGCAGAGTGCAGCTGCTCCACAGGGCTCTCTTTTTGTTTTATTAATACTGTATTTTAGGTGAAAGTTTACACAGCAAATTAGGTTCTCCTTTAACAATTTTTATACAAGTCGTTCCAGGCCATTGGTTAGTTTTTATGATGTGTCAGCATACTCATTGTTTCCATTGATCTACCTTCCCTTCCCCTTCTTGCCTTCTCATCTTTGCTTTTGGGTAAATGTTGACTGTTTGGTCTCATATAGTTAATTGTTTAAGGGAGCACATTACTCATGGGTGATATTGTTTAGTTTATAAGCCAATCTATTATTTGGCTGAAAGGTGACCTACAGAAATAGCTATAAATCTAAGTTCAAAGGAATCTTAGAACGATCGTTTTCGGGGTTCCTCTAGTCTCTGTTGGTCCAGTAAGGATGGCCTTCTTTAGGGATTTGAGTTTTGTTCTACAGGTTTCTCCCATTCTATCCGGAACCTTCTATTGTGTCCCTGCTCAGAGTGGTTGGCTGTGGTAGCTGAGCACCATCTAGTTCTTCTGGTTTCAGGCTAGAAGAAGCCTTGGTTTATGTGGGCTGTCATTCCTGTGGGCCAGTTTCTTCTTTGAGTCTTTGGTTTTCTACATTCTCTTTTGCGTCAGATGTGTAGAGACCAGTAGTTGTATGTTAGAAGGCCGCTTGCAAGGTTTTAAGACCCCAGACGCTACTCACCCAACTAGGATGTAGAACATTACCTTTGTGAACTGTGTTATGCCAATAGACTAAATAGTCCCCCAAGGCTGTGGTCCCAAGCCTTTTAACTCAGTGAAACAACCCTGTGAGTTGTTTGGATATGTCTAGGAAGCCTCTGTAGTTGTACCCCCCATGTGGTTTGTTATATATACAGCACACACAAACATGTATATACATATGCCTATAGATACAACTATACATGCAGACACGTTTACTTGCATATGCTTTCCTATACACATGTATGCGTCTATATCTACCTACTTAACTACATATTTTTGGTGGTTTTTCCTGTTGCAAAACTGTATATATTATAGCACTTACCAGATTGTCCCTTTTGCTCTTGTACTTCTTGGTGTCTTTATTTACCTTGGTCAAGTTGTGCTGATTTCTCCCATATCTGGGATTGCCTTTCCCGACACCAAAAGTAACAGGTGTCTACTATGTAGAGAGTGATACTGTCTCCCTCTCCCTCCCATCCCTGGTAACCATCAAAGAACTTTGCTTTCTGTATGTATATGTATTCTTGACTTTTTATAATAGTGGTACCATACAGTATTTGTCTTTTTGTGATTGACTTATTTCACTTAGCATAATGTCCTCCAGATTCATCCGTGTTACGTTTTGCGAGCTCCTTATTTTTTTTTAATACAATTTTATTATCATACTTTAGGTGAAAGTTTACAACTCAAGTTAATTTCTCATTCAAAAAATTTATACATATATTATTTTGTGACATTAGTTGCAGTCCCCACAATGTGACAGCACACTCCCCTTTTCCACCCTGGGTTTCCTGTGTCCATTCAGCCATTTCCTGTCCTTTCCTGCCTTCTCATCCTGCTTTTGGACAGTAGTTGCCCATTTGGTCTCATATATCTGATTGAACTAAGAAGCACATTCCTCATGTGTATTATTTTTTGTTTCATAACCCTGTCTAATCTTTGTCTGAAGAGTGGGCTTTGGGAGCAGTTTCAGTTCTGGGTTAACAGTGTGTCCGGGGGGCGTAGTTTTTGGTTTTCCTTCAGACTCCGTGAGACCATTAAGTCTGGTCTTTTTACCTGAATTTAAGTTCTGTTCTACATTTTTCTCCTGTTCTGTCTGCAACTGTATGATGTGATCCCTGTCAGGGCAGTCATTGGTGGTTGCCAGGCATCATCTAGTTCTTCTGGTCTCAGACTGGTGGAGTCTCTGGTTTATTTGCTCCTTTAGTCTTCTGGGGGTAGCATTTTCCTTGCATCTTTGGTTTTCTTCATTCTCCTTTGCACCGAGTGGGATGGGACCAATTGATAAATCTTCGGTGGTTGCCCGTAAGCTTTTAAGACCCCAGATGCCACTCACCAAAGTGGGATGTAGAACATTTTCTTAATAAACTATGTTATGCCAATTGACCTAGATGTCCCCCGGAGCAATGATGCCCAGGCCTCATTGTTCTTCATAGCTGTGTAGTATGTACCACATTGTATGTACCACAGTTTGTTTACCCATTCATCTGTTGATGGGCACTTAGGTTTTTTCTGACTTTTACTCTTGTGAATAATGCTGCAATGAACATAGGCATGCATATGTCTATTTGTGTCACTGCTCTTATATCTCCAGTATTTATACCTAGAAATGGGATTGCTGGGTCATAAAGTATTTCTATTTCTAGCTTTTTGAGTTAAGTGCCATACTGTTTTCCATAGTGGTTGTATCATTTTATAATCTTACCAAGAATGTATAAGAGTTCCAATCCCCCCAAAACCTCACCAGCATTTGTTGTTTTGTTTTTTTCCTCATTGCCATTTTTGCAGGGGTGAGATGGTATCTCATTGTAGTTTTGATTTGTATCTCTCTTAATGGCTAATGAGGAGCCCTAGTGGTATAGTGGTTAAAGTGATCAACTGCAAACAGAAAGGTTGGTGGTTCGAAACCACCAGCGGCTCTATGGGAGAAAGATGTGGCAGTCTGTGTCCATTGAGATTTACTGCCTTGGAAACCCTATGAGATCACTATGAGTTGGAATGGACTTGATGACAGTGGGCTTTGTTGGAATGGCTAATGATCATGAGCATCTTTTCATGTATTTGTTGGCCACCTGAATGCCCTCTTTGGTGAAGTGTCTACTCATGTCCTTTGCATATTTTTTGATTGGATTGTTTGTTGTTAAGTTGTTGAGGTTTTCTGAATATTTTAGAGATTAGACTTTTATCAGATACGTCATTGCTAAAGATTTTTCGAAGGCTGTAGGTTCTCTTTTTATTCTCTTGGTAAAGTCTTTTGATAAGCATAACTATTTAATTTTTAGGAGGTCTCAGTTATCTAATTTATTTTCCATCGTTCATGCATTTTTAGTTTTGTTTAATAGGCTATTTATGCCGAAAATTAGGTCCCCTAGTTTTCACCTTATGTTATCGTCCAGGATCTTTATTGTTTTAGTTTAACAGTTCAGGTTAGTACTTGTGCACGTTGTGAGGTATGGATCCTGCTTCATTTTTCTGCGTACGAATACCCAGTTTTACTAGCGCCATTTGTTATTCATAGTCTTTTCAAGGCTATGATCTTCTAGAAGCAGATTTTCAGGCCTTTTTCTGTGTCACCTCTGGGTGAGTTTGAACTGTCAACCTTTTGGGTTAGTGGTCCAGCACTTCACCATTCGTGCCACCCATGGACTCCTATCAGTGTGTACACCAAAAAACCAAACCCACTGCCATCCAGTGGACTCTAACTCATAGTGACCCTACAGGGCAGAGTAGAGGTGCCTCATAGGGCTTCTAAAGCTGTAATCTTAACGGAAGCAGACTGCCGCATCCTTCTGTCAAGGAGCAGCTGGTCAGTTCAAACCACCAACCATTTGGTGAACAGCTGAGCACTTAACCACTGCACCACCAGGGTTACCTTTATCAGTGTCTATCTTCCCATTATTTGGGGACCTTTAAAGGCCTTTTGTTAGTTACTTTATTCAGTAGAATTATTTGGCAATGTCGAAGGTAAAAAAAAAAAATTGAAATTTGGCTCTTGCCTTTTAGGAGCTTACATTCCAGGGCAACAGGATGAACATAATACAAGATGAAAGAGAATAAACACCACACCGCAAGTATGGGAAGAGTTGCCATCATTAAGCGATTGGGGTCATTCGAGGTTAGTCAGGATGGCTTCCTTTCTCCGAAGAGGTACATTTGGAGCTGAGATGTAAGCTAGTGAAGGACAAGTTTTAAATATTCCTTTTGAAGGGGACACTTGAATAAATTGTTACCAACGCATTCTTCGCGCATGGGAATGAGCCTGAGGCCTCCGGGGATGAATCAGTTAGGATGAAGTTTGACTGTTTATTATAGAAAATCCAAATAACAGTGATTTAAACAAGCAAGAGAAGTCTTGAGGAGTTGGACGGAGATTCACGTTCTCTTTCTGCTCTGCTGTTTTTAGTTCACTGCTGTTTTTCATTTTCAAGGCCTTCTCATGGTCCCAGATGACAACAGCCAACAAGTTCTTGCTTCAGGACTCAGGGGAGAGGTGTGTGAGGGAAAAATAAAAAGTGGTCTTGGCTGAGTTAGTGATGGGTCGGAATCGACTCAATGGCACCGGGGTTTTTTTTTTTTTTTTTTTTTTTGGTTTGGCTGAGTTAGCAATTTCAAGGGATTTTCCCAGGGTACCCTCCTCCCCGCCCCCCCCCCACTCTGCTTTCAGAAAAAAGGAAGGAGAAAGAGACTCATAATCAGGGAGGTTAATACAAATAAGAATGGGAAGTTGGTGGAGAAGCTACAGTGCTAAGATGGAAATTTGAAGTTTGCTGTACTAAGTTAAGGAAAGCAGAGATGCTGACCCATTTTTTAAGCATACTAGTTAACCAAGGTTTGGCTTCAAGATATTCTGGTTAAATTGCATTTCATATCTTCAAAAGCAGTAGCTTGATAGAGGTGAAGATGTGGTCTGTGCCAAGTGTGATAAGAAAAAAAGCAAGGACGTACATGGTTGAAGAAGGAGACTAGTGTGAAGTCGTTCTTTTAATAATACTTTGATAGTTTGCTATGTAAGATTACAGAGAATTCCAAGAACAGAATAAAGTCTTTTTTTTTTTTTCTCTGCTTGTTTGAGTACCTTTAGGAGCCCTATTGGCACAGTGGTTAAAGTGCTTGATTGCTAGCCGAAAGGTTGGTGGTTCGAACTCACTAGCCACTCTACAGGAGAAAGATGTGGTGGTCTGCTTCTGTAAATACTACAGCCTCGAAAACCCTATGGGGCAGTTCTACTCTGTCACACAGAGTCGCTACGAGTTGGAACAGAGATGGTAGTGGATTTGAGTTTTGGCTTGAGTACCTTTGCTTGTGAACTCAACAGGAGGCCAGTAAATATAGGCAGAGCAAGTGTGGATTTTCTTGAGAAAAAGGATCTCCAATTATATTTCCTTCTCTTCCCTTCGTCTCCACAGGTTGTGTGGGTTCCCCTCTGGGCCCCATAGGGTCCAATGTCTCCCCCCATTGGTTGGAGCTCTGTGAAGTGCCTCATCAAAGCCTGTGACTATCCTGCTTTGGGGACGGGACTGATAAATGATTTACCTAATGTTATTAGCTTTAGCTGCTCGACGTTTGTGAGCAAGTTTCATAGTCTCCTCTGACGTCCATCTTGGTCTCTTCTTTCTTTCCTGTCTTTTCAATGACCTCTTGCTTTCTTCTTGTATGATGATGTCCTTGATGTCATTCCACAACTCATCTAGTCTTCAGTCACGAGTGTTCAATATGTCAAATCTGTTTTTGAGATGGCCTCTAAATTCAGGTAGGATATACTCAAGGTCATATTTTGGCTCTTGCAGACTTGCTCTGATTTTCTTCGGTTTCAGCTTGAACTTGCATATGAGCAATTGATGGTCTGTTCCACAGTTGGTCCCTGGCCTTGTTCTGACTGATGATATTGAGCTTTTCCATCACCTTTGAATTGTGGTGTTGGCAAAGAATATTGAATATACCATGGACTGCCAAAAGAACGAACAAATCTGTCTTGGAAGAAGTACAACCAGAATGCTCCTTAAAAGCAAGGATGGTGAGACCGCGTCGTACATACTTTGGACATGTCGTTAGGAGGGATCAGTCCCTGGAGAAGGACATCATTCTTGGCAAAGTACAGGGTTGGTGGAAAAGACCCTCAAAGAGATGGATTGACACAGTGGCTGGAACAATGAGCTCAAGCATAACAACGATTGTAAGGATGGCTCAGGACCGGGCAGTGTTTCGTTCTGTTGCGCGTAGGGTAGCTGTGAGTCGGAGCCAACTCGATGGCACCTAACAACAATGTCATTAGACAGAAAACACTCGACTAGCCAAATAGTTTTCTATACTTTGCTTTTAGAAGAAAAGGCTAACACCCATGAGTGCGGACTCCAAGCATGGCTGTATGTAGCGGAAGAGGAGAGAAATGCACAGCCTCCCGGGAGCCCGAATGCAGGCAGCCTGGCACAGAGCTGGGGCACAGAGCCACGCTAAGTACTTCCGGAAGGCTTTGCGGAATGCTGAGTTCCTTCCAGAGTTGTCCGTAGATGGCAGACATGGAAAGCGAGAACCGACGTTCGCTGCTGTGGCTCTGAGGCCCTGCAGAATCCTCAATTTTCAAAGAAAAAATTAGACTGTACTTTAAAAGACACAGCATTAGCTTTGGCCACTTTAGAAACACTTTCAGCAGTGTTTCATTCATGTCATGAATATTTGTGGTATGCCCGGCACTGTTCTGGGCGCTGGGATACAGTGGTGACCTGTGATAGGCCTCTGCCTGTTCTCTTGGACTTTCCGTGGTTATGGTGGTGGGGTGTGTATTAAACAGTAGATCCATACATGAACATGATGAGACGTTCACATCGTGGCATATGCAATGAAGCAAATAAAGCAGGGTAATGTACTAGAGAGGGCTGGGGAGGAGGGTAGAAGGCTTCCCAAGGAACTGACTGTGGACATGTGACAAGATGGGGCAGCCATGCAAAGGTCTGGGCAGAGGGAATAGCCAGTGGCAAAGGCTTGAAATGCCCAAGGAACTGAAAGATATCTTAGTTGCCTAGTGCCGTTGTAATAAAAAATAGCACAGCCGACTGACTTTATTTTCTTGCAATTGAGGAGGCTAGAAGTCCGAATTCAGGGTGTGGCTCTAGGGAGAGGTTCTTCTTTGTTGGTAGCCCCAGGAGTTTCTTGGGGTTCCTTGCTGTTCTTTGGCATCTGTTGGTGTTTCTTGGAGCTCCTTGGTTTTCCTCGGTGTCTGTCTTCCCGCCATGTGTGTCTCAGTGTCTATTCTGTTTTTGTAACTCAGAAGTGATTAGGGTTAGGATCCACTCTGTTCTGTTGTGACTTCATTAACATAATGAAAGAAAACCCCTATTTCCAAACCGGGTCACATTTACAGGTACAGGGTTTAGGATATTAGTGCATATTTTGGGGGGATACAATTCAGTCTATCACAGATGGCCGGTGAGAAGTGTGTTAGAGGGGAGAATGAGATGTTTAAGGGGGCAGGATGGGGAAACATCCCTTCGGGGCTTGTTCCATTGGTGCTGGTGACAGGGGGTGCAAATGGTGCCGGCTTCTGCCAGGGTGGGGCAGATGTCAGCTGGGAGGTGGGATGGAGGTTAGAGCAAAAATTCTCTTTTGACCATATTTGAGACAGTTTTTGGACCTCTAAGTGTCAGTGTCAGTAAGAGTCCTGGTGTCGCAGGAGTTCTGGTTAAGAGCTTGGCTGCTAACCAAAAGGTTGGCAGTTCAGATCCACTAGCTGCTCCTTGGAAACCCTTTGGGGACAGTTCTACTCTGTCCTATAGGGCCCCTATGAGTTGGAATCGACGGCAACGAGTTTCTCGGGTTTAAGTGGTGATTTCGAGTCCGAAGTTTGATACATCAATTTTAAGCTCAATAGAGAAGCCAGAGCAGAAGGGCAAATCTGGGACGTATTAGTGCATAGATGGTTGAAACGAAAGAGGATTTCTGGATTAATCCTCCATCAGAAAGATGAAATCAAACCTCTATTTCAGCTCTTATAGGAAATTATCTTTCCATTACTGTCTGACTAGGGAATTCATTTTGTAGTATATGCAGCATGGTGATAGAAACAGAAGAGGTTTCTATTTAGAGGGGAGAGACTCGCTCAGACTTATTTCAGCAATAATTGATCTGCAGTTCCTGAAGTCACCGCCTGTAGCTTTGCAGGCAGAAGAGAACAAACCTTTGCTCCTTGTAATGGGGATGCAACTTCTGTATGGCAGTGGCAGCCGTGTATCTGATACACTTTCAGTCAACATCCCACTTAGCAAAGCCCCCCGAACCCATGGTTTCTGTGAGTTCCCCGCCATCTGGTCCCTGGCTGGAGAGAGGAATTTTTCTTGTATATATGTCTCCATAGCAACGAGTTTGCAGTTGATATGGAAAGTAAGCAGTCGCCCTAGCAACAGAGTTACTGCTGTGGCGGTGCCTGTGCTTTCAGGGAGTGGGTACGCTGACCAAACTAGTTTAGATGCAGCATGTAGGGTGCTGTAATGAGCGCTGGGCATTCTGGTGTAAAATCTGCCCTGCTTTAAAAGAGATCGCAGCCCCTCCCGCTTTGAGAAGGAAGGACTTGGCAGCTGTAATAAATCAGGCAGAAGTAGTTGCTGTCAGTTGGAATAGATTCTCAGAGAGATCTCCTGGTGGAAGTTATTTCGCTTAGTTTAAAGGAGAACATCCTCGTCAGGCACATTTAGTTGCAAGGAACAGAAAGCCACCCAAGTTGGCTTATGTAAAAGAGATACTGTCCTAGGACTGAATAATCAGTCTCACGGAGTAGTGACGAGGAGTGACAAAGTCTCAGGCTCATGGCTATAGGAGCCGCTCCCTCTGCCTCTCCGTGGCCACTGGGATCCTTGTCACTGCCTTTCTCTGGGGCATCTGTTCCATTCTTCTCTTTGGAGCGTGGCTTCTTCTTTGTGGCTCTTGATTTCTGCTTCCTCACGATGTTGAGTTGCTGTGGGGGAACGTTGGCGCCAGCCCCTTGTGACTTGGTGGCACCAGTGCCCAGCCCAGCCATTTCTTTGTCGTAGCTCCAGGCCCTCGGACTTGTTCCTAGTTAAAATAGGGACAGGGCTTCCAGGTCAAAGTAGCCGCTTGGACCAGTCCTTCATCTGGGATTGCTGTTGGGTTTGGTATTCAGACATGTCTCTTACAGACATATTTCCTGGAAAGCCTTTGGTCTTTGAAAACATTCTAATAATGAAAATAAAAATAGGAACTTTTAAGTATTTTATGCCTTCTGCTTGCCTTTATGTCCCCTCAGGAGATGGATCACAGGTGATGGGGATTAGCATGCCAGGAAGCAGGGGAATGTTCTCAGCTTCTACTTCTTTAACTTCTCTGAGAGGACTTCATCTTTCTTTTGTTTCATTTCCATAGAATTGGGACTGGTGAGTCCCAAACTAGTAAAGTTTTTCTTTGGTGGCTACTTCTTCCTGCCAGTTGCTCTCAAATTGCCTGTAATCACAGGGTTGAGTGATTACCAAAAATTATGAACTGTACTTCCCTGTTTCCAGACAGGAATAAACGTCAGCTATCCTATACAAGTTGTCCTTTATTTTCAAGATCAGGAGGTTGGGTCACATTTCTTGCTAACTGTTGTGTATACCAGCCCATGTCATTGCATGGGTATGATTTTCAAAACAGGAAAGAAAATGTAACTGCTCTCTGCTGGAGACTGGGCATATGAGGAGGTTATAATGCCCTGGTGGAGAAGACTGGCCAAAGATAAAAATAGACCAGGAAGACTACAGAGTGGCATTTGCCAACTGCAAAGGGATTGGCCAATTGCCAGAATTTCATGATTTGGGAGTCCAAAGGGGAATATGATCCCTAAGGGTAAGCAGCGCCATGGGAGGAATCCTTGAGATAGAAATGTGTTACCTAGATCCTTGAGGGTGGCCAAGACTGGGGTTGGTGACAGGGAGAGGGAGGACACTGTAGGTCATCAGGGGTTGGCTTGGATATGGGTAGGGGGGGATACACATAGGAGGTACTGAGAAGGGCACTGATGTTTACACAGGACCTTTTGGGGACCGTTTGGAATTGTGCGAGGTACTTTTGTATCCATGGTCTTACAGCTTCTTATACCTGTGAGGTAGATATTATCTCCTTTTTACAGGAGGGGAATCTGAGGCTCAGAGATGTTCAGCTACTCACTAAGGTGATATAGCCAGATGTTAGCCAAGACCTGGGATATCCTTGCTTGTCCTCTACCCCAGTTGCCTGAAGCAAAGGGTTTCTGTGGGATAGAAAGCAAAATGGAGTTGGGGAGGCAAATTGCGCTGGGCAGTGGGGAGCTTGAGTGCTATGGTGACGAGTCTGGACTTTGCTCCCAAGGTAGTAGGGAACACTAGGCATTATTGAGCAGGGGTACAGACATATAAAAACGGGAGTCCAGCGATTCTTTCTTGGGTCTTAGAGGTTTTTGTAGCAGTCTTCTTCTCCAGCAAGCTCCCTGCTGTCCAGAAATTTATGGAGAAAAGGGCCATAGCTGTCATCAGACGATTTCCCAGGGATTTAACTAACTTGGACCAGTTGTGTACACAAATGAAAAAACATACTGCAACCTGGTTTTCATTTTAATTGTTTTGCTCTTTGTTTTTACTTAAGGAATCCTGTTTTAATTGACTATTACTTTTATTTGTTGGCACCACCAATTTCTATTAATGTCTCCTCTGTTCTTGGAGTTCATACAGTTTATAGAAGAATGAAATGAGCGACTCCACCCCTTGTCTCTGCCCTTTTGATTTGGTGATTTTTTGTGTGTGTGTTGGAGTGGATTTTTTCCTCTTCCTTTCTTAAATGGTGACATCTATTTCCCTTTGGCATTGTAGGTAAACGGTAATATTAACAGTCCTATAGTTGTGTTTGGAGCCCTGGTGGCACAGTGGTTAAGAGCTTGGCTGGCTAATCAAAAGGTCTGCAGTTTGAATCCACCAGCCGCTCCTTGGAAATCCTGTGGTGGCGGGGGCTGGGGGGGCGGTTCTACTTTGTCCTATAGGGTTGCTATGAGTCAGAATCATCTCAACGACAACGGGTTTGGCTTTTGGGTATTTTAGTTCTGTAGGGAACAGGGTCAAGGAGGTGAATTCATTCATTCCTTTGTTCTTTCAGCCATGTTCACCGAGTTCTTGAATGCAGAGATCCCTGCAGTAAGTGCTGTGGGGGATGCGAAGAGTTGTAAGACTGGGTCTTTGCAGGATACTTAGGGGCCATTTCTGGTTCTTCTTTCTTCTTCGACCCTGCATCTGATCAGTTATAAAGGTCCCTTGAGTCAGTCTCCTAAATATCTCTCCAGCTATCCCTTCCTCTCTAATCCTACTGCCACTGACCTAAGGAGACTCTCCAGTATTTGCTGACCTGGTGCAGGAGCCCCCTAACTCATTTCCTTCCTGTCTCCCCTCAAGTACCTCTTCCATAGTGCTCCCAGAAGGATCATTTTTAAACACAGGCCCCATTTTGTACCTGGGTACTGCAAGTGGTTAACACGCTTGGCAGGTTACTGAAAGTTTAGGTGTTTGATTCCACCCAAAGGCACCTTGGAAGAAAGGCCTCGTGATCTACTCCTGAAAAATCAGCCACTGAAAACCCACAGAGCACAGTTCTACTCTGACATGCCTGGGATCACAAAGAGTTGGAATCAACTGGATGGCAATGGAATTTTGTCACTACCTTTCAGTGGTTCCTGTGACCTAAAGTGGTTTATCTCAAAGTGTGGTTCTGGCCATCTACTTTACAATAATCTAGAATGTTTATTAAACATGCAGGTTTCTGAGCCTTAGCCCAGACTTAATGAGAATTTCTGGAGATGCTAAAATCTGTATTTTTAGCAAACTCCCCAAATACAACCAAACACTTTGAGGGACAAAGTAGCAGCAGCAGGGGTCTGGGAACCATGGTTTTGGGGGACATTTAGGTCAACTGGCATAACAAAGCTTATTAAGAAAATGTTCTGCATCCCACTTTGGTGAGTGAGTGGCATCTGGGGTCTAAAAGCTTGGTAGAGGTCATCTAAGAGATGCATCAGTTGGTTCTAACCCACCTGAAGCAAAGGAGAATGAAGAGCACCAAAGACACAAGGAAAATAATAGCCCAAGGGACAAAAGGGCCACATAAACCAGAGACTCCGTCAGCCTGAGATCAGAAGAACTAGGTGGTGTCCGGCTACCAGCAGGGACTGCCCTGAGAGGGAACACAACAGAGAGTCCCTGATGGAGCAGGAGAAAAGCGACGTGCAGAACTCAAATTCACGTAAAAAGACCAGACTTAATGGTCTGACTGAGACCAGAGGAATCCCCAAAGACGTGGCCCCCAGACTGTCTGTTAACCCAGAACTAAAACTATTCCCGAAACCAACTTTTCAGACAGAGGTTAGACTGGACTATAAAACATAAAATAATACTCGTGAAGAGTGTGCTCCTTAGTTCAAGTAGATAAAAAAAAAAAAACCAAAAACATGAGACTAAATGGGCAGCTCCTGTCTGGAGGTGGGATGAGAAGGCAGAACAGGATAGGAGCTGGTTGAATGGATGTGGGAAACCCAGGGTGGAAAGGGGGAGTGTGCTGTCACGTTATAGGGATGTCAACTAGGGTCACATAACAATATGTGTATAAATTTTTATGTGAGAAATTGAGCTGTAAACTTGAACCCAAAGCACAATTATATATATATATATGTACATATGTATATATATACTCTTCAGCGTGAGTTCATATAGTCTTTTCTTGTTTACTATGGAAGAATTCAATAGCATAGTATAACGGCGTGTAATGTATATTGTAACCATCATGGGTAATATCATATATAAAGTATAATATAACCATCACGGGAGTTCATGTATCATATGTGTCTTCAACATATGACTCATCTTGTTTCATCCTGTCTCCTCCCTCCTCACCCTTCTTGCTGGATTATTTTAAAGCAAATCCCAGGTATCATATCATTGTATCTGCAAATATATCAGAATGTATCTCTAGTACAGTAAAAACAGAAACAAAAAACCAGCTGCCTAACTCAGGGCAACCCTGTGTGTGTCAGAGGAGAACCGCACTCCATAGGATTTTCAAGGCTGTGACCTTTTGGAAGCAGATCACTGGGGCTGTCTCCTGAGGCACCTCTGGGTGGGTTTGAACCACCAACCTTTCAGTTAGTCAAGTGTTTAACCATTTGCAGTGCCCAAGGAAGCCTTCTCTGATACATGGGGACACTTTAAAATGATAACAGCAAAACCCTACAAAACCATGGTGACACCTGGAAATTAACCAGAGTTTCTTATTATTATCTGATATTCAGTCAGTGTTCAAATTTATCTGATTGCATGTAAAAAAAATAAGTCTTTTCACCATAATTTGTTCAAATTAGGGTCCGGAGAAGGTTCATACATAGCATTTGATTGATGCTGCCTTTAGATCTCTTTTTGGTCTATACTGCTTCCTCGTCCTTTTTGCTGTTTCCTGACCATTTCAAGGAACCTGTCTTCTTTTTTCATTGTCTTCTCCAGTCGTTATTCTGATGTTCCTTCCAGTTCTTCAGCCATATCCAAGGACGCCCAGTTCTCCCAAGACGCCACGTGCTCTAAGGCTGTCTTTCACTTGCATACTCTGTTCCTTCTGCTGTTCCCTCTGCCTGGAATGCCCTAGAAATCTTCACATAACCATTCCTTTCATTTTAATGTTTGTTTCCAAAATACTTTGTTATTTTATAACACGTACTTTGCAGTGTAGTTGTCTCCTTAGTGTTAATCCCTGCCCAGTGTCCACCCTTCACAGAATTCTCCCTACCCTGAATTTGATGGCAGGGTCCACGTCATAACCGTTTTTGTATCTCCTAAGACCAACAATTTTGCCCAGTATGTGGTAGGTATTCATGAAATTTGAGAGCTGGACAAGCTTCCTATCTAAATACAAGTTTTGTATCCAATAACCACTGATTCAAGTGTTTTATAATAAGCTTAGGTTCAGCATTTTTGGGACACTTGAGTATTTACTGTTAGTAAGTTTTGTGTACCCTGTATGAGTTGGTGGTGGTGGCGGTGCTGTTGTTGTTAGTTGACATTGAGCCACCTCTGCCTCATGATGACCCTGCGTACAACAGAATGAAATGTTGCCCAGTCCTGCACCGTCTTCATGATCATTGGTATGTCTGAATCCATTGTTGCAACCATTGTGTCCATCGCACTGAGGATTTCCCTTGCCTTCGCTGGCCCTCCACTTTACCAAACATGATGTTCTTCTCCAGTGATCGGTCGTCTTTGTCTAAAGCACGTGAGTCAAAGTGTTGGGCAGTATTCTGCAATCCGTAGGGTTTTCATTGATTAATTTTCAGAACTAGATTGCCAGGCCTTTCTTCCTCATTTGTCTTAGCCTGGAAGTTCTGCTGAAACTATGGGTGACCCTGCTGGTATTTGAAAAAACTGCAGCATCGCAGCAGCTTCTTCTAAGTATGAAGAGCACTGCTTCCTAAACATTTTCAGTCTATTGTGCTTTTGCAGGCTTGCCCAGATGACTGCCTCTGCCTCCTTTCAGTATTCACACAGCTGCACAGGCCAGCAGCTGCCTGCCCTCCTGTTGTTGCCGTCACTGCCACCCTCTTGTCAGGAATTAACAAAAGGAAGCGAGGAAACCCAGGTCTTAGCCCCCAGCGTGCTGACCAAGCAGTATTTGATGAACAGTTTCTAGGAGAAGAATTGATTAAAGGGATGTAGGCGAATCGGTTCCTGCCTGTGAGATGTACTTAATTGTAGATAACACTTTTGTGAAAGTGAACTGGAGCCCAGCAGATGTTTCTTCGCTGGTGTTTCCTAGAACTTATGATAACTATCTCTTTACTAGGATCATGGCAGGTGATGTAGGTTTACAGACAGGTGTATGAGGCCCAAACTGTTAAGGCATCTTGCTCGGAATTCATATACAGATACAGGACCCAGGTCAGCTGTCTGCTGGCCTGGCTCCCTTTTCTCTGTGTCATCTCATTGCTTCAATCATTCCTCAAGGCCCCTGACTAATTGGAAAGGTACTATTTACACGGAATTTATTTTCCTTCACATGTCTTCCTTTGAGTCACTGAATGCTCCAAATGTTTTATAAGTGGTTTATCATTCTTGTTTCTCTGACCTTCCTTTGAAAATGTGCTTAAAACCCATCACATGTATGTTTCATTAATTACTTAGAATGTCCTTGCCTCTCGTCCCTGTTTGAGTCTGTGAACACTGTTTTACATTAACCTGCTAATTAGTTTTACTGCCATTGTTGAATTACACGAAGGTTCTTTGTGGTGAACAGGGGGCCCGATCCTGTGTGTTAGTGTGGATATTTATTTTGTGTAGGGAATGAAGTTGCCCAGAAGAAGTGGTAAGTATAAACCAAGGGCTCTTGGAGGAGTTTTCATTGAAGTATCTATCACGAGTAACTCTGCATTTATTGTATTTGGTTCTCTGAGTTAGTTTAAGGTTTTCCCCCCCTCCTTAAAGGCCAATTTATGTTGAGGAGGTTGTTTCCCGGAAGCAAGAGCGACCGTAGCAACAACAAGGTAATGGTACCACTCCCGTGTAGTGTCCTAAACTTTCTCATGGCTTGTTCATTCTTTCAGCAGATGTTGATTTCATGCTTATCATAAATAGGCTTTGCGGTAGGCTTCAGGGAAACAAGGATGATGAGGGCATAGTCCCCGCCCTCAGGGAGCCCCCAGTTTAGTCCAAGAGTTGGCTTGTAAAGAAATAGTGGTTGTACAATGTGACATATGACATATATACAAGGTGCTATGAGGGTACGGAAACCCTGGTGGTATAGTGGTTAAGTGCTACAGCTGCTAACCAAGAGGTCTGCGGTTCAAACCCACCAGGTGCTCCTTGGAAACTCTATGGGGTGGTTCTACTCTGTCCTATAGGGTGGCTATGAGTTGCAATCGACTCGACGGCAGTGACCTTGGTTTGGGTTTGGTTATGAGGGTACAGGAGCCCTGCTTAGCACAGTGGTTAAGAGCTCAGTGCCAACCAACAGCCATTCCTTGGAAACCCTATAGAGGCAGTTCTGGTCCGTCCTGTAGGGTCACTGTGAGTTGGAATCAGCCTGACGGCAGTGGGTTTGGTTTTTGAGTTTACGGGGGTACAGGGGAGGGGATGACCCACTTGATTTGGTGCGAATTGACATTTGAAGTGCCTCTTAAACATGGAGAGGATGAACAGAGAGTCATACTCTTAAATTCATGAAGCCTATCTCACCCTCTCAAAACCCAACGTATGCTTTAGAAGGTGCTCCTCCTTAGAGCTGCCCCTTGGGTTCCCGTGCTGCTTCGACTTCCCTGGCTCAGCACTCCTTGCTTTGAGTTTGAGGTGTTTATGAGCCTGTCTTAGCCCTGCTCCCCACTCCTCTAGTGTTAAGGCACCATTCCAAGGCTGTGTCCCACACCTGGGTTTCCGCCTCAGTGCTGGCCACTCAGCCTGCATGCCCATAGTAGGAGCTTAGATGCATTGGAGCTGTAGGGTGATTCTTGCTGCCTAGAGGTTGGCTTGAGTTGGTATGACTAGTCATGGTACAGGCAGCGAGGTGGCACAAATGGTAAATCACGGGACTACTAACGGAAAGGTTGGCAGTTTGAACCCGCCCAGAGGCTCCTCGGAAGACAGGCCTGGTGATCTGCTCCTGAGAGGTCACAGCCTTGAAAACACTATGAAGCAGTTCTACTGTGCATACATGAGATCGCCACAAATTGGAATCGACTGACAGCAACTAACAACAACAAGGTCATAATTCCTACCTAACATTTCTTTGTTGTTAGTTGTAGTTGAGTGGGCTCTGACTAATGATGACCTTATGCGTAACAACAAAACATTGCCTGGTCATGTTTGCGTCACTGATGCAGCTATTGTATCAGTCCATCTCATTGAGGGTTTCCCTCATTTTCAGTGGCCCTCTGCTTTACCAAACCTGATGTCTTTTTCTAGTGATTGGTCTTTCCTGATGATATAAAGTAAGCAAGCAGAAGACTCACCATCCTTGCTTTAAGGAGCATTCTGATTGTATTTCTTCGAAGGCTGTTCTGTTCAGCCCTTTGGCAGTCCACAGTATATTCAGTATTCTTCCCCAGCACCACAGTTCAAATGCAGCAGTTCTTCTGTCTTCCTTTTTCATTGTCTAACTTTCACGTGCGTATGAGGCAATTGAAAAGACTAGTATTTCTTACTCAGGGCTTATTTAAACCTCCAACTTTGGAGGAGCAACTGTTAACTGGGGTAACATGTTCTTCGGGAGAAAATCCTTTTGGTTGAAACATGGTGTCATGAGACTTCGTTTGCACAATCGCGAACACTGAAGTCAGGCGTGTTCTCGGTATGAAAGTGAGGGACTGGGTGAAGAAGCCATTTAGAATTGTGAATGTGTTGGCCGCTTTGTTCACGATGACTCAGTGTTTGTGTGACCTCAGTTTTACTCAGCATCTGAAGGCACTTTTGTCGAGTGTCTTTCATTTGCCCAGTGTAATAACTTTTTATTTCTGAGAAACAGTCATGACCTTTTTCACAGGCTGCTTTATGAGGAGGACTCACTGGCCGTCCTCGAGGGCCGAGGCTAGTCTGGGGCAGGCGATGGGGGGTCAGGCTGCTCCTTGGCCTCCAGGTGATTTTCTCGCCCCAAGACTTACCCTCCTTAATTGGCCCTTGGAGACTAAATGCAAGTCAGTAAATACAGCCTCCTGCACACCGGTCACCTTTGGCCTCTGAGCCATGGCAGAACGGACTCATCATTAAGCTTAGTGGCTGAAAAGAGAACTTTCTGCAGATAATGACCATTGACACTGTCCCTAGCCCATCCCTTGTGATGCTTTGAACGCCTTTCTTTGCTGACCTTCTTTCCTAAGTGACAAGGGTAGAAACCCTTGAGAGAAACCGGACGGAGTGGGAGTACGGATTTTGCCTCTGAGAGGGTCCGCGCCTCTGGAGTTGGTGCCGGGCAGCGGACATCATGCGAATGTCCGCAGTGGGGTCCCCTCAGCGTCGGCAGGTGGGGCGGGGCGCGGAAGGGCTTCCGGAGATTTTGGTTGTGCAAGTGGGCTCAGTTACTTTGACGCTTCCTTGGCCCATTTTTATTTTCTTTAATGCCGTGTATTTCGCTCAGCTTCCTCACCCCTAGAATAAAGGCACATTGAATAATAAGAATTCTCTAGCATCCAATACAAAACGATAACTGCTTGTCAGTTTGAAGTAAAAGCAAATTGTCTGCTCTGTGTGTTGGGATTTCCTCTTTTAAAAAAAGCAGCTTAGTGAAAATCCTCGAACAGAGTCTTGATTGAAAAATATATTAGTGGATTTCACTGTTTTATCATTTTCTTAAAGTAACAGATTTCCTTTTAAAATTCTGATGACATACATGTATGTGTGTGTGTGTGTGTGTACGCATGTATGTATGTATGTATACACACATAAATATATGTAAGAGTAGCACTGATGCATAGGGTTTCCAGGGAGCAGCTGGTGGATTCGAACTGTTGACCTTTTCATGAGCAGCCGAGCTCTTAACCACTGAGCCACCAGGGCTCCTTATATATATCTTGTTTTTGTTGTTGTTAGGTGCCTTTGAGTTGGTTCCAACTCATAGTGACGCTTTGTGAAATGGAATGAGATACTGCCCGATCCTGTGCCATCCCCACAGTCATTGCTGTTTGAGCTCATTGTTGCAGCCACTGTTGTCACTGCATCTCGTTGAGGGTCTTCTTCTTTTTCATTGACCCTCTGCTTTACCAAGCATGATGTCCTTCTCCAGGGACTGGTTCCTCCTGATACATGTTCAAAGTACATGAGATGAAGTCACAACATCCTCTCTTCTAAGGAGCATTCTGGCTGTACTTCTTCCAAGACAGATTTGTTTATTCTCCTGGCCATCCATGGTACATTCAATATTCTTCTCCAATGCCGTAATTCAAAGGCATCAATTCTTCTTCAGTCTTCCCTATTCATTGTCCAGCTTTTGCATAAATATGAGGCGATTGAAAATACCAAGGCTTGGGTCAGGCACCCCTTAGTTCTCTTGAAGCAGATTGGCCCAGTGTAGTACATCTTTGATTTCTTGACCGCTGCTTCCGTGGGTGTTGATTATGGATCCAAGTAAAGTGAAATCCTGGACAACTCAGTCTTTTCCTTCTTTATCATGATGTTGCTTATTGGTCCAGTTGTGAGGATTTTTGTTTTTATGTTGAGGTGTAATTCATACTGCAGGCTGTAGTCTTTGATCTTCATCATTAAGTGCTTCAAGTCCTCTTCATTTTCAGCAAGTAAGATTGTGTCATCTGCTTATCACAGGTTGTTAATGAGTCTTCCTTCAATCCTGATGCCAAGTTCTTCTACATATAGTCCAGCTTCTCGGATTATTTGTGCAGCCTACAGTTTGAATAAGTATGTTGAAAGGATACAACTCTTCGCACACCGTTACTGACTTTAAACCATGCAGTTTTTCCTTATTCTGTTTGAATGACTGCCTCTTGGTCTATGTATAAAAAAAAAATTCCGCATAAGCACAATGAAGTGTTCTGGGATTCCCATTCTTTGCAGTGTTATCCATAACCTGTTACGATCCACACAGCCAAATGCCTTTGCATAGCTGATGAAACACAGGTAAACATCCTTCCAGTATTCTCTGCTTTCAGCCAAGATCCATCTGAAATCAGCAGTGATATCTGTTGTTCCATGTCCTTTTCTGAACCGGGCTTGAATTTCTGGCAGTTCCTGGTGAGGTACTGCTGCAACTGTTTTTGAATGATTTTCAGCAAAACTTTTCTTGGGCTTGATATTAATGATATTGTTCAATAATTTCCACATTGTTTTGTATCACCTTTCTTTGTAATAAGCATAAATATTATAATCTTTTAGTTGGTTAGCCAGGTAGCTGTCTTCCACATTCCTTGGCATAGGTGACTGAGTGCTTCCAGTGTTGCGTTGTTTGCTAAAACATCTCAGTTGGTGTTCCGTCAGTGCAGCCTTGTTCTTCACCAGTGCTCCCAGTGCAGCTTGGACGTCTTCCTGCAGTACCATTGGTTCTTGGTCATATGCTACCTCCCAAAGCGGTGGAATGTCGACCAGTTGTCGTCATAGTGGCTCTGTGTGTGTCACAGTAGAACTGTGTGCTCTACAGGGTTTTCAGTGGCAGATTTTTTGGAAGTAGATCACCAGGCCTCTCTTCTGAGGTGCCTCTGGGTGGACTGGAGGTGCCATTCTCTTGGTTAGCAGCCAGGTGCATTAACTGTGCTACCCGGAGACTCCTCTCTGTCTCTCTGTATATATTTATATACATGTGCATATATATACATTGTCTTTAGTAGTCATCTAGGGCCGCTATAACAGAAATAACCAGAAGAGGATGGCTTTAACAGAAATTTATTTTCTTACAGTTTAGGAGCTAGAAGTCTGAATTCAGGGTGCTGGCACTAGGGGAAGGCTTTATCTCTCTGTGGGTTCTGGGGAAATGTTCTTGTCTCTTCAGCTTCTGTTTCCTAGTTTCTTGGAGATCACCATGTGGCTTGGCTTCTATCTTTCTCCATTTTGGCTTGCTTAATCTACTTTTATGTTTTTTAAGAGATTGACTCAAGACACACCCTACACTAGTCCTGCCTCATTAACATAACAAAGGCAACCCAGTCCCAAATGGGATCATAACCACAGACATAGAGGTTAGGATTTACAGCATATGTTTTTGGAGGACACAGTTCAGTCCATAACATACATATATGTATTGTTGCTAGTTGCTGTTGAGTCAATTCTCACTCATGGCGACCCCATGTGTGTCAGAGTAGAACTGCTCCATAGGGCTTTAAAGGGTGTGACCTTTCAGATTGCCAGGCCTGTCTTCTGAGGTGCCTGTGGGTGGTTCCGAACTCTGGCTAGTAGTCATGCACTTAACATTTGGCCATCCAGGTAGACCCATGTATGTGTATACCAAAAAACCAAAACCAAACCCGTTGCTGTTGAGTCGATTCTGACTCATAGCGACCCTGTAGGACAGAGTAGAACTGCCCCATAGCTTCCAAGGAGCGCCTGGTGGATTTGAACTGCCCATCTTTTGGTTAGCAGCCGTAGCACTTAACCACTGCACCACCAGGGTATACATGTAGTCCCCAGCTTAGGCTGGAGCTTCATTCCATTATAAGTTGGTTCTGATATAAATCAAATACTTATTTCTTTTTTAGTTTTCATTATTACTCCCTTTTGTTATCAGTATCTTTATAAATCCAATCTTTATATGTCTTTGGGCATTGGAACGTTACATATAAACTTAAACAGATATATTTTAATACATATATACATAAAAATACACAAATCATTGAAAAATGGGAGGTCGTAGGTACAGTTTGTCATTAACTTGAAGTCAGGGCCTACCTGTATATGTATAGCAAAACTCTTTGTTATCGAGTCGATCGTGACTCATAGCGACCCTGTAGAATAGTGTGTGTGTGTGTATGTGTGTGTATATATATACTTTTTCCCTTTTGAAACATACAATTGAAAACATTCCCCTTGCACAATTTTTTATGGCTTATAAAACTTAAAAACAAGTCTTTATTTCATGAAATTACGTAGTTGCAAAGAACTTTATTGTTCTTCAAGCCCAGTGTCTGCAGTGGGCCACGGTGGCCGGCGTGTCCTCTGAGAGCACTGGTGGCCAGCCAGAGTCATTTTTGTGAGACTTCCTTGGTGGATTTGTTCATATCACACGCTGAGGCCTCCAAATCGTCTATTATTATGCTGAGCGTGGCTTCCTACACATTATCAGCAGGTGAACATTTCCAGCCATTCCATGTGGGCCAGCCAGCCAACAGGTCAGTTTCAACAGCTTTTCCATCTTTGTCTTCATAGCACTGTTTTTTGTGCAGTCATTTGAATTGTTTATGTACCTTGCCCTTGTTTTGTAAAAAAAAAAAATAAAAAAGGTTGACAATTACACTTATGAAAAGCATAGTTCTCCTGAACATATTTCTTGAGAAAGAGATGGAAACCATTTGGCAGGGCTTTTCAGTCTTGATTGGATAACCATGGGGGTCAGTGGTTGTAAAGGAAATGAGTAAAATTTAAGGGTACCTGTGAGATGCTGCAAAAGAAAATAGCAGGTGCTTGAGTCCAAAAGGTGAGCTGTATTTAGGGATTTTAAATTTTTTCTTCTTTTTGTTTTAAGCACTCTAGGAAGGAAGACTCCTTTATGTTTATGAGTTGTAAGTTGTTAAGATAAACATTTCCTGACTTTCATATATTTTACTTTCAGACCCATTTTCAGGCAAGCATTCCATGTGGAAAAAAAGGATTGCCTGTATTGAGCCAAACAGATCTCCTGTAAGTTCTGCTCGCTGAAGTCTTTCTGGATATTTCCTTTTCCAGGCCATTACAGGTCTTTAGACCCAGTCGTCGTTTCTCCCAAGTCTTCACTCTCTAGACCAATGAACCCTAGTTTCCCTCCCCAGTGCCTCAGATGTCCCAGCTTCCCAGGGTTTTCCCTTCTGGATCACCTGACTCTAGACTCCCTCATTTCTTTGAATCCCTTTGTGGGTGTCAGCCTGGTGCCAGGGAACAGCCTGGATGCAGTGGTCTGCTGGCACTTGGGAGGTGCTATTGGCAGCTGTGTCCCGGCACTGCCTGAAATCCATTGAGTTTCATTCTACCTCTTAGGCATTCCATTCTTGATTTGCCTGTTTCTGACCCCACCTGGCCCCTTCATCTGTGTTGGCGAATGACCCCTCTTCTGGAAGACCTTCCCTAAGCACTCTTGTTGGGCTCCGTTAGGACTTGTCCTTCATAGCACACTCAGCACCGAGTGTGTTTATATGTGTTACTTGTTCACTATCTGTCTTCCCTAAAATCTAAGCTCCAAGATCAGGGCTTAGTACAACACCTTGCATATGGGGCTCCAGAAGTGTTGGTGATTGAGAGAATGCCACCCTGTTCTCTCTGTCCCCTAGACTTTGAACCTGGGAATTGTCTTTGATTCCTCCTTTCTTTTGCCGTCAGTTTATTCAATAAGAACAGAGCCTGGTGCCTGGTTCTAGGGACCACGCACAAGCAGCATCCTCCACCTGGCTTGTGATGGCCCTACCCAGTAGCGTCACTAGGGGTGTGTGGACCGTCAAAGGGGTGACACCAAATGCCTATCTATAAAATTTTTGTGCAACGTTTTAGCAGAAATTTATTATTTTTTGTAAAAAAAATCCTCGTAGTTAGTTATAACAACAAAAACATTTTCGTAAGCCCAGTTTACATGTACCACTGTACCTACAAGGCTGACATTCTATGCTAGTTTACTTTTTGAACCTTCTAATGTGCTCTGGAAACCCTGGTGGCACAGTGGTTAAGAGTTCAGCTGCTAAGCAAAAGGCCGGCGGTTTGAATCCACCAGGTGCTCCTTGGAAACTGTGGGGCAGTTCTACCGTGCCCTATAGGGTCACTATGAGTTGGAATTGACTTGACGGCAACCGGTTTGGTTTGATTTTGATAATGTGCTCTGGTCAGAGCTGTTGTTAGTACCCAGTTACAATCACAGTTCAAATCGTATGGTTTCATCTGCATGTGCTGCAAGCACACAGGGTTCTTTTGTTGCTGCTGGTGTTTTTATAGTTTTATGGTCTGGTGTAGGAGAAGGTCCATGGGGTGGGGAGGGTGTGGGAGCATGGCACTGTGAGTTACCACACTAGGGACACCAAGTCTATTGATGCCACTGGTCGCACCCCTCTATCCCTGCGTTGAAGGTGTACTTTTTGGGTCTGCAGGCTCTGTAGCCTCTAGCCTGAGCACTGCTACTACTGTGTCCTCTGCTGAGGTATCTTCATTGCTTGCTGCTACCCAGGAAGTAAGTTCCCATCTCCTTCCAGAGTCTATCCTCACCCATTTAGCCATCCTTGTTTCATGCCACTTCTCTTCACATGCCCACCAGTTGAAACAGGCCTGTCTCTGCTCTTTGGAATCCACCATGCACGGTCCATCTTTGGGGCCATTGCTTGTGCTGGGTCTTCACCTGGACCACTCTTCCCTCTCCCTTCTGTATACCCCAAACTAACTCTTAAGGGCTCGGTATAAAGCCTATCTTCTTAACGGAATTGGCTCCTGATCGCATTAATCTCTCTTTTCTGGCCCTTGACATTTATAGTCTATCTATGCAGTTTAGCCCTGTATAATAAAGTCTGACATCTAATGAAAGAAGGCCGCAGTGTGGATGAATTTGAGGAGCGTGGAGTCTGGAGTCAAAGAGACCTGGGTTGGAATGCCAGCTCCCCCACCTGCTGGCTGTGTGTCCTTCAGCAAGTTCATGACTGTTACTGAGCTTGGTGTCCTCAGCTGTTACATGAGAATAATAATGCCTTTCTTGAATGCTTGTTTACAGATGCCACGAGACAATGATGGGACAACCCCTGCTTTATAGTGGACACTGAGTAAATACTACACTGATGGTCGTCCTTTGTGTTGACTGTGACTCTAATTAAATAATGACTTGTTAAGCTAACGTAAATTGAGCACTTATGTTGTGCCAGGTACTATCCCGTTTAACCTTATATGCATAATCTCCCTTAATCCTCGTAGCAGCTTTAGGAGATTGGTAAAGTAATTCGTTGAGGATCCCAGAGCCTCGCAGTTCCAGGGTTAGAACTGTGGCTTCACATTGCAGCCCTGGTGAATGGCGTCCTTTGGGGGTATGCAGTGCTCACCTCTGGGATGGTAGGGATGGCCCTGGTGGGAAGGCCATGTGTCCCTGACTCCAGTGTGCATGCTTTTCAATTAGAGAGTAGAGTATGAATTCCTTGATGTCAGGGGACGTGCCTTATATTTATCTCCAGCGGCACTTAGCAGAATGCTATTCCACAGGAAGCAATTAAAAAATAATTTTCCGTTGCTTAATTTTCCCCAAACAGCTAAATCTCCTACTTCTGGGGGAGGAGGGAAATTTTCTGCCCATTCCGGCTCCCCAGTGCCCATTCCCTGAGCTGCCTGCTGTCAGCGAGGGCATTTGTGGGTTGAGGTGGAGAGCCTGTGAACTTTGCTGAGGTGGGAACAGTAAAAAACAAAACAAAATACTAGTTACTGTCGAGTTGACTCTGACTCACGGTGACCCTGTGTGTGTCAGAGTTGAACTGTGCTCTATAGGGTTCTTAATGGCTGTGACCTTTTGGAAATTGATTGCCAGGACTTTCTTCTGAGGTGCCTCGGAGTGAATTTGAACTGCCAACCTTTAGGTTAGTAGCTGAGTGCTTAACTGTTTGAGCTGCCCAGGGAGGAAAGCAAAGGAGGGTCAACTTTTCAATTTTTGGATACTAAAAACCTTTGTAAGTCTGAACTGTCAGTTCTCTTTTTCTCTCAGTGATGAAAAGTGAGTACTTTTGTGAGAATGGCCCTAATGGAGGCTTCTGTATGCATCCATTACATAAGTTCTTCTGCCGTGTTCTCTTTCACCTGTGCTTTCTCCTCCCTGTCTTATATGAGCTAAATTTAAGAGGCCAGAGAGAATAGTAACCAACTCTTTTTTTTTTTTTTTCATCAGCCTTTGTCATCCAGAGAGAAATTTGCTTCCCTCTCCCCAGGACACAGATGGCTGTGCTAGTAATTAATTAACCCCTTTCCCCTTAGAGTTGATGGGTTTGGGCTTTTGAAAAAAGATTAGTTGTGTGGAATCTAACTTAGGTTCAAGGTTATGGGGCTGTAGTTTTCAGACCTCCAGGACCATGTACATAGACATTGGCCAGTATTCCTTATCAGTTTATTTATAATTCACACTCTCCCTCCTTTTAATAAAGATTATTACAAGACATGTTACAAAAAGGCTGCCAAAGTGAAAATCAAAAATAGAAATACAAGTCCCGTAGAGAGAGGGAAAAAACAAATATCCCAAATTCTTGAGCTAGTGTATTTGTTGCAGTAGAGTGCTCTGGCGACCAAGGCAAAAATGGAAACCTTTGGGTGCATAATTCTGCTTCCCTGATGAAATGCCACCTTAGGAAGGAGCCATAATCCCCAGATGCCAGTTTTCTGAAAGGAATTTCACTGTGAATCTCTTTCTCCAAGGGACGTAAGCCTGTATCATTTGACAGCGTATACGGCAACTCTAGATACAGTTCAGGAAGCCATCAAGGCATTTGCTTGTGGCATTAGTCATGGCCTCATCCTTCTCTTTCGCTGACTAACTTCTGTTCTTCCTTTAGACTTCGACAGGGGCCACCTCCTTCAAGAAGTCTTCCATGATGCTGGGCTGATTCCTCAGTGAAACCATAATTCTCTGGGCGTATCATTCTCTCTGCACCTCCATGTTGCTTTATGTCGTCCTTTACTACTAGACTGGAGTCCCTGGGTAGTGCAGATAGTTAACATGCTTGGCTGCTAACCAAAAGGTTGGTGGTTCAGGTTCATCCAGAACTGCCTTGGAAGAAAGTCCTGGTGATCTATTTCCAAAAAATTAGCCATTGAAAACCCTATGGAGCATGGTTCTACTCTGACACACATGGGGTCACCATGAGTTGAAATCGATTTTTGAGGGCAACTGGTTTGTTTTTTTATGACTAGACTAAGTGTTCCTAGGACTCCATTCTGGCACTTCGGTGGGTGTGTGGTCAATGTTTGTTGAAGGAAGGAAGTTTTTGATCTGGGTTAGAAAAGCAGTTTTCAAAGTGGATGAAACCGGGTTCTGTAAATGAAAGTCATCAACTGATTTTTAGTGTCTGCCAGTAGTAAGGGAAACCCTGGTGGTATAGTGGTTAAGTGCTACGGTGGCTAACCAAGAGGTCAGCAGTTCGAATCTGCCAGGCACTCCTTGGAAACTATGTGGGGCAGTTCTACCCTGTCCTATAGGGTCGCTATGAGTCGGAATCAGCTCGACGGCAGTGGGGGGGTCAGTAGCAAGTAGCTTGTCTGTGACCCAGGAGTGTTGGCTATCTCCGTGTACCTCTTGTACAAGAGCTGGCTGTCGGGTATGAACTCAGGAGACCTAGGTTCTAACTCTGATTCTTCCACTAAGTCAGTAGAGGTATGCCATGAACATTTCTCAGGTTCAGGTTCTGCATGTGCAGAGTGAGCATCCCAGGTCAGGAGGGCAGAGACTGGCCTTCACGCCCCTCCTACGGTCCATGCCCAGGATAGGCGTCAACTCATCTCATCCCTGAGCAGATGCAGGGCCGGGCTGCTTACAGTGTCACTCTTGGAAGCTGCCATCAATCTGCTGGGATTCGTATTAGAAAAGAATCCTGTTTAATATCCACGGAGGAGGTTACCTTTAGGGTTCCTTTTAGCGCTAACGATTCTAGAAAATTCCCCAATTTTCTTCCATCACCACCTCTTCCTTTATTTATTGTTTTTTCTCTCCCACGCTAGTCTGTCCCTCCTAGCATCTCTCCACAGAAGCCTGGCACATTTTAAGATGTCTCTTCGCCATGTTGTGTGTGGTGTAAAGAACCAGACGTTTCTTCGATCGCTTGTAAAAATTTAGACATTGATAAAAAGCTCCGTTTCCTAATTAATAGATGAGAGCATATGAATTACTTTATTTTTTGTGGGACATATGTTTAGTTCAGACTCCCTGAGGTCCAATTCAAATTATCGAGAACCTGGCCTCCACAGTGTAATTCACAGATGGTACTGACTCTAGCTGAAATAGAGAGAGAAAAAAAGAGACCGTGTTCAAAACACACAAGTACTTGAGGGTTCTGAGCAGTAGGGTGTCCAGGGAAGGGTATTGTGGGTGGGCCCTACTGGGAAGCCTGTCCCCGACTTCTTCCACTCTGGGCCTGGCAGGAGACCTTTCCTGTAGGTGGGGGAGTCTTTTCACTGTCCCAGCCTCCACACTGTCCCAACCTCCAGGCTTTTGTCCGTGTTGTCCCTTCCTCAAAGGTAACCCTGCCTTTGTCAAGTGCTTTCATATGTTATTTAACTATCTCAGTGCCCTACAAAGTGGGTGATTACTGTCCCATTTCACAGACGAGGAAACTGAGGCTCAGATATAATTAAATAGCCTACCTGGTTCACACAACCAGTAAGTAAAAGAGTAGAATCCAAAGTGAGACCCTGGGCTTGATTCTGAGGCCCAGGTACCTCCTGCCCCACCTTAAAGTGTATCCTGAGGGAGGCAAAGGAACAGCGACTTGAGCAGATGCGGGGATGGACATAGATGAGTTGGAAGAAGCTGGAGAAATGGACATGAGGGAACGGGGAAGGGGGTAGCACAGAATGAGGCTGGAAAGATAAGAAGGGCCACGGTTGGGAATGGCATGGCTGTCAGGCCTGGAGGTGGGGGGTGCTACTGGCATCTACTGGGGAGAGGCTAGGGATGCTACTGAATACTCTGTATAATGCACAGGACAGCCCTCCACAACAAGGGACTGTTGTTGTTCGTTGCCATCAAGTTGACTCTAAGTCCTGATGACCCCAGGTGTGCAAAGTAGAACTGCTCCATGGGGTTTTCTTGGCTGTGACTTTTCAGAAGCAGATCGCCAAGCCTGTCTGCCGAGGTGCCTCTGGGTGGGTTTGAACCACTAACCTTTCTGCAGGTTGTCTAGTGCTTAACCACTTGCACCAGGATTACCCAGCCCCAAATGCCAATAGTATCGAAGTTGACAAACTCTGCTCTAGGGTTCCAGTAATGTCTTTCCATCCTCACGGCTGTCTGCCTGTGGGGAGTCAGCTCACCACAGCAGTAGGGTTTCAGCGAACCCAGGAAGGCTCTCTGAGTCATGTACAGAGCTGGATATGGGCAGAGAGCTACGTGGAGGCGGCAGGGACCCTCTGGACTAAGAGCCACATGACTTTGGACAGAGCTCTCGCGGTCTGAGTTTTGGTTCTCTTATATGTCTCGTGAGGACAGTAAACCAGGAGATGTCTAAGACCGTTTCCGCCTCTCACATTCCCAGATTCTAGAATCCGTTCTTCTCTCATAGCCAGACTTGATTCAAGGAAGGAAGGTGGGGGAAGAAATTTGAGGAGACGTCATTTCCTTTGCCCTTCTTACTAGTTTTTGTCTGCATTTAGTTAATTCAGAAAAAAGTTAAAATGACACAGTATTATCTAAATATTTCAAGTGTCACCCCTTTTAATAAATTAAAACCAGAATGTCAAACACGAGCACGTTTCTTTCACTTCGAGGAGAGATGACTTTAATATTATTTGAAGCGTATCTGCGCCATGATGAAAATCCCACGTCTGAGCACTTCCTGCGTGTCTCCCAAGATACCGCTGAGGCTGCCGGGCTCTCCCCAGACGGCGCTGGCTCTGAGAGAAGGGGCCTTGGAAAGGCACGAGAACCTGCGATTCCAGGCTGTCTGGGTATCACCCAGCGGATGCTGCAGACAGGAAATCATCCTGAGGAACGATGGCAGCTCCCAGAGCACGTATGTGCACGCATGCCCGCGCGCTCAAGTGCATGCACACACGTGGGCAGTATCCTGGTAACTTGTGATTTTCCCTATCTGTGAATCGAGGTAGGGGAGCAGGCTTTCTCCTCCTCAAGGCAAGTTTCCCCCTGGGGACATGTAGAGCACACTTCTGTTTCAGCGAGGCTTTTCAGATGACGATCGACTTAGGTCATCTCTGCTTTTACTTTTCCTTCTCATTTGTTTAATTGTGAAAAAACTTAAAGGTACAGAAAAGTGGCAAGACTAGTACAGTGACCGCCTGGAATAATAATGTTTTGTTATACTCGCTTCACCTTTATGTGTAAATTATACGAACCAATTAAAAGTGCAGGCGTTATGGGGAATCACCCTTGAAACATGCAATTTGAGTCTCCTTGGAATAAAGGCATTCGCTTATGTAACCCCAACACTTTTTCACGCCTAAGAAAATTTAGAGTAATCCCTATTGCATAGACTGTTGTTGGGTGCCATCAAATGCGTTTCGACTCATAGCAACCCCATGTGACAGAGTAGAACTGCCCCACAGGGTTTTCTAGGCTGTAATATTTTAATATTTATAAGAGAAGATTGCCAGGTCTTTCTCCCGTGGAGCTGCTGACTGGGTTTTGATCCACCAACCTTCTGGTTAGCAGCCAAACACTTAACCATTGAGCCATTAAGACTCCTTATAGCACATAATATCTAGTCCATATTCAGATTTTCCCAGTTGGCCCCCAATGTCTTTATTAACTGTTTTGTTTTTTTAAAACTGGGATCTAGTCAATGTACAGGCATTGCAACTATTCTTGTATCTCTTTAGTCTGTTTTAGCCCTGAAAGATCTTCCATCGTTTCCTAATGACACTGATTTTCATGTTTTTAAACAAGATCAAGACCAATTGTTTCATACAATGGCCCACATCCTGGATTTATCTGATTATTTCCTTGTAATGGTATTCCACTTGTCCCTCTATCCCCTGGCAAACCAAACCCACTGCCGCTGAGTTGATTCTGACTCATAGTCACCCTGTAGGACAGAGTAGAACTGCCCCATAGGGTTTCCAAGGCTGTAAATCTTTACGGAAACAGACTGTCATAGCTTTCTCCCACGGAGCACCTGGATTCGAACTGCTGACCTTTTAAGTTAGGAGCTAAGCATTTAACTGTTGCGCTACCAGGGTTCCTTATCCCCTGGCACTTAGGTTCCAATGCTTGTTTAGATTCAAGCCTGTTTAAACACTTGCCAGGCGATGCTGGGTGCTGCTTAAAGCATCAGATCCAACCAGGTTGTCACACTGTTAGTGATGCTAAGTTTGATGAGTGGCTTAAATTGGCGATGCCAGATCTCTCCATTGAGTGGTATGTTTTCCCTTTGCAATTAGCACGTAATCTCTGGGGAGGTAATTTGGCACGGTGTGTGTATCTATTGATGATTCTTGCTTGAATTATTTCACTGGGCGTTGCAAAGTGGTAATTTTTCTAATTCAATCATTAGCTTGAATTACAATTCCTATTAAAAAAAAAGAAAGGAACTGTAATGACCAATTTTTAGAGAAAGAGCTTGGTGTAATAATCACCTGTAATGGTGGCAAGTAAATATTCCTCTTGAATATCGCTGCAGATTCACAGGTTTTTATTTAGTCAGTGTTTTACAGTTATAATAATTTTTTTTTTGATGCTGAAATTATCCCAAATTTGGCCAGGGAGGGCTCTTTCAAGGTGCCTTTTATGTGATTTGAACATGCCTCTTTGAGCCATGGAGTACTTCCTTTCTTGTACAGCAACTTTCCTTGGCTCGTCCATTCCTCCAGGGTTCCCTCATTTTCCTGGGAGTGGAGATTGGTATTTAGAACTCGAATCTTCACACCAGATGTTTACGTTGCAGCTGGGGTGTTGCTATTTTTTGGGCATTTCGGTGCACAGAATTAGTAAATATAAAAAAAAGAAAATCATGAGTTTATACTGATATTTCCACTTCAAAGTAAGATTTCAAGTTTTTTTTTTCCCTTAATGTTTTTTATTTTTTTTTTCTCTTACACTGAATATCTTGGTTCCTAATAATATTAATGTAAGATAGCTTCAAAATTATAATGTCTATTACGTGTTAATAATAAAATTTTGAGGAAAACATAGTCTTTTTTTGTTAGTTCATTTTTGCCCTTAGTATATAGTCCAGTAGTATGTACAGTCAGTGTTGTATTCAAAAGCCATATGAAATAATTCTTTTCTCTGTGAGTTTATGTTGCTAATTTGCTACTTTGTTTAGGTTCATTTTTGCTTAAAATCTACATTATTGAGGTATAATTTGCGTGTAGTAAAATGCACCCATTTTAAGTGTTTTGCCGCATATGTATACACCAGTGTAACCAGCACTACGATCAAGAGATAGAACTTGCCATCACCCCAAGAACTTTCCTTGTGTCCTTTGCAGTCAATCCCTTCCCCATTGACCCCCAGCCCTCAGGCAACCACTGATCTAGTTCTCCTCACTGTGGATTGGTTTTACCATTTCTAGCATTTCAAATTAATGAAATCATAGAATAGTACACCTTTATGTCTAGCTGCTTTTACTCAGCCTGATGTTTTTGAGAATCATAAATGTTGTTTATCTCTTCACCTGCTGATGAATTTTGAGGTTGTTTCCAGTTTTTGGCTATTATGAATAAAGCTGCTCTGAATATCTGTGCACAAGTCCGTATGTGGATACATGAACCCATTTCTCTTGGGTAAATACCCAATAGGAATGGGCTTGCTGAGTTCTGTGGTAAATATATATGTGTAATTTTATGAGTAATTGCCAAACTGTTTTCCAAAGTGTTGGTACTATTTTACATTCCCATGAATATTTTATGAGTGTTTCTGTTGTATCCCCTTCTCACCAACACTGTCAGTACTTTTCATGTTAGCCATTCTAATAGCTATGTGATTTTCATTTTATTGTTTTCCTTTTGGTTTTGATTCTCTGGATACATAAAGCATTTACTGGGTCAAAGCCAAAATTCTATGAAAAAATACACGTAATGGAAGTCTCAAATTTTTATTTTTCTCAACCTGTGATCAACGGTGTGGTTTAAATGATTGCAGAGTATATCGCGCACCTACTATGTGCTAGGTACTGTGGTACTGTGGTAGGCGCTGTGTAATGAGCAAAAATGGACATGGCTCCCACCTTCATAGAGTATACATATTAGCAAGGGGAGGTAGACACTGCTCAGACAACCTCACACACACAAAAAAACTCAGGCTTACAGCAGGTAACCTCTGCCGTGTGCTGTGTAGGCGAAGGAGAGGGCTCAGGCTGTCATATCTAGATCTTGCCATGGTTTCCCAAGGAAAAAAACATTGTTTACGTGTTCCCTCCCCTTCATACTTGTTGCAAAATATCTAAAGTGCTGTAACTCCAGGACCTGTAGAAACAGGCTAAACCCTGGGAAAGAAACCAACGCCCCACTCTGGGAACCCAGGTCTCTTAGGGAAGGTGTTGATGAGCTTTCACGTGACATTTGGCTTTAGATGAAGTCTTATATACAAGTTCCTTACAGAACCTGCGTGAAAGACACTTCGAGTGCCTTAAAAAAAAAAAAAAAGTAATGCGTGGTTTGTATGTAATTTGTTTAGAGCCCTTTTTTGTCTTTAACATTGTAGATACTGACACTGGATACGAATAGTGGTCTCTGTGATTAAAGAATATCAATGCATGTTATTTTAATCAGTGCTTTTTCTCCGCCTTTGTTATAGGGTTGCTGTGAGTCAGAATTGACTCAATGGCAGTGGGTTTGGTTAATGGGTATTATGTCCTGTAGGTTTGTTGGAGATTCTGTTTTTGCAAAGGAGACATCTCACAGTTTTTAGATTTGAGACTTTGGTTTATGTTATAATTAACTGAAGGTCATGCTGACCTAGTACAAAACGCCAATGGTCATCATGATGAGGCTGACCCATAAGTCTTAAATTCTTGGAAATTCTGATTTTATGTTGTTGTCATAACTAAATTCATATTCTGTAGTTAAGATGAATTCTGTAAAGTGTTTTAGATAAGGTATAGTTTTAACCTGCTGTTCTAAAAGCTGTATGGAGAAATTTGGGAACATTTTTGCCCTGTTTGCAATTTTTGTGTGTGGTTAAAGTGACTAAAGCATAATAGTAATCATTGATGACGATGTTATTAAAGAATTCTGCAGAGGACTTTTTAGTAACAACATGCTCTTCTAATACTCTAACCCTATTTTTGTGTTTTAAAGCTTATTTCCCTTTTTGAAGAAGATGAATTCTGCTCTTTCGAAGTATACAATATTGTAAATGACTATGGAAGTTATTGGTGGCTTCCCCTGAAACCCCCCGCAAGATCTCTATCCTCCCTGACTTGGAGAAATTGTAAGGGAATTCTTACGCATCCTGTGGCATGTAGAGTCCAAGAATGAATTCCGTTTTTTATCTAGTCAGTCATGGTCATGGCGGGTGACAGAGGCACCCTCAAACAATTAACTGAGGAGGTGTTAATAAAGCACTGGTTCACAGGGGTGGGGAGGGATGTGGAAAACCAGCCAGGGATGGTGCACTGTCTCTGGGGGTGAGAGGTAGGGTGCTGGCAGTACCAGAGCCTGAAGGGGCAAGGGAAAGTAGCAGGTACCAGAACCAGAAAAATTGGCTTATGGGCCTGACGGTGCTGTAGCCTTTGGTAGAGGGATGCATTTCACCTGTTGCAACCCCAACCCAGCAGAGAAGGAGCCAGAGGAATAAGTACCCTGATCTCACTCTCTTCCCACCTTCGCTTCAGTCGGCAGTGCTCACCTTGGTGCAACCAGACAGGAAGCCAGGTGGGCAAAGGAGCCTTTGATGCATCCACATTGTCTGTGAATGCAGGGTGGAGAAAGGTAGAGAGTGGCTCTGGGGGCAGGTGGACTATTTCCAGTGCTTATACGATACATAATATAGAAGTGGGGTGAGGGACCAACAACTGCTGTAGTGGTTCCCTTGTGCCTTGAATATCTGGTAGATTTTTGTGCTTACCCCTGACAGATATCCAAGTGAGTGAGGCTTAGGGCAGTCAAATGGATTACCGTGGGAGCTTTTTTTTTTTTTTTTTTTAATCTAAGCATTTTTCTTTAATTAAAAAACCTAAGCAGAACCCAAAACTCTTTTCAGCTGGCTTCCGATAAGTCTTCATTTTCAACCATTTGACAATTGCTTTCCCATCATTGGGAGATGGTATGAAATCAGAGGAGGTTCCTCCAAAAGAAAGAACCTCCCTTCCTTGAGGACCACCTTTAAGAACGAAGAGGACAGAGCCAGCTGTTCAGAGCAGTGAGCATCTTCACAAGTTCTTTTTGTGTAAAAGCCTCTTTGCGCTAGGTGACTCCTGAGTACTACCGTGCAGATTCGCCAAGGCTTAAATGGTCAGGGTAAGTTGTTTCTTTTGGACATGGTGACAGTGCTGCTTTCCATCCAAGAATATGTGGTAAGCTGTAATTTGTAGTTGTCCACAGCTTGTAGCTGCCTGTAGGACTGCCACCTGGGGTAAGAAAGTATTACTGTTACCTGATTATGGATGCTGTGTTTGGTTGTTATTTGGGGGAATAGCTCAACAATTGGAACACCCAAAGTAAAATGTATTTCTTTCCGTTGTCTTAAAAGATTGAAAACAGTTTATTCATCATTTCCTTCATTCGTTCTCTCTCTCCATCCCTCCCTTTCTTCCTTCTATCTGTATCTACACATACATGTATACGTATTATACACACATGTGCATGCATGCATATACTTATAAGTATACTTACTTATAAGTGCATACTACCAGAAATGTCAATAGATTCTCACTGTGGTGAGTGGATTCCACAGACCACACAGATCTTACCTCTGGAGTTGAGTGTAATTTAGGGCTGTGCTTGTTCTGCCAAACAAATGGGTGTCCAGAGTAGATAATTCCAGAGAACAGTGTCAGACTCCAGCTTTCTCTCGTCCATTTTAGAACATGCCTGTCAAACCAAAGCCCTTTTGCTGCTTATTCCCTTTATGATTTTCTCTACAGTAGCACACGATTTTAAGAACCTCCTTCTTGCCAGGTGAATTCAGAAACCTTTGGGTCCCACCTGTGTGGGGAGGATGTACACAAGTTGTCCCACCTTGTGGCGATTATCTTTGTTTTGATACAGTCCTATGTGAATGTTGGAACACTCTGAACCATACATATCTACTTGAGAAAGCAGGCTGGGTTTTCTCGCGGAAGCAATGTGTTTGGTGGAAAGACAGAGGCCACCCAGAATACCTGGCTTTGAATCTGGCTTTACCCATTGGTGAATGTGATCTACGGCAGACTCCTACCCTTTTGAACTCACCCCCCCCACTTTTTAAAAATTTATATCAAACCCAATGCTGTTGAGTTGGAATCGTGCGTATCAGAGTAGAACCGTGCTCCATAGGGTTTCCAATGGCTGAGTTTTTGAATGTGATGTAGGCTGCTAGGCCTTTCTTCCAAGGCACCTCTGAGCGGACTTCAATATTTAACCTTTTGGTTAGCAGCCAAGTGCATTAACTGTTTGTACCACTCAGGGACTCCTTTTAATTTATGTGTTTGTTAGGTGCCGTCGAGTTGGTTCTGACCCATAGTGACCCCACGTATAACAGAACAAAGTGCTGCCAGGTCCTGCCTGTGCCATCCTCATAATATGTTTGAGTCCGTTGTCACAGCCACTGTCAGTCCATCTTGTTGAGGGGCTGCTTCTTTTTCACTGACCTTGTACTTTACCAAGCATAATGTCCTACTCCAGGGACCAGTCCCTCCTAATAACATGTGCAGGGTAAGTGAGATGAAGTCTTGTCGTCCTCACTAAGGAGCATTCTGGCTGTACTTCTTCCAAGGCAGATTTTTGTTCATTCTTCTGGCAGCCCATGGTATATTGAATATTCTTTGCAGACACCATAATTGAAAGGCATCAATTCTTCTTTGGTCTTCCTTGTTCGTTGTCCAGCTTTTGCATGCATATGAGGTGACTGAAAATACCATGGGTTGGGTCAGGCGCTCCTGAGCCCTCTAAGTGACATCTTTCCTTTTTGATGCTTTAAAGAGGTCTTTTGCAGCAGATTTGCCCAGTGCAACACAGATGGAAGTTTGGTGTTTTGTCTGTAGATGGTTGATGTACCTGCAACACACGTATAAGGTCATAATAATGATAATAGTAACTTTTGGCTTTGATTTTTATCCAGAATGAATGATTAAATGAGTTTTCCCCATAAACAAAGTGTGTGTATATGTCATACACGTGCACGTGTGTCAGAACATTTGTGCACACATTTTGTTTAAGAATGCACATTCATTAGTACAGTGGCTGATCTAAAAATTATTCATGATTTGACTTGGAAATGTGTGATACAGGTTTTTGTTGCAGCTGGCTAACTATCTAGTGGTATTTGTCACGGACTCCTTTTGGTGGTGAGGCTTATAGGCTCCTGAGTCACTAACTGCTTGCATTCGACCTTAAGAAATTCGATAACTTATCTGAACCTCCATTGCCTTATCTGTAGATTAATAACACTACCTGCTTCATCTCTTTGTTGGGGGAGTTAAATGAGGTTATGCATGTAAAATGCTTAGGATTGCCCTTGGTGCATAGTCTGTTCTCAATTAATGTTAGTGGTTAATTGCTGCTGCCATCAGCGTCACCACCATCACCAGCATGTCCTGGTGGTGCAGTGGTTAAGACTTGACTGTTAACTGAAAAGACGGTGGTGTGAACCTACCAGCCGCCCTGTGGAAAGACCTGGCCATCTGCTCCCAGAAAGATTACAGCCTAGGAAACCCTATGGGACAGTTCTACTCTGTCATTTGTTGTTGTCGTTAGGTGCAGTCGAGTCAGTTCTGATTCATAGCGACCCTATGCGCAACAGAATGAAACATTGCCCAGTCCTGCGCCATCCTTACAATCGTTGTTATGCATGAGCTCATTGTTGCAGCCACTGTGTCAATCCACCTCGTTGAGCGTCTTCCTCTTTTCAGCTGACCCTGTACTCTGCCAGGAAACCCTGGTGGTGTAGTGGCTAAGTGGTACGGCTGCTAACCAAAGGGTCGGCAGTTCAAATCTGCCAGGCGCTCCTTGGAAACTCTATGGAGCAGTTCTACTCTGTCCTGTAGGGTTGCTATGAGTCGGAATCAACTCAATGGCACTGGGTTTGGTTTTTTCGTTTGTACTCTCCAAGCATGATGTCCTTCTCCAGGGACTGATCCCTCCTGACAACATGTCCAAAGTATGTAAGACGCAGTCTCACCATCCTTGCCTCTAAGGAGCATTCTGGTTGTACTTCTTCTAAGACATTTGTTCATTCTTTTGGCAGTCCATGGTATATTCAATATTTTTTGCCAACACCACAATTCAAAGGCATCAATTCTTCCTCAGTCTTCCTTATTCATTGTCCAGCTTTCACATGCATGTGATGTGATTGAAAATACCGTGGCTTGGGTCAGGCGTACCTTAGTCTTCAAGGTGACGTCTTTGCTCTTCGACACTTTAAAGAGGTCCTTTGCAGCAGATTTACCCAATGCAACGCGTCTTTTGATTTCTTGACTGCTGCTTCCATGGCTGTTGATTGTGGATCCAAGTAAAGTGAAATCCTTGACAACTTCAATCTTTTCTCCATTTATAGTGATGTTGCTCATTGGTCCAGTTGTGAGGATTTTTGTTTTCTTTATGTTGAGGTGCAACCCATACTGAAGGCTGTGGTCTTTGATCTTCATTAGTAAGTGCTCCAAGTCCTCTTCACTTTCAGCAAACAAGGCTGTGTCATCTGCATAACGCAGGTTGTTAATGAGTCTTCCTCCGATCTTGACGCCCTGTTCTTCTTCATATAGTCCAGCTTCTCGTATTATTTGCTCAGCATACAGATTGAATAGGTATGGTGAAAGAATACAACCCTGATGTACACCGTTCCAGACTTTAAACCAATTAGTATCCCCTTGTTCTGTCCAAACAACTGCCTCTTGATCTATGTAAAGGTTTCTCATGATCACAATTAAGTGTTCTGGAATTCCCATTCTTTGCAATGTTATCCATAATTTGTTATGATCACACAGTCTGTCATAGAGGGTTGTTATGAGTCAGAATCGACTCAATGTCTCACAACAACTACTATCGCTATTACTAACAGTGTTTGTGTATATCTTGAGTATGTTCAAGTTGAACTGACATTTTGGGCAGATGCCTCAGCAGTATACTGAATGAGTTAAAATTTTCTTGTGGATAAAATTTCCACAATCAAGGGCTGGCTGTTTCTGGTGACCTTAATGAATAATTGAAGCGCGGTCTGAGACTGTGGTTGTAAAGTATCTCAGTGCGTTCCTGGGCAGTATGCCGAACTTTCCTGTGCCTCCTGTCCCCTCTGGAGGGATAGTAATATTGGGTTTAAGAGTCCTTCCAGGGATACAGGTCAGGACCAGTGAAATGGTGGTCAAAGAGTACTTCTACACTGTCAGATGACGTGTGCTGTGGAAAACATTTGTTCAACCAGGGCTTTTTCCCACAGTGCCTTGTAATCAGCTAACTGTTAACCATTGGCAGAGTTCCTTTCCTTGGGCTCTCTTGATCTCTATCACGTCGCCCTGTGGAACTGTCAGTTATTAATCAACTGGATGGGCTGCTGGTTGACTCTCTTTGTGTTCTGCTGCCTCAGGTTGCAGTGAGTTCTCAGGTGAGCTGAGAAGTATCCAGAACCAGGTGTACTGTCCCAGGTGCCCTGTGTCTCTGTAAAGATCTTCTAGGTCTCCATGATGGGAGCCCAGGGTGAATCCCTGTGCTGAGCAATGTTTGCTTTCCTTTCCAGATGATCGCCATCGCATTATCACCAAAAATTAGCAAGTTGTGGGATAGGCATGTAAATATGAGGTCCGCAGTACTCACCTTTTTTGGGACCTCAAAGGAGCACAACTGCCAGGAAGGTGGGATGATGGAGTTGTGTACCAGTGTAATTTGCCTTTTAAATGCTCTGAGATAGGCACTGAGGAGACTAAGTGTGAGCACTGCTGGGAGGTTTTGGAAACAGACTGGCGGGCGGTGGCTGTCTAGACAGCTGCTGGGGCAGGTAGCTCGGGCTTCACTTGCTATATTTCTTGCGTGATTGTTGCTGCTATTTCTGGGGCCCTGGTCAGCCAGTCATTTTGAGTAGGCTCTGTTCCTTTAAGCTTTTCCTTTAGCCCTCTTACCCATTAATCTCAGAATCCATTCATTCTCTAGCTCTGTCTCCCTTTTCCACTCTCCCTTCTCCTCTATTTTTGTTTCCCTAGCACTTAACAGAGGGCAGTGATGGTTCAGTGGTAGAATTCTTACCTTCCATGTGGGAGACCCTGGTTTGATTCCTGGTCAATGTGCCTTATGTCAGTGGTGGCTTGAGTGATGTTGCTATGATGCTGAACAGGTTTTTAGCAGTGCTTCCAGACTAAGACAGACAAAAAAGAAAGACCTGGCAATCTACTTCTAAAAATCAGCCAGGGAGGGTTGCAGATTTATCTTCGTAGCATAATGCCGTAACATCTGGCATTCTGTCTGTGCTCAAACAGTGTTGAAAGGGTCTCCTTGCTGTTGGAATGCTAGAATTTAAAGGCATTATAAAGGCAATTTCTCCTTAAAAATGTTTTGATTGGTTACAGCAAGAGGCTGTGGCCAAAAGCTGGACTCACAAGCCAGGAAATCCTAGCCAGAGCCCCTTGTTGACCACCAGAAGAGTGGATAACTGGTCCCACGGCTGATGACCACTTAAAGAACAAATAAACAACCTAGCGTGCATGTTTTATTGAGTGGGAGGGTCTTTATGATCATCTTTTTTTTTTTTTTTTAAATAAAAGGCTGTAACTGTTAACAGGTCCAGGACATACACCCTGTAAACATAACTTCTATCTGGCCAGGTACATTCAGCATCAACTTTTAGTTATGGAAATAAGGTGATCAAATTATATGTGCCAATTAGATAAGATCATAGTGGAACACTTAAAAATAGATGAGTAACTGCTGACAGCGAGAAGATAAAGTGGCACTAGGTGGGCCAGTTGTAATCCAACCAAGGGTGCCTCTGTATTCCAAACCCATGTGTGCCTTTACGACCATCCGGGAAACATCATTGCGCTAATAATCATTTGCAGTATCTGAATCACCTTAAAGAAAGGAGAAGTACTAGACAGAGTGTAGGTTCCCTCCAGAGCTAGAAAGGCCTCTTATCCCCCCACCACCTTATAGAATTAATGTTTATAAAGTCCTTTGCTGGGTCTTGAACTTTTAAAATAACTGGGTGTTTATTTATGTCATGAATGGTAAATTTTACCTTCCCTCATATCTACTAGCTTTAAATCAGTTTGCCTTTTAAACTGAAAAAAAAAAAAAAAAGAAAAAGGCAATTTAATATATATATTTTTTATTCTACCATGCATCCTCTTTGTAATGTACTTATGCAGTTCCAACTTTAAGATTGTGGGTGTGATACAAACGATTGGTTAAAAAAAAAAGAATTCATCCACCTTCAGGACAACTTACTACGCCATCGCACGTTCCTGTTTCGTGTCAGGTGACATATAAAACCCTTTAGCTTTGCACAGCTTTGTTTTTATAAGAAAGTTATTAGCAGTTAAATGATCCATCTCTCCACCTCCCCTTCGTGTGCCTGTGTGTGTGCGTGGGTTGTGCTACACAATTCTTTGAATTCATGTGACCCTAGTAATTCAAGTGTTCAAAAGCGAGGTAGCATTACTAGCATGATGTTGTGCCATCCGGTCGATTCTGACCCACAGTGACCTTATAGGGCAGGGTAGAACTGCCCCACAGAGTTTCCAAGGCTGTAATCTTTACGGAAGCAGACTGCCACGCCTTTCTTCTGCAAAGCAGCTAGTGGGTTCAAACCATTGACCTTTCAGTTAGCAGCCAAGTGCTTAACTGTCGCACCACCAGGGCTCCTCATGACAGGTATTCCAAAAACCATTGAGTCACCAGGGCTCCTTATCACTGGTATTCCAAAAACCAAACCTATTGCCATGAAGTTGATTCCGACTCATAGTGACCTTATAGGTCAGAGTAGAACTGTCCCATAGGGTGTCCATGGCTGTAATCTTTACGGAAGCAAACTGCCACATCTTTCTTCCGAGGAGCACCTGGTGGGGGTTTGAACCACTGACCTTTCGATTAGCACCTGAGCACTTAACTACTGAGCCACTAGGGTGCCTGCATGACTGGCATTAGAAGGATATAAAATGACCAGCTTTTTATACTTTTTGTGCTTTTTGAGAGTGTTTGAAAAATTTAAAAAACCTCCGTGTCTGTATTGTCTTTCATCCTGTCTGTATAATACTGTGAGGTTTCATATGGGGGAGATTAATTACCCTTATTTGGTAAAGGCCCATAAAGGACAGATTAGGGAAGCTAATTTGGGAGGATCTCAAGATTTAGTTGGATAAGAACAGTGATTTTAAAGATGGAATATGGAGATATGTCACTGTGAGTGTGTGTGTGTGTGCGTGCGAGTGTGTTTCCCTTTCCTGTATTGGAACTCACCAGTGTAGAGTTTGACAGTATTTATAAGTAAATATATTTTGAGTGTTTGGATGATCATTTTGTTAGTGATTGCTGATAGTGCACCAGCCCTTGACTGCTTTGGCAGTTGGGGAACAATGGTCTAGAGAGCACAAAAAATAACTCATTTCAACCTAAACGCTTGCTAGACCTGGCAGCCTTTGTAAAATGACTTCAGTTTTGCATGCCCTATAGCCGTCCCGTGTGGAAATCACACTAAGGGAGGATGGTGGACAGAAGAAAGTGACGGGGCTGTATCAGATACAGAGTAATTGATAAAAGATTCCTTCAAAGGAAAAACCAGTACAGACCAGGTGACCAGCTGATGCTGACTCATGGAGACCCCATGTGTTTCAGAGTACAACTGTGCTCTGTAGGATTTTCAGTGGCCGATTTTTTGGAAGTAGATCACCAGGCCTTTGCTCTGAGGTGACGTTGGGTGAACTTAAACCTCCAACCTTTTAGTTAACGGCCTTGCACTTTAACTGTGCGTACCACCCAGGGACTTCTACACAGCATAAGCCCTGGTAAGCACTGATAAACTCAGGCTCCTTTCCCAGTGCCCTCCCTCCACTGGATTCTGCTGCAGGAGTGCTCTCCTAGAGAGCAATTTGGGTTTAGGCAAATCTTGGGGTTTTATCGGTTTTATTGTGGCATTAGTGCAAGGCAATTGTTGATTCTTCCCCTTTAAGTTGACTGTTCCCCCAGCACACACACCTGTTGACTTCCGGTCTATAGAGATGAAGCGTTTCCAAGAGTAGATATGATGACCTTGTGCCTGGAGAGAATCCTCCCCGCCACCCCCGGCCCCTGCGTCCCCTCCCCCATGCCCATGGATACTCATGAATGCAGGGAGCGTGGTGCACCTGTAAAGAGCTGTGGCCAGTACACTCATCACAGAGCTCGTGTTTCGGGGTGTTGTACAAGTGACACATTCATCATGATTTCCATCTTTATAGCTTTTAAAACACGCCTATAAAATATTGCAAGAATATTGCAGGAGTGGAGGCGATTTCCGTATCTGATATTCAGAGGACGCATTGTTAGTGGATTTGAAAGATTTCGAGGCTGTGATTGTGAGGGACTCGTTTCCAGCCCTTGGCCTCCTGATGCCAGCAAGCTGGAGTTGTCCAAGATGTGTTGGAGCCTATCCTCCCTGCCTGCAGGGGCCACTCACCAGGAGCTGGGGCTAGGCTGGGCCAGGCAGGGTCTTGAGAGAAAAATTCCTGCATGAATGGGGGTATTTTAATCCCTGGGTGGTGGAAACATTTAATGTGCTCAGCTGCTAAACAAAAAGTTGGTGGTTTGAGTCCAGGCTTTTCCGTCCCTTCTGCTTTTGTAAAAACTATTGGCGAGCAAGGCAGGGCATTTAAAACACTGTTAACAGTGGGTAGGGAACTCTTAAATGTCCAATGTCTTTTTTTTTTTTTTTTTTAAATCTTTAACTTCTGGAGTAGTTTGTCTGTTGTATTTGGGGAAATGAATAATCTTCTATTTGGAACAAAACTCTTGGTGCTCAGTTTTGGCTTTTCTTCCTCTCTCTTCTGCCCTCTTGCCTGTACTTGGCTAGTTCATTAGATCATTTTCTTAATAAAAAAACCAAAACCAAACCCATTTCCATTGGGTAGAACTGCCCTGTACGGTTTCTAAGGAGCAACTGATGGATTCAACCTGCTGGCCTTTTGGTTAGCACTCATAGCTGTTAACCACTGTGCCACCAGGGCTCCTATTTTCTTAATACTTTTGAAGTTTTAGAATGCCACCTGATGTCTTTAGCTATAGATCTTAGAATTTTAGAGCAGAAGGCCTTTAGGAATGGCTGCTAACCAAAAGGTTGGCAGTTCAAATCGACTAGCCACTCCTTGGAAACCCTATGGGGTGGTTGTGCTGTGCCCTGTAGGGTCACTATGAGTCGGAATCAACTCAATGGCATACAACAACAACTCTTGTTGAAATATTTTGTTCTGGTTCTCCCTCGTGTGTTTTGAAGTTGAGGTGGATACTTGACCATGTCACAGCAATTTGTTAGAATAATTTTTCTCTATCCTATCAGTTTTTTCTTGTGTTAGCCAACATCTCCTGTGACTTTCTTTAGCAGAAAAGTGAATTCAGTTTATTAAATGCCTTTTACATTGTGAGTATGGTGTTAGGTAATATATACTTTATCTCATTTATGTTCTAACATGACTTTTGGAGAAGGTAGTGGTACCTCTAACGTACAAATGAAAAAGGACAAGTGGCTTATCTCTGGTAACATAGCCAGCCTGGAGTGTAGACAGGAACCATACAGAGCAATCCCCTTATTGCTTGGGAGCTGTATGTGGGGGTGCCTTCTGGAATGTTCCCTGAGAGAGCCCTGCACTGCTTCTGGCCCCTCTCATTGGCACACTGACATGGATTAGTTTGTATTATTTACCCCTCAGCATCTTGAAAGGCATAGAGTGCATGAGTCTAAGGGAGCAAAGCTCCATACAGGTGGTTGGGTGGGAAGGTAAGTGGAGGTGCAGTGAGGATTCTGGTGGTGCATAGGCCCAGGTGGGAGGTGGAGGGGCTGCCCTGAGAGGAGTGTGACACTGAATGGGTCCACAGGGGGAGCTGGTGTGAGACCTGTAGGGGGATGTGCATTTTTTGTATTGTTATAAAAGTGTATATATAACAACAACTAAACACTTCGAGGGACAGAGTAGCAGGGGCAGGGATCTGGGGACCATGGTTTCAGGGAACATCTAGGTCAATTGGCATAACAAAGTGAATTAAGAAACATTCTGCATCCTACTTTGGTGAGCGGTGTCTAGGGTCTTAAAAGCTAGCAAGCGGCCATCTAATATGCATCGATTGGTCTCAACCCACCTGGAGCAAAGGAGACTGAAGAACATCAAAGACACAAGGAAACTATGAGGCCAAGAGACAGAGAGGGCCACATAAACCAGAGACTCCATCAGCCTGAGACCAGAAGAACTAGATGGTGCCCAGCTACCACCAATGACTGCCCTGACAGGAAACACAACAGAATTCCTGATGGAGGAGGAGAAAAGTGGGATGTAGACCTCAAATTCTCATAAAAAGACCAGACTTAATGGTCTGACCGAGACTGGAGGGACCCCAGATGTCATGGCCTGTGGACTCTGTTAGCCCAAAACTAAAACCATTCCCAAAGCCAAGTCTTCAGACAAAGATTAGACTGGACTAAAGACATAAAATGATACTAGTGAGCACTGTGCTCCTTGGCTCAAGTAGACACATGAGACTATGTGGGCAGCTCCTGTCTGGAAGAGAGATGAGAAGGCACAGGGGGAACACGAGCTGGTTGAATGGACACAGGAAATACAGAGTGGAGAGGAGGAGTGTGCTGTCACATTGCAGGAAGAGCAACTATGGTCAGATAACAATGTGTGAATAAGTTTTTATACGAGAAACTGACTTGAATTGTAAACTTTCACTTGAAGCACGATAAAAAACAAGTGTATCTAACAGTGTTTGCTAGTATACCATTTTTCGCATGTATAATTTAGCGACATAAACTACATCAGTCATGTTGTGCAACCCTCTCACCAGTATCCATCACCAGATTTCTGTCACCATAAACAAAAATTCAGTGCTTCCTAAACAATGACCCCTCTTTCCTCCACACTATCTGGCCCCTAACAACCACTGATAAACTTTAGTCTCTGTACATTTGCCTGTTCTAGATAGTTCATAGATGTGGGATCATACAGTAGTTGTCCTTTTGCGATTGACTTACATCACTCAGCTTGATATTTTCAAAGCTCTGAGGGATGTGTACTTTCAACAGCCCCCTCCCTATCTTTTTCCTCCTTCAGCAGGTTGTGCAGTTCTTTCCAAATACTTGTTTGCTGTTTGCCTTCCTTCTGAGGGTCTGCACCCTGAGGAAGTAGACCCTGCCTTCATGTCCAGGTGCCTTACTCAGTGCCTTTGCAAGTGACTGGCTGCAAAATGAGGCCCAAAGGGGCGTTCTTTGTTTAGGCCCATGGTGGGGTGAGTGGATTGGAACTGTTGAGGTCTGGATTCGGGCCTTTTCTGGGGGTCAAGGATGAGTTTTGTGGGAATGGGGGAACCTGAGTCTCTGAGAGGATCCGCGCCATGTACCCCTCTCAGGATCTCTCCCTCACTGTCTCCTTACTTCCACTCTTCCCTCAGGACCCACCTCCCCTCCCAGCACCCCACTTCCTGTCTCCTCTCTCTTTCTCTCTAAGGCCAGGTTGGCCCTGAGGAGCTTGAGTAGGAGCTGGGTCCAGAGTAGAGGAAAAAGGGGTGGGGTCAGAACCACAGGGCTGGTGGGAGTGGGGGCCTGCACCAGGGTGCTCTCCGGGAATTAGCTAGTTTCCGTAGTGGAACAAGCACGTTGTTTTCAGAGTTTTCTTTCCAGGAGAAGACTTTAAATCTCCCCTTCCAGATCCTGGAAAACTTCTTGTAAGTGGGGCAGAATGGCAACTTGGTGAAAAATGTCAACTTTAGAACCCCTTCCTTATAAAGCTACTGTTTTTTGGTGAGAAAACCCAAAACCAAACTCATTGATGTTGAGTTGATTCCAACTCATAGCGACCCTACAGGACAGAGTAGAACTGCCCACAGTTTCCAAGGAGCCCCTGTTGGATTTGAACTGCCGACCTTTTGGTTAGCGGACGTGGGTCTTAACTACTACGCCACCAGGGTTTCCTTTGGTGAGAAGGGAGAGACAGTATCAGTTATGATTTCCAGTTTAACCCAAGGATCCCCAGTGGCCAGAGGCCCAACCCTTCCAGACAGGGAGAGCTTGGTGTTCATGAGTCCCCTCCCTTACCTAGGGCCAGCTCCTTCTGCCCAACAACTCCATCCACTCTAGCTCCAGTCTCTCATTAGGCTTTTCCACCCACTCTGCTCAGTGTAGTGTGGAGGGCAGGAGGAAGGCAGCAAGTTGTACACTCTTGAGGATGGGGACCACCTGGGGTAGCACTGGGCCACCACACTGCCCTGGGCACCCAGGGGGTCTTGATACACAAAGAAGAGACTCAAAGCCACCTGCTTCCTCAAGGCCACATATCCCTCCAGGTGTCACTCCAGTAGCCTGTTCTTTGTTCTGTTTCAGTCTTTCCATTTCCACCTCCGTCTTAGGCATCTGATAAAAAATGCTTCCTTTGGACCAAGGAAAGTAACATCATCAATGAAAACAAATAGCTGAACAAGGTTATTATTATTTTTTTTTTTTTGGCTGAAACTTGCACAATTTCACCGTTTGACAAATACCTGCTCCATAATGACAAAAAGTAATACTTGTTGTTACTATGGGCCAAGCACTGTATTATCTCATTTAGTCCTTACAACGATCCTATGAAGCAGATATTTCTTATATCACTTCTAGTTCAGAAATGAGAAAATGGAAGCTTCGAGCAGTTAGTAACTTGCCCAAGGTCACACAGCTGGGAAATCGAAATAAGACTTGGAGCCAGATCTTTTCGACTCCAAGGTTCATGCCAACAAAGTAAGGGCTGCCCTCTGGAAGCACAGTCGTGAGTTTCTCACTGACCTTACAGATATGGAGTACTGCCCTAACAGAAAAAAACGGCAGTGGTGGGAAGCTGAAAAGGAGATGGAGAAATGAAGGCTGATGTATATCAATTAATCTGTAATAAATAACACATTGCTCAGAGATACCCAAAGCATAGAATTACGTGTTTGGAGGATGATTTAGTCTGACTACTTAATTTATAGATGAGGAAACTGAGAACCAGAGAAGGGGAGTGAGCTGCAAATACTCATGGTGATTTCAGAAAGCAATGATACTGGCTTCAGCTGGACAAATAATACATGTACCTATTATTAACGGGCACGCTTATTACAGTCTGTGTCTACACCTTTCTGTACCCTGAACTTCCTCCTTCCTGCCTTGGAGCATGTGACTTGGATCACCGTCCACATCCCTCTTTCCAATCCCACAGGACCCAGCCCAACTCTCTTAGTCCCTGAAGACCTTTACTTGGTTTCTTAAGCTTCCAGAACTACAGAGTATTAAGCTACAGCCCAGGTTCAAAGTATAGAAGCTGTAGGGAGGGATCAACAAATTATAGACTGCTGGCCAAACCAAGCCTGCCACCTGTTTTTATAAAGTTTTGTTGGAATTCTGCCGTGTTCATTTGTTTGCGGCTGCTTTAAAGGCCTGGCAGTCTACTTCTGAAAGATCACAGCCACTGAAAACCCTACAGAGTACAGTTCTACTCTGAAACACATGGGGTTGCCCTGAGTCGAAATTGACTCCATGGCAACTTTTTTTTTTATTGTCTGCTTTGGGGCTACAATGGCAGAGTTGAGTACTTGCCACAGAGATGGTATGGCCCGCCAAGACTGAAATAGTTACCCTCTGGCCCTTTACAAATACGTTTATTGACTCCTCTCATAGAAGAGCCAGTCGCTGTCAGACCTCTAAAGCCGGACCACCTCAAATCTACCCTTCCACATTCCTGAGCTTCTGCTGTTAAGGTTGGGCTCAGTGAGAGTAAGCAGAGGAAAGAGAGGTGACTTATGGTCAGCAAGTTTTTTCAGGTACCTTCATCGGTAACTCTTAATACAGACACCTCAAAGATTGTTTATTCAGATAAGCTCTGCATTTTCCCCTAGTCAGTCTTCAGACTACTCAGTTGCTCAAATCAAACATTTATTTTGTGTGTTCTTTACCTGCCACGTCTAATCCATCACCAGGCCCCATTAGTTTTCCAGAATACACCCTGAAGCTGTCCTCCTCTCTCCATCTCCATCCCTCCCCACCAACCCCAGTCCAGGCCCCATGGTCATCTTGGGCCTGGACTGCTGCGGGGGCCCAGCACTGATCTCTGCTGGTTCTGTTGCCATACCAACCCATCTGTTCTTCACACAGGGGCAAACTCCTCTCTTCTAACTTATCACTCTCTTTATTTCCTTCTTATCAGTTCTTATAGTCTGTCCTGTTCTTGCTTACTTATTGTTATGCAAATAATGTGCCTGTTCTACGTTTTCTTTTGCCAACTGTGCCCTCTTTTGTGAGGTATTTTCGTAAGCGCTCTATGCTAATTTTCCTACTGCAACTAGTAAAAAAGTTAGCATATTACGTTTACAAAAATACCTGGGGTGGGGGAGGATGTGGTTAGCAAAAAAGAAAATGGACTTATCCCTCAAAAGTGGTGAGAAGAAAAAAAGTGTCCTAAGCCAGTGTTTACAATGCATGCTTTTTTGACTGAGATTCTTAGTAAGAAGTGTATTTTACCTTCTGATCCAGTGTTGTTGTTAGATGTTGTTGACTCGGTTCCAACTCATAGTGACCCTTTCTACAACAGAACAAAATGCTGCCAGGTCTTGTGCCATTGTCACAGTCATTGCTATGTTGCAGCCATTGTTGCAGCCACTGTCAGTCTATCTCATTGAGGGTCTTCCTCTTTATTGCTAATCCTCTCCTTTACCAAATATGATGTCCTTCTCCAGGGACTGGTCCCTCCTTATAACATGTCCAAAGCGCTTGAGATGAAGTCTCACCATCCTTGCTTCTAAGGAGCATTCTGGCTGTACTTCCAGACAAATTTGTTCGTTCTTCTGACAGTCCACAGCCTATTCAGTATTCTTTGCCAACACCACAATTCAAAGATGTCAATTCTTTGGTCTTCCTCATTCATTGTTCAGCTTTTGTGCCTGGCTTGGGTCAGGCACACCTTAGTCCTTAAAGTGACATTTTTGGTTTTGAACACTTTATAAGAGGTCTTTTGCAGCAGATTTGCCCAGTGCATTGTCATTTGACGTCTTGACTATTGCTTCCATGGGCATTGATGTGGATCCAAGTAAAATGAAATTCCTGACAACTTCAATATTTTCTCTGTTTATCATGATATTGCCTGTTGGTCCAGTTGTGAGGATTTTTGTTTTCTTTATTGAGGTCTAATCCATACTGAAGGCTGTAGTCGTAGATCTTCAAGTCCTCTGCACTTTGAGCAAGCAAGGTTGTGTCATCTGCATAAGGCAGGTTGTTAATGAGACTTCCAGCAACCTTGATGCCACATTTTTCTTCATATAGTTCAGCTTCTCGGATTATTTGCTCCGCATACAGATGGAGTAAGTATGGTGAAAGGATACAACTCTGACACACACCTTCCTGATTTTAAACCGACTGCCTCTTGGTCTGTGTACAGGTTCCAAATGAGCACAATTAAGTCTTCTGAAATTCTCATTCTTTGAAATGTTAACCATAATTTGTTACGATCCACAGAGTTGAATGCCTTTGCATAGTCAATAAAACACAGGTAAACATCTTTCTGGTATTCTCTGCTTTCAGCCAAGATCCATCTGACATCAGCAATGTCCTTGTCGTCGTCTGAATCTGGCTTGAATTTCTGGCAGTTCCCTGTCCCATGTAATGCTGCAACCACTTTTGAATAACCTTTAGCAAAACTTCACTTGCGTGTAATATTAATGACATCGTTTGATAATTTCCGCATTCTGTTGGATCACCTTTCTTTGGAATGGGAACAAATATGGATCTCTTCCAGTTGGTTGGCCAGGTATCTGTCTTTCAGATTTCTTGAAATGGATAGTCTGTCAATTCCTGGAGCCTTGTTTTTCACCAGTGCCTTCAGTGCTGCTTGGGCCTCTTCCTTCAGTACCATCCATTTTTCTTTTTTTAATTTAATTTTTATTGTGCTTTAAGGGAAAGTTTACAGATCAAGTCAGTCTCTCACACGAAAACTTATATACACCTTGCTACATACTCCAAATTGCTCTCCCCCTAATGAGACAGCCCGCTCCCTCCCTCCACTCTCTCTTTTCGTGTCCATTTCGCCAGCTTCTAACCCCTTTTACCCTCTCATCTCCCCTCCAGGGAGGAGATGCCAACGTAGTCTCAAGTGTCTGCCTGATCCAAGAAGTTCACTCCTGACCAGCATCTCTCTCCATCCCATTGTCCAGTCCAATCCCTATCTGAAGAGTTGGCTTTGGGAATGGTTCCTGTCTTGGGCCAACAGAAGGTCTGGGGGCCATGACCACCGGGGTCCTTCTAGTGTCAGATAGACCATTAAGTCTGGTCTTTTTAGGAGAATTTGGGATCTGCTCCCTCGGATTCTCTGTTGTGGTCCCTGTCAGGACAGTCATCGGTTGTAGCCGGGTACCATCTAGCTCTTCTGGTCTCAGGCTGATGTAGTCTGTGGTTTATGTGGCCCTTTCTGTCTGTTAGGCTCGTAATTACCTTGTATCCTTGGTGTTCTTCAGTCTCCTTTGATCCAGGTGGGTTAAGACCAATTGATGCATCTCAGATGGCCGCTTGCTAGCGTTTAAGATCCTAGACACCTCTCTCCAAGGTGGGATGCAGAATGTTTTCTTAATAGATTTTATTATGCCAATTGACTTAGGTGTCCCCCGAAACCATGGTCCCCAAACCCCCGCCCCTGCTACGCTGGCCTTCGAAGCATTCATTTTATACTGGAAACTTCTTTGCTTTGGGTTTAGTCCAGTTATGCTGACCTCACCTGTATTGTGTGTTGTCTTTCCCGTCACCTAAAGTAGTTCTTCTCTGCTATCTAATTAGTGGGAAGCTCTGGTGGTGTAGTGGTTAAGTGCTACGACTGCTAACCAAAAGGTCAGCAGTCCGAATCCTCTAGGTGCTCCTTGGAAACTCTATGGGGCAGTTCTACTCTGCCTTATAGAGTTGCTATGAGTCGGAATCGATTTGACAGCAACGAGTTTGTTTTTAAATGCTTTAGAACAGGGGTCAGAAAACTTTTTCTGTGTGGAGTCTCTGTGGTAACTACTCAGCTGTGCCCCTGTAGCATAAAAGTAGCCATAGGGTCGCTACGAGTCGGAATCGACTTGACGGCAGTGGGTTTGGTTTTTTTTGTTTATCTAATTGGTGAATACCCCTCTCCCACCCTCCCTTCCTCCCCGCTCTCGTAACCATCAAAGAATATTCTCCTCTCTGTTTAAACTATTTCTTGAGTTCTTATAATAGTGGTCTTATACAATATTTGTCCTTTTGCAACTGACTAATTTCACTCAGCATAATGCCTTCCAGATTCGTCCATGGTATGAAATGTTTCACAGATTTGTCACTATTCTTTATCGATGCGTAGTATTCCATTGTGTGAATATACCACAATTTATTTATCCATTCATCTGTTGATGGGCACCTTGGTTGCTTCCATCTTTTTGCTATTGTAAACAGTGCTTCAGTGAACATAGGTGTGCATATATTTGTTCATGTAAAGGCTCTTATTTTTCTAGGATATATTTCAAAGAGTGGGATTGCTGGATTGTATGGTAGTTCTATTTCTAGCTTTTTAAGGAACCGCCAAATCGATTTCCAAAGTGGTTGTACCATTTTACATTCCCACCAGCAGTATATAAGTGTCCCAGTCTCTCCACAGCCTCTCCAACATTTATTGTTTTGTGTTTTTTGGATTAATGCCAACCTTGTTGGAGTGAGATGAAATCTCATTGTTTTGATTTGCATTTCTCTAGTGGCTAATAATCGTGAGCATTCCCTCATGTATCTGTTAGCTACCTGAATGTCTTCTTTAGTGAAGTGTCTGTTCATATCCTTTGCCCATTTTTTTAATTGGGTTATTTGTCTTTTTGCAGTTGAGTTTTTGCAGTATCATGTAGATTTTAGAGGTCAGGCGCTGATCGGAAATGTCAGCTAAAAACTCTTTCCCAGTCTGTAGGTAATCTTTTTATTCTTTTGGTGAACTCTTTGGAAGTACCATCCATTCTTGATCATATGCTACCTTCTGGAATGGTTGAACATTAACTAACTCTTTTTGGTGCATTGACTCTGCTATATTCCTTCCATCTTCTTTTGTTGCTTCCTGAGTCGTTCAGTATTCTGCCCATAGAATCCTTCAGTATTGCAACTCGAGACTTGAATTTTTTCTTCAGTTCTTTCAGCTTGAGAAATGCCAAGTGTATTCTTCCCTTTTGGTTTTCTAACTCCAGGTCTTTGCACATTTCATTATAATACTTTGTCTTCTCGAGCTGCCCTTTGAAATTTTCTGTTCAACTCTTCATCATTTGTTCCATTCGCTGTAGCTGCTCTGCATTGAGGAGCAAGTTTCGGAGTCTCTTCTGACATCCATTTGGTCTTTTTTTCTTTCCTGTCTTTTTAATAACCTTTTGCTTTCTTTATGTATGATGTCCTTGATGTCATCCCACACCTTCTCTGGTCTCTGATCAAAGACACATGTACATATACATACACACATACAATTTTCACAAAATACAACTTTTTTACGGTAATTTTGTATCCTGATATTGTATATTCTGTTCTATTCAATTCCATTTCATTCGATTGATACAAAGCTCTTTGTGACCTGTTAAATGGATTTCATGACCCATGAATGTATCATGGCTCATGTCTTGAAAAAAAAAAGGAATGTTTAAAATACGGCACTTGTTCCCAAGGAACTCACAACCCAAATGTGAAGACTTGATGTAGTGTGGACTGATAGGGCTGCAGTACTGGTCCAGAAGGGTTAGGGGAATATGGGAGATTAATGAGCCTGCAGAGACCACTACTCCATCTAGATGTCTTAGGAAATTACCGTTACCTTTAGAAGTTAGATGTAATTTAATTGTTAATGCTTAACGTTTTTTTTTTTCAACCTTTCTCAGAAGTCAGTTTTTTCTAGAATATAGAGTCTTCTTGTGTACCGGTGCTTTTACCACTAACAGGTTGTTCTCTATTATCTCCAGGTGCAGTTTAATTAAAAAAAAAACAAGACCTCATCCATACTTTTTACTCATTTTTTTCCTGCTATTTTACAGTAGTTTTTTCTGATATGTGTATTTTTAACATAAAAATGCGTCTTATTGGTGAAGATCTCTCTTCCTTTATTATTTAGAATTTCTTAACATCTGATGGTGTATGGCCCTCCCTGTTATTTCTGTTAAAAAAAAAAATCCATATTCTTGTCTTCTGACGTGATACAGATATTTCTGTAAAAGCTCTGACTCTCGAACTTATTACACACCTAGAATTGAGTTACATCCTCCTCTCCTCTGTTAGGGGGACATGAAATGTCATTTTTCCCGGCCTAAGAAACTTGAACATTCTATCCTTTGCGTATTTCCGTTTTTAAATTTTTCAAGTAAGCCTTTTTACTTTTCTGAACTGTTACATGAAACCAAAGAAAACACTTAAAAATGAGATGCAGCGCCACCTCCTTGCATGCTCCTGCCAAGCTCTGCACAGAACTCTCCAGTGCATAGCCATTGGCGGGATGGACAGTGTTCCCATGGGTGTGTCCTCAAGGTTTTTTTTTTTTTTTTTGTCTTTTTTCTCTTTGTAATGCCCGCAATTCAAAGTACAGGCTGTAATGAAATTAGTCTCTGGTTTATAAAAGCTTATCTATGATTCCAGACATTTATTATTCTAAAATGCAGAGCTGTGGCTGGTAGGAGCCATTTGTTATGATCCAAAGCCTGGGAAAACATCTCTGATTAATGAATGTTGTGGAGTCCCTGGGTGGTGCAAACAGTTAACATGCTCGGCTGTTAACTGATAGGTTGCAGGTTAGAGTCCACCCAAAGACGCCTTGGAAGAAAAGCCTGGTAACCTACTTCTGAAAAATCATCCATTGAAATCAACTTGATGGCCATTGGTAACGAATGTTGTGATAAACCCAAACAAGCCAAACCCAGTGCCATCAAGTCGATTCCGAATATTGTGATACCATCGTACATACTGACCAAGATTGTAATCCAACCTCTGCCTGATGATCACTGTGCAAAGACCTGAGAAAAGGAAAACTTCTAGCAGCTAGGTTGTTACAAGCCTGTGATGCAGGCTCTTGAGTAAGGAAGAAGTTACAGTGGAGGGTGTATGGGGTGTGGGGGACATAGAATACGGAACTGATGAAAACAAAAGGGCATCTAAGAGTGTAGAAAAGGTCTTCTAAGTGAATTTGCTAAGCCAGGACCAACAGCACACAGACATCGGCTGCCATTTTGCTCCGTGCTTGCCACTTCAGTTCGCTGGAGGCCCTTGCGGTGGAGTTTAATGCTGCTTTTATGTAATTCTTTTATAAGTTTCCTGAAGCTTTGGGAAAATCAGATTTGGTTTAATGAAAGACATTGTATGGTCATCTACATTGGGTGTCTTAGAAAGGCGACGGCTTGTAGGTAGCATCACTGTTCTGGGTGCTTTCAATCACACTGTCTCTGGGTCTTGCTCAGTGTCTAAGGGGCCTGTGTTTTACCAGTGAGGCAGCTAAGACTTTCTGTGACACTACGATTTGTGCACCTCATATGCAGCCACCACCCGTCTGTCAGTGGAGATGTGTGTGTTACTATGATGCTAAACTGGTTTCAGCAGAGCTTCCAAATTTAAGACGGGCTAGGAGACTCTTTGGAAAATCAGCCAGTGAAAACGTATGGGTCACAATGGTTCGATCCACAGCCAACCATGGGGATAGTGCAGGACAGGGCAGCGTTTTGTTCCATTGTGCGTGGCATGAGTCAGGGCTGACTGAGGGCAGCTAACAATAACACATAGGAAAGGGCTGTTTTCCTCAGAGCTTCTGTTCTTTGCAGTACACCGCCTGCCCCTTTGCACCTGGACTGGTTACCTTATAAACCGTGCTGCACAATCCTCCAGTTCCATTCCGCTTAGTTTTTAAATAGTAATATAGTGCATCAACAAATACTTAGGTCAGGATTTGAAAAACCACATCCTTGGCTGCTGCTTCTTTCCCTAAGAGGGTCAGTTGACCTTCATTTCTTTGTCATATTTTTATTTGGTGAAAGATGAAATGGCCCCACCCTGAAAGCCGCCTTGGTGCAAACAAAAGCCATTAGGTTCCCAGGACTGAGCTAATCTCATTACAGAAATGAGAGGGTTGCCATGGGGCCACAGTCCGCTCACGGAGCTTAGACCTCTGGCTGGTTTGGAGCCATGGGTTCAAGGGAATCAGAAAGAGGGGTCCACCTGGCAGAGGATTCCACATGGATCCTTTGGTGGAGCCAGGCCAGGACCCTTACTCTGGAGGCGCTTACTCCTTTTGTGGTTTTGTTTTATGTTATCCAAATATGGTTGTTACTCGTCTCCACCCCCTTGCCTCTCCACTCCCTCTTAGAATTTGGCTTTCTTCTAAAAAGCGTGCTGCACACCCTTTTTTCCAAAAGGAAAAGACGGAGTCCTAGGGTGGGTTATTTGGTGGCCTGCCTGCTTGACTTGGAAAGTCTCATCAGCCTCCTGAACTATTCTGGGCTTGAAAATGTATGTATGGAAAGAATGGCCATGTGAGGATGTTAGATTTTCCAAGTTGAAATCTTTTGTTTCTTTAAACATCTGGGTGATTAAACTGGGAACTTTGATGCCTCGCATGGAAAGGTCAGCCTGACTTGGACTTTTGTCAGTGCCCAGGCCTGCACTGGAGGTAGGTGACTGGGTGGTCAGAGGTTCCAGGCACTGAACATGGCTTTGAGCAATTCCCATACTCTCAGTGCACCAGAAAGAGTTCCTTCTAGTTGCACTGCTTGCTTATAATGTTGGTAGTGAAGTGTTTCAGAGGAACGCTGATGGCGCAACAGGTAAGCACTTGGCTCTGAAAGGTTGTTGGTTCAAACCCATCCAGCAGCTCCGTGGGAGAAAGACCTTATGATCTGTTCCTATAAAAATTTCAGCTTAGAAAACCCTGTGGGGCAGCTCTACTCTGTCACATGGAGTCGCTGTGAGTTGAAAATGACTCGATGGCACCTAACAACAACAAAGTGTTATAGTGGGCTCTGTGAATAAGGTGAGAGTCCCTAGGTGGTGCAAACCCCTCATGAACTCAGCTGCTAAAGGTTGGGGGTTCGAGTTCACCTGGAGACACCTCAGAAGAAAGGCCTGGCAATCTACTTCCAAAAAAATCAGCCATTGTAAACCTTATGGAGCACAGTTCTACTCTGACACACATGGGATCGCCATGAGTTGGAGTTGATTTGACACAACTGTTGGGGGGTGTGTGTGTGTGTGTGAAGAAGGTTATCATTGCCAAATAACCATTTCGTGAACTGATGACTGAAATACAAAATCTTTAAAGCTTCTTTGGAGATTTTGGAGCCCTGGTGGCACAGTGGTTAAGAGCTTGGCTGCTAACCAAAAGGTATATTTTGCCCTGTAGGGTTGTTATGAGCCAGAATTGACTCGACGGCAACAGGTTTGGTTTAGAGATTTTAGGAATTAAGTATTTTTAGTTTCCTTCAGAGGGATTTTCTTGGCCTTTGTCTCCCCCCACCCATAGTTAAACAGTTTTATTGTTTGCTTTCTAAATGTCGGGGAACAGCGTCAGTCTTTCTGTACTACAGTAATTCTGAAAGTAAAGGAGTCAGTTGGCTGAGAGCAGGGGTGGGCGAGGGTTTGTGTATTTTAACTTCGTTTCTCTCCAGATCGGCAAATATTTACAAATGACCTTATCAAATAGTTGGGGTCCATTTGGCCACTTGAAAGCGTGTGGTCAGAGCAGTGACTGCCCATAGGCTGGCTGCCAGGTCCGTGGGCCTCTTAGGGAGGACTTCAAGTTTTTTTTTTTTTTTTTTTGTAAAAAGCTGTTCACAGACCAAAAGCTGCCAACTGAAAGTGGGCCTTAGAGGTGGGCTCCCTTACTCAATGGAACAGTTTTAGAAAATTTGCATTTTTAAGGTTGACTTCTAAAAATTGTACTTGCTGGGGCTGGAGCAGATAGATTGCCATGAAATCCAAAAAAATAAATAATGGCTTCTGGCTTAGGTTTACCATTGCTGCCTGGGTTCGTTTGTTTCTTGGGGAGGGTAATTAGAGAATCCACTCCAAGCTTAAATGTTGTTCTTTTATGGGTAAGTTCTGGGGGCGGGGGGTGGAGAGGGCAAGCAGATTACTTTTCCCTTTTTGTAAAATGGTACCAATGTGATATGGTTTAAAAACATAATTCTCTTATTTGTAAAGCAGATAAATTGTGAGGGTGCCTCAGCCCTCTTTTTCTTTGAACATTTGACACCTGACAAATTTAAAGCTCATTTCTAGGAAAGAATACACTTGTTCTTCAAAATTGACACTGAAAGATAATGAAGGATTCTAATTTTCTTTTTGGGTAGTTAAGGAGCCCTGGATGTGCAGTGGTTTAGTGCTCAGCTGCCATCCCAAAGGTTGGCGGTTTGAACCCGCCCAGCGACTCCATGGGAGAAAGACCTAGAGATCTGCTTCCATAAAGATTACAGCCTAGGAAGCTCTATGGGGCAGCTCTCCTCTGTCCTGTAGGGCTCTATGAGTCGAAATTGTCTTGAAGGCACACAACAGCAATAGTATATGAAAATGACAGTATTATTGTATCTGTATAACCTGGTAATAACATATGTTCATGTTGTCTATCAAACTTAATACAAGTAAGACTGAAATGCATTTTATGGTGTACTGTTATCAGAGAACAATATTTAAGTCTGGCGAACAGTCAACAAGTTAGTGAGAGCCTTTTAAAAAATAACTGGTATAATAGCTATACATATACTTACTGCAGAATACTTACTTTTGTATTTTTATTTTCTTTGCAGAGTATTGGGAAAGGGTCATTGTGGTGCATAGACCCAGAGTATAGACAGAATCTAATTCAGGCTTTGAAGAAGACACCTTACCACCCGTACTCGCCCGTGTTCAGTACACCTCCAACGTCTCCTCAGGCATATCAAAGGTAAACAATCAGACTTTTTTTTTTTTTTTCCAATCTACTGAAGTTGCATTATTCTGACAGAGAAGGGTGTGGAAACGAATTTTAACAGTCTGTATGAGATTTTAAAAATAACCGAAGATAAATGAGAAAGAAATGAAGTCTTATTAGTAGGCGTCTCTGTTGTTTTATTTCCTATGAGCCTTACCGCTTTTGCTGATTTGAAGGAACGTGTTTCCACATGGCTTCGTGCTGGGTAAAATGACATCTTCCTGGGTAGAAACATTTACAAAGAAAAGTTGACAGCCTTACCGTCTCAGTCTGCCATGTCGTGTGGGGTCAGAAGGACAAGAAAGAGTGAAGCCAGCAATTCCATCTTCATATCATCTGACCAGTGTCTCTACAGGTGTTCTCTGAAGGACTCGCTCGATTGTTGTCCTTGCCGGTCTCCATGTGGATAGTGTTCCTGAGCAATGACTTTGTTGTGGTTACTCAGTGTTTGCCTCTTCAAGGAGAACAGGGGAGACTTCTGCCCTTCCACCCATGCCTATTTGTTTTGAGACAGTGAGGTCACGGGTGTCATTTTTACAAGGATATAATCTGAGGGGAAGATAAGTAGTCTGGTCACTTTCTGAAAAAGCCTGTTAACGTTCTATGCGAAAAAATAGCCACATGACATACAGCCAATTTTTTAAATTGATTTTTATCTATACTTGGTGCTTGGGTTTGAAATGCACCCCTTTCCCCGCCCCCCACAACCCTATAAGAAAAATTTCCAAAAATGTGTAAAAGTGTTGCTATTATAATCGCCCAGTCAAGAGAAACCACCCTTGGAAAGCTACTTTACGTCAGTTAGGAACAGCGTGATTTCATAAATAGATTTCAGTAGTTTTACATTCGACTTCATTGCCGGGTCTTTGCCTAGCCTGGTGTGTGTTCTGCAGGGGAGCACAAAGTGATCTTCTGAGATAGCATTAATGAAATTCTTGTGCATCTCCGCTGAGAAGCATTCCATCACAGGCCTAGACAATCAGTCTTCAGCCAGAGACCGGGAGGAACAGCTGGGCTCTCTGCGAAGACTGCTGTATGTCTGCTTTTGCTAGGCCATTAGCGTGAGGGTAGCCATAGTAACAGGAGCGTCTCCATAGTAACGCGTAGCCCAGACAGGTGCAGTTGCATCACAGGGCTGTTTGTTGCCTGGCAAAAGGACAGGCCATTAGTACTCAGATATATGCTGTTGCCTTAGAAACAAATAACCCTACATAGCAACTACAGTTGGTTTGAAAGTTTTTTTTTTTGTGTGTGTGTGTGTGTGTGTTTTTAAAGGTTGTACCAGCTTTTGTCTGTGTTCATAAAATCAGTGCATACCTACTTTATTGGAAATGACAACTTGAGGTCATATAGCTTTAGGAGATAAAATGGGATTTTTCCAAAGCAGCCGAGCCAACATTGTAGAAATGTCCAGAAGGACGGAGCCATATGCTTGGTTTTCTCCTGGTGGCTATAAGCCACTCCTAAAATGGAAGGAAACTGGGATTGGTGTGAAGGATTGCTGATAAACAGGGTTGGCTGGGGAGGATATGACACTAATTATTGAAAATATTTTCCTGATTCTCAGGTTTCTTTGTCTTTCTACTCCCCCCTACCCCAAGCTCCACAAAATACCCTTCATTTCTCCTCTCAGTTTGTACCTCGGAAGTATTTCGTGTTTGTTTGCTTCTAGGAAGTTACAAACCTAAGTATTATTCCCTGGGTCCTATCACTGGTTCATTTAGACCAGTATTTTGTTGCCAGATTTGACCCCAAGGGAAAGGCAGCAGTTACTTAATGATCTGAAGGATTATGGCAGAGCTCTGGGGTTTGCAAGAGGAAGGCACCCTCCAGAGAGCTGGCCTAAGCTTAAAGACTTCATCTGATTTTTAACATATGCATGAAAATACTGACAAACCAGAGCTTTAGTTTTGAAAGGAATACTTCAAATCCTGCTCTGTGATCTCCTCTGTCAGTTGACTGAGGGGAAAAAAAAACTTTTCCTGTCTACCCATGCAGCTGCTTAGATCTCACCTCCGTAAAGGTCAGTGGTTGAGGGGTGAGATGACATATCGGGTTCTAGTGCTGCCTCTTCCATGTCTTTCTTAACTCTGTGAGAACGAGTCGCTTTCTGGGGACTGATCCCTTTATCTGAAAGCTTAGAGTGAGTTTCAGTATCTTGTAGTGTGTGAAATTGTACTGTTAGGTGCCGTTGTGTTGGTTCTGACTCATAGTGACCCTGTGTACGACAAAATGAAACACTGGCCAGTCCAGCGCTGTGTTAAATACTGTAAAAAAACAAAAACAAAAAGCCTTTTGCCTTTGAGTCAATTTTGACTCATAGTGAACCTATGTGTTACAGAGTAGAACGGCTCCATAGGGTTTTCTTGGCTAAAAAAAAAAAAAAATTTTTTTTTTTTTAATCCTTACGGTAGCAGATTGCCAGGCCTTTCTCCCACCATGCCACAGGGTGGGTTCAAACCATCAACAGTTAGGCCAATTGCAAACTGCTCGCACCACCAAAAAAAAAAAAACAAAGCCACTGCCATCGAGTTGATTCCGACTCATAGCAACCCTATAGGGCAGAGTAGAACTGCCCCGTAGAGTTTCCAAGAAGCACCTGGTAAATTTGAACTGCCGACCTTTTGGTTAGCAACCGTAGCTCTTAACCACTACGCCACGAGAGTTTTCTTGCATCACCCAAGGACCTTAAATACTGTAAGGATTTACAACATGTGTGTGACTTAAAATAACACAGTATATAGCTCAGTGCTAAGCCACGGGGCCACTTGTTGATATGACTAGGGAGGATGGACTTGAGACAAAGTGAATTATGACACAGGGACCAAAAATGCCAAATTGACATCATCTGGTTGGGTTGTCTGTGAGGGAGGGACTCGCCTGTCGGCCCCTCTCAGAGCTGCCTGAGGGACACCTGAGAAGTGCTTGCCTCTCACGGAGCTGGTACTTAGCATGCTGAAGAAGATGGTGATTATACAAGATGGGCGGTTATTGCTAGGACTTGCAGGTGTGCTTGGCAAATAGGTTCGGAGCTGAGGTGCAGGTGGCTGCAAACCCTGCAGGGAAAAAAGAGGCGTCTGAAAACACACCCCCAGACCTCGTTCGAGTCCAAATATAATGCTAACTATTGCGATATGTCGACTTGTGCCTTTGTTTGCAAATACGGATGTTTGTTAGAATGTTCAGCTATATCTGCTTCTTTTTCTTTTTTTCTCGTGAGATGCAGTAAAAGCTGTATTGTGAGATAATTTTTCCTTGTGGTATATATACGTATATATAAAACTTTGCCATTTTAACCATTTTAAGTGTACAATTTCGTGGCATTAATTACATTCACCATGTCGTGCACCCATCATACACTTGCTTCTTTTGACGTCAAATGTGGGGATTGTTTTTAATTGAAATGCAAAGCTCTATGACATTAGCCTTTCTCGTAAGTAAGGCATTATTGCTGATAAAAATATGGAGAAGCAGAAAGCAATGTGTTCAAGAAATAAAATGATGACGGTATGTCAGGGATGCAGGAGCCAGCCTGAAAGAGCTCCCAAGAGCCAAAGCTGGGAAACTTTAAGCAACAAAATAAATAACATAGTATTGGATTGTAACCCAAAATATGAAATAAATGTCTGTGAATCCATATTGATATAAATAGATGAATGAGTAAATAATAAATGCGAGAAGAGACAAATTTCTCTTTCAGAAAATTTCCGAGTAGTTTATGTAGATTATCCAGGGAGGTGGAGTTTAACTCCCCCCCTCCACCAACGATGAGGGGAAAAAAAAAATCAAACATGTTGCCTTCAAGTAGATTCCAATGCATAGTGACCCTATAGGACAGAGTAGAACTGCCCCATAGGATTTCCAAGGAGCACCTGGTAGATTCAAACTGCTGACCTTTTCGTTAGCAGCCATTGCTCTTAACCGCTATGCCACCAGGGTTTCCTTGATGATGAGGGCTGTGTTTAATGACTTGTTCTCAAAGAGTGAAGTTTGGAAAGGGGCAGAAAAGTAAGTTTACGATGAGGAAACCTGGCCACTGCTATCTCAGTCAGCTAATGAAGGCTAACATCATGAGGGGCTCCAGGCTGATAGTACCTACCCTGCTGTGAACCCCTGGGAAGAACATTTCATCTCTGTGTTCTTCCCTCTAAAACCTATAACCACAGTCTTGTCAACGAGGAAAACATCAGACACACCCAAATTGAGGGATGTTCTCTGGGTGGTACAAACGATTAGTTCAGTTCACTGGGCTGCCAGTGGACAGGTGGATGGTTGGAGTCTGCCTGGAAGGAAATTAGAAGAAATTCCTGGCATTCTACTTCCCAAAAGGCAGCCATTGAAAACCCTATGGAGCACAGTTCTACCCTGACATGTGGGGTCGCCATGGGTCGGATTTGACTCTACGGCACCTGGCCTTTTTTTAACCTGATCAGCACTCGGAGCTGTCAGGGTCACCAGAAACAAGGACAGTCTGAGAATCTGTCATAGACCAGAAGAAGCTAAGGTAAATGTGTTATATGGGATCCTGGAACAGAAAAGGGGTGTCAGGGAAAAACTAGTCAAATATGAATAAGTGATGGAGTTTAGTTAATAGTCAAGTACCGATGTTGGCTCCCTAGTAGTGACAGAGGTACCCTAGGAAGGTAAGATGTCAGCAAGAGGGGAAACTGGGTGAGGGGGTAGGGAAACTCTGTTCTGTCTTTGCAACCTTTCTGTTTAAAAATAACAACAAAAGCAATCCCCAAATCACAGAAGAGTTGAGCTCATCAATTTTAAATATGCAAACCATTTTGGGTATAATGAACAGTAAAATCCCTGCATGGCTGAGCAGTTGCTTGACCCACGTTAGTGTCTGTCTCTGTCATGGTTTCTATACATTTGAAGAGCTCATGATGAGGCAGGGGTGGAAGGGGTGTCTTGCTTTTATCTCTTTCCCTGCAGGCTCTTCTAAGCTGCACGAGGGGTGTCACTGTGATTTGAATACCACAGTTCTTGGGACTTTCTTCATTTTTCTGAAATCGCACTCACCCCTGCTTTGTAGGGTTCCCATGGCCAAGCTCAGGGAACGAGTTGACAAAGCCAACCCAGCTTGCATAAAGACTCAAACCTCAAACCTTTGTTAAGGAGGCCCGCTTGTGGCCTTCAGACTCTAGACCTGGAAAGGGGAACAACAACAACAACAAAAAAAAAACCTGTTGCCGTGGAGTCAATTCCGATTCATGGAGACCCTATAGTACAGAGTAAAACTACCCCCACAGAGTTTCCAAGGAGCCCCTGGTGGATTCGAACGGCTGACCTTTTGGTTAGCGGCCGTAGTTCTTAACCACTATGCAACCAGGGTTTACTCGCAAGGGGAGGAATGGTATATTTGAGTTTTTGTCCAGAACCTTTTAGGCAAGTCCTGTCACCTGTCTTTGTTTTAGCGAGTAGGTTGCCTGTGCTTCTCCTACCTAAACGTGAGATTTCTTGTTAAAGGAGATGCATGTTTTTAATGCTTTTGTTGTGGCGTCACGGAGGCAGTTTCACTGAAACAAAAAACCAAACCTTTTGCGGTCGAGCCGATTCCGACTCATAGCGACGCCATAGGAAAGAGTAGAACTGGCCCATAGAGTTTCCAAGGAGCGCCTGGTGGATTTGAACTGCCGACCTTTTTGGTTAGCAGCCGTACCACTTAACCATTACGCCACCAAGGTTTCTGTCGGTTTCACTAGATGTTGCCAAATTGCTGTCCAATTTTACACTCTGTTCCAGTTTATACACCCACCAGCTTTTTAGGAAATTCCCATTTTTTAACTCTTCTCAAGGTCTGATGTTAAATAAAAAGAAAAACTTGAATCAAAAAGAAAAGGTCATGAGTGGGTGACTTTAACTTTTGTGATCTTGATACTACAGGCAGTCCTGGGTTATAAACCTCTGAAGGCCTAGCTTACAGATAACTCCTGCTTGCTCTTTAATGTTATGTAAATTTGCCCTGACTTTGAAAAGATTCAACCAATCCCTACTCAGAACAAAAGTCTCCATCACAATCACCTTCACAACGCAGCTTTTACATCATTGAAAAGTATTCCAGCCTTTTCTTGCGCTGAAAACCAAAAAAGTAAGGCTAAATAGGAACCATATGCACCTGTTCCTACTTACCTACAAATTTGTTCGTAACCCGGGGACCACCTGTATTTTATGTTGTTGTTAGGTGCCGTGGAGTTAGATACAACTCATATCACCCTTGTGCACAACAGAGTGAAACACTGCCTGGTGCTGCGTCATCCTCACAGTGATTGCTGTGTTTGAAGCCATTGTTGCTGCCACTGTGTCAGTCCCTCTTGTTGAGGGTCTTCCTCTTTTTTGCTGACCTCTCTGCTTTACCAAGCATGATGTCCTTCTCCAGGGATGAGTCACTTCTGATAACATGTCCAAAGTACGTGAGATGAAGTCTCACCACCCTTATTTCCAGGGAGCACTCTGGCTGTACTTCTTTCAAGACAGATTTTTTCATTCTTCTGGCAGTCCATGGTATATTCAGTATTCTTTGCCAACACCGTAATTCAGAGGCACCAAATCTTGTCTTCCATATTCATTGTCTAGTTTTAGAACTCTAGTGAGGCGTTAAAACTCTACCCACCCACTGACTTTGAGTCGATTCTCATAGCGACCTCAGAGGGTTTCTAAGGCTGTAAATCTGTGGAAATAGACTTCCACATCTTTCTTCCACTGGTGGTTTCAAACCGCCAACCTTTGGGATAGCAGTTGATTGCTTTAACCAGCGTGCCACCAGGGCTCCCTTAAAACTCTATGGTACTGGATTAATGCCCAGTAAATAGTGAATATTATTCCATAACAATGTTTATGACAACAGATTTGCTTTAAAAAGTTATATATACATGGCTCTTCTGTAATACCTTTTCTGATGTAGGCACCACACCAAAATCAGTTTACAGAAGAACGTGACAGTCATCTTACCACTGTTGGGACAGGTTTTTCTATTACTCAGACAATGTGGTTGGTAGAACATTTCCTGGAGCATCCATTTCTTAAAGAATGGAAACGTAATAAAATACACTTAAATTGGGAGCCAGTTTTTCGTTTCGGGCTGTCTTGGAGAATCAGAAGACATCTCAACATCTTATGATGCTTCTGATCTTCGTAATGGTGGCCAGAAACCCTAATGGGGGAGAGGGGGCTTCTGTTCCCGGATGAGCCTATTTGTTGTTTAAAAACAGCTTCACTCCAAAATTATGTCAAGGTATTTTATGTAAAATATTGTAACCTACGACGTATGACTTTTATTTGATGACCTGTGTCTAAAGATTTATTTCGTGGATGACTTTGTCTAAAGTTTGTAGAGTCAAAACATTTCAGGAAAGTTACTTTGGCTTACACCTCTTTTTATTTTTTTTTAAACACAGAAAATCCCAGACATTTAAACTTATTTAACTCTTTGTGCTTCTCCTTGCTTCCTTAGAGCAATTTAATGAGCCGCAAAAAATACGTTAATGGCCACTCCAAAGATTTTGGCCTTTCAGATACTGAGGGTCTTAATGAAAATGGCTGATTTTCAGGTTGACTCAGCAAAAGTTTTTTTTTTGTTTTTTTTTTTAATCCTGCTTGCTGCCCTCTTCATCTGCTTTGAGCTTATGCTTTACAGTTTTTAAATGCCTGCATAGCAGAGTAATACCACTAAGGATGCAGAAATTGTACAGAGTGGTTAGTGTCTATTCAAAGTAATGACAGCATTGGTCCCCCCTTACCAGTTAAGTAAACTTTGGCTGAGGGAGTGAGGCTGGTAATGGTGGTTGGGGAGGGGGAGGTGAGTAGGATTGCATTGGGAGGAGGTTGGAAAGGTGGTGAGGTGTTTGGGGGGACTCAGCCTTTTAGACAATTAGAAGATTAGAAAATTCTGAGTCTGTTAAGCTTGTTAACATAACTGTTAATTCCCCACTGTAACTGCTGAATTTGCACACGACAAGGAATAGCTTATTCAGTGCTTGGATGGGATCCAGTAATTTTTTTTAATTTATAAGACATCTTTCATTCCAGTTATTCAGAGTGTTGTGCATTTAATAGTTGGCAGAAGAAATGCAAAACCACAATAAAATCGGCTTTAACGTGCACTGGAGGAGTTTAATTGTTAGATTGTTGTGTCATTACAAATTTTAATTCAGTCAAGGATAAAGAAAGAATGTGAGGAATTAGATTCTTTGCATCATTTTAACACTGCTATATTTACTTGTAAGCAAAAAATTTGGTGGGAGCCATAAATAGTTTTTGAAAATGCCTCTGTGTTCAATACAAGGAGCCCTGGTGGTCCAGTGGTTAAGTGTTCGGCTGTTAACCAAAGGTTAGCTGTTTGAACCCACCCAGAGTTGGGAGAGGCTTCTTGGGAGAAAGACCTGGCGATGTGGTCCTGTAAAGATTACAACCAAGAAAAGCCTGTGGGGCAATTCTGTGCTGTCACATGGGGTCGCTATGAGTCTAAAATCCACTTGACAGCACCTCACAACAACAACCTATTTGATACACTTGTGTACGTTTAGTTAAAGAGGTGGGGCATTAGATATTTTGAACGATAATGCTTAAACTGCAGCTTTTGCTTAGGGTAATTTCTAAAGAATCTTAAATTTTAAGGAATCTAATACAAAGCCTCATTATACTAAATATATAGAAAAAAATATAGAAGGGTATGCTAAATTAATGTGGTAAAATGCATACAACATTGAATGCCAGGTTTTCTAATAATAGTACTTTCATATGAATTTTATTTTTAAAAACTTGGAGGGGTAGATAATAGAATAGGCTTAAAAATTGGAGAGGCACACTTAATTTCTTAAGCAAAAGCGCTCATTTACAGCGCGAACTTTAAAAATCCATCGGTCGGTTATAGTTTTATTTGCGGATCAAATCATATTATCAACTCCACTGGATTTCCTTTAGCTGGTCACACGAAATATTTTTCATCTCTGTATTTTGCTTTCGAATGCTGTCCAAGTACACTTAATTCTCATTCAAGCCTCTGCTATTTTATTTAAATGGAAAAACAGCCCCTGTTATCTTTGGGCACTTACATACAGGCGTGTCGCAGGAATATTCTACCCTGTCATCCGATTTCCTTTGGTTTGCACATTCACGTTGGAAGCTGAATGGTTAGGCAGCCAGGCTGATTATATCTGTTTTACTCAGGTCCTGAGTAAAACTCCTGGCTGAGAGGAGCGTGTGGAGTTACTTCTTCATCCTCTGAACTCTTCGACTATCCTCCATCAGTCTGTGGTTGGTATTCTAGGAGCAGAGTTGTTAAACCAAAAAGACCGGTTGGCATCAAGTCGATTCTGACTCCTGGTGATCCCGTGTGTCTCAGAGTAGGACTGCACTTTGTAGGGTTTTCAAGGCTGTGACCTTTTGGGAAGCAGATTGTCAGGCCTTCCTACCAAGGCACCTCTGGGTGGGTTTGAACTGCCAGCGTTTGGTTAGTAGTATAATGCTTAACCATACGCACCACCCATGGACCAGTTAGCAGAGATGTTAGGATCTCTTTAAATCTAGTGCAGATAGATTCCTGTTGATCTGACTCCTGAGATAACAGATAGCAAAGTGGTTCTGTGTCCCTGATTAGAAGACGGTTGAAGTGTTGACAGACCCCATAGGGGTCTGGAGTCTTTGCAGATTTGCTTAGTGTTTATTTGCTTCTCTAAATGGCCAGCTGAGGACTTGGCCAACTCCTGATCAGGGCATCTCGGGTGTTGTTAGACGGGGAGGGGAAAGGTGTGTAAAGTGGGGCTGACCTGCACGCTGCACATTTGCAGAGGCCCTCTCCTTCCCAGAGGAGGAGAAATTGATCTGCGTGTTAGAAATATGAAAGAACTGTCAAAAATGCATGAAATCACCAGTGTACCATGTGAGACGACAGGCAGCCTTTTTCTTTGTTCTGCAGCGATGTAAAAAACAGCAAATTTTTCATCACAATAGAAAATAAAAACCTACCAGTGGCACATCCAAGCCTCCCCTTCCTCCAACTTTTGGTTACACTGAATGTGTCTGGATTTATAGATTTAAAAGGCAGGAGGATTAAGAAGTAGAGGCATAATATAATTAGATTAGACAGTGGAAGTCACCATTCATAAAGGTTTGGGGAGAACAGAATGGAGGGGAGGATTAGTTTAGTGTGAGTTTGTCAGCAGTGAATTATATTTGCCAGAGGTACTATGTGTAGTCTTAGTTAATATTAATAAAAGGTAAGTATTTGAATAAGCGATGTGATGGCCAGTAATTTCCACCCTGAAGTTTCTGTCCAGATGGGAGGGACACTTTGAGATAATGGGGAAAGCAGTCAGGGCAAGGGGATCCATGGGTTCTGATTGAAGAAATGGGAATGCGTAGCCTGGAGAGGTGAACCATCCGAAGATAAACATGTCAGCCACCTTAGGTTCACCTAGGAGGAATTTAGGGTCCAGTGGGTAGAAGTTAGGAGCCCTGGTGGCACAGTGGTTAAGAGCTTGGCTGCTAACCAAAAGGTCTGCAGTTCAGATCTACCAGTCGCTCCTTGGAAACCCTATGGCCCAGTTCTGCTCTGTCCTGTGGGGTCACTGTGAGACTCAGCTGGATGGCAGTGGGTTTGGTTGGGTTGGGTAGAAATTATAGAAAGAAAGATTTGGGCTTAACTCTAGAAGAAAGCCGTCTCTAACGGGACAGCATGTAATACTAAGCTGGCCACTAGCACCAGTTGTTGTTGAGTCAGTTCTGACTCATGGTGACCCCGTGTGTGTCAGAGTAGAACTGTGCTCTAAAATGTTGTCAGTGGTTGATTTTTCGGAAATAGATCACTAGAACTTTCTTCTGAGTCCTCTGGGTGGACTTGAACTTCCAACCTTTTGGTTAGTAGCTGAGCATGTTGACTGTTTGGCCCACCCAAGGACTCCCAAAACAGGTGACTTAATTATCTCTCAGAGCCTCAGTTTCCTCATCTGTAAAATGGGTACAAAAATCATCCTCTATGTAGGACACTGAGATCATTAAATAATATATAAAAGCACTTGACAAAGATGGGGTGGCATTGTCGTTGGGTTAGCAGTCGAGCACGTTAAACGTTTGCATCATTTAGGCACTCTGGACACATGACAGATGCTGGGTAAATGTTCAGGTTGCTGGGTGGATGGGGGGATGAGAAGGATATAAAGATAGGATGACATACCTTCCCTGGGATGCTAGTCAAGGCTAGACGACCAGCTGCCAGGGATCCCAGGGAGATTTAATTATTGGTCAGAGAATTTCATCGGATAATCTTTAAGGTTATCCCTTCCAACTCTTGATGATTTGTTTCTAAGCTGTAGCTTAGTCTGTTGGGCTAGTTCGCAGAATGATGGAAGATCCCTACGTGGCATGGTGTTTGCAGTTCTCCAAGTGCACAGGGTAGGTTGGAAACAAAACATTAGGGAAAATACGCATGGCTTTGTTACCCGGAAACAAGAGGTCAGGTTTTTGTCTTGAAATTGCTAAGACCAGCTATCAAGACAGTGAGGGGACTAATTTAGTTACTCTTCATCCTATGTCATCCAGCTTTTTGATTCATGCCCTATAATTACTGCCCTTGTTTTAGTGACACTTTTTTGCATTTCCTTCCGTGTGAATAAAATGATCACTGCAGTGTTTTGCCAAGCAGAAGATCATTTCCAGAAGCTGTCCATCAAACCATCCAGCCCTCCCTCCTATTGTTTATCCACTGAATTGATAAGAGCAACGCCCACTCTTTGTATAAACCTCCACTGAAGAGGCAGACGGGTGTCCTTGCTCTGTCGAATCACATGTCTGCGGTCAAAGTCCCTTCCCTGAGCACATTTTTAGCCCTTTGTTACGTAAGATGCGAATTGGGTTATTTGCCAGAGGGGCTTGAGACTTCTGTCTCAGATGTGAAAGGTGTGGAAAGAGTGTGAGAAGCATCAGAAATTGGATATTAATTGCTAATTGTTGCTGATTTTTTTAAAGTCACGTGGAGAAAACATCCATAAACTATTTAGACAGTTTTTTTTGGTCTTTATCTTTTTAGATTGAGTTGCTTACTCACAACAGTACAAGTTGAGACATGCTCTCTGTGTGTTTGTCTACTTTTAAATGGAAAGTTTTATCAAAGTCTGTTTACCAGCCATGGCTCTAACACACTTACCACCCCCCCCTTCCCCAACACACACACCCCATCCAGTTGGGCAAGAATAAAAGTGAATGGGGATAAACACAGTCTGAGAGGAAAAATAAAAATAGCCTGCCTGCTTCCCTCCCTCCCTCCCTCCCTCCCCTTTCCCCTTCCCCTCCTCCTTCTCCCCTTCCCCTTCCCCATTCCCTCCTTCCTCTCTCCCGCCCTTCCTTCTATTTGCAACTGAGGGGCTTCAGAGTGAAGGCTTTTTTTTTTTTTTTAACTATCAAGAGAACAGCGTTTTCTTAGGAGCTAGCAGTTACCCCACACCCCACCCCACCCCATTTTTCTGCTTACAGAGAAACTGAGGCACACAGAGAGATTTGCCTCCTTTTCATACTTTGCAGGCGAGTCCCTACTGGCATGTGGGCGCCTGGCTTTGGTGTGGTCCTCTGGCCCTGCCCTGCCTTCGCCTCCACCTGCACTCACAGTGGAGTGGATGATGGGGCTCTGCAGGCTGACCCAGCAGCTGTGACCGCCTCAGAAGAGAGAGCCTAGTCTAGGGGAGAACAGTAAGGAAGCAGAAAAATGAAGACGATCTCAAGTTCTCAAGGGCCGTTGGTCGCTGCCCCAGCTTTCCATTGCCTCCTACCTATTAGAATCCTGCCCTTAGTGGACCAGGAGTCAGGAGACTGTGGCTTTGTCCTGGGCTTACCTCGGATGAGCTTTGGTGCCATTGGGCGGATCCTTTTGCCTCCCTGGGCCTCAGTTCCTCATGTGTAAAAAGGGCCCAGGATGGAACCAGGTCCTCTGAGAACCCTGCACTTGACCTTGGCCCAGCCTGGGACTAGAGGATCCCCAGGCTCTCAGGCAGTTCGTGGTCAAAGCAAATCCTAGTACATCTCAGAAAGAGCACAGGCTCTGGGGTGAGACAGACTAAGGCTAGAACCCCGTAGGGCCGCCCACTAGCTGTGTGACCTTGGACAAGTTACCTGAACTCTCTAAACATCCACTTTGTCTTCCTGTTGTGATATAAGAAAACTTGTCTTAAAGGAGTGCTTTCAGGATGAAATTAAGTAAAAGAATGTATCAAATGCTTAATACTCATGCCTGGCCTGCAGAAATGCAATGCAGTTTAGTTTCTTCTTTCTCACCATGGCCAGATTTTCTTTTGGTAATTGTACAGCCTTGTTTTTGCACATGCCTTGTTCCAGTTTGGCCCTTGGGTACACGGCATTGCATTGTAAAGTATCTTTATGCTTCATATTTTATAGTTCCCACTAGATGTAAGATCACTGAAGACAGAGACCCTTTTTGAGTTACCTCTCCTAGTCCTTTAAACAGAACCCTGCATACAGGTGTTATTCAAAAAGATATTTATCAAATGCTTTCTCTTAGGAAGCATAGCATAGATTATGAGAATTGCACAATTTTTTTTTTTTTCTGGTTCCTTAGCAATGCCAGGAGTAATTGGCTACCCCAGTCCCCTTTACTGTCACAAGGAAAGGGACTGATGGAGAGGGAGAGAAGAGGCTGGCTCTGTATTCCTTTCCTCTAAGATAATTTAGCGATTTAGCAGTATCGGTGTTTGTGGCCTTCTGTCTTCTTCCCCATCTGTCTACGAAGGCCCTGGTGTACCTCTGGGTATGCACAAAGCCTGACTATTTGGACCAGGTCATTCTCGAAGCCTCAGAGACCCATCAGGCTACTCTGGGATGGAAAGGTTATAAATTCCAGGCTGTTGACTCCAATGTACCAAATATTGTCAGAGGACTAAACATTTCGCAGCTGCCATAGAAAATGCAAATGAGTTTAAGGTGGTGTGGGCCAGGAGCTGCAGCAGCTTTGTCTTCTGCATTCTTCCTTTGAAAAGAAGCCTCCCTTTGCCCCTCTGTACACTTTCTGCAGAACAGAGCACTTGAAAGGTAAGGCATCCCAGCTCTCCTTGCCTTCATCATAATGGGAAAAGTTGGCACCACGGGCCGCCCAAAACACTCCATTGTGTTCTTTCTCTACCAGATACATAATCCGGGTTTAAATCTCCTGGCAGTAACTCATTAGTTTTTTTCCCCCTACATTCTTTTTCTTCTTTGATGAGAACAAAGCCCTTCTCCTCCCTGCTCCAGACCTAGCCTCGCTTTCCCAGGAAATCTCGCTGTTTCCCTTTCATCCCTTGAGAAGAAAGTCACCCAAATGTTATCCTTCTCTACCTGCTAAAAGATGAGGGTGTTGATGCTTTGTAACTTTAAAAATCTGTCCTCGGAGCGCATGAATCTTTGGAGACACAGGTCCTGGACTGCTGAAGGTATTCTGGTGACACCCATGGTCTGGCTGTCCAAGAGCCTCTGGCCTGGGTGGCTCCCCCTCCCAGCTCAGTAATGGACTGTTCTTGAGAATGGAAGGATTGCACATATGGCAACTCCAATGGAATTTTATTCTTGGTAGAGTCCTTTGAAGTTTCCTTTTGCTAAAACCACCCTGCTCTTACTCTCAGCTCTCAAATGTGGCATATTCTGTCATCAGGGTTGTTGAAGTCAAAGTTCCAGAGAGACCAACCTGAATTTATCTAATACAGCTCTTTGATGTAGACTGAAACAAAAATCTATTTCCACCTGACATTCTAGACTTCTAAGACATGAACTCTGAACGTAAGCTCTTTAGCACTGTAGGATCGAAAGAATTTTAAATTTAGTTAGTCCCCCCTGTTTTAGACCCTGAAACATTCTGGGTTTCTGGTGGGAGGCAGAAAACCAAGCATTTATCAAGTACCAACTGTGCTTCAGACTTGGTATAACAGACTTTAGATATGCAGCCTCCCTTAATTCTTCAGAGATTCTACTGAAATAGATTTTTACCACTGTGTTACATTTGAGAGACGTGAGGCAAATGGCGCATCATAAGGCTTGCACGTGGCTCAGCTGAGACCTGATCCAGCCTGGTCTCATTATTCTGATTCCAGAGCCTGAGTTCTTCCCACTCTACTTTGGCACCTCGTGGTCACTGTGTCCTCTTAGTTCGTCTAATAGACTGTCTTCTCCAGTATCCATTAGTCGAAGAGGTGGGCCTTCGAAAGGAAGAATAACATAACCACTTTCTTAAAAGGCAGGTTAGGTTTTACAGCAACATGAAGGTGGGAGAGACGGGAAGGAAAACCAGTTAGGAGGCTGCTGTAATGGGTCCAGCCATTGGAAATGAAGGTTTGAAACTGGGGATAGGGAAGTGGAAGCAGAGACCATGGCTGGGACTTGGTGGTGGGAGGAAAGGAAGCAGATGAGCATTCTGGCTTTTGTGGATGCGTGAAGAAAATGTTGAGGGAAATGGAGAGGGGAGTGGCTAAGGATCATGGTGCACGTGTGTGTGTGTGTGTGTGTGTGTAAGGGACACTTCTGCTTTAGACAAAGTGCAAGAGTAAACATGGGGTAGAGAGAATCAATATTTTCTAAAACTGGTGTTTGAGTTTATGATTTTAGGGAGAAATAATCCCCAGATACTGCTTAGTAAGAAAAAAATAAATTCCCAGCTTAGGATACTAAAGAGCTTGCCTTGTCCATAAAGTCCATTGTTAGAATTAATTAGGGTTTTAAGAAATTTTTCACTAGGCCTCCTTAAGTACTAAGCCATCCTTGGGAATAAGTGGCCATATTTGAACTAGTCTTCTAATTATTTCTTATGTGCAGTTTTTAATTTTTGGTATGTCTGGAGGGAGAATTGACAAAGGCTAATAACCTTTTGAGTTTATTTATTTTTTTTTTTTTTTTAATACTTGTTGGTAAGGATTCTTTAAAGCAGTATATTAGCTTCTTTCAAAAGAACCCTTTAACCATTGGCCTATATTTTTCCCAAACCTCAATATTTTACAAACTCAGCATATATTTGTGAAATAAAAATAAATAAATATAATTAGCATCCCGTATTTAACATTCAAGTCATAAAATGGACTAAATGACACTGAATTAAGTTTATTTTATTAAGGAATCAGCAGTGAAGATTCTTTCGAAAATGCCTGGCTAGTTCTGGTGAACCCAAGTGTGTAAAATTGAGCCCCCAAAAAAGTATCAAAATAGTGCTCTTAATTGCCATATTTGCTAATGCAAGACAGGTTGAATGGACTACTTTGGGTGGTAAAATGCAGCGTATGAGAATGCTTTCAATAATCTAAACAGGTGTAGGAATGTTATTAAATTTGAGAGAATCAACTAAATGTGTTCGTTAGACCAGTGAGCTGTTTTGCAATTGGTGCCGGAAAATTCAGTGTTAGCAATGTCTGTAGATCAGTGCTGATAGGAGAAAGAGTTGGAGGATCAGAATCACTGGGGGTGGGGAGTGGTTTAAAAATTTTGTTTATCATTTCCTGGACCTTGGAGGGTCGAATTGGTATTTGAAATCGCAGCCCTACTGAGACAGTCAGTCACCATGGGATTGTTTGCCTCCCTCAGTAGCATGCAGCAGGAAAACAGTGTTGAGAGTTACTGTCCCATGTCATAGAATTTTGGAGCAGAAAAGAACCTAAAATTACCCAGTCGATTGTTTGGTCTTCAGAGAAGTTTCCAGATGTTAGGACTTTACTTTGGAATATGCATGAAGTTTTCCATGGTCAAAAGAGTTTGGGAAATGCAGCTAATTGGAACTTCTCTGTAGCTAGCTAATTCTGATGTTTCCCACACTTTATTAAATGTAACACTTCCTTTTTAGTGGCACACTTCTCAGCGTATTCCGAGGAACACCAGTTTGATCTAGTAGAGGGTAAATGTTATTTTGTGAAGCTTGTTTCCAGTTATATACAGGTGTTTGTGTGAACTCAGTCATAACGAAACATCTATTTTTTACTCTAGATCATAGCCAAAAATGTTTTTTGGAGAAAACTGGTCTAATTGAGTCCTCAGTTTTAGAATCCACATCTAGTCTTCATTATTTTTCTTTTTATTTCTAACGCTTTTTTTTTTATTGTGGTAGAATACATATAACATGAGGTTGCCATTTTAACCATTTTACGTGTACCACTCAGTGGCATTAATTTTATTCACAGTGTTGTGCAACCGTCATCACAGTTGGTTTCCAGAACTTTTTCATCACCCCAGACAGAAACTTTGTGCCCATTAAGCAATAACTCCCATTCCCTGCTCCCCGCAGCCCATGGTAACCACTTTTCCACCTTCTGCCTTGTGCATCTGCCTGTTTTAGATATTTCATGTAAGTGGGATCATGCAACACTGCTCCTTCTGGGTCAGCTTATGTCACTTAGCGCTGTGCTGTCAAGGTTCATCCATGTCGAAGCATTATCAAAGTTCATTTCCGCATCTACTTTCACTTTAGCCACCCCCATCCGTAAGTTATCCTATTTAAAAAGGCAACACAGCACATTCTTTTAGACAAATCTTGTTTTAGATTCTAACTTCCATTCATTCCTTTAGCCCCTTTCCTGTGCAAGCCCAGGCCCAGGTTTGGAGAGTTCAGGGGCAAACAAGACAGGCTCCTTACTCTTAGGAATCACTGGAACAGCGTGGGGCCACCTGTGGCCTTGATTCTGGGATCCCTGGCAGGTGAAGAGTGCTAGCATTTCCACAGGTGATGATGCATTTTACTGCCAACTGGAGTCTGCTTAGTAAATGACCTTTTCTGTGCTAATAGCTCAGATTTTCCTATTGCAGCATCTGGGTAAACCAACAATTTGCTTTTGGAAGGCCAAACAGAAGCATATTTCCTGGTTTTTCTCTTGGTTTCACCCCTTCATCAGTTGGTCTTTAGCCCTAACCCATATACAAATAACTTTTTTTCTCTTTACTCTTCCCTTTTTCTTTTCAAGACTTCCAAACTCTCTGCAAATATCAGTTTAAGTGAAATGCTACTACCTGTAAGGAGCCCTGGTGATACGGTGGTTAAGTGCTTGGCTGCTAAACGAAAGGCTGGCGATTCAAACCTACGCAGCAGCTTCACAGGAGAAAGACCTGGCAATCTGCTCCTGTAAAGATTATAGCCTAGAAAACCCTATGGGGCAGTCCTGCTCTGTCACATGGGGTCACTGTGAGTTGGAATCAGCTCAGTGGCACCAAGAAGAAGAAGTAGGTAAATGGAGAAAAAAATCTAAACTGTTGAGGATTTGATTCTATTTGAAACAATAGTCAACACCCATGGAAGCAGCAGTCAAGAAATCATACAATGCATTGCATTGGGAAATCTGCTGCAAAAGACCTCTTTAAAGTTCTAAAAAGCAGAGATGTTGCTTGGATGACGAAGGTGCACCTGACCCAAGCCATGGTCTTTTCAATCACCTCATGCATGAGAAAGCTGAACAATAATAAAGAAGACAAAAGAAGAAGTGATGCATTTGAGTTGTGGTGTTGGCCAACAATATTGAATATACCATGGACTGCCAGAAGAATTTCATCCTTCAAATCAGTCTTAGAAGAAGTATAACTGGTATGGTTCTTAGAAGTGAGGAGGGTGAGACTTTGTCTTAGTTTGGACACATTATCAGTAAAGACCAATTGCTAGAAAAGACCATCATATTTGGTAAAGTAGAGGGTCAGCAAAAATGAGGGAAAGCCTCCATGAGGTGGATTGACATGATAGCCACAACTATGGGCACAAACATATCAAGAATCATAAAGATGGCACAGGACTGGACAATGTTTTCTATCATACATGTCAAGCTGCCATGACTCGGAGCTGACTTGACAGCAGCTAACAGCATCAATAAATGGGTTATAGTGATTCGTGCTGTCTTCATTCCCTGATCCTGCTTCACATGTTGAGGTATGAGAATCACAAGAATTGGGGTGAAGCAGAAATGAGGGCAGGGGCAGCTGGATGTCACAAGTCGGATATGTATTTCCTCCTTATAGCTGACTAAGGCTTGTAAAACTCCCTACGTAAGGCACTTTCTGCCCTTAAAGAGTTGCAGCAAATGGCAGTTCCCTGCTGGCTGTATTGGAGTGCTTTGGAGATTTCTTATTGCCAAGCAGGACCCTTTTGCTTCTGACCCCTCCACGTGTATTGACAAACAGTGATCTGTGCTTGCAACACCCTTTTGGAATCTCTGTGACCCTCAAGTTAGCATCCACAGAAAAGGAAACCAGGAGAAAATGCCTCTAACTTAATCAGTGAAGATACTTTACTGGGTGGTGCAGTGGTTAAGAACTATGGCTGGTAACCAAAAGTTTGGCGGTTCGAGTCCACCAGCGGCTCCTTAGAAACCCTACGGGGCAGTTCTGCTCTGTACTGTAGGGTCACTGTGAGCTGGAATCGACTTGATGGCAACAGGTTGGGTTAGGTTAGATCAGGGATATGGCTCAGAAGATAGTTTATTTTTATGTTACACTAAAATTTACCATGAATGAGGGTGAGTCAGGGTGGCTGATAGAATCTTCCTGCATTAGATCAAGGCACCGTGATAACAGATCTCAAAGCTCTCAATATAACTATAAGAATGGTGTGACAAGGGTGTCGTTTGACCTCCTTTAACTTCCACAAGGGGAAAGGAGAATTATTATCAGGGCTGATTTCTATGAGGCTGAGGTCGGACATACCTCCTCTCTCCAACCTTTTTACTAATTCTGACACCAACTCTCCCTCCCACAGCATTCTCTACTTCTCTGCTGGGTTTGATAATTTATTTCAGTGGTTACACAGAACTCACAGACCATACTCACCGTTATGGTGTTTATTAGGGAAGTATAACAGGTTACAATTCAGGTTCAAGAACTCTCAAGATAAAGTTCTTTGATCAGGACAGCGTTTTCTCAGTCGTGCCGCAGGCAGCCCTCTCTCTGGTCCTCGGCCCTTCAGGCCTCTTGGGCCAACCAGGCCTCTGCCCTGCTTGAGCAAGTGTTACAAAGTTCTTTTAGCTCTTCCAATAAGTGCCCGGAGGCACCCTACTCCACCAGTAAGCCAAAGGTGCTCAGGTTTCTTGCCCGTGGGTTGGTATACCCACTGTAACTGCCTTACTCCGTGGCCCGGGAAGCCCACCATGCCATCTCCTGGTTTTGCTGCCTCTGCTGCCGCTATTTCTCTGCTATTGCCTTTCGCTGTCTTTTGCTATCTTTGTTGTTACAGTTCCCTCTCTGTCTCCTGGGTCTAGGAAGTCTCAGCACAGTGATCCTGGGACTAAAGGACACACTCTGCTCCTGTGTCTTCCTCTTGGTGGTGGCCAGGTTCCCCTTCTCCACCTTTGAGATAGCTGATTTTAAGCCTAGCAGGATGGCAAAACCGATTAATCCCCTCATAGGGTTCCATACACCTTATTTGCATGGTCCCACTCCCACAAGGGTGTCATGCACCTTATTTGTATTATTAACAAGGTATCCAATGCCCTTGGTGGGCCACAAGCACCTCATTTGCATAGTCCCACCCATTCATTTGGTGGAAGTTCTAAGACCATGGAGAGAAAAGCCATATAAAAGTGATCCATTGCAGTGCAATAACCTGGTGAGTTGTAGGTCTTAACTCAGGGTGCTTTTTTTTTTTTTTTTTTTTTTTGGTGCTTTAAGTGAAAGTTTACAGCTCAAGTTAGTTTCTCACACAAAAGTTTATACACACATTGTTATGTGACCCTAGTTGCTCTCTCTGTAATGTGACAGCACACTCCTCCTTTCCACCATGGATTTCCTGTGTCCATTCAACCAGCTCTTGTCCCTTTCTGCCTTCTCATCTCACCTCTGGACAGGAGCTGCCCATTTAGTCTCATGTATCTACTTGAACTAAGATGCACACTGTTCATGAGTATCATTTTATGTCTTATAGTTAGTCCAATTTAATCTTTGTCTAAAGAGTTGGCTTTGGGAATGGTTTTAGTTCTGGGTTAATAGAGAGTCCGGGTGCCATGTCTTCGGGGATTCCTCTGGTCTCAGACCATTAATTGAGTTCTGCACCCCACTTTTCTCCTGCTCTATCAGGGAATCTTTGTTGTGTTCCCTGTCAGGGTGGTCATTGGTGGTAGCCAGGCACCATCTAGTTCTTCTGGTCTCAGGCTGGTGGAGTCTCTGGTTTATGTGACCCTTTCTGTCCCTTGGGCTAATATTTTCCTTGATTCTTTGGTGTTCTTCATTCTCCTTTGCTCCAGGTGGGTTGGGACTAATTGATGCATCTTAGATGGCTGCCCACTAGCTTTTAAGATTCCAGACACCACTCACCAGAGTGGGATGCAGAACATTTTCTTAATAAACTTTGTTATGCCAATTGATCTCGATGTCCCCTGAAACCATGGCTCCCAGACCCCCACCCCTGCTACTCTTTACCTTGAAGTGTTTGGCCGTATTCAGGAAACTTCTTAGCTTTTGGTTTAGTCCTTTTGTGCTGACTTCCCCTGTATTGTATTGTCCTTCCCTTCACCTAAGATAATTCTTTTCTACTATCTAGTTAGTGGGTGCTCCTCTCCCTCCCTCCCCACCCTCATAACCATCAAAGAATGTTTTCTTCTGTGTTTAAACCTTTTCTTGAGTTCTTAAAATAATGGTCTCATACTATATTTGTCCTTTTGCGACTGACTAATTTCACTCAGCATAATGCCTTCCAGATTCATCCATGTTATGTTTTGTGGATTCATTGTTGTTCTTTATCGTTGCATGGTATTCACTGTGTGAATATACCATAATTTGTTTATCCATTTGTCTGTTGATGGGCACTTAGGTTGTTTCCATCTTTTTGCTATTGTGAATAGTGCTGCAATGAACATGGATGTGCATATATAGCTATTCGTGTGACAGCTCTTATTTCTCTAGGATATATTCCAAGGAGTGGGATTGCTGGATGGTGTGGTACTTCCAATTCTAGCTTTTAAGGAAGCCTCAAATCGATTTCCAAAGTGGTTGTAACATTTTCATTCAACTCAGGGCACTTTTGACATTCTAGCCTGGATAATTCTTCGTTTTGGAGGACTGTCCTGTACGTTGTAGGACGTTTAGCAGTATCCCTGGCCTCTACCCACTACATACCAGTACCATCCCCTTTTGCAGGTAGTGACAATCAAAAATGTCTCCAAATGATACCAAACATCACCTGGGAGACAGAATTGCTCTTGATTGAGAGCCACTGGCTAATCCCAGGACACATCCTCTATCCACTATATCCTAGGTTTTAGGTGTGAAGGACTTTGTCAATTGCTTTTCTAAAAGTAATGGATTTGGAGTCTTTGGTGTTGATTCATGGCTTTATTTGTAAAAGCTCAAATCTTTAAAGGGTGTGTAAACTGTCGTAGAGCAGGAGAAATGAATACCCATTGCTGGTATCAGAATGAGTCTAACACCCACGTAACAGGCTTGTTCTATGGTGGGTGTCTAGTCATGTTTTAGGTAACACGACTTCTGATGTAGTCTGTGTGATGGAAGATTGCGTTATGCTGGGGGTCTGGGGCCTCTCTCATTTCCTCTGCTTTGCTGCGTTTGGTGGGGTCCTGCGTGGTTATTCACTGAACAGAAACAGGTAGGCTAAGAAGAGTGAAGCTTGCATCAGTGTTATTGTTAGCTGCCGTTGAGTCGACTCTGACTCCTGGTGAGCTTATGTACAGCAGAAAGGAATGTTGTCCAGCCCCGCACCATCTTCACGATTGTCAGTATGTTGTAGTCCATTGTCAATTCATCTCATTGAAGGCTTCCATTGTTTTTGCTGATCTTCTACCAAACATGATGTCCTGTTCTAGCAACTGGTCTTTCCTAATGCCTGCATCAGTAGCACCTGAGTAGTAGTAGGTGCTTCCTTCCTGTGGCAGTCACATGGCTGAATGATGTGGGCAGGGTATTTAATTCCTCCCCTTGTATCCTCCTCTTCCACATCTGAATGGAGGGTGACACCTGTTCTTCATCTTATGAAGTGACCATGGTTATCTGTGGAGCTCACCTCATGTAGCAGCGTCTGTTGTTTGAGATCATGGAATTCTCTATGGTTTTATTACCAGTTCCAGAGCCCTAGGTGGATTCCCAAGAGCTGCTCTCCAAAAGGCACTCTATTTCCTTTCCATAGGCTGGGTTTACTGGAATGTTCCTTCATTCATTCATTCAACGTTGCTGGAGCTCCCATGTGCACGTTACCCGGGTTACCTAGATGACTAAGCCAAGTTTCCTATACTGTCTAGTTATGAAAATGGACTCAAACATAATTCTCACATAATGTGAAAATCGTTTTCTATAGCCTGTACAAAGTGGTTTAGCTTTGCTGCCTATTTTGAAGCTCCTCTTAAGTTTTGAAGAATGAAAACATGGTGGTAGCTATTTTGGAAGGTGTTAGGATGTGACCTGGGAAGACCACTGTTCTGGGTGTCTGGAACCTGGAATTTTTATGTTGATGTCGCCCTGGTTAGCAGTGTGCTCTAACCCAAGTCACTTCCTCTTTCTGGATCTCACTTCCTAGGTTTGTAGAATGGTATGGTTGGTCTAGATCATCACTAAGTCCCTCCTGGCTTTGGCAGCCTAAGTTTATTATAGTTTTTTAGAGCCAGAAACCTTGTGATTAATCAGTCTTTGTGAGAAGGTTTATTGTAAGTTTTCAAATGGCATCCATGCTCACCTTTGCCTGGTGGGGAGACTTGGACAACTGTGGTAAGTTCCAAGACCCCAGCAGAGTGAAAGACTTAAACAGATGGCTTGCCTCGAAGCTCCATAAGAAGGAAATACTAATAAATAGCCCCACCAACTCCAGAGGACTTCCTTCCACAGGATTTTTTGGGGGGTGGCAGTGTCTTTTACCATGATATTCCAGTCTGCTTATGGAATTTTATAAACCCATTAAGCTGAGGTTACCCATTACTTCTGCTCCCGAAGCTGTAGGTAAGTTTGGTATCTCCACACCTGTCACCTCTCAATCCTATAAGCTCTATCCCAGCATTCCAGAGCTGGCAGCCCCAAAGACAGCTGCAGCCAAGCTCATGACAAAGGGCCCCTGGTTAGTGATGTGATCTGTAGTTGTACCATGTCTTATAGTAATGGGAGAGAAATACTCAGAACATTCGTTTTTCTTTTTCAAGACAATTTAACATGCTTACTAACATTTCAGTTGTGGTTTTGCAGGTAAAGCTCACCTCCTCCACAAAACCATCGTGGGATCTCTCTCTGCACATCAGAATGAATTTTCTGGACCTCCTTGGTGACACTTAGCATATTTGCCTTTGATTATGGTCCTGTGTGGACATATGCTGTTTTTCCTACAAGATTGTAATCATCTAGAGCCAGAGGTCATATTTAACCAAGATTGTAATCATCTCCTAGAGTCAGAGATTGTGTGTTTAACCACCTGGCAAGACCCCATGGCCCTGGTCAGGCTGTGTGTGTGTATTTTGTATAGTAGATAGTTGGTAAATGCTGGCAGGATGAATGGCTGGATCACAGTGTCAGATGCTGAGAAGCACTCAATAAATAGTTATTGAATTGGACCAAATTGAAAGTGGCTAAATATTTCATGGTTCTCTAGTCTTCCTACTTTATGCCATTTACTAGGGGTTAGAAAATAAGATGAAGCTGTGTATACACACTAAAGGGTTATAAGTGGTTGCTGGTTATCTCAAGAGCCATAGAGCTTTTAGCTATTTTATAGCTCTGATTTTTTTTTTTTGGTAAGTGATGTTTACTATTTCTGGCCATTTATGTACACTAATATAAAAATTTAATTAGACCCTTTCTTTTCAATTAATTATTACAGCTCTGTTTGTTTGCTCTCTCAACAGAGCCTGCATAATGGGAGCTTAGAGAGATCAATTTTATATCACAAAATTCATTACTTTTGACTAACGTCCTGTGTGCCTGGGAGTGTATTCATCACTCTTGGTGACTTCTCAGACAGCCAGAGGATTGTGGGTTGTGAAATTGGCAAGTACTTACGTAGTTTTAGAGAAAGGGTACTTTTACAGTGAGAGAAGTTTTGATCGTTGTCCTCAGGACTGGTACATGAAGAAGCCAAGATAAAATTTTGTACAACTCTTGAGCTGGAAAATATACACGTGTTGTACTTCTTTCTCATTGTTTAATATTCTTTAAGTATCCAGAGAATGGAAATTAGGTATAGAACATGTAAAGGTTTCTGCTTTGGGAAAGTTATTTCCTTGGATGATGTTGTTATTTGCTGCAGCCAAGTCAGTCCCCAAGTTATGGTGACCCCAAGCACAATGGAAGGAAACTCTGCTTGGTTCTGTGCCATCCCCGTGATAAGGTGTCGATCAGACTGTTTTGATCCGTAGGGTTTTCATTGGTGAATTTTAGAAGTAGATCGCTAGGCCTTTCTTCCTAGTCTACCTTAGTCTGGAAGCTCCTCTGAAACCTGCTCAGCATCATAGCAAACACGCAAGCCTCCATTGACAGATGGGTGGTGGTTACACTTGAGGTGCATTGGCCGGGAATCGAACCTGAATCTCCTGCATGGAAGGTGAGAATTCTGTCACTGAATCACCAGTGCGTCATATTTTCTTTGACATCACCTGTAAGAGAAGGTGTATGCTCCAAAAAGGTAGGGACCTAGTTTGTTTTGTGCTTTATATGAACAGAACCTACACAGTACCTAGCACATAGTAGCTGCTTGGAAAATATTTGTTAAAGGGGACCAAAGGAGATAAAGGGCTAGGTTTACTTTTTATCATTGGTGGAAATGTGTTCTGGATTAGAGGTGCTAAAGCTTCCTGAAAAATGCCTTGAATCGGGCTATTTTCAATGTGGGAAGATACTACTATATTTATTTGCATAAGTTAGTTGCAGCAAGGATATATAACCTGGCAGGGCAGTAGACCTGGGGACACAGTGAAGTCCTGGTCCCCAAGTGGCACAGGTAATGCCCAGCACAGTTCACATAGCCCCTGAAGGCAGAGCATGAGCTTGGGAGTCACACATACCTAGTGCCAGCCCACCTGCCACGGTTAGTAGCTGTATGACTTTGGGACAAGTTGCCTAACTTCCTCTGTTCTCTATTCACTGCTCTGTAGAACTAGGCCAGTAATACCTATAGCCCTACAGAGTAGACAGTGAGTATTAAATGGGGTAGCAGGCAATGTCCTGTACAAAGAGTTAGCTTGATCAGTGCATCCATTGACCATCTCTGCCTTCTAGAGGCACCTTCCTTTTATGGACATAGTTGTCTTCCACCCACCTCTGGACTTCAAGTGTTTTTGTCTTACTCTTGCGTGAAATGGGGAAGATGAGAGAAAGGGTACCAGTAGGCTCAGTTCCTTGGTCCGTAGGGACCCTTTGATATGGTGCAGAGTGAGAAGCTAAAGCATGAGTGCAAGAAGGACTCATCCTGTGTGGTGGTGGATGGGTGGGCTGGGTGGATGTGGGAGCAGGCCCTCTGTAAGCAGCTGCCCAGAGCAGCACTGACCAACAGAATGTTCCTCAGTGAGGGAAGTGTTCTATATCTCTGCTGTGCAGTATGCAGCCACTAGCCACATGTGCATATTGAACACTTGAAAAGTGACCAGTGTGACTGAATGTTATGGATTGAATTGTGTCCCCCCAAAATATGTGTTGTGAATCCTAACGCCTATACCTGTGGTGGAGCCCTGGTGGCATAGTGGTTTAAGTGGTACGGCTGCTAACCAAAAGGTAGGAGGTTCAAATCCACCATCTGCTCCTTGGAAACCCCGTGGGGCAATTCTGCTCTGTTCTGTAGAGTCGCTATGGGTCAGAATCAGAGGCAACACATTTTTTGTTTTATACCTGTAGTTATAATCCAATTTGGGAATGGGGTTTCTTGGTTATGTTAATGAGACAGTATTAGTGTAGGGTGTGTTTTAAGTAAGTCTTCTTTTGAGATATAAAAGGGCAGGTTAAGCAGGCAAGCAAGGAAGCGGATATGGGGGAAAATAGATGCCAGGCCACATGAAGATAGCCAGGGAGTTGAGACAAGGGCCTTTCCCCAAAGCTGGTGCCCTGAATTCGGATTTCTAGCCTCCTAAACTGAGAAAATAAATTTCTGTTTGTTAAAGACACTCACTTGAGGTATTTCTGTTACAGCAGCGCTAGATAACTAAGCCACTTAAGGAAGTGAATTCTTAATTTCATCTAACGTCGACTTAGATGTTAATAATCACATGTGCCCAGTGGCTGACGTATTGGCCAGTGTAGCTCTAGAGCCTAGCTGGGGCTCAAGGCATTTCCTGGGGGAAAAAAAAAAAAAAGTTGGAAATGCAGAGTCTCAGACTCCACCCTGAACCTAGAACCTGCATTTTAACAGGTTCATGTACACTTTGGAGTTGGAAGAACACTGAATTTGAGCTGCTCTGTTATTCAGAGATGTCCAGGGAGCGTGGAACTGGGGTGGACCCTGGTGCTGGAGGGTTCTCACTGTCCACGTTGCCTTTCTTAGTTCTCAAAACGAACGTGGTTTTCAGGGAACCAATACGTGGGGGTCAGGCATTGTATCCCTGTGGTTAAGAAAAAAATTACGTGGTTTTTTTAATCATGGGATTAAACATTATTTTGCTTCTTCCTCCTCATTGTTGTTAGTTGCCGTTGAGTCAGTTTCAACTTATGGTGACCCCAAGTGTGCAGAGTAGAACTATTCCATGGGGTTTTCAAGGCTGTGACCTTGTGGAGGCAGATCACCAGGCCTGTCTTCCAAGGTGCCTCTGAGTAGGTTTGAACTGCCAGCCTTTCAGCTAGTAGTTGAAGGCTTAACCTTTTGTGCCACCCAAGGACTCCATGTCTGGGGTAACATGTATTAAAAAAAACCAACCAAACAAAACAGGGTGGGGGGAACGTTGCTGTCCAGTCAGCTGCAACTCATGGCAACCCATGTGTGTCAGAATAGAACTGTGTCCCGTGGGGTTTTCAGTGGCTGATTTTTCAGAAGTAGATCTCCAGACTTTTCATCCAACCTCCAACCTGTTGATTAGCAACTAAGCGCATTGACTGTTTGCACCACTCAAGGTGATGCTTTGTGTTGAGCAGAGATACTGAGTGAGGTGTTGATTTGAGCATTTTCAGATGTGGGAGTGTGTGGGTGTTGGGCAGCCTCAGGGTGGATGGGGAGGGGTCGTTTTGGAGAACCACCCCTCCACCCCCCACTGTAAGCTTGGACATACAAGCCTGTCCTGGACACTTGGAACTTTCTGTCCTTCTGACCATCTTGATGAGTCAGGGATGAGCACATGTTCTAAGCCAGGCCAAGGAGACCTGACCCTGAACTTCTGCTGGCAAATAAAAAGAAAGAAGCTCTTTCTGCTGGAATTGCTCAACCAGAAGGCTGGGAGACCCCTTATTCTCTATATTCCCATGTTCTCTTAAACACACACACATACACACACACACACACACACACCCTCTTTTAGATGTTACGAACCAAATCAGTATGCTTCCCAGCCAGCATTTTTGCTAGTGATAAATATTTCAAAAGGATAAGTAGTGCTTTCAAGTGAAATTAGAGAAATGCCCCCTCACCCTTCTTGAAAGTATTAATAAGTTCTGTTCCATAATGGTGCTAACTTAAGTGATTGGAAATGACAACAACAGAAAATTCCACAGATTCCTTTGATAGCCATCTGTCAAATCACTTTGGGTGATGTGGCAATTTCTTGGGTATTGTTGATGTTTGCCAACATTGGGAATTTGTGTATGTAAGTATTTTGATGGAGACTTTCCATTAGCCTCCTTTTTAGTCTTGGATAGATTACAAGTATGATATGTGATGGCTTCCACTGTACCAGGGTTCAAGGTCGCCAATGAAGACACAGACCACACATGTTCTATTAGTGTGTGGGTAGACATTTTACTCACATAGAGAAGAGACAGAGCAAGATCAGCTTCCCTAGTGGGCATTGGTTTTCCATGGCCAGCAGGATCCCTCTACATGTAGCTGGTACAGGACAGATGTCCTGTGTTCATTCTCTCTAGCTGTAGGCTGGAGAGACCCCATTCCTTTCCCACTGGAAAGGGATATAGAAGTGGGGTTGGCCAGGTACCATAGAGAGAGTTACTGTGTGCCCAGAACAGAGGGAAAGCTTCTCTGATAAGGATAAAGAACTGGGGGAGAGAGAGAGAGACCCAATTCCCAGCCTCTTTATCAGAGAATGTTCCGGGTCCAAGACCTCTGCTTAGACGGCCAGGATGGGAATCATAGAGGCAGACCGTCCTCCCAGCAGTTCTGTATCGGGTAATGACTCTAACCAGCTGCCACTGAGTTGATTCAGGCTCATGGCGACCCCATGTGTGTCAGGGTAGAACTGTGCTCCATAGGGTTTTCAAGGCTGTGACTGTTCAGAACCAGATCACCACCAAGCCTTTCATTCTGAGGTGCCTGTAGGTGGATTTGAACTGGCAACCTTTTGGTTAGTAGTCAAACGTAACCATTTGCATCACCCAGGGACTCTTCCTAAGTAGACTCTAGGCTGTGTGAGGGCAGGAACCACACTTAACTTGCCCCTCTACCTTCAGGCTTAGACTCGGCACAGGGTAAACACCAGTTGCTGTCAGATTGACTCAGATTTGACAGCCTCGTGTGTGTCAGAATAGAAATGTGCGTTATAGGGTTTTCAGTGGCTAATTTTTAGAAAATAGATCACTAGGCCTTTCTTCTGTGGTGTCTCTGGGTGGATTTGAACCTCCAACCTTTCAGTTAGTGGCCAAGTGTGTCAACTGTTTGTACCACCCAGGGACTCCAGGCACAGAGTAGTCTCTTAAATATTTGTTGAAGGTCGAACGAAGCCACTTCTTTCTATGGGTACATCCACGCAGAATTTTTTGGAAGCAAATCTCGGTTCTCTAGATTTAAGTGTTTCGCTGGCACGACGAGGTCTTTCTGTTCATGCTGTGAGATTTAAAGATGAAATGCTTCCTGCTAATTGTTAACAGTTGCCCTGTAAGAACAGACCCATTATGGGGCCCTGAACCCTGGCACACTGCCCCCTGCCCAGCCGCCAGCCAGGGTGGTAGAGCAGGGAAGGAAAGCAAAGGCAACTCCTGCCCTGGCACCAGCTAGACCTCAGATTATCCAAAGAGGATTGCAATTTCAGGGCCAAAGGAGTAGGGAGTAGGTAAAAGGATTTGAAATGAGATTATAGGGCCTGAAAACTCCTTGCTTTTGTTCAGGAAATAATTTACCAGTTTTCTCCAAGGCAGTGAGACAATCCAGTTTCAGGCCTGAAGTGGTAGATCAGTGTCCTGGGGCTCTTCAGATCCTTAAAACGGAATTGATCTTTAGTTGTACTTGTTGGGCTTCTTGTTAAAGAAAAGGAAAGGAAGGAGAGGGAGGAAGGAAATGAGAAAGCTCGTAAAGTACTCTAAACAAATAAACTGGAAGGTAAAACCTACTAGAGCATTCAAAGACAGACTCCCTTTAGAGAATGTTTTCTTTTACTAGTGTGTCTTCAAGCCAGGGTGGTGTACACGGGCTGTGAACTGAAAGGTTGGAAGTTCAGGTTTACCTAGAGGTACCTTGGAAGAAAGGCTTGGTGATCTACTTATGAAAAATCAGCCATTGAAAACACTCTGGATACAGTTCTACTCTGACACACATCGGGTCACCATGAACAGCCTCAGTGGCAAGTTGTTACTGGTCTTGAAGCCAGAGAGTAGAAAGGAGATGGACAGTGTGACCAGAATGCAGGGTCTTCATTTTGAACCTGAGAAGAAGGATTCTTTTCCTCATGACTCCCAACTCTCTATGTATAAGTCCATTCATAAAAACCCTGCAAGTCGGGCAGGGGCTGGGTTAGAATCAAGATGGTGTGCAATCTACCATTTGTGTTGGGTTTTATAGCCATCATAACAATTCTTTTAATGCTTTTGTGTCTTTTTCACTTCTGATGCTTCCTGGAGGTGTATTTTGTTTGGCTTTTAGCCCAGGTGCCTCTTAACCCCAAACCTTAGTTAACATCTTCCTCACACTCTCAGCCTCCTTGGCTTATCTGATGTTTTTATTGACATGAAGTGGCTTTTTGCCTGCGTTAGCGCAGGACTTCCCAGTCCCCTGGGTGTGGCGAGGAACTCCATGAGGGATTTGTCTCATGGTTGATAATCCTTGGGTCTGACTCTCCTGTGATAGTTGGGGATTAGCGGGCTCACCAGCGTGTGCTAGAGAATACCAGGTGGTCTGAAACTCAACTCAAAGGATGTCAGGTTTGTTCCACCCCTGGAAAGGAGACCAGTTTGTGGGTGATTGAGAAGAAGAAAATTGAGAGATGCTTCATACCATGGAACCCCCAATTCAGCACAAATTTTGGATAACGCAGGTGCCCTGGTTGCCAGATTTACCCTGAGACCTTTTTGTTTGAACTTCCATTGTTGAAGATTCACCCCAAATCTCTGAGCCTGTTTTCTGCCAAGAGAGAGAATATGCTGACTGTAAATACTCCGTGCAGGAGGACATTACATTTTGCCCACCAGTCCTCACTTTGTAATTATGTTGCTGTAAAATATGTGGCCACCCTAGAAAGGCCCTTGGAAGAGATTGTTTTGAATAAATAATCTTTGATAGCAGCTTCTCATTTGTCCCATTCTCTTCCGTGGAAGTGGCCTTTCTCCTGCCCCTACCCTGCATCTCTAAATGCTTTTTATTTGGAGATGGGGGCTTGTTGGGTTTTGGTTAATTAAAGTTTTCATTGTGTTTGATTCTGGAGCAGATCTAACGTTTAGGTATCTTAATGCAAATGTCATCTTTGAGCTCACACTTGCTGGGTGGCAAGGGGAAAAGATGCAGCCTGCAAACCAGTGGGCCTGCCTGGTAATGAATGCCCGTTGTTTATTTTTGGCCTTATTTTCAGATCTGAGCAAAGTGTTGATTTAAGTTTCCTAATCTGAACATGACTCAAGAATTGCTATAAATCCATCGAGACAAAAGAAGATCAGTGGATATCAGGGCTGGGTCAAGGGGAAGAATGGACGATAATAATAGTAACAAGAATGATAGGGAAAACCATGGTCGGGGAGGGTGGTATATGAAAACTGTATACTTTCTGCTCTTTTTTGTTTGTAAACCTATAACTGACCTAAATATAATACAACTTGAAGCCACATTAATTCAAAAAATTTAAAAAATAAACAGGTGAAGACTAATGAAGACTTTCATATATAAATATACGCTAACTAGCCTGTGACACAGACTGTGGTACATGTATAAACAGAGTGTTGTAGAGATCAAAGGAGAAAACTTCATGTGTTTTTGTGCCATGGGATTGGGCATTATGGATCAGGCTAATCTTTTTCTTTTGCACATCATTGTTGTAGCAATTTTATTACAATGATTATTAGCAAAGATTTTCTTTTATCTTCACTTCTCCAAATTATTAGAGTTTTTCTAAAGTTGTTCATAAGATTGCAGGTTAAAAATAATAATTATAATAACATTAAGTTAAAAAAGCATGCTAAAAACCCACGTTAAAAAAACTCAAAAACAAAAATGGTTGCTATAATATATGAACTTTGAGCACTTGTGTGTAGGTATAAGGCATTGTCTGTATAAAACTCAACTACTTACTGTCCTTCTGTGCAGAACAGAGTTAACATAGCAGGTCAGAGATGGGTGTCCCTCAAGTACTGCTTGCAAGGCTGGCCCTTGGCTGGAATGTGGGAACTTGGACTTTAGGAGGGTTCCCATCATTCCCAGAATTGAGAAGAATGGCTCACTGTGCCTAAACTGTTTGCATGCATGTGTTGTTTATGCTGACCACGTGCGTTTCTGGGGGACTGTAATTGTTGTATGCCTTGGCACAAGGTGCCTGCATGACCAGCCCTCAATAAAAACCCTGGGCTCTGAGTCTCTAATGGGCTTCCCGGGTGGACAGCACTTCATAGTTGTTGTCACAACTCATTGCTAGGGGAATTAAGTGCGTCCTGAGTGACTCCATTGGGAGCAGACTCAGGAAGCTTGTGCTTGGGTTCCTCTGGAGTTTGCCCCGTGCGCCTTTTACCCTTGCTGATTATGGTCTGTCTGTATCCTTTCGCTGTAATAAACCATAGTTGTATCCTGGCTCCAGCACCTACTGAGCCTGGGATGGTCTTGCAAACCCACAACATGCCCTTCAAAGCTGTTGTGCCTCTTGAATTTTTCTCTCAGCAGCTTGCTTCCTTCAGCCAATTATCCTGACTCAAAAACCTCTGAATCATCTTCGGTATTCCCTTCAGTCAGGCCCTAAATCCTGTCTATTTTGTCTCAGAAGTGTTTCTTGAATCCAGCTTTCCCATGCCCTTTGCCATCGTCCCAACCTTGGCCCTCGCTGCCTCCCCCCGGACCTACTGCAACAGCTTCCCTGCCTGGCTTTTCTGCCGTCACGCCCCATTCCAGCCTGCCTTTAATGTCATCTTGCTTCACAGCCTAGCTGGAGTCGCCATTCTTAATTAATTAAATCACAAATGCCTCAGGTTGGTCTTCCGTTGTTGTTGTTAGTTGCTGTTGAGTGGATTCCAACTCATGGCGACTCCATGTGTGCAGAGAAGAACGGCAGCATAGGGTTTTCAGAAGTAGAGTGCCTGGTGAGTTTCCTCAGGTGCCTCAGGGTGGGCGTGAACCATCAACTTTTTGGCTAATAGTCCAGCACTTAACCATTTTTGCCACCCAGGGACTCCTTCAGGTTGACCTACCAGGACCGTTGTACGGCTTCATCTGGAGAGAGTGGTGCAGAGCGGTTAGCTTGCAGGTTTGAGTTCCATCGCCCCCACTCACTCTCTGTTGTGCTCAGTTACATACTTAACCTCTCTGTGCATCAGTGTCCTAATCTGTATGTGAGAATAAAATAGAACCTTCCTCACAGGATCCTTACAAGGATTAAACGAGTAAATATTTGAAATTCTTAGAACGGTGCCTGGCACACAAAAGGTGCTTGATGACTCGTAGCTGTGATTAGTTTTATAACCATATCTTGCTCTTTACCCCACTAGGCTGTGAGCTGCTCCCTGGCATTGTACTTGGCTATGACTCTTTAATAATCAATTGGTGAATGAATGAATAAATGAAAGGAAGGAAGGAAAGAAGAGAGGAAAGGAGGGAGTGAACGAGAAAGGAATGAAAGAAGAAAGGGAGGAGGGAGGGCGGGAGAGAGAAAGGGAGAACGGAGTGGGCTAAAACACAGTTCATACTCTCAAGAGTATTGTTCTGTTGGGAAAGAGAAGATGCCCCTAATAGGTTAAAATAACGTACATGTGGTAGATGAGTCAACCCTTGGCATGCTTTGACAAGGGTTCAGAGGAGGGAGGGGTTTGTGTGGAGTGGGAAAGAAGAAACTGCATTATTTAAGCAAAGTTACCAAACTCCTGCTTTGTCACCATTTCATGTCCCACAGAGAGAGGCAGGGACGTGTCAGGATTTGGTGTGCTTCTGAGAAACACTCATGAATGGGAAGTCTTCCTGTGGGACCCTTAGACTCTATCCCTGCTGGAACTTGTCATTCTCTAGGGTGAAATTTTGAGCTACTTAACTGTGTGTACACACTTCCCAGAGTACAGTCACGGCATAATGGTTTCTGAATGATGCTCTCCAGGGTGTCTAGATTTCTTCCTGGTCCTCTGAGGTAGAAGGGACTCTTGACAATAAGAAAACATGTTTATGCCAGCACTACCTCCCCGGATCCTTGCCTCCTAAAGCATGTCTGGGGAAGTGGGCTGGCTTTCACCCAGTCTTGCTTCACTGAGTTGGTAGGGAGGGTTGGCTTGAGTAAGCCCCTGTTGCATATAACGCAACTGTGCCATAGTGGGCAATTCTGTCCTGTGAGCTCCCTCCATAACTACTGGAAACCAGATGGCAGAGGTGTTACTAATTTTTTTGGCTTTAGGCATTCACTAGGTCACCATATCAAGCTACAACTTGAAGCCACATTGCAGCCCTGGGATCATGGTTTGTTGTGCAACTTCTAATGTATAGAACAGTGTATCAGTTAATACTGGTTGCATAACAAACTCACACAAGTTAATGGCTTAAAACAACAATGATTTATTTACTCATAATTCTCTATGTTCTGGTGCAGTTTCAGCTGGGCTCAGCTGGGATGGCTCATCTCTTCTCCTCGTGGATGTTGGTCTTAGCTGGGATGGCTGGGACAGCTGGGGCCTCTCTCCATGTCATTTTGTGTCCTTCAGAAGCAAGTCCAAACTTATTCACGTTATGGCAGAAGGGTGCCCAGCAGCAAGAAAAAAGCAGGCCACAGTATGCAAGCACTTTTCCAGTCTCTGCTGTGTCATATTCATGAATATCCCATTGGCCAAAGCAAGTCATGAGACCAAACCAGATTCATTGTTGGCAGGGACCACCCAAGTGTGTGGATACAGGAAGGCCTGCTTGTTGTGGGCCATTGCTGCAGTGGTTTACAGCCATCAGTTTTATGTATGATCTTGCCAGAAAAGAAGGCAGCAGTGTCACTGAGTCTCTTCCCCTTACTCCTGCAGACATACCTGGGACAGTGGGCTAGAGTGCTTCACTGACTGTCCATATGGGCCCTCTTACTACCGCTTCCCTCTGTGACTATTGACCACCCCAAGGTTTAAGCCCTCCAACTCACAAATTGATGGGCATTCTCAGTCCCAGAGGGTCTACCCAGAGAATATGGCTGAATCAGCACAAATCTGATGTTAACGCTAGAAAAGGAGCTCTGAACTGATAGCAGATACAGCCTGCGTGGAGAGTTCCCACAGAATGCCACCCAAAATCCCCAGCAGTTTTCACAGCGGGCCCTGAGCTATATCATCCCCCCATTTTTGACCATCTCTGAGAAGTACCAGCAGTTCTGGGTACTGCCTGCCCTTTGTGCCTCTCACTGTGCTCTGGATGACATTTTGAGGACAACAGAACAATGGAGGAGACTGTTAGGGAAACTGGGAGGAGGCCAGACTTGCCTGGGAGACTGAATTCCCAGATTCTTCAGCTGAGTTCGTGGCCATTTGGCCTTGATCTCTTGGGCAATTGGAAGGATGAGATGATGGACTAGATGACAGCTGATTTTGTCCCAGTCCTAACACTCTTAAGTTGTGTATTCTTTGGGGGCTATGCTGATATTTAGGATGGTATTTAACAATTAATTTTGCCTACTTTCAAAATACTACTTAGTTCCTTCGCCAAGAGACAAGGAACGGAAGGAATGATTTTGAAATCAGATAGGTACCTCAGTGTAGGGCCGGAATGAGTTGGGGAAGAGATAAAAAGGATGAATGGTCTTTGGGTCTTACACTGAAGCTGGGCTTTAGTCATTGAAGAAGCATTTGTACCTCTTTTTGTTTGGCTGAGCCGCATAAGGAGGCTAAGGCTGATCAAAAATCAAAGAACTTCTACGTGCATTTGGGAAAATAATTCGAGAAAATGATTTAGACCTTCAAAGACTTGGTCACTGGGGAGGTAATTTCTGCTGCCAAGAGGCACTGGTGGTTCAGTGGTAGAATTCTTAACTTCCATGCAAGAGATGTGGGTTCTATTCCTAGCCAGTGCACCTTCTGCCTAGCCACCACCTGTCTGTCATTGGACCCTTGGAAGAAAGGCTCAGTGACCTACTTTGAAAAAATCAGCCAACAAAAACCCTGTGAATCACAGTGGTCCAATCTGCAACCAATTGTGGGGATGACACAGCACCAGACGGCATTTTGTTTCATTGTGGATGGGGTTGACTAGAAAGGAAGCTGATAACAACAATAACAACTTCTGCTGAAAGTAGAGAAAAATAGTTAGATTTGCACAAGAATCAGTTTTCCTTTCTAGCTTGAGATTATGCCTCCAGTTAAGCCAATGCAGCTGCCCTGGTCACTGGAAGCGAGGAGAGCTCTGCTCCCTGTGGGGAGTGTGGGGTATGGCAAAGGTTCTAGCTTGGCTAATGTCAGTCTCGTTGAGGGTGAAAGATGGCTGTGTGTGTGTGTGTGTGTGTGTGTGTGTGAGAGAGAGAGAGAGAGAGACCTTGTGTGGAAACAGCAAGCGGCACTCCATCCCAACCTTTCCATTTCATGGGTGTCTTCCTACTTAGAGTCTCAGCCCAGGAGACAGGAACCAAGCCCATTCTGGTCACCATTGTGTCCCCAAGGCCTTGGGTGTTCCCTGGCATCTAGTAAGCATTTAATAAATATTTACTGAATGAATGAATCAAGAAAAGCTAAAAAGGAAAAAAGAAATTTAACCATCTTGGTAATTTTTTTCTGGAATTAACGTGGAAATTTTAACTAGTCACAGAACAATGACTGTTGGTGTCTTTCAAGCTCTTTTGGTGGGGGTGAGATAAGAAATGAAAGCTGACAAAACAAGTGACCAAAGTTAAATTTATACGATTAAAAACAAATGCACATTAACTGCCAAAAACTTGAACAAACAAGCTATTTAGGGTACTGGCATACTGTAGTAGAGCACGTATCTTTTTGTAGTGTATTTATACTTTTCCAGAATTAAAATAGCTGTATTGTTTTTTCGGATTATTAAGTGGACCTCTAAGGTAGAGAGAGGGTCAGCGAAAGAGAGGAAGACCTTCGATGAGATGGCTTGGCACAGTGGCTATGACAGTGGGCTCAAACATAGCAATAGTTGTGAGGATGGTGCAGGACCGGGCAGTGTTTTATTCTGTTGTACATGGGGTCGCCATGAGTTAGAATCGACTCGACGGCACCCAGCAAACAACAACATGTTGACTTATACTTACGTAGATGGTCAGAAATAAAATAGGGTAAAGAACTCAGTAAAAAGTATTCCCATTCCCATGTTGTTAGCTTTTTATGGGCTTCTTTTAACATGTCTCTATGTACATACTGTATTATTTGCGTAAGGTGGATTTATCTCTTTATGGTCAGACATTTAGGTTTTCCATTTCTTGATATTATATCTGTGCTCAGTAAGCATGTGAGACTTACACCTTTGCACCCTTGCCTAGTAATAAAAGCATTAATGGTTGGGTCTTAGGCTGAAGTCTCTAGAAGCAGAGTCTGAGATGGGGACAGTAGTGGTACAGTGAGTGGTACAGTTCTTGCCTTGGCGCGGGAGCTGTGCCCTTACGCATAGCTACCACCTGCTGTCAGTGAAGGCTTGTGTGTTGCTGTGATGCTAAACAGGTTTCAGTGGGGCTTTCAGACTAAGATGGACTAGGAAGAAGGCCTGGCGATCTCCTTCCCAAAATCAGCCAATGAAAACCCTATGAAGCACAGTAGTCAGATCCACAACTGAGGAAAGCGATGACATAGGACCAGGCAGCATTTTGTTCTGTTAGCATGGGTTCACCGTGAGTCATGGCCAGCTCGACGGCAGCTAACAGCACAGCCTGAGACAGGGATTTGGGAAGGAGTGTTTTCAGCAGACCGGGAGGAAGGGAGGCAGGATGGGAAAGGAGCCGAGCAAAGAAATCTTAAAGTTGAGCCTTGGCCTGATTGGAGCATAACCACACAGAGAGAATATCTTCCATGGGACAAGAGGCTGGGCGTTTATATTCTCAGTCGTCTGTCTTGTGACTCCCAGGCTTCTCTGGCCCTCAGCCAAGTGTGTCAGCTCCACGGCAGCTGAGGGTGGGGACGCCCCCTGGTACAGAGGATCTGGGTAAGACGATATCACAAGTGCTAGCATTTCTGGCACTTTCTTTCTGCCTGGTACTAGCCTAGGTATATAAGTGTATTTTTAACAGTCCTGTGATCTAGGTGCTATTGCAGATTCATTTTGTAGATGAGGAACTGAAATTTAGTCACGTTGAGTGACTGTCTCAAAGTTGCCTGGAGTTGGAAGGCAGACCCAAGCCTGCCCACCACCAGAGCCTGAGCTCCTTACTGGGGGGTTGTGGAACATGACAGTTAATGCCTAGAAGTGGAATTGCTGGGCCAAAGAGTTAGACAATTTATATATATACACATATCTCCAAATTCCCCCCCCCAACAATTGTATCAATTTATCAATTTCTGTTCCTACTAACAGTTTAACTGCTCTCCTGTCATCCCTGAGTCTTGTCAGTCTTCTAAATATCGGCAAATCCCATTGTTGGCTCTTTTTGTCTTGAGTTTCATTTCCTTTCCTGTTCCTGGGTTGACACCTTTCACGTGTTGACCAGCCACTGCATTTCTCTCTCGAGGCACAGTTTCTGGTTAAGACCTTTTCTCATTTCTGATGGTCCTTTGCCCTGGCGGTTGAACAGTCCAGATTTCCCTCAGGGATTTGAAATGCTGCATTTATAGTAAACTTGTTTCACGCCAGTGCTTCGCCCTGTTTCTGGGCTAATGACTTTCGTTGTGCCGTCTGTCTAGTCTCAGGCTAGGACCGCACTCTTTTAATGATTGTATGCCTTTTTAAAAAAAGATGTGAAGTTGTAGGGCCTTCACATCTTGGCACCTAGATGCTAACTCAAGGTTTGCCAAGTCTAGTACATTTAACCCAGTCTCAAGTAAGAATAGGTAAAACTCTTTTATTAGCAATTAATAATGGTGTAAAGTGGTGCTTGAGTGCCAGCAGTTACTTTTCTTGAGTTACTCTTCTTCCATCTTGTCTGTAATACTTTCATTGACATGGTAGACCCTCCCCTTAAAGGCAGTGGGAGGGGGAGAGTTTAGCTTGGGCTTAGTTTCCATTTGAAATTCTACCCTCTGGGCTCAAGGGGATAAATAGAATTTTTAACTCTTCATTTTGATGTTAATTAAGCTCATGCTCTTCTTCCAGAAATGCATCAATCTTAAATACGTCCTTTTTCTTATGCCAGGTACAGAGTGTCCAAAAGTTACTTACATCTGGCACACTCTCTGGTTTTAATTAATGGAGGTTGCTTCAGAATTTATTATAAGTGATCCTGGAAGGCTCGTAAAATGGCACCTTTTAAAAGTTTTGGTTGACACGGGATTGGAAAGGATGGTTACCGTCCCCATGATTATGCAAAATCCATGGGCTGTGACCTGATGCAAAACACGTGTCTCCAAAGCACGTGCTGCTAGTGAGCTTCAAGGAAACCCTGTGGCTTCATAAATGGAGAACCGAGGGAGAGGGTGGCACAGGGCAAAGAGACCTTTGGCTACTTCAGACTTCAACGAGAACATGTCCACGTTTTTCATCTGGATCAGCACTTCTCTAAGAAAGTTCATGGACCGTACAGCATTATCTGGTGGGCGGACATATTTACACATAAAACATAATTGATTCCATATTCCTCTTGGTTCTAAAAACAGTCCTCATGCTTGTTTTTAATAATAAAAATGATTTCAGTTTGGAAAATGGTGTAGGCTCTCTGATGAGTTTTGCAGATTGTTCCACTAAATAACAAGTAAAGGAGAAACAACCTAAGAAAAACATTTTGAAGAGAATTTGCGTGTGCAGAGGGAGAGGGGGGAATGATTAGCTGAAATCAGAAAGATTCCAAGTAACGATAATTATTAAATTTAATAATAATTCAATTAGCGTTCCACAAGGACTGTTTTCGGCAATTTTGATGGTGCAGACATTGGATTTCTACACAGAACGGCCTGGACACCTGGCTGTTTGGTGGGAAATGGTATATCTGCTTTGTTTTGCTCAGGATTAACGTTAATTCGAAGTTTCTTTTTCAAGAACTTTTTTTTTTTTTTTTTTAAAGAAAACAAAAATGATGGTTTTTATTCTGCTTGAGAGGTCAGCAAACTTTTTCCCGTAAAGGCTCAGAGGTAAATAGATAACATGAAAGCAGCCATAGGCAGACAAAATGTAAACAAAAAAGCGTGGTTATATTCCAGTCAACCTTTATTTTTGGACATTGACATTTGAATTGCACTGAATTTTCATATGTCCAGAATGATTATTACTCTTAACTATTTTCAACCATGTAAAACTGTAAAAGCCATTCTTAGCTTCAGCCAGTACAAAAACAGTTTCTGTTAATGGCCTACGGGCCATAGTTTGCCAACCCCTGTTCTAGCTCATTATGTACATCTGGCTTACGTAGGAGCAGCACAGCAGTAAACCAGGTGGCAGTGCAAGCGGTGAGCATGCTTGGCTATTATCTGAAAGGTTGACAGTGTGAGTCCATCCAGATGTGCCACAGAAGAAACGGCTGGCCATCTACTTCCAAAAAATCAGCTACTGAAAACTCTGTGGAGCACAGCTCTGCTCTGATGCACAAGGGGTTGCCGTGAGTCAAAATGGATTTGATGGCAACTGGTTTGGTTCTCGTTTGTTCTACCTTTGTAGGGGAGACCTATCTTTGTCTTTTGGGGAGAATACTCCACTTTGCATATAAAAGGCAGCCAAATTGTATGTGTTACTGAATTCTGGGGGGTGTGTGTGAATTTTTAGGATTTGTTTGTTCTTTGAGCTCCCATCCAGGGGATGAAGCAGAGGCCCTAGACTTCAGAGCTTCAGTTGCTCAGGACTTTGCCACCAGCTGTGCGGTCCTGACAGCAGAAACGCCAGCCTCCTGGACCCTGAAGACACTCTGGGCCCGTCCTCCACCTGGAGAATTCTGAGCGACTCTGGAATTGAAGGGACTTGAGAATGAGGGCAAAGCTAGAAACTTTAGAAGGAAGCTGTTGTGCTTTATAGAAATGGTGGTAGCGGCCTCATAATTTTTTAATATATACATTTAAAAGCTTGCATCTCTTAGGTCTCTCTTTTTGTCTTCACTCTTAGAAATCAAGGCAAAAAACATGCTTTTACAAAATGTAAACGTGGTTTTGTTTAGTACAATATTTCAAGAAATTAGAAAAGTTACAGAAACCTCCAGTTTTCCTAAAATAACCTGTATCTGGCATGGCAGTGAAACAAAGATAGGTATGCATCGTATTTAGTTAAATCTTTTTAATATGAGTCATTTTTATTAGAATCCCTTCCAAATCCTTAATAAATCTAAAGCTTTAAAATATTTGTCCCATTTTATAATTAGTCTAGATTGAGCAGTGGCGCTTCCTGATTTGGGAGGAAGTAAGCTTGACTGTTGCCAGGCAACAGCTAATTGCAGTATTAGCTGCCAGCAAACTGTTGGCAGTAACCGTAAATTCTTTTGTCTTGTTAACAAAAAATGAGTGTTAAAGATACAGCAGTATATAAAGTCGGCTCTGTTGTTCAAATATATGTAACTTAGGTGATAAATTCTTACACTAATATAACCTCGATGTGCTGCTAAAATTTATAGTGTATTTATAGGACCTTTCATTTTTATACTTTATTCACAGTCAGCCTACTCATTACAGGAAAGAAGCTCATAGTGAGAGGCAATGACGTAATAGAAGCATTGTTTTCTCAGGTCTCTTTAAAAAAAAAAAAAAAAACTCAGGTTTTTGTTAAGTTTTGAGTTGCGAAACGTGTGTGGACTTGTGGCATCAGTGCCTGAGGTGAGGGCTCTGGTGTATAAGCAGTTACCGGTACCCAGGAGCAATTGCCGTCAAATTGATTCCGACTCCACACGACCCCATTTGTGACAGAGTAGAGCTACTCCATTCAAGCAGGAGCCCCCAGTTCTCCATCAGCCTCAGTTTCCGTCTCCTAGGCCCTGGCGTTGAGTAAAGGTCATTGCACCACAGCAATGTGCTAAGCCCTGTTCCAAGCCTGTGCCTTTACCTCCTATGCTCCAGCTCGTCCAGGCTCTGTGCCAGTGTTGTTTTCTAGGAGAAAACCTCATAAACTGAATTCTCATGTCATAAGCAAATGTGGTGTAAAGCATCCTTTGGACACAAAGAAAAACCACTACTAATTTGATAAGTGTTTTTTTTTTTTAACTAAACTGCACCATATCCCAATTTTTTGGCAAATTGGTTCTCTCTCTCTCCCGGTTACATGTTTCTAAAGGACATTGTTGGTGATCTTTTGGAGGCCAGTTACTACGCCAGGTACTGTGGTGTCTATTTTCTTCCTTAATTCTCATAACCCTGGGCTGGGGAGGAAGGGGAGACAGGAATGTGGAAACCAAGTATTGGAGCAAGTAATTGGCCTGAGTCCACTTGCCTAGAAGGGGAGGCGTTGGGGTGAGAGCCCAGGTTTCTTCTGGTTTCCAAGCCCATACTCTGGTTTACCCCCAATTTGGGCTCAGTTCTCAGAAGATATCCAGAATGGTCTAGTTGCCCAGTGAGCCCATAACCAGAAACCAGCTTCTGTTGAATCACCTCCAACTCATGGAGACCCCACATGTGTCAAAGTAGAACTGTGTTCCACGGCTGGTTTTTCAGAAGTAGGTTGCCAGGCCTTTCTTTCAAGGCGCCTCCAACTTTTCCGTTAGCAGCCAAGTACATAAACCGTTTGCATCATCCAGGGACTCCGGTGAACCCATATAAGGCATTAAACTGAATGGCTAAAGTGTTGAATGTATTTTATTTGTTGTTGTCCTGATTTCCAAAAATGGCTCCTAGATGTTGACAGGGAAAAAAAGCACCCCATTTTTATAATTTTTTTTTTAACCATCTCCCCTTGTCTGTATGGAAAGCATAGCCAGAAATGTCGCATCCCAGGAAGCTCCTCTGTCCTGCCTGCACTGCAGCAGTGCCCAGTTTCCCCTTAAAGCTGGACTTTTGGGTCCCACCTGCCAACCTCACTGCTCAGCCTGGAGCTCCGGCTCAGCAGGAAGAAGTGTCATCACCAGAGGCTGCAAACCCATTTCTGTTCCTTTTCAATGGTATTTTTACTACACGCCAAACTACTTCAGGCATTATGTAAACACGCTGGAGTATGTTAACAGCTGCCTCTCTTTTAAAGTTGCAGCGGCCACAGAACTAAAGGGGAAACTGCTTTCAGGTTCTGCTCAAGTTTGCATGTAACAGCATCAAAGCTATTTTTAGCCAAGTGCTCACCGGCTTGAAGCTGAAAACTGCTGCTTTCAACGATAAACAGTGGAAAGAAAGCATCATTTGTGCGCTACTGCTGCTCTTGAGTCCATTTATGTGGGAGACAAAGGGGTGTGTAAGTCTCTTCTTCAAAGTTGTGCGGGCATCTTGTCCCTGTTCAGAGCCCCATCACCTCTTCAGAGACAGAGTAATGTTAATTTAGTGCTTGGCTGCCCAGCTGCTGGGTTAAACTAGATGCCCTGGTAATAACGAATTATGGTCTGTCCTTCTCACTGTCCATTCTGAAAAGGAGGCACTGTGGGGATGCCAGGAAGCATTCACTAAACTTCAGAGTGTTGTATCATTTCCCCAAGTTTCCTTTTATTTCCTGTATATCTCCAAACTCAGGAGACAACAGGAAATAGGAGGCAGGTTATATAAGCACCATGGTACAGTAGAAAGAGAGCCAAAGTGTGACCTTGACAATATCCCACCTGAATTTAGAGACCACCTCAAGAATAGATTTGACACATTGACACTAGTGACCAAAGACCAGACTAGTTGTGGGATGATGTCAGGACATCATACTTGAAGGAATCAAAAGGTTATTAAAAAGACAAGGAAAAAAAAAAAAGAGACCAAAATGAATGTCAGAAGAGACTCTGAAACGTGCACTTGAGGGTAGAGTGACTAAAGCAAACAAGAAATGATGACGTAAAAGCTGAACAGATTTCAAAAGGTGGCTCCAGAAGACAAAGTAAAATATTACAATGAAATATGCAAAGACCTGGAGTTAGAAAATCAGAAGGGAAGAACGCATGTGGCATTTCTCAAGCTAAAAGAACTGAAGAAAAACATTCAAGCCTTGAGTTAAAATATTGACAGGTTCTGTGGGCAAAATACTGAACAATGCAGGAAGGAACATACATAGGGTCACTGTACCAGAAAGAACTGGGTGACGTTCAAGCATTTCAGCAGGTAGCATATGCAATAACCAATGGGGCTGAAGGAAGACGGCCAAGCTATACTGAAGACACCGGCGAAAAACAAGGCTCCAGGAGTTGACTGAATACCAACTGAGATGATTCAACAAACAGATGCACTGCTAGAAATGCTCGCTCATCTACGCAGAGAAATTTGGAAGACAGCTACCTGGTCACCCAACTGGAAGAGATCATATTCATGCCCATTCCAAAGAAAGGTAATCCAGTGGAACGCGGAAATCATCGAACAATATCATTACCACACACAAGTTTGATATTAATTCTGCTAAAGATAATTAGAGGATGTATACCTCAACATAAAGAAAACAAAAATCCTCACAACTGGGCCAATAAGCAACATCATGATAAATAGAGAAAAGATTGAAGCTGTCAAGGATTTCATTTTTCTTGGATCCACAGTCAAAGCCCATGGAAGCAGCAGCCCAGAAACCAAGCGACATATTGTATTGCGCAAATCTGCTGCAAAAGACCTCCTTAAAGCGTTCAAAAGCAGAGATGTCACTTTGAGGACTAGGGTGTGCCTGACCCAAGCCATGGTATTTTCACTCACCTCATATGCATGTGAAAGCTGGTCATTGACGAAGTCAGACTGAAGAAGAATTGATACATTTCAATTATGGTATTGGTAAAGAATATTGAATATACCAGTGGGAAACCCTGGTGGTGTAGTGGTTAAATGCTACAGCTGCTAACCAAAAGGTCGGCAGTTCAAATCCACCAGGTGCTCCTTGGAAACCGTATGGAACAGTTCTAGTCTGTCCATAGGGTCACTATGAGTCAGAATAAACTCGGTGGCAGTGGTTTTTTTATGGACCCCCAAGGGGAAAAAAAAACTGCCTTGAAAGAAGTACAGCCAGAATGCTCCTTGGAAGCAAGGATGATGAGACGTACTTTGGACGTGTTATCAGGAGGAACCAGACCCTGGAGAAGGTCATCATGTTTGGTAAGGTAGAGGGTCAGTGAAAAAGAGGAAAAGCCTCAAGAGATAGATGGACTGATATAGTGACTGCAACAGTGGACTCAGACATAGCAACAGTTGTGAGGATGGCACAGGATTAGGCCATGTTTTATTATGTTGTGCATAGGGTCACTGTGAGTAGGAGCCGACTCAATGGCATCTAACAACAACAATAACAGTGGAAAGAGCATGAGTCAGTATGTGCTAGCCATCGTTGGGACCCTCATAAGTCACTGAACTTCTCCGAATTAAGCGTTCTTAGCTGCAGATTTGGAGCCCTGGTGGCACAGTGGTTAAGAGCTAGGGCTGTTAACCAAAAGATCGGCAGTTTGAATCCACCAGCTGCTCCTTGGAAACCCTGTGACACAGTTCTCTGTCCTATAGGGTTGCTATGAGTTGGAATTGACTCGACACCAACAGGTTTAGCTGCACATTCAGAATTGTGATACCAGTACATAAAAAGCCAAACCAAACTAAGTCAGTTGCCATTCAGTATATCCGACTCATGGCAACCACGTATGTTTCACAGTAGAACTGCACTCCACAGGGTTTTCAATGGCTATGACCTTTCAGAAGTAGATTGCCAGGACTTTCTCTGATAAAGCTAAATATAAGTTCATGTTCCTATATAAACCTACTTTTTAATAAAGTTTACAGACACTTTGCTTTATGTCATTAGTTGCTGTTCAGTTGACTCTGACTCCTGGCAACCCCACGGACGATAGAACAAATAGTTGCCTGGTCCTGTGCCATCGTTTCATCATTATTGATATGCTCGAGCTCATTGTTATGGCCCCTGTGTATTTTGTGTGCCTTCTAGCCTAGGGGACTCATCTTCCAGCACTGTGCCATGCAGTGATCTACAGGGTTTTCATTGGCTCATTTTCAGAAGTAGATTGCCTGGCCTTTCTTCCTAGTCTGTCTTAATTTGGAAGCTCCATTGAAACCTGTCTACCAAGGGTGACCCTGTTAGTTTTTGACATACCAGTGGCATAGCATCCAGCGTCATAGCACCATGCATGCCACCACAGTAAGATAAACTGTCAGACAGGTGGTATGCTTTATTGAGTTAGCTTTTTCAGCAAACGTTTTTTGAACCTACCTTGTGCCAGCCACTGAGGACTTACAGACTCATAGGGCAGTCATTGTCCTCAAGCAGTGCACAGTCTAACTGCATAAATAAATAAATTACAATACAGTGTGATGCATGTAAATGAAAGAGCATAGGAGAGAAGGGATCTGCCCAGGCCATGGAGGGAGGGGGAAAGAAGGCATCAGGAGCTGTGTTTTCAAGACGGCTTAAGAGTTTGGTAAGAGGACAAGGGAAGGAAAGACTTTATAAGCAGGGGCACTTGCGTGAGCAAGGACAGAGGCAAGGGGTGTTCTGGTGTCTCTGAAGAACCATGAGCAACTTGGCATTGCCAGAGCAAAAAATGCAAAGCAAGGGATGGTAAGAGGTGAAGCTGGAGCAAGTCAAGCCAGTTGTTTAGACTAAAGACCTTGGAAGTGACCTTGGTGGGCTTCGGGGATCCAGGAAGCAGTTTTGAGCATGCAATTGGCTGGATTATACAGTGAAAGGAAAATGAAGGTCCTCAGCAAAGATGAAGTGGTAGCAGTTTAATGCAGGTATCGTAGGGATATCTGCCTTAGTTATCTAGTGCTGCCATAACAAAAGATACAAGTGGGTGGCTTTAAAGAACAGAAATTAGTTTTCTCACAGTTCTGGAGGCTAAACGTCCAAATCAGAGTCTCAGCCATGTCAATTCCTTCTGTGAGTCTCTCTCCCACTTCCCGATGTCTGCTGGGATTCTAGATAGGCATTCCGTTGCATTCCTTTTACCTGGAGTCTGTTTTCCCTCTGTGTGTCTCTCTCTGTTCCACTCGTTTTATAACTCAGAAGTGATAAAGTTTAGGCCCACTGTACTCTGGTATGCCCTCATTAACATAAAGAAAGAAAGCCCCTATTTCCAAACAGGGTCATATTTGCAGGTACAGGGGTTAGGACTTCAACACAGTTCAATCCATAACAATTTCCTAAACAAAGGCTAAGTTTGGGACAGCAATCCCAAAACTAGGCCGTATGTGACTGTTTTGGGCATTGCCCTTGGAGGTGGACAGAGGGACAGCGGAAGGTGCAGAAGTAACATGTTGTTAGCATCTTTTGAACCTGATTTTGTGCTGGGCTCTGCTGGCAGGTCTAGGAGGGTTATGTGTGTCCTTGGGAGCTCTCAGGCCGGTTAGCACTGGTGACAGATAGCACCCTGCATGTATGTGGTCAGGGGGCATGGGAAGGGGAGCGTAATAACCAGAAAGCCCAATCTCTGCATGGGAGTTGAGTTTCCTCAAAGGTTTCAGGTAGTTAACTTTCTCCTGAATGTATTTAAAGCTTAAATTATGTGGTAATTCTTATATGCCAAAGAAATTTAAAGAAGAGGAAAGTGCAGGACAAAAGAAAACAAGGGGTGGGGGAAGAGCTCACACTAAACCATACTTAATCCAAGAAGAAATGTTCTGAAAAGTAACATTTACTAACCAAATTTTGTAGAGCTCAATTCATAGACCCCTGTACGTGTAAATACATATGGATTACACCTAAACATAAAACAAAAATCTTCACAGCTAGATCGGTAAGCAGCATCATGATAATCAGAGAAAGTATCGAAGTTGTCAAGGATTTCATTTTACTTGGATTCACAATCAACGCCATGGAACCAGCAGTCAAGAAATCAAATGACATATTGCATTGGACAAATCTACTGGAAAAGATCTCTTTAAAGTGTGAAGTAAAGATGTCACCTTGAGGACTGAGATGCCCCTGACCGAAGCCGTGGTATTTTCAGTTGCTTCATATGCATGCAAAAGATGGACAGTAAATAAGACCAAAGAAGAATCAACGCCTTTGAATTGTGGTGTTGGCAAAGAATATTGAATATACCATGGGCTGCCAGAAGAACAAACAAATCTGTCTTGGAAGAAGTACAGGCAGAATGGCCCTTAGAAGCAAGGACGGCAAGCCTTGTCTCATGTACTTTCGGACATGTTATCAGGAGAGACCAACCCCTGAACATAGGACATCATGCTTGGTAACGTAGAGGGTTAGCGAAAAAGAGGAAGACCCTCAATAAGGTGGGTTGACAGAGTGGCAGCAACAATGGGCTCAAGCATGACGATTGTGAGGAAGGTACAGGACTGGGCAGTGTTTCGTTCTGCTGTACATAGGGTCACTGTGAGTCGGAACCCACTTGACGACACCTAACAACAACGGCATACGTATAAATATTACCAAGAAGTGACATTACTTTTTTGAAATCATACCGGTTTTACTAGTTGCCATTTACTAGTTGATTCTGACTCATGGTGACCCCGTATGCATCAGAGTAGAGCTGTGCTCCATAGGATTTTCATAGCTGACTTTTTGGAAATAGATTGCCAGGCCTTTCTTCCAAGGTGCCTCTATGTTCTCTTTGAATTTAATACTGTTATGGGAATTTAGCAGCATTATTTGTGTAACTTTTCTAGAACAATCAATTGGATCTTAAGTATTAGGTCTATATATATGTGTCGGTTATTTATGCCCTGGCTACAAGCCCGTGGGAGTGGATTAGCGTATGGTTTCCCAACCGTTTCCCCTTGGGTTTCCTTGAGCTGGGCCCATGCTTTATGGGGATGGACTGAGAGAAGGTACATGTTGGGACCTTTGGGAATAGAAGAAAGTCATGAGCAAGCAGCTGACTTGCTAAGGTGGCTTGGGGGCCCTGGTGGGTGATCACATGGAGAAAGAAGTATTGGGAGCAGCTTTGAGGGTAAGGTCAGTGCTTTACCGTAGTTGGAAATATTGAAGTTGAGGTGCTGATAACAGTCATGACATTTGTTGTCTTGGCATATGTAAGAGATTATTTTTGGGAAATTTAAAATTGCTTTTTATCACTTTACAGCCAGCCAACCATAACTAGATCAAATAAACCATAGGAAAAATGTTTCCTAGGGAATAAACCTCTAGTGGGGTCTCTCACGTATGAATTCAGCATTTGTTTGAGCACCTGGATTGAGTGTGCTTGACATAACAATTAGATGTTCTCGTTGTCAGTTGCCATCGAATCAGCTCTGACTCACGGTGGCCTCATGTATCACAGGATGAAATGTTGCCCGGTCTTCATGATTGTTGGTGTGGCTGTTAACATTTAGATCGAGGGATGGATTTTTATCATCGACTTTCCAAGATCAGCTTTCATGTCTCTCGTCTTCCAAAATGAGAAGAGTGTGGGATGGGACCAGCCCTACAAGGGAGGAAATGAAAAATCAAAAGTAAATGTTGGTTTTCCCACACACAAAAAAAATTATTTTTCTGTCTATGGCAGGTTTTCAGCATTGCAAGACATATCAGGACTCAGACTGTCAAAAATGTGGGTTAAACGAATATGCCTTTTGATGCCTAAAAGCCCAAAAACGTAAATTTAAGTTGTAGTGACTTTTGTCTGTATTACTGAGGTCCTTTCTCTGAAAGCTGTATATGTTCAGTGGAGTGAGGAGGGGTGATGTTATTAGCGTCAGCTGTGCTGGGCAGTGAAAACCCTGGTGGTGTAGTGGTTAACTAACTGCTATGGCTGCTAACCGAAAGGTTGGCAGTTCAAATACACGAGGTGCTCCTTGGAAACTCTATGGGGCAGTTCTGTCCTTTCCTGTAGGGTTGCTATGAGTCGGAATCGACTCAATGGCAATGGGTTTGGTATTGGGCAGTACGTGTGCCATCCCCATTGCTTGACTTAACCAGCCTTGTACAAGCTGCTCCTTGAGGTAGGTTGGTTTCTGTATTGTGGGACAGTGATGCTGAGATGGAGCGATTCCGTGGGGTGGAATCCAGGTTCCAACTCCCCAGGAGTATATTGAGGGGCTACTCTCTGGGATGTGGTAATAGACAGTATTTTTTGAGCACATACTGTGTATTAGGCCTGCTGAGTGAGGTCGATGGCACTTTTGGAGGCTCTGTCGTTTCCCTGGAAACAGCTGGGGAACCACAAGACAGTTGGTATGCTGATGGCAGGGCTGTTGGAATTCAGAGAAGGGGGACAGATGAGGATCAAGGGAATTGTCCATGGTTTGTGCCCACCAAGAGGGACATTGTCTAGAAGGTTCTAGTGTCCAGTTTCATTCACAGCATAGTAATGGAGGGACTCAGAGGCAGTGGCCTCACAGCTGGGCGTCCAGTGGTGAGTGTCATCTTCGTACACCGTGAAAACTTTATTTTATCTACTTACCCAGCCATGTGTCTGCCTCTTTGAGGACAGGACTGTTTATTCACTGCTGTGTTCTCAGATGCCTACCTATAGTAGGTCCAAAAGCATGTTTATTCAGTGAACAAATGAGTGGTAAATAAAACCAGAAAAACCAAACCCATTGCCATAGAGTCGATGCTGACTCACAGCGACCCTATAGAACAGCGTAGAACTGCTCCGTAGGGTTTCCAAGGAGTGGCTGATAGATTCGAACTGCCAAGCTCTTAACCACTGAGCCACGGGGCTCTAAGTGGAAAATGAGGGGGTGAGCAAACCAGCTCCTTGGGACCCAGGGACTGTTCAGCCATTCAGTAGGAACAGCCAGTAGGGAATGTCTCTTGTGCTGCCTCCTGGCATTAATCATGTTAATATCTTAAACAGTTAAATTTAACTTTTCATATGCGTGTCTTTTCCTCTGAGTTTTTCAAAAGCACCTCATATCTGCTCCTTTGTCCTTTGAACTAGATTGGCTAGAATCTGGCCCTGTGGAAAGGGTTGGGTTGCTACCCCAGGTGGGCTGGGCCACACAGCTTCAGGAGCTGTGTCTTTTGGCCCCCTTTCAGACAAGTTTATCCCAGAGGCTCAGGGCACAGAGCCCCTGGGGAAGCCCCAGACCGCTCAGGAGATTAAGTTAGGACCTGACTGGCCCAGGACTTTGAACAGCTGCTTAGCTTTCCTCAACTCCACCATTTTAATTGTGATTAGTAGGCTTATTTGCATTTAAAAGGAGTAGTTTTCTTATCAGCACCATTGAGTTGAGAACCAGTGAGCTTCATTTATATAGTTGGCCCATTTAAATGGGGGCCCATTAAGCTGTAAAAGTAAATGTGGGTGTTTTACAAATGCAAATATATCATGCAAATAATGCACTTTATGCTGAATGATGCCTTGGTTTTCATATGTAAAATTGAAAACTGTGTAGCACAAAGATAATGGTAAACGCCTCTGCATCTGCTCATAAGATGTATTCTGAGCTATAAATCCCAGTGTGGTCGAGTGGATTCCGACTCATAGCGACCCTATAGGACAGGGTAGAACCGTCCCACAGAGTTTCCAAGGAGCGCCTGGTGGATTCGAACTGCCGACCCTTTGGTTAGAAGCCGGAGCACTTAGCCACTACGTCACCAGGGTTTCCCCATTCTGAGCTATAGGCATCCAAAATCAGAGCTGTGGTCTTAAGCAGAATTTCTTCAGGATACCCAAACGTGCATTCCATATTATCTATAATATATAGGTACTTATCTAGTTATTTATATATTCATAAGTAATCAAGAAATCACAGAAAAGAGTAATCTGAGTTACCTAACTTATTACCATCAGTGATGAGATTTGCAAGTTTGTTTCCATTTTTGTTTTTATCTGAGATGATCATAGAGGAAGAAGAAGTAATGTCACTATATAGGCTAGTTCCATTGTAAGAAATTCAATTATGTATACAAGAGATTTAAAAAAAAAATCCTCAGTGTTTGAAATAATTCTATGGGACATGCAGGTAGCATTCCTACTATTTTTCAGAATTACTTAGTAGAATAGTGACCACCATCTTCCTTGTGCAGAGAACTTGGCCAAGTCCTGGGAGGGAACTCGTTTTCGTGTCTGCCCTTGAGGGGTTTTTGCTCTCGCGGAAAGTGGAGACACACACAACTATGGAAAGTGAATTAGATGTATGAGACATCAGAACAGGAAACGGCTCAGAATATCATCAGTTCTCAAAAGAGCTGCGCAGACAGGAATTGTTAGAGGGATTCACAGAAGAAGTAGTCCCAGGTTAGGAGTGACCGGAAGTTTCCCTGAGGACTTGGTATCTGAGTTGATCCTTAAAGGATGATGGGACTTGAGCAGGTGAAGAGAAGGTGTATGCAGCCGGCATGCCAGGCGATGGGGGACAGAACTGGTCCAGACAGGCCATAGAAATATATTGAGGGCTGGGAATATTGGGGAAGAATATGAGGGTTTCTGAGGAGCAGAGAACCCACTGAACATGACCCTATGAGCTATTGATATTCAGACACTTTTGTAGCCACCAAACGATTGAAAATGTAGGTAGCGTTAAAAAAAAAAAAAAAGCTCAAATAAGGTATGTTCATGTGCCACATAACATCCATTACAGCAGCATCCAACTGCGTATGTGTCTGTGGTCCCATAAGTCTATACAGGCAGTCTGAGGCTTATGAACATTTGACTTACATAAAACCCATAGTTGTGAACCAAGCCCCATAAAGCCTGTTACATTCAGAATTTGAGGTATAGAACAGTGGTTCATAATAACGGGCGCTACTTTGTGGCATGCATCAAAACATTATTATTATTACTGTATTATTATGTAAAAGATGTTTTAGTGTATCTGGAAGTATTTAATGTTTTTCATGCATAGAAAGAGGGAGAAGGATATGGCAGTCTGCTTCTGTAAAGAATTTCCTGTAGCGCAGTTCTACTCTAGGGTCGCTATGAGTCGGAATCAACCTGATGGCAGTGGGTTTGGTTTAGTTTATGCGTGGAAAGGTACACTATATACTAAGACAGACTTTTGACTAATAGATAACAAATGTACCTGACTGTTCTGATTTACGTATAAATTCGATTTAAAGACAGATTTAGGAGCAGAACTTGTTTGTAATCTGGGGACTGCCTGTATATAATTGCACAACATTCAAATCACCTAATGTCGCATTTCACAGAACGTATCTTGGACGTTAAGCAATGCATGACTATGTATAGGGCTTATTCGAGCAGTTATTCCGTATGCATACAGGGAGACCGTTTTATTTCTAAGAAACAAATGGCACAATGCAGGCTAGTTACAAGAAGCCCTTTAACGAGAAGAGGAGGAAACAGAGTAAAATATAGCCATTGGCTAGTTTCAACATGATTGATTGAAATTATGCTCCCTTTCCTGAGATTGGCTAACACAGCCCTCATTCATTTGAAATTGCCTTTATGTTACATTCTTTGCACAAGATCAGCTTCAAAGGGCTTCATGGTTATCACAGTTGTCTTATCCCAGGGAATCCGTTGATGTTGAGTTGATTCTGACTTATATTGACCCCAGAGGACAGAGTAGAACGGCCCCATAAGGTGTCTGAGGCCGTATATCTTTACAGAAGTAGACGTGCCACATCTTTCTCCCGCGGAGCAGCTGGTGGGTTCAAACTGCCGACCTCTGGTGAGCTTTAACCACTGCACCACCAGGGCTCCTCTTATCCCAGAAGGGGTTTACGAATTTATGATTATCTGTGTCCACATCTTCTTATCTGTTCTTGGGTACATTTCATATCGGTCAGTGACTTTTGTGAATGTTCCTATTCACTCAGAAGAATCTGTCAATTTCTGTTCCTCAGTTTCTCTCTTTGAACAGTGGAACCTCAATACATAAGACATAGGAAAAATGAGATGCTCTGTGGTGTTGGGGCAGGACCTAGAGTGACCTCTCTTCATCTAGATTCCCATCCCTACTGTGGACAGCACCAGAGGTGCCTCCTGAGCGTTTTCTGGAGGACAGCTTGCAAACCAACTGGTGGACCCTGGGGAGAAAGGTGACCAGGTAGACCATATGATGATGCTGTGCTTTGAGAAGGCTGTGAAGGTGTTAGGCAGCATGGGTAGGGCTGGGGGAGACGGGTTAGGATGCTGGTTGGGATGTCTCCACATGAATTGATGCAGGGCCTGGGAGTAGAAACACAAGCAGACAGTAAAAGAAAAGGTTGGCAGGAGTGGGTGACCGAAGACAAGGCATATGGGAGAGGAAGGTGTCTGAGACACCACAATTTTCAGTCTGAGCATTTTATAGGGTAATCGCCAAAGGCTGAGTCAGTTTTTCCTTCTATTCTGTAAAATTGTAATATTTTATTTTTTCAACAAACATTTGATAGGTGCCGTCCAAGCTCTAAGCAGTAGGGACTAGGGATTCAGGAAAAGAAAGGAGACGGCTCATGGTGTCTCAGGGAGTGAGTACACCATGGGACAGGGAAGACAGGCCAGTACACTGATAAATCTCAGGCAGTGTGGGAAGTGCCAGTGGGAACTAAAGACTGAGGCAGAGGTGGGATGGCCCAGTGCTATGTCTAAGACAGCCAGAGTCTAGAATCTGGATATATTCCAGAGTCTGGAGACAAGATTAGACTCAAGGTGTAGAATTGAAAACCCAGCTTTTTCATGAGTCAGTGAACTCTTCTAGGAAAGGAATATGAGTAGACAAGATGAGAGGGCTGACATTCTAGGAATGCCTGTAGTTATGGAGCCAAGGCCTGACAAAGAGCTAGCAGAATACCTAGAAAGGAGTGGGAGAGAGGGGAAGCAGGCTAGAAGGACATTTTGAAGACTAAAAGTGGAAAAGATTTTAAAGAGTTAATGTCAAATTTGGGTTCAAACGTAGCAATGATTGTGAGGATGATGCAGGACCGGGCATCGTTTCATTCTGTTATGTATGAGCTGAAGCTGCTTCGATGGCACCTAAAGACAGTAACAACAATGTCAAAAGTAATAGTTTGTATAATCAGAAAGAAAAAGCCTTTCATGTGAGTCGTGAGGAAGGGCATGGGGTAGGAGAGGAGAAAGGCTGTAGTGCCATCCAGGGCAGTTACCCTGGAAAGTCTGGGTGCTTGGAAAGTCTCTGGTGACCTTTGACAGTAAGACGATGGCAGCCAGTCCAAGGGAGACAGTGACGTGGAGGAGTGGAGGCATGGGCTCTTGGTGCTTGGCTCACGGGCTTGTTAGGGAATGGCAGAGTCATGGGAGTTGAGGAGGATTTGGAGACAAGCTTGTGTTTGATGTTGGATAAGGTAGGAAGTCACTGAGGCGGAGGAAGTACCCATGGAGATGGGGGAGTAATGGAGGGAAGAGAGATTCCATAGTAAAGAGAAACAATGGCGATGCTGGCAAGGAAGAGGGTACAGATGCAAGTAGAAGTATCAGAGGATGAATGAGCTCATGGCGGATGCCTTTGGTTTTCGAAAAGAGGAGGTGACGTTGCCTACTGAGCTGTGGGGAGGGAGGTTTGGGATATGATGAGTGGAGAGAAGATTGGGACCAGCTTAGGTGGATTGCATGAAGTCAGTGGTTCTCAATCAGGGGCGATTTCATCCCCCAGGGAACATTTGGCAATGTCTGGAGACATATTTGGTTGTCACACTGAGGAGGGGGTTGCTACTAGCACCTAGTGGATCAGGGGATGCTGTTAAACATTGACAATGCACAGGACAGCTCTCCATTGGAAATAATTATCTAATCCCAGATGTCGATAGTACCAAGCTTAAGAAACCCTCCTGTAGGTCAACAGCGGTTGTCAAATGTGTCCAAGGAGTGAAGCCCTAAACTTCGTGGCATGCGTGGTGGAACATGATGAAACATTGATATATTTAAAATAACAAAACAGATCTTATTTTCTTGTTTTAAAAGAGCAGTTGCCACTATGTCAGATTCTCACAGCCATTTTAGGCCCAGCATATCCAGGGCTTTGTCAATCCTGGGACACGTAAAATGTGTGTAATTGGTTCAGAGGATAAGGCTCCAGATTTAACGTTTGGCTAAGGTGCAAAGTGATTCCATTTCTTACCTTTATCATCGTCTTAGGGTTCTCTAGAGAGACAGAATCAGTGAGACACACACACGTAAGAATTGTGTGTGTGTGTGTGAGAGAGAGAGAGAGAGAGATTGATTTACATTATGGGATTGGCTCATGAAATTGTGGGGGCTGCAAAGTCCAAAATCTGTAGGTCAGGTGGCAGGTTGGAGACCCCTGCAGGCTTGTGTTCCATCTGTAGGCCAGGTGATGGGAAGAGTGTAGAGTCCAGAGAGCAAGTGCTGCCAGAATAGCTGTTTTATAGTCTGAAAGTCAGAACACACCCCAAGGAATGATTGATTGATTACATTACAACTGCTTGATGTTTTAGGTTACATTAGATTACATTATATATATTAATGTATATTATAGGAGATGATTATATTATATTACATGGTGGAACAGCAACTAGTCTAGTGTATGGCAGACCCACTGGGAACTGCAGCCTAGCCAAGCTGACACATAAAATTTAACCATCAAAGTCAGTGTTTTGCCTTCAGAGTAGTCTGGATATTCTCTCAGTTGTGGCCTTTGTGGTCTTGGACAGTTGTGTTTAATCGTGTCAGTAGTACCATCCCAACAATTGTCAGCCTCTGAAAGTCAGCCAGGCCTGGTATGTTTCCACCTGTCCTCTTCTGCCTTTGATGATGCGACCCTGAAAAGTCACCCAGAGGATTCCACATAGAATTATCTTTTTACCAGCCTCCTTCAGAGTAGGGGGCATCTGTGAAGATGCTTCTTCCAGCCCATCGATTTTTAGAAATGGTTTCTTGCTACTTTGGACTGAGAAACGTTTGCAATTAGGAGTCTCAAAGCATCGTTAAAAAAAGAGGAAGGGGAGAAGTGCAGATAACTCATCTGTGGCAGGATGAAGAAAAGCGCAAAGCTGGGAGAGTGGACAAGGTGTAGGGGGAAGTGCCAAGACCTGCTGCAGAATTGCTCTGTGGCAATGAGTGTGTCAGGTACCTTCTCTAAACTGCAGTGTTCTTGTTAATAATCACCATGCCTCTGGGATTTTTGCAGCTCACGGAGCATCTTTTTTTTTTTTTTTTACATGTATCATCATTTCATTCTCACAACCTAGACCCTGTCATAGTTTGCAGGCGTAGAATTGAGACATCAACAGGTTAAAAGACCTTCAGCTTGTGATTCATGTGGACACGTTTTCTGAGTCCAAACCCCATGCTCTCTCCACTGTACAACACTTTGGACCAGGTGGCCACTGAGGAGCCCCTAATGGCTAAGATGCTTAGACTTTATTACTTGAAAGTTGCAAAAGTGTCTAGAATGTCCTTGAGAACTTTTTATTTTCAGTAGTACTCTGAGTGAACCTCCTCAGTTGTGAGTGATGTTTTGTGAAACTCGAGACCACCCCACTCATGTCTCTCTATCCCAACTGCTCTGATTGCCGCGTTCCAAATTTCATTCCCTGGCTTCCTTCACCCAGTGGGTCTGTAGGTATCATGTTGGGTTTTTTATTTCCTGGTGATTAATCAATACAAGTGAAACCAATAGAATTCTAACCCCTTCCCCCCCGGTGGGGGGAATCTCCCCTTCATTGCAGCTGCCTTGGCTGTTTCATTCCTGGGAAAACAATCTAATGGTTGATGCCATACAGCCAAAGGGATTGCTTCACAGTCGCTTCCAGTTCTAAGAATATGACCCGTGTCTGCACTCAGCTATATAAAGAGCAGAGGGCAAGCTCTGGCCTTAAGTACTAGATTGGAGTAGGCTAGTCCCACTGTGAAGGAGCCCTGTTTAAGAAGCAGTGAATGGTAAACACTTGGCTACTAACCAAAAGGTCGACAGTTCGAACCACCGGCTGCTCCATGGGGGCAAAGACCTGGTGACCTGCTCCTATAAAGACTTACAGCCTAGGAAACCCTCTGGGGCAGTTCTACTGTGTCCTAAAGGATTGCTGTGAGTCGGATTTGACTCAGTGGAACCCAGCAACAGTCCCACCATACCCCTTTATCTTCCCCAGTCGGTTTGGGCTTTGTGTTGTTTTGTGTGCTGAGAGCCCATTCTGCTCTAATGGGACCCTGTGAAGCTTGGCCAGTGTACTGATGGGAGCCTCAGAGGCTCAGAAGGTGGATGGATGGTCCTTCCCTGCCTGTCTTAGTTTCTTACAGCTGCCATTACAAAATACCACAAGGTGGGTGGGTTTATAAACCAGCAATTTTATTTTCTCACAGTTCCGAAGGCTAGAAGTTCAAATTCAGGGCATCAGCAGAGTCATATTCTCTCTGAAGACTCTAGGAGAAGGAAGGTCCTTCCTTGTCTCCTTCAGTTTCTTGTAGCCCCAGGCATTTCTTGGTGGTCCTTGGCTGTCTTCCCCCATGCATGACTCTGATGCTGTGCCTTCCTCTCTTATAAAAGAGATTTGAGCCCACTCAGGTGCCTCAGAAGAAAGGCCTGGCGATCTGCTTCCAAAAAAAACAGCCACTGGGAAACCTTCGGAGCACATTCTCCTGTGACACATGGGAGCGCCATGAGTCTGAATGGACTCTATGGAAATTGGTTTCAGAAGGGATTAGGATTAGGACCCACCCTACTCCCATATGACTTTGTTAACTGATAATATCTGCAAAGAAAAACCCTATTTCCGCAAAGTAATGTTCACCAGTGTAGGGGTTAGGACGCTGATTTTGGAGGATGCAAACCAACCCATAACACTGCTCCAAACTCTTGTGCTTCGATTCACTTCTTCCAGACTCCTTCCTCTTCTCCCTTCTAGATATACCAGCCAGGTTCTTCGAAAAAAATACTTTCTTATTTTGATTTTCATTTGACCCAAGAAACGTCAGGCTGGAGAATACAGGAGGGGTCTTGCCAGAACCTCCCAGGGTCTCGGTTACCCATCAGCCAATTCTCACAATGATTAAAGCTCCCGGGTATGGAGAAAACATGTGACAGATCACATCATTATCCCAAGAACCACCTTAGCACTGCAGTACCTGTTGACTTAGGGTGTCCCTGGGGAACTTGAAATAATGCAGCCGAGAGTCTGAGGCTTGGGAATTCTTTCGGGCTGCAGCAGAGGTGGATTAACCAGTAAGCAGGGTACGCACGGGCTTACTTGTGTTTACTTGCTAATCTATAGTGCACAATTTCACATCTGTGATGTGGTAAAAAACGTGTGAAATTGTGCACTACAGATGAGTAAGTAAGCACAAGTAAGCCTGTGCCTACTTTGTGTATTGGGTAATCGATCCCTGGCCGAGAGGCCTTGGTAGACACTGGGCGTGCTGTTTGAGAACTGTGTAGCTCATCTCTTGGAATTTGCTGGCTCAGCACTGGGTTTAATGGTCAGCTGGATCCATGTTCTCAAATGCAGTTCACAGACTACCTGCCTGGCTGGCAAGGCCCCCTTAACCTATTGGTCGGCTTCCTTTGTCACCAAGTTGGCTTGGCTTACCCTGCTGAAGGTCATGGAATTTTGCTAGAGCGTTATTAAAATGAGACATTTGGGGCGCCTGTGTTGTATTGTTTCTGCTAATATGTGCCGGCTTGTCTGCCTTTCACATATGGTTAGCCTGATTGCTTTTTCTAGCCTGGGACTTTGCCTTGGAGAGATTCCTAGCGAAATACCATCCATAGCCTTCTGCCGTGGGGAAGGAAAGCTGAGAGTTTCGTCCTAGAAGACTGGAAGATTAGAAATGAAATTGGGCCGTTGATTTGTGTGTGTCTCTGTGGTACAATGGGCTGGCCCTGGAAGCCTTGGTCTGGTCTTGTGTCAGTCACTAACTAGCCATGTGGCACCTTGGTCATGTCGTTTCACCTCTTGCGGCCTCCATCTCTTTGTCTGTAGAATGCCTGCCTGACAGGATTGGAGGGTCTGCGGGGAGGTATTAAGTACTATGCTCTGTAAATGGTAACTTGCCATCCCAGTGTCAGGCAGTGTGAGCATAGTCATTAGGTGATCAAAACCCACTTGGCTGGATTTAAGAGGCCCCTGGTGGTGCAGGAAACCCTGGTGGCAGAGTGGTTAAGTGCTACGGCTGCTAACCGAAAAGTTGGCAGTTTGAAACCACCAGTTCTCCTTGGAAACCCCGTGGGGGCAGTTCTACTCTGTCCTCTAGGGTCTGTATGAGTCAGAATTAACTCCAGAGCAATGGGTTGTTTTTTCAAGAAGCCATTTAAAGGAGCCCTGATGGTGCAGTGGTTAAAGCGATGGACTGCTAACCGAAAGGTCAGCAGTTTGAAACCACAAGTGGCTCCTTGGGAAAAAGATATGGCAGTCTGCTTCATAGAGATTTACAACCTTGGAAACCCTATGAGGTCGCTGTGAGTTGGAATTGAGTTGATGGCAGTGGATGGGAGAGGCTATTTAAGTGACTGAGTATGGAGAGTACTCCTCCTCCCCTTGCAGCCCCCCTACTCACCCTATCCCCTTGTCTTAGTTAACTGCTGCTGCTGTAACAAAAAAATACCACATATGGGTACATTTAAAGAACAAGTTTATATTCTCAGAGCTCAGAAGGCCAGAAGTCTGAATTCAGAGCATTGCTCTAGGGGGAGGTCCTTTTTTGTCAGTAGCCTCAGGAGTTCCTTGGGGTTCCTTGGCATTCCTTAGGTATCCTTGGTGTCTGTCTTCCCCTGTTGTGTATGTCTCTGTCTCTTCTGCTCTCTTCATTACTCAGAAGTGATTAGGTTTAGGACCCACCCTACTTGGGCATGACCTAACTAGCACAACAAAGAAAACCCTATTCCATACAAGGCCACCCCCACAGGTGTAGGGGCCAGGACTTCGGTACATATCTTGGGGGAACACGATTCAATCACAATACCCATCCTCTTGACTTTCCACCATGAATAGGTGGTTTGCAGCATGGTTCTGGTTTCTTCCACAAAGGCCTTAACGAATGGTTTCTTCTCTGAATTCTTGTGCTTAATATACACCGTTAAGCTGTTGGATTTTTTTTTTTTTTCAATTAACTTTGAGCTTTAAAGGCCAGTGAGCTAGGGACGACTCCAAATGGAGGAAAATAATTAGTTCACTACCGTATAACTTACAACCCTTAGAACCATAACCATTGGCCTTTCTGTAGGTATTTCTTGTCTCTTTAGATAGAGTCATAGGTTGGAGCTAGGTCTGTATGATAGTACGTTTCTGACCAACCAACCGTTTGCTGTCAAGTCGATTCAGATTCATGGTGACGCCATGTGTATCAAAGAACTGTGTGCTCCATAGTGGTTTCAATGGCTGTGACCTTTTGGAAGTAGATTGCCAGGTCTTTCTTCTGAGGCACCTCTGGTGGAATCAAACTGCCAACCTTTTGGCTGATAGCTGAGCACTTAACCTTAAGTGTGTGCTACCCAGGGACTCATAGAGGCCGTCATTTTTTTTTTTTCCCCTCCATGTCTTTCTCAGCACCAAGCACTTAATAAACCTTTGAATCTCCTAACAAGTTAGAAGATGTCATTTCGAGGGACCATCTATGTAAAGAAGCGTGTGTAGAATATGGGGCTGATGAACTCAAAAGCTTTGTCGTTAGCATTACAAAAACCAATTTAGCTTACTCTGTGCAAGATCCAAAGAGACTGAATTTATCAGTTACATCAGGGCCGGGTTAGAGCATGTGGGTGGGCCAGTCCACATCTCTCGTCCACTAGAATAGAGATCAGATGGACATTACAGCAGAAGGGCTGTAGAATACTGATCAGTGACTTAAGTCCATTAAAAGGATGTTGTAGAAGTCTCTAGGTAGATTTTTTATCACACAAAGAAGTTTCCTTATCTAAACCACTGGATTTGTCTGACCTCAGTTCCCCACGTTTGCTCCATCCCTGGTGTCTACTCAGTTTTCATCCAAATCAAGGTCAGGATAAAGAGGAGATTTGAATGGAAGTAAGCTGGATATTCAGGCTCCTGCAGTGGTACTCAATTATTGAATTCTCTGGAAGCACCAACTCCTCTGTAATGACGTTCTCAGTTTTAGTTATCTTTATAAATCAGGTGATTTAGTATTGGGAACAGCCAGCTTGCTGCTTCCTGCTTTCTTATAAAAATAAGATGGCAAAATCCCGGGAGCTGGCTGGAGTTGTTAAAGGATAATCTTAAGCGTTTTCATGCACATTATTTTTCATGCAACTTTGAGCATTAAAAAGCCCAAAAGTGGAATAGGAAAGGAGACAGATAGAAGAGAAACCAGCTTGCTGCCACCATCCTGCATCTGAGAGACCACAGCTGTGACCACTGTTGTCCTGGGCAACTCAGAGGCCACAGCTGCCAGAACTGGGAGTCAAGGCTGCGGGGAAAGCCATATCTGAGATGCATTACTCTCACTTACTGTGAGTGTGTTGTTTTTGTTAGCTACCATTGGCTCATGGCGACCCCATGCACAGTGGAATGAAATGATGCTTGGCCCTGCACCGTCCCCATGATTGGACCATTGTGATCCACAGAGTTTTCATTGGCTGATTTTTGGAAGTAGACCTTTCTTCCTGGTCCATCTTAGTCTGGAAGCTCCACTGAAACCTGTTCAGCATTGCTATGGATTAAATTGTGTCCCCCACAAATGTGTATCAATTTGGTTAGGCCATGATTCCCAGTATTGTATGATTGTCCACAGTTCTGTCATCTGATGTGATTTTCCTATGTGATATAAATCCTACCTCTATGATGTTAATGAGGCAGGATTAGAGGTAGTTATGTTGATTAGTCAGGACTCAGTCTTCAAGATTAAAGGGTATCTTCAGTCAATCTCTTTTGAGATATAAAAGAGAGAAAAGAGCAGAGAGACAGGGGGACCTCATTACTACCAAGCAAGAAGAGCCAGAAGTGCATGTCCTCTGGGCCCAGGGTCACTGCGCTGTGAAGCTCCTAGACCAAGGAAAGATTGATGACAAGAATCTTCGCCCAGAGCCAACAGAGAGAGAAAGCCTTCCTCTGGAGCTGGCACCCTGAATTTGGACTTCTAGCCTCCTAGACTGTGAGAAGATAAATTTCTCTTTGTTAAAGCCATCCACTTGTGGTATTTCTGTTATAGGAGCACTAGATGACTAAGATAAGCATCATAGTAATATGCAGGCCTCTGCTGATAGACAGGTGGTGGCTGTACTCGAGGTGCGTTGGCCAGAAATCGCACCTGGATCTTCTGCGTGGAAGGCAGGAATTCTACCATGGAACCACCACTGCCTCATTTACCCTGAGTACATATATCGCTGTTGTTAGTTGCCATTGAGTTGATTCTGACTCATGGCGACCCCATGTGTACAGAGTAGAACCACTCCATAGGGTTTTCAAGGCCGTGATGTGTAGGAAGCAGATCACCAGGTCTGTCTTCCAAGGCACCTCTGGGTGAGTTCATACCGCCAACCTTTCAGCTAGTAGTTGAGTTCTTCACCATTCGTGGCACCCAGGGACTCACTCTGAGTGTAGTAGGCCCCAAACAAAGTAAAGCCAAAAAAAAATAGAAGTTCATTTACATCAAGGTGCCTAGTGTGTGCTTGCTAGCACATTTGACGATATTTTGATGTTTGATGGTATTTTTATGCTATAGCTCTTTTCTTCTTTGCTCCATGTATCCTACCCAATCATGTAATATATCCCTATATGTGCTATGCTAACTGTACCTCTGGCAAGGAAATTCTGGTCAACAGAATGTTTCGTTGACATTTCTCCTTCTTGTTAACGGCATCACTATCTCGCAGTACCAGAGGGCCTCACTGACTGGTGAGGTGTTCAGTGTACAGGCCTTCTGATATCTTAACTCCTTGTGTGTGTTTGTGTGTTGGTATGTGTGCGCACACGTTGAACTTAAAATATATTATTCAGACCAACTTTTGATTTTTTTTATTGTTGAAGGTGATTGATAGTACATTAACCAGTATCATTTGCCATGTACTATTTTGGTGAAAGTAATTTATAGTGGCTCTCGGGTTGGACGTTGTAACATTTGTGACTAAGTGCATTTGCTTGCTAACTAACATTAATCTCAACCAATCCTTGATTTAGAATAGCCTACTTTCTACTTTAAGGGTATTTTACTAAGGCTGGCTTGGTGATAAAGTTTTTCACTGGATGTCTTAAAACAGTGAAAATGCTCCTCTGAAAATTCAGTTAGTGTCTTTGTGATATATTGATCTTTATTTTCTTGCTTCTCCTGTCCCAGACTATGGATGGCAGCCTATCTGCAAAATGTTTTGTAGGCGATGGAAGGCAACATTTTAAGCCAAGAAATTGAAAACAGGATTAAAAACAAGAGGCTGTGGATAAGGAGGAAGTCGAGCAAGGTCATCTCTGTATATTAAGGATCTGGGGGTTGAAATGCTAAGAAAAGGAAGTTTGCATTTGTAACAGGCAAGTGGTGCCAGGAATTGTTGACAAACTCTTTGGTCTCAGATTACATGGGCAGGAATTCTTCGCTGCAAAAAATTCATAAAATTATGAGCATGTCACCAAATACCCTTAAGTTATAAGCTGTGACATTGAACCATATGAATTAGCCACTTGGTTTTGTTTGCCTGACAGATGAATTCAGTGCCTTGGAGGGGGCAAGGTCAAGATGGTAACCAGGATGCTGTAGAGAAGAATACTCATGTAGACACATTCTGCAGTGTTAAATATGAAGCCTGTTTGTAATTAAAACTGACCTCACAGTTTTTAAAGATGTGTTTCCAGAGAGTCTAAATAATGTATGATTGGGGAAATGTTTTGAGGCCATTTTAGTGAATGTTGGAGAAGGGGTTGTTGGGAGTAGAGGTGAGTGTAAATGAGATCAGATTGCCTTATGCTTGTTTCTCTTTTGTTTCAGCACATCAGGTCCACCCATTTGGCCGGGCAGCACCTTCTTTAAGAGAAATGGAGCCCTTCTGCAAGGTAGGTCTCTAGAGCACTCCCCTCCTTCCCACCACCACCCTTGATTCCTCCTCTGCTTGGTGTCCATCAGGGCAGTCTGCCCTGCTCCGCAGGGGGCACACTTCAAAGAAGTGAGTGTTGTGAATTGGGTCTGTTGGTCCAGCCCTGTTTATTTCTTCTTTGTCAAGTCTCTTGATAACTGCGGATTGTTAGTCTGAAACCAGGCTTGTAAGGACTGCGTCTTTGGTCTGATCTCACTGGCGCCATATTCTAGCAGTATTTGGCTGCTGGTGAAATTAGGATTACGTGGCAGTTGGGATGTGACAGTAGCATAAATGGGTGTATAAAAGTAAACACCTTTACATGTTTCTAGTGCTTGGGCTAGCAAGGGATGTCTTGGGTGTCTGGCACTTTTTTCATTGTGGAGGTATACGTATTCCTTGCTGTCTTGTAACGTCCACGTGTGTCTGGAAGGTTGACTATGGTTTATTCTGCAAAGGGGCACTCTTCCTGTTGCCTAGTCAGTCATCAGTTGCCTCACACCATTTCCTATCCAAAGTGTTCAAGGAATACAAACTGCCTTTCATCTCTACTTTTCAAATGACGAAACAAAGATACAGAAGAACAAGCTATTAAAAATAGCAATAAGTTGTATTCTAAATACTTTTAGAATTTGTTTTTTGATTGTCTGCTGTTTTGTATATCTGCTAAGTGGAAAAGCTGGAACTGGTGGGGTCCCAAGGGTCTTCATGTTCCTAACCCTCTTAACCTCTGTTGATTGACTCAGAGTTGAGTGGCGTGATTGGCCAAAAGTGAATGGATTTGGTTGTACCAAGAACTTAGAACTGTACTGGCTTATGGTGAAGGGTTTTAGTGCATTTTGGTTGGTTTAAGTCTCTTTCGCTTAAAAGTACTTACTGAGAACCAGCTGCATGTTTGAGGAATATAAATTAGCTTCAGAAAATGGACACTTATCTTCAGGTTTCAGGAGTAGCTCAAATAATCGTAAGCAACTTCATCATGTTGTTGTTGTTTTATAGGCCATGCAGTTGGATGTTGTCTTTTTTAATAGCCTGTGAAATTAGGGCACATAAGAATTTCCTTGCATTTTTGCTTGGTATAGGCAGAATTTAGGCAGTTTGATTAATCCTAATTTTAATGAGCACCGTTGCTATCCTGCATGTTTAAGGAAGTAATAGGTACTCCCTCCACTCTCAAAAATGAATACATAATTTTTAAAAATGTGTTCTCTTCTCTCTTCCAATAGTATAAATAGGAGATGATTATGCTGAGGCTTTGGCTTTTTCAAGTGAATTGCAAAGTTAACGAACATCACAATAATGTGAAGATCATTCAAGTTTGGATTATTTTCAAAAGAGGGATTTTGTTTTCTTAGAGCCTTTTCTTACAGGAAAAAGTCCTGTATTCATTAAGTTCCACATTAGGTACCATTGCTGTAAGCATATTAGTTGTATTTGTTTCTTTCTTTCTGCAGGGCAGGAGCGTAAGGGAAATACCAGTAAGGTTTCTGAAGTTGAGTGATCGTTCTATGAGATTCTATCTCAGGAGTGATAGACTTTTTTCTTCCTCTCCCTCCCTGATGGGGGTTAAAGTTCCCCGAATTACTCTGGGTGTAGAAGATGAAGCTATTAGAGATGCTCATTGAATCTGCATCCAATTCAATACAACCCATTTGTCTTTTGTACATTTGAAAATGAGAAGAATCTTGGTGAGAGTTTGGGGGTGTGGGTGGGGACTTATTCTGATGAATTTTTCTCCGTGATGTTTCTTCCTTCGCTCTATCTGTACCTGTAGTTCTTCAAACACTTCTGTTGTGATAAGATTTTTCAAAATATGTCCATGTCCTTCCTAATTAATACTTTTGAATTCCTTTGGTGGGTGGTAGTGGGTCATCAAGAAGCTTTTAATGCCTACAAGCAAGAGTATTACAAACAAAGATATGGGTATATAAAGGAGGGACTGGCCCATTCATGCCAGTGAAAGTTATAGGGTTACAGTAAAGTAGAAGAACACATACCTGATCTCTGCTCATTTCCTCTTCTTTATACTGTACAACTTCAAAATATGCAGGCTTTCTTTTTCTCCCTAGAAAGGGGAGGAAATATTCTAGGTAATCAGACTAGGGAAGAACTCTGTTAATAGGTCCCAGCCACAGGGACTGAGGTTGAGGGCCAGCAGGACACCAGCCCCAAAAGAACCCAGTTCCTGAAACTTGGGGTGATACAGGAGCCTCTGTAGGATGTTGGGGCCTCAGGACTGGCCAGCAGAGGTCCAGCCTGACCATGGGCCCCAAGTCACGAGCAGTGCTGGCTGACCTGGGCTGTAGAGGGTGGGAGAGAACCTGCTGCATGGACTGGCCCCAGAGGTTGAGACTTAAAGAAGACAAGAGGAAGGAGACTTAGTTTTGTCTGAACAGTGAGAGCATAGAGCCTGTCACTTCTTGAGAGAATAGACATTTGAACAAGGCCTTATAAATTAGGTCAGTATAAAAAAAACAAAACCATACCCAGTGCTGTCGAGTCGATTCCGACTTGTGGTGACCCTATAGGACAGAGTAGAACTGCCCCACATATGGAAATAGGAAAAAAGGGCACGAGAGGGCAGGATCCTGGCAAGCATAGTGACTGGGACTTTATGTGGTACGTGTGGAGAATGAGTGATTCATAAACACTTTTGAATAACCATGTCATGTGCCCAGAGACGTGCGGTGAGAAAAATAACATGATGTCCGAGGAGGAAGTAATGGAAGTCAGAACCTGAAATGAGTGGGACAAAATGGCAGAGGCGTTACCATGGGGAGCCGGTTTATGTTGTCTAGTGGTTGTTTGGTTTCTAAGCTGTTGAACAGACACGTAGGATGTTTATTTTCCCAGTACCAAACCAATTGCAACAATTAACTGGAGGTACTCCAAGTCCTCCTTGGCCCCAAGAGCATGGCCTCTGCATTTTGGTTCTTGTAGAACTCACTACTAAATCACCTCTCAGTTTTGAGGAGAATGGGGTAAAATTTGGTTTGGATTACACTAGGCAGGGGTACTTAACGTAATTGGTCATTTCATGAATTCACAGTATTTATTTTAAATGCCATTTAGGCTGCTAGAGACGATTTGAGTTATTTTAGCAGTTTCAGTAGACTAGAGAGCACTTCAGTTCTTGTACGATACAAACCCAGTAGAGCACCAGAAGGGGACAAGCCCTTTGCTTAAACGGGACCCAGGACAGGCCCAAACAGAGTGTGTGGCTTATTCAAAGACTTGCAGGAGCGGCCACCTAACAGGTGTTCCTGAATGTCCCTGCAGCATGTATCTGTCTCTTCTGTTATTGTCTCTCTCTATCTGAAGTACATTTTTTATTAGTGTCATAGTTTAATTAGTTGAATAACGTTTTTGATTTTCTTAACTGAAAAAACAGTAAAGCATTTTGTTTTCCCTTTTCCAAAACCCTACCCCGCCTCCTCCATTCCATTTACCCATCAAATTCTGAACTAGGTTACTTCTTTGAAACATCACCCTCGGATGAATTATTTTAATGAGTCAATGATTCATAATTAAAGACATTCCTCACCCCTGGCCTGACCCTTCCTCTGGTCCCTGGTGGTTTCTTCCCAGAATGACATACTGCAACTCTTTTCTTGTTAGCTTCCTGCCTTCTGTTAAAAGTTGCCACGAGCTACAGCTGAACTTACCTTCCGCTGCTGCTCTTCTGGCCTTTTTAGGCCCCGCAGGCCTCCGAGCTCCCCAAGGAACTCTGTTCAGAGAAGCTGCTGCCTTTACAACTCTACACACTGACCGTTTTGGCCAGCTAGCTCCTGTATTTCCAGCACTTTCTCTGAGCATGTATTCCCTGGGCCCACCTGCGCTACCCCTCCCGTAAACCCCAAACCAGTTGCCGTGGAATAGATTCCAGCTCATGTCAGTGAGAATAGAACTGTGCTCTGTAGGGTTTTCAGTGGCTGCTTTTACAGAAGTAGATCTCCAGGCCTTTCTTCCAAGGTGCATCTGGGTAGACTCCAGCCACCAGCCTTTTGGTTAGCAGCTTAGCACCTAACTGTTTGCACTACCCAGGGACCCCGCCCCACCAGTAAGCATTTATTTATTATACATGTTTGTGTGTCAGTTACTGGGTAAGAACTGGAGTTACCCAGGAAGGCTGAGGTCCTGCTCTTTCACTACTTACAGCCCACCCTGGGGTCAGACCACATGCCCTGGGCTCTTCTTTTAAAAGGCTGCACCAGCCACCTTCTCTAAGACACCTACCGCCATCAGCACTGATGCGGCTCTGCTTACTGCAAACCTTCCCAGTTACTGACTTGACACCCTGCCACGTCCTTCCTAACCTTCTCTCCCGCCTTCCTTTTTTCCATCACTCTAACACGGGCCACTAATTGTTATTAAATATTTCCATAGAATGCAGCGGTGGAATTAAAATAAGTTCTGTAACATGCATAACAGATTTTTATTTCCATTCGCTTCTGACAACCCACTGGATGAGCTAATGACATGGAAAGAAATCCTTTAAAGGCGTTTTCAGGGCACAGAGTGGGGTTGTGCTGCTGAAGGTCCAAAAACCAATAGGAAAAAGGAAACCAGCCCTTTTGCAGTCAGATGCGTGTCATTCCTGTGTGCTTACAAACATGCCCGCCGCTGGGTAGCGTGCATTTCCAAGTCGATTATGATCATTAGATGGCTTGCTTTGGGGAATGTCAGTTTCCCAAGTTCTAGGTTGGCTTCATGGATGTCCTTTCCTGGGAGTGACACTGTGTCCTACCCACTCTGCACACCCCTTACTGCCCTCCTGTAACTCTGTTAGATATTTTTACTACTAAAACGTACGCAATATCTTTGGTTGTATTTATACCATGAAAGGCTCAAGAGCAAGTAATATATCAGGAACAAGTTATAGCAGACGGCAGAGCACTGGATTAAAAGTCAGGGGACCTGGGTTCTGGTCCCAGCCCTGCCATTGAACAAGCTTTGTGACCTTGTTCAAGCCACATGGCATCTCTGGGGCTTCTTTCTCTTACCTGTAAATGAAGGACTGAACCTCAGGGATGGCAAAGGAGCATTCTATGGAATGCTAGCACTGACCCATTCTAATAACGTCCCTGAAAAAAGTTTGAAATAGATTTGGAGGCTTAGTTCTAGCTCAGTGGAAAAAGAGTACCACCTTCAACCAGCTTAGAGGGTCCAAGGAGAGGAAAGAGAGTCATGGTGACCTGGCTAAAGATCCCGGTCCCCAAGCCAGGTGCTTCTGAAGGTCTTATGATCTTAGGGATATAGTGTATTGTAGACTCAAGGCAACCTGTGTCCTGAACTCTGGCTCGGCTTCTTGGGCAACTTGGTTTCAACCTCTTTACAGGAATAAATAGTAATACCTATGTCCTGGGGTTCTTGTGAGGTTTAAATGAATTCATATTAGTAAGGCACAAAGAATAGTTCATGATAAATTCCCCATCAAGTTACCCATTGTAGCAGTGCACAGAACCGCAAATCTTAGGAAAACAGGGCTGAGAAGTCTTCGCTGCTGAAACTTCCCTTGTCCATTTGCCAGGGCTAGTGATAATCAAAGCAGGGCAGCAAATTGGGGATGCCCAATCCCCGATAGTTAATATATAAATCTGAAAGATAATTCATTCATCTCTTTATTCAGCTCCTTCTGATTCCTTATACATAGGTCTGCTTCTTTGAGGAGTTACTCAGCTCACTAATTCCAAACTTGGTATACCCTTGCTCTAAAATTGTGCGTAACACGGCTGACACACAGATAGCCTGGGGAACAAGTGTGGGAGCACCAGATGAACTTACGTTTGAATCCCTCTCTCTGGGTACCATCTGTTTGACCTTGGGCCTCAGTAGGGCTAAGATAAGTGTTTCTCAGAGTCATTGTGAAGATTAAACGAGAACTGTGAAAATGGGAGCATGTGGTACGGTGCCTGGCACTTAGCAAACAGTAAGGGCTGGGGCGTTTTTGTTCGTTGGTTTTTTGGTCTTCTACTTTGTTGCATGCCTAAGGTTTTTGATTATTAATCCAGGCAGGTGTATTCAAGGTGAGAAGTTGTACAACTCTTCAAAGAAGCAGTCTCCCAAACTCCTTTTTATCATTTCCGTCTCTCCCTCCCACTCCACATACCTTTCCCTTTTGAAAAACCAGGATTCTGCTACTGTATTCCTTGTCTGGCCATGGTGTCTGGTCTTTATTCCTGGTGTTTAGGTCTTCACTTCTCTCTGTAAAAGGAGCCCTGGCAGTGCACAGCTTAGTGGTTAAGCAGTCGGCTGCCAACTGAAAGGTTGGTGGTTTGAACCCACTAGCCGCTCCACAGGAGAAAGATGCAGCAGTCTGCTTCCATAAAGATTACAGCCTAGGAAACCCTATGGGGCAGTTCTACTCTGTCGCATAGGGTTGCTGTGAGTTGAAATTGAGTCGATGGCACCGAGTTTGGTTTTTCTTTACATAAAGGCCCCTGGATCTCAGGTTTTGTCTGGGTTTGCCCTGGCCCTCCCCTACCCATTTCCTTTCCATTTGGTTGGAACTTGCAGCCTCAGGGCTCTTTGGCTTCTTCCATCTAATCTGCTCCACAAGCTGACTCTTTTGTCCATTTTGCAAAGGAGGACATCCACCTAATGCATAAATCGCCTGATTTTACCCCCAGGCACACCCGGGTTCAAAAAAAAAAAAAAATTAGTAATAACGGAAAGGGAAAAAAAATCCCCTACATTTTCCCCAAGTCCTAATTACCTTCTGTCCTGTGTTGGCCTGGGAGCCATTTGGTTTCAAGGAGGGGCCCTTTCTTCTTGGCATTGCTTGTCTTATTCTGCAATGAGCTATTTGTAAAGATATTTATGTAACTTCAATGAGAAAAGCAGCAGAGCTTTTTTGTTTACAACCAGAGGTGACTTTGAAAGGGTGCTGTTTAGCTCTTCGGATCACTCAAGTTTCGTGTGGTCACTGAGAGCATGCCCTTGAGGTAGTTAAAAAATATGAGCAAATGCAATTTTAAAAGAAGCCTTTGGTCAGTTCTGAGCTTCACTGTCTGTTGAGAATCTAAATTTGCCGAATCTCCAGTTATCTCTTTACTTACCCGTCTTCAGATCGAGCCAGTGTCTAGCCTGGCTTGAGAATCTCATAAGCATTAGTCAGCTTGTGTTTTCCTGTCTGTCTTTAATTTGATTTATTCTCTCAATAATGGTCAGTAAAACAATTTTAATGAATATCCAATGTTCCGCCCTGAGAAAATGGCAGCCTTCTGAACTGAAATGGGGAAGTCAGAAGTTCCTGCCAGCCCAACTGAGGACATATGACGCTATTTTGTGGCTCATTCTTTATTGAGCACTTCCTTTGTGCCAAGCAGGTGCTAGGTGGGTTTGTGTGGGCTGAAGATTTCTTTATAGTGTAACTTTTTGAGCATTTAAAATGTTTTCTAGTCTATTAAATTGTATCAGCTAGATTATAAAATATGAAGATTAAACAGCCCTGGATCATACTATGCTGCAGAGCCTACTTTTATCAAAGTGCATGGTCTGAAAATGAAATTGGAAAAGTCATTCCCCTCAAAGTTCTGTTTAACCGCTCTTGGATGGAAGTCTAGAAATATTTTTATACAACTGCCAAGGGACTTACGAGGAAGAATTTTTTAGAAGGTACTCTGAGCGAGCTGTTCACATTACCGAGTTTCAGAAGTGAACTTAAAAGCATCCACCTGTAATCTGTGGGAGGTCAAGTTTGTGTTCATGTTTGGTTTCCTTGACGACCAGTGAGGTGTGGCTGAGAGTCTCGGGGTAGGACCTGGTGCAGGGCGTGTGGTAGAGTTGGAAGTTGGTGTGCATGCCTACTTAAACGCATACGCGCCAGCTTGCCTGGGTGGGTGAATGTGGCCCATGTAGTCATTCCTTTATAACGGACCAGAGTGAGACCAAGAATAAATCTCTCCCTCAGCCCACTGCCCTGTTTCTCTGGCATTATCTGCTCCGTTCTTCCGTTGGCTGTTGTAAATGGTGGCACACAGACATGGCAGAAACTACCTCAACTTTCAAATCAGGCAGACCGGGTCCATTTCCTGCCTCACTGACTAAGTGCTGAATGACTTTGGAAATGTTAGCGTAAAACCTGTTTGAACTACTTTGAAATGAGAGGGGAAAAAACCAGCCTTGCAAGACTGAGGTGATTATCGCAAGGATTAGATGATGACGATCTGTGTAGCATCCCTGGCACTTATTAGGTGCTCCAAGTATAGGTTCCTTGTCCCTGCCTTCACCCCAGGGTAGGCAGCATGACTTGGAGACAAGAGTGTGGACACTGGAGCTGGCCAGTCTTATGTTCAAAGAGCAAGCCCTGCCAGCCACCAGCTGTGTGACCTCAAGTAACCAAGATGTTCAATTTGAGCATCCCCTTCGGTCAAGTAGGCACGAGTACCCACTTCATGATATCATTGTGAAAAATAGGTAACCTATGTCCACGGCCTAGCACAGTGCCTGGCGGTGATTGGGTATTCAATAAATAGAATTCATTATGTGATAGCATTTCTGCAGGGTCCTGCAATTTCTTAAGGTGTTCAGAACCTTCCACCCCAAATAACAGCAACAAGAACATAAAACCCTCTTCCCCAGTTGAACTGAAGCTTTAGGAACATTTCAGACTGTTTTCATTCTCTCTGAGGATCCTGATAAAATATGGCAAATACCCACAGGAGGAGTACAACTTGAGACCTTCCCAGCTGTTCTTGCTGACACTTTAGATGACTGAGATCCTACAGAAATAATGACATGGAAAAAGAGGGTTCCTTGGGGATGGGTTGGGATTGCTGGAGTCCTCTTGTTGTTGCTAGTTGCCATCAAGTAAGCTCCAACTCATGGTGACTCCTGTGTATGACAGAATGAAACATCCATCTTCATGATCGTTGGTATGTGTGAGTCCATGGTTGTGGCCACTGTGTATTCAGGGCGCCTTCCAACCTGGGGGGCAGACATTACCCTCTTGTGATCTGTGGGAGTTTTATTGGCTACTTTCAGAAGTAGATTGCCAGGCCTTTCTTTTAGTGTGTCATAGCCTGGAAGCTCTGCTGAAACCTGTCACCGTGGGTGACTCTGCTGGTATTTGAAATATGGGTGACATAGCTTCCAGCATGATAGCAACATGCAAGACACATAAAGAGACAAACTGATAGGTGGTAGTTGTTCCTTTTACTGATTGTGCCAGATTATGAACTAGACTGAAACATTTGCAAAAATTAGTCTCAGAGATGGGCGGTGGGTGGAGGCAGGCATAGTTGCAATGATAAAGACCTTTAGAAAATTGTTCAAAGAATCATGATGAACTTTTCCCCTACCCCATATTCACCATAGCACACATGGGTTGGCCCCTCTTTCCTCAGTGATTTGTTAAGGGACATGTTCAGAATGATCACTTCTGCTCGTTGTTGTTGTTAGGTGCCATTGAATTGGTTCCAACTTATAGCAACCCTGTGTGCAACAGAACAAAACACTGCCTGGTCCTGCACCATCCTAACAACCAGAGTTATGCGTGAGCGCATTGTTGCCGCCACTGTGTCAGTCCATCCCAATGAGGATCCTCTTTTTTTTCACTGACCCTCTATGTCCTTCTCTAGGGACTGGTCCCTCCTGATAACATGTCCAAATTACTTGAGACGAAATCTCTTCATCCTTGCATCTAAGGAGCATTCTGGCTGAACTTCTTCCAAGACAGACTTGTTCATTCTTCTGGCAGCCTGTGGTATATTCGATATTCTTTGCCAACACCGTAATTCAAAGGCGTTGATTCTTCTTCAGTCTTCCTTATTCATTGTCCAGCTTTCACACGCATAGGGGGCGATTGAGAATACCATGGTCAGGCGCACCTTAGTCCTCAAAGTGGCAACTTTGCTTTTGAACACTTTAAAGAGTTCTTTTGCAGCAGATTTGCCCAATGCAACACTTCGTTTGATTTCTTGACCCTGGGCGTTGATTGTGGATCCAAGTAAAATGAAATCCTTGACAACTTCAGTCTTTTCTTCGTTTATCACGATGTTGCTTATTGGTCCAGTTGTGAGGATTTTTGTCTTCTTTATATCGAGGTGCAATCCATACTGAAGGCTGTAGCCTTTGATTTTCATCAGTAAGTGCTTCAAGTTCTTTTCACTTTCAGCAAGCAGGGTTGTGACATTTGCGTATTGCATGTTGTTAATGATCTCTTCTGCTTACTTGACACAAATTGCAACGAGGAGTTAGAACCACATGTCTCTGCCTTGATAACATCTGCTGGTGGAGATGCTATAACCCAGTGTCTTCATTGTGGATTGATTTCTCACGACTTTGAGCAAGATTCTGAGGACATTGTGATATGCGATAAGAAGCCCACAACATGTTTAAAGGCCAATTCTGTGTTTATCATTTGTTTATTATGTTTCTCAGACTCTGAGAGACTTCAGTCTCTCAGTTTTGCCATGGCGTGGGAATGAAACATTTATGAATACAGTTTTCACTTTTAAATTTTGCAGCTGTAGCAGGCCCAAATTAGGGTAGTTTTTTGTCTCACTATGATGATACGTGCACCAGTGGTCATACCAGGGCATCTTTCTCCTTTCATGGGACCCAGTGTTTGCCCTTCATGTGCCTCCTATATAAATTCCGAATGGGACGTGCTAACCTCTTAAAGGAACTCCCCACCCTCAACAGTTGAGTGATGAGCATATGACCCAATAAGACCAGAGTCTGGTACCATTCATCCTGGGTCTGGGAGCTCTAACAGGTGTGCAGGTGCCACAAACCTTTCCCTGTAGGGTCAGCAGATATACAAGCAATGGCACCAACACAAAGAAGTGGCGATGAGGGGCTAGGTCTATACCTGTCCTACCCATGATTAGATTAGATGAGCCCATAAATTCCCCTGTTGACTTAAGCCAACTTGAACTGGGTTTTTCTCCTACGCAACCAAGACCTTTAAGCCTGTTGCTATCGAGTCAGTTCCAACTCACAGCAATCCTAATAGGGCAGAGTAGAACTGCTCCATAGGGTTTCCAAGAAGCACCTGGTGGATTTGAACTGCCAACCTTTTGGTTAGCAGCCATAACTCTTAACCACTACGCCACCAGAGTTTCCATGCACCCAAGAGTCCTGGCTAATACAGCATCTTTAAATTAACAGCATCAGTTAGACTAAATACATATCAGTGATGATTTCTGGGTGCCAGTGATATTTCAGTCTCTCCATTGTCCTAAGAGGCCCACTAAGTAGTTTGGCTGTCACTTGGAAGACTGTAAAGTGAGCTTGGCGACCTTTTTAGAGATGGCAACACAAGCCAACAAAGTAGGATCCTCAGAATAACAATGACTCATATTTATACAACCCATTACAGTCGCAGAGCACTGACTAGATCAGTATTTCATTTATTTCGTGAGAGGTAGGTGGTGTCTTCCTGAACTCACAGCTGAAAAAACAGAAGCTCAAAGTAGTCTTTGACCAAGCCAAGTGGCATATCTATGTGTAAATGAATGTGTGTCGATGTGTGTGTGTGTGTGTAATTATGAGGACCTGACAGAATCAGGATTCAAAGCCAGCTGCCTTGAATGCCAAACTCAGTTGTGTAGCACTAAAAGCTATTCTAGCCAATGTCATTCTCCAAGTTTATTGATTCACGTGTCCAACAAGTACCATTTATGGTTAAATGGCCTTCTATGGAAAGAACTCCACCCAACCCTCCCAAAACACACACACACACAATGATAGTTTTTGAAACCAAGCATATTTCCTAGTTCAGCATCTTTACTTTCATTACATTTTGGGTTCACCGAACAATTTTTAGTCTCATTAGAAGTGCCTTAATTTTTAAAATTAAGTTGGGCACTAGCAAGTGAGATTGAAGAGGCCACATCTTTGGTTCTGAACTGAATTTTCATTACTCAATTATTCTTCAAATTATACTGATGATTATTATTTTTCCCAAGTAGATTGGGTAATGAGAGAAAGGCAGAGGGGAATACCACAGACGAATGGCGATCAGGGGCTGTAATACCTCTCATCTGCTTAGTCTCCTCCACCACCACCACCTTGCCGCCACCCAAAACTACTTCTTGGTGGGCCTTGTGAGCCACTGTCCCCTCACCCACCAGTCATTACAGCTTCTCACATCTCTTTCCATCTTCAACCCCACCTATGACCACTGCAGTTCAAGTTGTCCTGACCCCTGCGTTGTGACCACATGATACAATGCTTAACATCCCTGCAACAGTTTCTGTGTTTGTTGTTATCAGCTGTTAGTTGTTCACCCTTCCTTATCAGCCTTGTTTGTTTGTTTTTTTTAATAACGACTGAAGCTTATTGAGCTGTTCAGCAGGACATGGGGTACAAACATTCCTGCTTCACCACTTACCATGCATCTTAGACAAGTGCCCCATGCCTCCATTTTTCTCTCTGAAATGGGGACAGTACTGGTACCTACCTCATTTGGTTGTTGGCAGGATTGAATGCTGTTGAACGTGTAAAGCCTTTGGAACAGTACCTGGCACTTAGTAAGCTCGGAATAAATCGTAGTCACCATCCTGTTCCTCAGCACCTCCGTTAAATGAGTTAGGAGTACATTCAACTGCAAACTCAGAAAGCCCAGCTGACTGTGGCCTAAATATGTGAGTGGGTGTTTTTCCTAATCACCCTAATGGAAACATAATACTTCAGTTGTACAGTCCACCCCAAGTCTCTGCTACCCTCCTCTCAAAGTCAAACCCAGTCCTCACTGCCTTTTTGAGAATCTCCCCATCTTTCTCCCTGGAACCTTTTTCTTTCATTTTCCTATCTTCTTTCCTGTAAGGAGTAAGGTAAGCTACCTCCAAAGGGAAGTGGGGACTTTTCCTGTCTCCCTCCTGGCTCCATCATATTTTTCCTCTGCTTTTCCAAGTCACGTACATTGCATACCATATATTGTCTGTACTTACCATTGCCTGTGCCTTTGGTATGGGGCTTATTACTTTGTGAGCTTGGCCAAATGAGTGCTTTTGTCTGGGCTGTGAATATAATGGCACCTCCTTTGTCCTGGGGCCTGGAACGACACTGTGATTGAGAGGTGCACAGTTGGCCATGTCGACCGATTCAGAGGGACAGATTAGGAGACGCAGTGACAGCAGTCTCGCACTGCACAAGAGCAGCCCTCGGGGAAGTCTTTCCTGATTCCAATTTCTTTCTCCTGGAATCTGAGCCCTTCTGCAATGGCACAAATCACAAAGGCTGTTTGGTTATCCCTTCAATTCTGTCCCCCGGCTTGACTGTAAACTCCATGAGGTTGGAGGTCTTCTCATCCTACCCCAGCACCTAGCAGGGTACCTAGAAAACTGTTGTTGTTAGTTGCTGTGAAGTTGATTCCAACTCATGACAACCCAATGTGTGCACAGTAGAACTGCTCCATAGGGTTTTCAAGGCTGTGCCCTTTGAGAAAGCAGATCACCAGGCCTGTCTTCTGAGGCACCTCTGGTTAGGTTCAAACTGCTTACCTTTCTGCTAGTAGTCAAGCACTGGAATATTGTAGGAAATTAATAACTCAACAAATAATTTGTGAAATCTGTGCATATAGATGTCGAAGCATCTAGTACTCTGAAGTTTGCTTTCTGGAGTCAACTGTGGCTGCCAAGGAAAGTTTGTAAAGATCCTGAGTGTGCCTGCTGGAGGGTGATCTGTAGTAATTGGCAGTTGTATCCCATCACTTAGCCCTCCGTCATCACCAGTGAGGCAGATGTAGTTCAGGCCATCTGTGTCAGCAACCCTACTCTCCCAGGGAAAGCCAATGTCATCATAACTAAGAGTCTGGGCCTCTGGGAAACCGCCAAGTACCCTGAGACCTTGGCAACTCTCTGTATGCGTGGATGATAGCAATTATCGTGAAATGAAAGCTGAAAGAGTCTCAGATGGCAAGACCTGTGTTCTGGCCTTAGACCTTCCACTTACTAGGACCTTGCACCCATAACCTAGCCTGTGTCCATTGCTTAAAACATCTGTGCTGTTGAAATAGCTCATTGTCCCTTCTTTGGGAATGGCCTTGACTTGCACCTGGCAATCCCTCATCCTCCCAGTCAGTCCATGTTCTTCCTGGTGATTTCTCCACCCTCGGCTGAAACCAGTCAGCTCCTCCCAGCCCTCTGGCCACACTGATGGTTTCAGGGAGGTCCTGTGATTGAGGCTGTGTAATCACAGTGACCCTCACAACTTTGCCTGGGACTCCCAGGGAAATGAGAGATTCCAAACAGTGTCTGTATCCCAGTGGACTGCTGGCAGCCACCTTGTGAACATGAGGAGAGCCTGTCTGAGCCTGTTTTCACCAGAGACGAAGCTGAGTTAGGGGACAGAGAGAATAGGACTTGGCTGGATGCAGCAGTGCCTGAAGACATCATTGCCTCTGGTTTTTCTAGTCACAGAAGACAATAAAGTCTCCTTTTTGCTTAAACCATTTGAATTACTACATTCGTAAACACCTCTGAAGATCAACAGTATCCCAACTGATAAAGCTGCTAACACCTGCCCTGGGTACCATACAGGATCTTCATGATACAATTTTTAAATGAGATCATGAATGCAAAGGCTATAAAGCACAGTTTGAACACAGTGGAGTATAATTATGGACAACCAGTGACTGGGGCACATTAGACTCTCAGTATCAAATCTTTGAACAAACGCAAGAAGATGTGTGCTTCCTTAGCACAGTGCCACCTTGTAAGCAATGGGTAAGTTGGAATTCAGGAGTCAGTAAATAGTCATCATTGCAGGGCAATGAGGGAGGTAGAGAAATCTTTGAGACTTTTGGTTTGATAAGATACCTGGGTCCTAGCTGGGAAGGAGTTCATTCTGTTGAGGTTAGTTAGAACCAACGTCCTCCTGGCTTGGAATGGAGCATGTTTTCTGGAGCTGAGCAGAGCACATATAGCCAGGCCCCCACGGAGGAAGCTCTTGGGAAGATCTTTCCTTTCGGGGCACCTATTTTCATCTGATTACGCTGGCTCAGCGTTGCTGCAAGCCAGGGTTCACAGGGGCAGTGTGCAAAGAGAAGAGAAAATAAGTCCCCAAGCAATTCCCCAGCTTTTGTCTCATCTCCTCTTTTCTGGTTCTGTCCCCTCGGGCTCTCTCAAGAAGGAGCCCCTGTTTGCAGAGCTCTGGGTGGCGCACCCAGTTCCGTGTTGGATGTGCTGAGTGCTCACCACAGTCCCTGGCATCTGCGCTTCTCTTTTTATGCTTGTCTGTCTTATGAGGTGGGAGCTACTTAGGGTTCGAGACCTTCTGAACCAGGAACCCGGCCTCTTCTGATTTTTTTTTTTTTTCTTTTTTTAATTTTTATTGTGCTTTAAGTGAAAGTTTACAAATCAAGTCAGTCTCTCACACAAAAACTTATATACACCTTGCTACATACTCCCAGTTGCTCTCCCCCTAATGAGACAGCCCACTCCCTCCCTCCATTCTCTCTTTTTGTGTCCATTCTGCCAGCTTCTAACCCCCCCACCCTCTCATCTCTCCTCCAGACAGGAGATGCCAACATAGCCTCAAGTGTCCACCTGATCCAAGAAGCTCACTCCTCACCAGCATCCCTCTCCAACCCATTGTCCAGTTCAATCCATGTCTGAAGAGTTGACTTTGGGAATGGTTCCTGTCCCGGGCCAACAGAAGGCCTGGGGGCCATGACCACCGGGGTCCTTCCAGTCTCAGTCAGACCATTAAGTCTGGTCTTTTTATGAGAATTTGGGGTCTGCATCCCACTGCTCTCCTGCTCCCTCATGGATTCTCTGTTGTATTCCCTGTCAGGGCAGTCATCGGTTGTAGCTGGGCACCATCTAGTTCTTCTGGTCTCAGTCTGATGCAGTCTCTGCTTTATGTGGCCCTTTCTGTCTGTTGGGCTCGTAATTACCTTGTGTCCTTGGTATTCTTCATTCTCCTTTGATCCAGGTGGGTTGAGACCAATTGATGCATCTAGAAGGCCACTTGCTAGCATTTAGCCTCTTCCAATTTTTGAGGATACCTAAATATTAAACAAAGAAGTGCCAAAATAAGACTTCAAAAATCATAGAATATTCTAGATGGTTCCATTTAACAAATTAAGTTAACTTTAGAGAGTTACATAATTAGGCTTTTGACAAAGACTTTCAGGCTTTATTTTTAAAATTACTAATTCCTAAAAATTTAACAAATTAAGTTAACTTTAGAGAGTTACATAATTAGGCTTTTGACAAAGACTTTCAGGCTTTATTTTTAAATTACTAATTCCTAGCACACCACAAATGGCATGGTTGGTAATGGAAGCAGGTTTGCCATTGTAGGATGGGTGCCTTCCCCTTTCTCTTTTGTAAGTCTCTGGGGCAGGATACAGATCCTCAGCTGGGGATAATGCCACATATCCGATTGGGTGCTCCTTGATGTAGGCCATAGGCCAAATGGCCTTTTTGTAACCTCCCTCTCAAAAAGGAGGGTCAGCACCCCAACACTAACCTTCATGTGTACACGAGGTTGTTCACGTATACACGAGGTCCTTACTAGCTCTCCTATTCTAGGAAAATGTGGTTGGAACAGAAGAAAATACTGGGAGGTGCTTTAAGTGTGAACCTTAAAAGATTTTTTGAAGTGTCGTAAGGCTTCTGGGTTTCTTGTATTGTCCCATTTCCTTCTTTTCACGAACAATGAGACCCTACAGCAAAGTTCCCAAAACAGCTGTGTGATCACCTCTAACCTCATGACCTGGTCTGCAGCAGGGCAGAAGACGTCTGTGCTGCTGTCATCCTGCTCTACAACCCTGAAGGTGTTTTCTAGAAGGTTCCATAGTGCCCTCACAGTAAAACTTATGAACCTACTTTTTGGTTTGAACCAATTTTGAGAAGCACACTTGAGATCCTAATTACATTCCTTAGCACTGTTGCTGTGGAAAAAGAAGTCTTATAAATTAACATTTGAAGCCCAACCCCTTTTTAAATTAGGTACTTCATTTTTTAAAAAATTCTGATACAGTTGGAGCATGAGAACTTGATTAAGTTGCTGTCACATGGCTGTGGTTACTTGCTAGTGAAATACCTCTCCCCCTTTTCCTTTTTGAAAAACGACGATGAAGTGGAAATCTGTAAAAGAAAAGCAACACAATTTAGCATAATATGGTCCATCTTCTGAGGTATGGCATCTGCAATAAAAAACGACTAGGTTCTGGAATAGACAACCCAAGGAATGGGAACAGAATAGAGAGTCCAGAAACAGACCCACACATGTAACAATCACTGATTTATGGCAACGGTGGCACTGTAAGACAGTGATTGAAAAGGCGGTCTTTCCAATAAATTGTAATGGGTTAATCGGATATCCATTTAAAAAAAAAAAAAAAAGAGGATGTATCTTGTCCCTGCTTCATAACATACATAAAAATCAGTTTAGGTGGATTGAAGATTTAGATTTGAAAGATAAAACAGCATAGCTTTTAGGAGGAAGCGTAGGAGAATGTCCTTGTGACCTAAGAGTAGATGTCTTTCACAGGACAAGAACTGTCTTTAAAGGGAAATATTGATAAACTGGACTGTGTTAAAATTAAGAACTTCTCTTGATGAAGATAAGATTAAGAGCGTGGAAAAGCAGTCCACAGAGTGAGAGAGAAGAGATTTGCTACATAAATGCCCACAAAGGATTCATATCCAGAATATATAAAAAAATTTCTACAAATTGGGAAGACAATGACAATGCAATAGAAAAATGAACAAGACTCTTGACAAGAGTATATCCAGTTGGCCAGTAAGCTTATGAAAAGCTATTCAAGTTTTTAATCTTCAGGGAAATGAAAAATTAAAACCCAAATGAGATACTACTCCACATCCATTGGAATGACTGAAATGAACAAAATGGCAGTCCTTTAACTATTGGCAGTGGTATGAAGCAACCAGATCTTGCATATGTGGGTGGGGGGAGGTAAATTGGTACAGTCACTTTGGAAAAGTTTTCGGCAGTACCTACTAAAGCCAAACATATGCATAACTCGTGACTCAGAAGTTCAGCTCCTAGGGTTGTGTGTATGCATCCAGAGACATGTACCGGAGTGTTTAATAGCAACATAATTATAATACCCTGAACAACCTGCAATATGTAGATGACACAACCTTGCCTGCTGAAAGCAAAGAAGACCTGAAGCACTTACTGATGAAGATCAAAAACTGCAGCCTTCAATGTGGATTACACCTCAACATAAAGGAAACAAAAATCCTCACAACTGGACCGATAAATAACATCATGATAAACAGAGAAAACACTGAAGTTGTCAAAGATTTCACTTTACCTAGATTTACAATAAACACCTATGGAAGCAGCAGTCAAGAAATCAAAGGATGTCTTGCATTGGGCAAATCTGCTACAAAACACCTCTTTAAGGTGTTAAAAAAAAAAAAAGGCGAAGGTGTCGCTTTGAGGACTAAGGTGTGCCTGACTCAAGCCATGGTGTTTTCAGTTGCTTCACGTGCATGCAAAAGCTGGACAATGAATAAGGAAGACTGAAGAAGAATTGATGCCTTTGAATTATGGTGTTGGTGAAGAATATTGAATATAGCACGGATTACCAAAAGAACAAACAATTCTGTCTTGGAAGAAGTACAGCCAGAATGCTCCTTTGAACCAAGGATGGTGTCTTAGTCATCTGGTGCTGCCATAACAGAAGTACCACAAGTGGATGGCTTTAACACAGAGAAATTTATTTTCTCGCAGTCTAATAGGTTGCAAGTCCAAATTCAGGGCATCAGCTCCAAGGAGAGGCTTTCTCTCTGTGTTGGCTCTGGAGGAAGGTCCTTGTCCTCAATCTTCCTCGGCTCGAGGTGCTTCTCGGGTGCAGGGACCCTGTGTCCAAAGGACATGCTCTGCTCCTGGTGCTGCTTTCTTGGTGGTATGAGGTCCCCAACTCTCTGCTTGCTTCCCTTTTTATCTCTTGAGAGATAAAAGGTGGTACAGGCCACACCCCAGGGAAACTCCCTTTACAACTTGGATCAGGGAGGTGACCTGAGTAAGGGTGGTGTTACAAACCCACCCTAACCCTCTCAACATAAAATTACAATCACAAAATGGAGGACAACCACACAATTCTGGGTATCATGGCCTAACCAAGTTGATAAACATATTTTCTGGGGGACATAACTCAATCCATGACAGATGGCAAGACTGTGGCTTCACATACTTTGGACATGTTATCAGGACGGACCAGTCCCTGGAGAAGGGCATCATGCTTGGTAAAGTAAAAGGTCATCAAAAAAAGAGGAAGACCCTCAACAAGATGGATTGATACAGTGGCTACAACAGTGGGCTCAAACATAGTAACAATTGTGAGGATGGTGCAGGACTAGCAGTGTTTTATTTTGTTGTCCATAGGCTCACTATGAGTTGGAACCGAGTCGATGGCACCTAACAACAGCGCAACTAGAAACTACCCAAGTGCCAGTTTACAGGTGATAAATAAGCTGTGAAATAGCTACTGGATGGAATACTGTACATTAATAAAGTAGAATGATCTACAACTACATGCAACAACATGGATGCATCTCACAAGTATAATATTGAGTCATATGCAAACAAATGTGTAGTGTATGATTCCATTTTTATAATGTTCAAAAACAGAGAACACTAATCTATGCTGTTAGAAGTTGTATAGGATTCCTAGAGCTGCTGTAACAAAGTATCACAAATCGGATGGCTTATAAGAACAGGAATTTTATTGTCTCACAGTCCTGGAGGCTAGGAGTCTGAGATCAAGGTGTTGACTGTGTTGATTCCTTCTGAGGACTCTGAGGGAGAATCTGTTCCATACCTCTTACTTAGCTTCTGCTGGCTCCTGATAATCCTTGGCGTTCCTTGGTTTACAGCTCTGCCTCCTACAACTTTTGCCTCTGTCTCCACACAGCTTCTTCCCTCCATGTGTCATTTCTGTGTCTCTTCTCTTTGATAAGGACACCACTCATATTAGATTAGAGCCCACCCTACTCCAGTATGACCACATGTTAACTTAAGTAACAGCATCTCCAAAGACTGTTTCTTAACAAAGTCATGTTCACAGGTGCCAGGGTCACAGGTACCAGAGATTAGGACATCAACATATCTTTTTCGGGGGGATACAGTTCAATCCATAGCAGAGGTCAAGGAAGTGGTTATCCTTTGCTGGGTAGTGACTAGAAGGAAGAGAAGGTGGGCTCCTGGGGTGCTGGTAGACTTCTGTTTGTTCATCTGGGTGCTGATTACATAGGTAGATTGTTTGAAAATTCATGTGGACTTATGTGGCCTTTGAGATTTTATATATATATATGTGTGTGTGTGTGTATGTGTATATATTACTTCAGTAAAACCTTCAGTAAGAAATGACTGGGAAAGAACAATTTCATTATACCTATTTGATTTTCAGATTTTTATTATGTACATGTAGTGAACCTCAGAATTCTTACATGATTAAAGAAAGGATTGTCATAGATTTTATTAAATCAGTGTGGTAATTTAAACCTGGGTGAAACACAATATAACAAGAATGTCTCTCACAATTCGAGCGTGTTTTATTAAGGTCCTCTGAATCCACTTGCTATTGATATTGTTAATATAATATTTAGATTCCATTTTGAACATGCCAGCTGGCAGAGATTACTGAAATGTCAATCTCTCCCGAGAGTTTTTGTTGTTGTTGTTTTTTTTTAAGTATTTCAGAACCAGAAAATTCGGTTCACAAGTGTAGGTTAAAATGTGAATGTAAATGAAATTAGGAAAAAATTAAAACTCTTTAGCAAAAACATTGAGGAAGTTTTCACCAAAACATATTGGTAAACCCTGTACACTTTAAATGGTCCCTGGGCGGCACAGTTTGTGCTCTGCTATTAACCAAAAGGTTGGCAGTTCGAATCCACCTAGTGGTGCTGTGGAAGAAAGGCCTGGCATTCTAATTCCATAAGACTATAGCCATTGAAAACCCTATGGAGTAGTTCTACTCTGACACATATGGGGTCACCATGATCTAGAATCAAGTCAATGACAATGGATTGGTCCCTGGGTGGCAGAAATGATATGCTCTCAGGTGCTAAGCAGAGGTTTACAGTACATACCTTCCCAGTGGTGCCACGGAAGAAGGACATGTCAGTCTGCTTTTGTAAAGATTACAGCCAAGAAAAGCCTGTGGAGTAGTTCTACTCTGGTATACATATGGGGTCACCATGAGTCAGAATCGACTTGATGGCAATGAGTGTTTACCTAAACAAAAATGGTGTCTCATTCCATTATACTATCTTGATGGATAAATATATTGGTGAACTCATTGATTTAGAAGTCGTTATTTAAATCTTGAAGCTTCATAGCAAGCATTTTGCTAGTGAAAACATTCCTGTTTTGAAGACTTTTGAGATATCAAAGCAACTAGGCCAGTTTCATTGAGATGTGTAATCTCTAGCAGAACTTGGAATAACCAATATCTTTTTCCAGTGAAAGCACATAAGATCATAGTTTACCTTGAAGGTTGACTTAGAAAAGAGTACTCTTTCTCCCCAGAATTTGTCACAATGATTAAGGTGTTCAGTAACGACTAGTCTAGTCGCTGAACCATTTGTCATCTTGAACTCAACTGCAAGTCTCCACACATTGCCCTTTGAAAATACTGTCTAAATGGCTAATGCTTTCTCTTAATTTCTCAGATCTCATAAAAATGTGTTGTAATAAAATTAAAAAAAAAAAAAAAAACTTAGTGCCATTGGTGGTACAGTGGTTAAGAGCTCAGCCGCAAATTAAAAGGTCAGCAGTTCAAATCCACCAACCATTTCTTAGAAACCCTACAGGGCAATTCTGCTCTGTCCTGTAGGGTCGCTATGAGTTGAAATTGACTCAACAGCAATGGGTTAGGGTTAGCACCATTTTTATATTAATACTCAGATGTGGGTTTTCTCTTCAGAGTGTTTATAGACCAAAGACTGCTATACTCCCAAAATGCAGCAATGTCTGTATTTGTTTTCCCTCAAGAGTTAAGACATTACAGTAACTTTGTTTTGTTTTGTTCCGTTAAGGTATCCACATATTCTAATTTTGACAAGTTCTTTTTGAGGATACATCGTTGTTGTTAGGTACCCTTGAGTTGATTCCAGCTTGTGGTGACCACATGTGTGCATAATAGAACTGCTGCATAGAATTTTCAAGGCTGTGACCTTTTGGAAGCAGATTGCCAAACCTTTCCTCCGAGGTACCTCTCGTGGGTTTGAACTGCCAACCTTTCAGCTAGTAGTCTGGTGCTTAACCATTAGTATACACATCATATATTTCTGAAGGAAGTTATTCGGTCCCACAGTCATTTGTACCAGACTTGGGAAGTTCTACTCTGTCCTGTAGGGTCGCTATGAGTCAGAATCGACTGGATGGCAACGGGTTTGGATTTCAGGTTTTTTTAGGTATCAAAGGAGCCCTGGTGGTACAGTGGTTAAGCGTCCAGCTGCTAACTGAAAGGTCGGCAGTTCAAACCCACCAGCTGCTCCGCAGGAGAAAGATACGGCTGTCTGTAAAGATTATAGCCTCGGAAACCCTATGGGGCAGTTCTCCTTTATCCTTAGCTTCGCTATGAGTCAGAATTGACTTGATGGTAACAGGTTTGGTTTTTTGGATTATCAATAGTGTTCCCTGTATTCACACCGGGTGTTTGTCATTTTCTTCTCAATGATAGTGCAAGGAAGAACACATGCATGGTACAAAACTATGTCGTGGAAGGTTCTTCCTGCTGGTGTCACTTGTGGGTCCTAGCATATTTTCTCCATTTTCATTTGTCCCTCCTCCTCCCATGTCTAATAAGAAAGTACTTGCTTAGTGGTTTTCCTTAGAACTACTAATTTAAATAGTGTTTCCTGTGTATTTGGAATCATTATTTTGGTAATAGCAGCAGAGTGTCAGAAATCTCACTGCCCCCAGTTTGTGTGCTTGTCCAGAACCAGGTTGTTGTTGTTAGGTGCCACCGACTTGGTTCTGACTTATAGCCACCCTGTGTACAACAGAGCAAAACACTGCCTGATCCTGTGTCATCCGCACAATCATTGCTGTGTTTGAGCCTATTGTCTCAGCCGCTGTGTCAGTCCACCTCGTTGAAGGTCTCCCTCTTTTTTGTTGACCCTTTACTTTACTAAGCATGATGTCCTTCTCCAAGGACTGATTCCTCCTGATAACATGTCCAAAGAACGTGAGATGAAGTCTCGCCATCCTCACTTCTAAGGAGCATTCTGGCTGTATCCTTCCAAGACAGTTTCGTTCATTCTTCTGGCTGTCCATGGTATATTCAATATTCTTCACCAACACCACAATTCAAAGGCATCAATTCTTCTTCAGTCTTCCTCATTCATTGTCCAGCCTTCGCATGCGTATGAGGCGATTGAAAACATCATGGTTTGGGTCAGGTGCACCTAAGTCCTCTTTGCTTTTAGTGGCATCTTTGCTTTTTAACACCAACTAGAGTCATAGAATTTCAGATCTGGAAGGTTCTTACTGGCTACACTTGCAATGAACAGTTAACTGGACCAGAGAATCAGGGCTTGCTCTGGGTTGCTTGGTAAATTGGTGGCAAAGCCCACCCCTCTCCAGGCCAGTCCAATTCTTCTTTCCTGCCATTCTTTCAAATTGGAGCGCCCTCTCCTGTGGGAGCACTCTTCGCGACAAGCTCAGAAATACGGTAAGGAAGAACAGAAGCCCCAAACCCTGCATCGTAATCAAAAAGCAGGAATGCATACACTTCTTTTTCACCACACCGGGAACCAGTCCTGGGCTCAGATTCCAGAGTTGCTGCTCACTGGTATTGTGGCTTTCCAGGTGTCAACCTCTCCATCTGTGAAATGGGAATAATAGCCACCATGCTAGGTTGCAGGAAAGATTTAAATGGCATTGCTTCCATGCTTGGTATACAGCAAGCACTCCATAATTAGAAGCCACCACACCACCATCTGATGGATCTAGCTCTCCTTAGGTTCCTTGTGGGGAAGTGTATACCCCAGCTAGGCCAGGGCTTAGACCTAGTACACTTCTTATGTACAAGGTCCAGAGCCTGACTGAGGCTGACTTGAACCCAGGGGTCAAATTAAGATTTTACACACACACACATACACAGACACACACACACACGCACACACACAACTGAAAAGGTATATGGAAAAATGTTAATTGTGACTACTATCTTTGAGCCCTGGAATTATGAATAGTTTTTATTCACTTTATGCTTGTTGTAATTAGGATGTATTAGGTATACAACTAAAATATATAAAAAATTAAAATTTACATCCACTAATTTATGTTCGCTAGGTTACGTTGGGCTGGTTCAGTGGTAGAATTCTCACCTTCCATGCAGAGGACCGGAGTTCATTTCCCAGCTAATGCGTCTCAAGCGCGGCCACCACCCATCAGTCAGTGGAGGCTCCCATGTTGCTATGATGCTGAACAGGTTTCAGGCAGTTTTCAAACTAAGACAGACTAGGAAGAAAGGCCTGGTGATCTGCTTCTGAAAATCAGCCAGTGAAAACCCTGTGGGTCGCAATGGTCTGATCCTGTTGTGCGTGGAGTCACTATGAGTTGGGGTCTACTCAACAGCAGCTAACAACAAACAACAACAGGTTACTGTTAAGGGCTAGTTTAGATCTTTAAAGATCTGAGCAGTACTTCCCAATAGAGAAAACAGCAGGATGTTTTAGGTACTCTGAACAGAGAGGAGAGAAGTGTTAAGTCTCACACCTCCTTGTGCCTAGTACATCTGCCTGAGAGTTATTACCTTTTTAAAAATGCGATCCATATCTTTAAATTGTTATGTGAAAGAAATAACAACTAACAGCAACAATTAAAAAGTTATCTTAAGGGTCTGTTGCCCATACACAGAGGACTGAGCATCCCAGATGGTACGACTGAGGAGTGCTTTGGCTGGTCTTCACTGCCTGGTACAGATGGGCTGAGTTAGTGCTGGGATGGAGAGGGAGCCCCTCTGTATCTTAACAGTACGCAGCAAGCATACCGATCACCAGGAATGCCAGAGGGCGTTCCCCAGCCCGGAGCTCTGGTCCAGGGTGCCATAGTGCTGGGCCCGTCAAGAGTCTTGGCTGTGTCTGGAGTGGTCCTGGCTCAGTGCCCAGGAGAACAGGTACCCCCACAGCCTTCCTATGGCAAATTATAATCTTTTTTTATCCCTTTGGGCACAGGTGGTATTTGGGTAGTTCGTACAGTTAAAGGTGTGGAGGAGAGTTCCATCAGAACAGAAAGTGCAAGCCGTCTGGGGTACCCAGGACTTCTTAAAATCATTACATGTTTTTGAACAACTGGATGAATGCGCCGTTATTCTAAATGATCCATTCAGATTGTCCGCTAGATGAGGCAACAACCTTCTAGTATGTACTATTACTTTTACATTGTAATATTACTCTTACCTTGTGCGTGTGCGTGTGTGTGTAGAGAGAGAAAGAGAGAATTAGTTCGTCTAACACATCCCACTTTGGAGCATTGATTCCAAAAAAGGTTTTAACGCAGCTTTCAAACATACAGTATGACTAGAATTCAAAAAAAAAAAAAAAACAGCAAGGGATGCCGGAATCAAGATGTGATAAAGTTGTGTGTGTGTGTGTGTTACTGTTACCTAAATTATTATTACTATAGGAGGACCCAGAACTCCTGTGTAAATCTTGCACATTTCCAAAGGGACCAGAGCTTTAGAATCTCTGTGTGGTTGTGCTGGGTGGGGCGGAGAGAAAGCAAGTTCAGAACTGAGTGTCAGGATTCCAGATTTTAAATGTGGATAAGCCTGTTTTATTTTACTTGAAATTTTTCATAATCTTAAAAGATATTTTGTGTGTATGTACTTCAGGTATGTTCCCAGATGTTCTGGGACAGCTGGGGCCTTAAAGAAGGTTTCTGTTTAGGGAATTGACCCCAGGGCCACAAAGTTTTCTCAGAGCCCTGGTGTCCACTTCTGTGCTGGTAGCTACCTGCTCGAGAGCCGTTCTGCGTGAGGGGCTGCGTGTCAATGGCTGTGTTTAATTAATTTGTTTAACACATCCCACCTTGTTCCAAAAAGGATTTTGCAACAACTTACAAAAATACACTGTAACTAGAATTTAGAAAGAAAGGAAGTGCAGAAGTGAAGACGGGAAATAAAGGTAGAAACCCAAGATAACGTTTGTATGTAAAATTGTGTCACGAAGTTCTGTGTATCAATATAGGGAGTGGTCAGTCATGAATTTGTCTCTGAGCTTCCTAGGAGTGAGGGTAAAGTCAGCTTTAATGTTTAAATGTTCAAAAGATCAAAACTGACTGGAGCCCTGGTGGCACAACCGTTAAGCACTTGGCTTCTAACTGAAAGGTTGGCATTCTAATGGACCCAGCAGCTCCATGGGAGAAAGACCTGGCAATCTGATCTTGCAAAGATTACAGCCTAGAAAATCCTATGGGGCACTTCTGCTTTGTCACATGGAGTTGCAATGATTTGAAAACCAACTCAACGGCACCTAACAACAACAGTTACACAAGCCACCACCTGTTTGTCAGTTTGTGGTACTATGATGGCTTGTGTGTTGCTATGATGCTGGAAGCTATGCCAGCAGTATTTCAAATACTAGCAGGGTCACCCATTGTGGACAGGTTTTAGCAGAGCTTCCAGACTAAGACAGACTAGGAAAAAAGGCCTGGTGATCTGCTTCTGAAAATTAGGCAATGAAAACCCTATGGATCACAACAGAATATTTTCCAAGATAATGCTGGAAGATGAGCCCCCTCCCTGGGTTGGAAGGCACTCAGAACGCACAGTGGCCTCAACAATGGACTTGAGCAGACCAGTGACTGGGAAGATGGCACAAGACGGGACAACATTTCGTTGTGTTGTACGTGGGGTTGCCATGAGTCAGAGCTGATTCAACAGCAACTAAAAACAACAGGCGACCCAAGAGAAGCACAGAGGTCCCAGGTACTATGGCCCGAGAAACATCTGTTCTGTAGATTTTCAGAGAATCCTTGATGATGTAGCAGAAAGCACCCTAGAAATGGTGGCTGGCTTCCTAGGCAGTTTCCTAGAACATCTCTATGGGCAGGGTGATGGCAACGTGACACTGAGAAGTCAAGTCTTCAGCAGCACATGGGAATGTTACCTTTTTGTGTCTGAATGACTGGGTCTGGGCTGGGGCCAGGGAATCTGTAGTTTGAAAAGCCCCCAGGTGATTCTGTTACACAAGCAGGCTTGATAACCTCTGCTTTAGGTGGTGAGAAATACGTAACTAAACCAGGTGAGTGACTGGTGCTAGAAACACTGAGATGGTGAGTTGTCCATGAATAGGGGGTAACCAAGCATGGGAAAGGGAAGAGAGTCTAGCAAGAAGGAGGGAGGGCATGAGTGAGCCTGAATGAACACCCAAGAGGAGGATAACGGGGTACGTTGCTATCGCAGACGTTTTCACACCGTTCTTAATCCTTTTTACAAGTATAGCTTCAAAAAGGAAATCATACAGGTTGGAAAGTTATTGCTGTAATGTAAATAGAGATGCTTGAAGATAAAGGACATTGAATATAGCTTTTAATCGGATCATGTCCGCTATTTAACTTCATTGAATATGGGTTAAGTTAAAACATATAATAATGTTTCAGAAAGTGTTTAACAGTAAACAAGGCTCCCTTATCACACTGGCCACCACTGATTGGCGTCCCTGGGTAGCACAAATGGTTAAGCACTTTGCTGCTAACTGAAAGGTTGGCAGTTCAAGTCCCCCCAGAGATGCTTCGGAAGAAAGTCGTGGCAATTTACTTCCAAAATTTCAGCCGTTGAAAACCGTAGGGAACATAGGTTTGCATTGACACACATGGGGCTACCATGAGTCGGAGTCGACTACATGGCAGCTGGTTTTACCAACCTTGCCTGTTGTGTGCCTGGCACTGAGCTTGGCAGTTGCCTGCATTTCCTCCCTTGAGCCTCCCCATAGCCCATGGGGTAGAGGCAACTGATGAAGGGTGTGGAGGAACTAGGATTTACTCCTGATTTGTCCATTTCAGGAGAATCCATGAACTTGGCACTACATTTGTGGTTGTTAGGTGCCGCCGAGTCGATTTTGACTCGGTGACCCCACATCATGGCTCTCTTGTGCATGCGCGTTTTCAAAGACATTCTTACTTTCCATCAACAATTTTACGAATAGAAAACACAAATACCAAGGCTGTGTTGTGCTATTAGTGTATGATACCTATGGTTTGGTACTGGCTTTTCATGTGTGTATTCTGAGAAAATGGGGCCCCTTGGAGAGCGCTCACAGGCCCCTAAACTGCTCACTCTGTAGCACTGAGGTTTCAGCCACCCAGAACAGGCAGATTCTCACGCCAGGACCTCAACAGAAAATGAGCCAATGTCTTTTCACACTTTTTATGGTGAAGATTCAACATGACTGGGAAGCCTGGAGGGGTTCGAGAGAGATTGCCTCCACTAGCCTCTCCCCCAGGATCAGATTATGCACAAGTTGGTACTTACAGGCGGTAATTAGTCCTGTTCTTAAAGATTTCCCTAGAGGATAATTCTACTACTTCAATAGTAGCCTCAGCCTGAATTTTCTGGAAGGAACTTCTTCCGGCTCTCTAATTTCTTATGGTTTAAGTACAATTTCCTTTACTTCTGTCCTCTGCGAAGAGGAAAACAAACAACAAAACAGCAATGTTGGTGCATTGCCACCTGCCCTGCTCCTTTTGGCAGGATATCAAAGTGTGTCTCATCGCCAGATTTTCCCTGAATAATGAATGAGCCAGTGTTGGAGCAAGTCAGAAATAGAAATCAATAAAGTGAAATTCCACCAAGAAGAGGTGACCTTGCAGTACAGTGATAGAGAGCATCAAGCCCGATGCATGCCAAACCCAATCATAGACACCCATAAGCACCCACGCATTAGGGAAAGAAAGGGAGACCTGTCACTTGTGAAGAGTCGCAAGGAATCCAAACTTAGAATGAAAAAGGATGGGCAAACGGTCAGACATTGCGCTTCTTACGGGCCAGTATAGCAGTAGCTTGATGCACCCGTCTCCTGAGAGCCAGGCACCCAACAGCTTCGTAAATCATACGTTTGCAGCTGTGGGACCAAAATAGCTCTGCACATGGCCTGTTTGTCCTGGCCTGGTGGAAAGGGTCCATGATTCCAGTGCTGAGCTGTCATTGGCTGCCTGTTCCAGGTCTCATGCTCCTCCTGCCCACTTCCCTGGGTTCGGGGGAACAAAAAAGGCTTTGATCACTGGTGACTCTGTCGTATTGATTGATTGGTTTTAGTTCAAGGGAAATTAAAGCACGTTGTACTCAGAGCCCTCTTATGCCGATTGTTCCATGAAAGGCTACTCGATTTCCCTTTTGAAAACGACAGCAGTCATCTTCAAGGAGCCGGGCAGTATGACAGGAAAGGTAGGGCTTTGCCAGCAACTGTAATTCTACTTTTAGTGGTTGAGCAGACCACCAGATTTAGACCCTTTGTTGTGAGCCTATCAGACATGCTGCTTGGGTGAATTTTCACACTCCCTTCCGCTCTGTCCTGTAGAGTTGTTCTGAGTCACCATCACTCACGGCTAAGTGTGCTGACTCTTACGTGTACTGGGACATAAAACGGTGTGAGAACCACTGGAGAATGGTTCCAGGAAGGGGATTAATATGCAGAGTGGCTCCTACTTTTGTTGCTCAGTGGAGTCTCCTAGAGGGTCTGAGTTTGCTGACCTCTGAGCCTGGACACCAGGCCTTGGTGGTGGTTGAGTTAGAATTCTGTTGAGAATGTTCTGCAGGGTGCTATGAAGAGAGCGGGGGACCAGGTGCCAGGACTTCTGTTTTGGTCTTTGCACTGCCCAGGAGCCCCGTGGTGGTACAGACAGTTAACACACACTTAGCTACTAATTGAAAGGTTGGAAGTTTGAGTCCATCCAGAGGCACCTCAGAAGAAAGGTGTAGTGACTACTTCCAAAAAAATCAGCCATTACAAACCCTATGGAGCACAGTTCTATTCTGACACACATGGGGTCGTCATGAGTCCGAGTCGACTCAATGACAGCTGTTTTTTTGTTCGTTTGTTTTTTAAATAGCCTAACAGACATGTGCAATTTGTGTCTATCTGTCTGGGCTCAGGTCCTCGTCAGAATGGCCATGTGGGACGGAATCATTTCCTCAGACCCAATCCAGCTTTCTGTGTTTGAGGGAATAGACTTTCATCATAGGACTTTTTGCACTTAATTTTTCTTGCCAATTTCTGAGCCTAGTGCTGTGTCTGACATGAGGTGAATCAATGTTTGTTGAATGAATGAGTGAATACAGACCAACAGTAACTCATCTTAAAAGGCAGGCTGTGCCTGACTGATAGCTCTCTGGGTGGCTCAGATGGTTTGCACTCCACCAGTAACCTAACTAATGGTAGATGGTGCAAACCCGCGCAGTGGCACCACAGAAGAAAGGAAGCGCTCTACTTCTGTAAAGATTACAGCCAAGAAAGCCTCATGGAACACTTCTCTTCTGTAACACAGGGGGTCACCATGGATTGGCATCGACTCAGCAGCAGTGGGTTTTGGTGCCTGATGTAAATATGGAGAGCCTGAATTCCTGATGTTTGACTTGATTCTACACAGTAGGAGGTTTGGGGCCTAGTTCACACAATTGCATGTGTAGAAATGTGAGACCTGAAAGTGGCACCATGGGCTCATGGCTCATGAGAAAAAAGTTTTGGCACAAGGGTGAGGACAGACCATCTGTAGATTTCTCCAGAAAGAGAACAGCACATTGTGCCTTTAGCTCTGGTGGCTATTGTCAGAAGGATTCGCCGGGTGCTGGCTGACGGCAGGGACAACCTCCCAGAGCAGCCCCTACCCTCTGGGAACTCAGCATCTAAGACTCTGGCACTGATGCAGATGTACCTGGAATGAGAAATCCACGCGGAGGAGTAAAACAAGCTCCAAATCGATAGGCAAGTGTCGTTAAAGCACTTAGCTGTCCTATGGATGCCAGCTAAGTGCTTCTAAGTGCATCGTTAGGATCAGCAGAAGGTCCAGGCTTGGGCCACAGGGGCGGGGGCAGTCAGAGAAGGTGGCCTTGAATGCTCTGGGTCTGAGGAGTAGGGAACAAGCCGCTCTCCTGGGACGCCCTGGGCAGGGCTCTAGGAGGAGCTGTGTGTTCCCAAACTCCACAGCGGCCCCACCGAGCGGAGGGTGAAGCTGGTGTCGTGAGGCAGACTCGCCATACTGATTGATACACGGATGGGTTTTGTTTGTCGTACAGAGAGACTTTGGAAATTTGAATTAGTTGCCAGTCTGTGAAGATCAGGAAATTTCATGTCAAGACCTGGATTTCTGGCTTCTCTAGGGGCTGTGGCTGGTCAGGCCTCGCCTTGGCTGCTCGCGGTGTTCTTCACGTCAGCACGGTTCTTGCGAGTTCTCCTGCACACGGTACTTCCCTTGGCTACTCGAGTTCCAGTCCCTTCTTAAGAGAACAAGCTTGCTGGGTGCTGGTGGGGAAATGTGCCAGTTTGGGCAATTAACGCAGCCATGTAGAAGGTGGAATGTGAGTGGCGATGGTGATAACAAAAATGTGGAAAGCTGCTGACTATGTGCAAACACTATTCTAAGCATGCTACTTACTTTAACTCTTTAATTCCCACAAAAATCTCTGGGGCAAGTACTGCTGTGACCCTGTTTTACAGATGGGGAAAATGAGGCCCATGTTTCATAAAGAGAAGTAACTTGTTGTATCAGTCAGGGTTCTCCAGAGAAACAACTAAGGTGACACGTTCTCTCGCATGCACACACGCACACACACTCTCATTCACTCAAACACATATACACAAACACAAACACAAACACACCTGTCAGTTGGGAGTTGATAACGTTATTGTCTTGAGTCTGAAATCTGTAGGGCAGGCTGGGAACTTAGTCAGGAGTTGACGGTACAGTCTTGAGACAGAATTTCTTCTTCTCTGGGAAACCTTAATTATTGCTCTTAAGGCCTTCAACTGATTGGATGAGGCCCATCCAATCAGTAGTCTTCATTTAAACCGAACTGATTGTAGGTGTTAACCCCATCTACAAAATACCTTCACAGCAATGCCTAGATTAGTGTTTGATTGAATAACTGGGTGTTATAGTCCAGCCAGTTATTTGGGCAAATCTGCTGCAAAAGACCTTTCTCAAGTGTTAAAAAGCAAGGGTGTAACCTTGAGGATTAAGGTGCGCCTGACCCAGGCCATGGTATTTTCAGTCACCCCATATGCTGGCAAAAGCTAGATGATGAATAAGGAAAACAGAAGAGTTGATGCTTTTGAATTATGGTGTAGGTGAAGAATATTGAATAGAGCATGGACTCCCAGAAAAATGAACAAATCTGTCTTAGAAGAAGTATAGCCAGAAGCCAGAATGCTCCTTAGAAGGGAGGATGGTGAGACATCCTCTCACGTACTTTGGACACATGATCAGGAGAGACCAGTCCCTAGAGAAGGACATCATGCTTGGTAAAGGAAAAGGTTAGCAAAAAAGAGGAAGACCCTCAATGAGATGGCACAGTGGCTGCAACAGTGGGCTCAGAGATAGCAACGATTATGAGGATGGTGCAGGACCAGGTAGTGTTTCATTCTGTTGTACATAAGGTCGCTGTGAGTTGGAACCGACTTGGTGGCACCCAGCAATAACATAGCCCAGATGTCCCAGGGAGATGCAAACAGTTAACGCACTCATCTGCTAACCTAAAGGTTTGAGTCCACCCATAGACTTCATAGAAGAGAGATCTGGTGATCTATTTCCAAAAAACTAGCCTTTGAAAACCCTGTGAAGCACAGTTCTACTCTGACACATAATTCTACCTTAGGAAATGACTCTTGAAATAAAAGAGAATCTTATCTTTTCTGTGCTCTCAGCTGGTTTCTGCAGACCAGTCTGTTTCGTGCAAACCAAGCCTTTCAATGTCCCATGTGGGCGGCATTTCAAGGACCAAGCCTAATGGAGTGATGAAAACTTGAACCGAGTCTCTGCCTCGAAGCAGTGCAGAAATGCACCAGCCCTGGGCAGCATTCCCCGGAGAGGCCTGGATTCATTCTTGTAGAACTATCTTGTCCTAGAGCGGATGCCAGATTCTTGCCCAGAGGGGAGGCCCTTTTCCACAATGCCTGTGAACCGTTCCGTGAATAAGGCCAGAAGATGCCCCCAAATGCACACCACACTCCTTCCAAGGGCATCTCTCTTTATGGCCTTGATGAACACTGACAACCTGGGGCAGGAGAGGAGCCATTTATAGCTAAACTGTGGTAGCTGCAGGCTGGTGAACATGAGGCAGCCATTCTTCTCTTGGCTCAGTCCACCCAGATCAGCATGGAGACAGGACACAGGCGCTTAGTGCCCTTGGCAGCCCCTTCTGTGCTCTTGTCTGACCTTGTCTCCTGCTTGTCTGTGAAGCAGCTGCCCTCTTCAGGGAAACTGGTTAGTTCCCACAGTCCTGAAAACTAACCACCTTTTGGACGACGTCTTTACTGCTGTTTTTCCTCAAGTCTTTTATCTCTTCCTGGTGGAAAAGAATTACAGGCAGAGGGGCAGTTTTGTGGGTCCAGTCCCACAGCCTAGGACATGTTCCAGAGCCAGTCTTCCTCAGGGGAGAGTCTAGGTCCATCTGGGCCTACAGTGGGGAGAGAACTGGAGGCCGCACTATGGGAAAATGATAAATTCTGAGGCACCAGACCTCCACGTGTCTGTCAGTTTGTCATACTGTGGGCACTTGCGTGTTACTGTGATGCTGGAAGCTATGCCACAGGTATTCAGATACCAGCATGGTCACCCATGGTGAACATGTTTCAGCTGAGCTTCCAGACTAAGACAGACTAGGAAGAAGGACCCAGCAGTCTACTTCTGAAAAGAATTAGCCAGTGAAAACCTTATGAATAGCAGCAGAGCATTGTCTGATCTAGTGCTGGAAGATGAGCCCCCCAGGTTGGAATGTTTCTTAGATGCAAGGATGGCTTCTAAGTATGTAAGACTATGTCTTACATACTTTGGGTATGTTATCAGGAGGGATCAGTCCCTGGAGAAGGACATCATGCTTGGTAAAGTACAGGGTCAGTGAAAAAGAGGAAGACCCTTAAGATGATGGATTGACACAGTGGCCACAACAATGGGCTCAAACATAACAACGATTGTGAGCATGGCGCAGGACTGGGCAGTGTTTCATTCTGTTGTGCATAGGGTCACTATGAGCTGAAACTGACTCATGGGCACATAACAACGACAAGGCACCAGAGGATTGAGTAGGAATTTTTTGTTGGCAAAAACATTAGTCCAGCACTTTCAAATGCGAATTATTTTTTCTTCAGACAGTCCTCAGTAAGGAGCATTATTTCAGTCAACAGGACAGGGTAGAGGAGCTTGGGAACGGCAGTGGTATGTGCGAGGCCTGCATTCTGTTTGTCATGGTGCTGTTCCCTGTGTCCCTGGCAGAAAAATTTGAAGTCTCTGGGCCCAGTTCCTCCTTCATGAAGTGTGAGGGCTGGGCTAAGTGATATCAAAAGTGCTTTTCAGTTACAACTGACATGTTTTTGCAGATTGTCAAAGTTGTTCTGTTGCTATCAGTAGGTAAACTGGACTCAGAGATTTACTTATATATTTATACCCTACCTTATTACGAAACAAAAAGAGAGAGAGAGAGAGAAAGAAACCATGCCAGTTATGTTGTGTTGAATTAGTCCAGGGATTGGCACACTTTGTCTGTAAAGGACCAGATAGTATGTCTGTAAAGGACCAGATAGTAAATATTTTAGGCCTGGTCTCTGTCATAACTATTCAGCTCTGCAGGTGTCGTGTGAAAGCAGCCATAGATAACACGTAAACGAGTAGTGTTTCTGTGTTCCAATAAAACTTTACTGTGGACACTATAATTTGAATTTCATGTCATATTGGTGTGTCCCAAAACCCTGATTTCTCTTTTGATTTTTTTCCCCTAATCATTTAGAAGTATACAAACTATTCTTAGGCCATACAAAAACAGACAGTGGGCTAGATTTGGCCCATGAGCTGGGGTTTGCTGACCCTTGTGTTAGTCTCTTCCTCCTCCGCGAGGTTCCTGTAGGAATTTATCCAGGCACCTGCTGTGGTCCTACACCACTGTAATTTTTATGGCATTGCACCGTTCTTGGATTTGTTTCTGTCCCTATACACTCTTCCTCTCTGCAACCACCATCCCTGGTGTACAGTAGGTGGCTGCTGAATGCATTCCCAATGAATGGTGTAGTAATTATTCCATTTGCAGCACAACTGTGTCTACATAAAAGTTTGAAAATGATTGTTTCATTTCTCTACTACGACATCTGATTGGATAGCTCCATACTGCGAGGTATTTATTAGTATCGCAGCGCCACGGCTGCTGAGTTACCCTCCCAGCATTTCAGAGTGTGCCGTGCTTGTAAATAAATTCTCCTCACCTGACAGCCGCTGTTCTAAGAGTGCCTCAGCTCAGAAGCTCTCTCTTTGTGAGTGCGAGTAAGTGAACACTCTGACAGATGAAAAGGGAAAGGGCTTTGGAAAGGAGGGTGGAGAAGAGACAGGCTGGTAAGACAGCAACAGAGGCCTTTGTTGCCACAGGTATTCTATAAATATATGCAGTACAATGGATCACTTTTGTGTGGCCTTTCTCACCGTGGTCTTGTCACACCCACCCAAGCAATTGAGTGGGACTGTGCAAGTAAGGTAATTGTGGCCCACCAAGGGGATTGGTCAGTTTTGCATCCCACTAGGCTTAAAGTGAGCCACCCCAAAGGTGGAAAGGAGAGGATCTCATTACCACCAAGGAAGAAGAGCCAAGAGCAGAGCTTGTCCTTTGGACCTGGGATCCCTGTGCTGAAAAGCTCCCGGAACCAGGAAAGACAGTGAGAAGCAGCTGCAGAGGAATGGCAGCAGAACCAGGAGACCGGCAGGAGACAGCTCACTGGGCTTCCTGGCCCACAGAGTGAGAAAGCTGAGTACCTTCGGGTAGGAGGCTTACTGGCAGAGTAAGGTGCCTCTGGGCACTTGGTGGAGCTAGGTTTGCCTACCCACCAGATAGAACTGAGCACCTTCTGGCAGAGGCTTACTGGTGGAATGGGATGCCTCTGGGCTAAAAGAGCTAAGAGAACTTTGTAACATTTGCCTGAGCAGGGCAGAGGTGGAGGGCCAGAGAGAGGCCTGCCTACAGGCACAGCTGGGAAGAGACTGTTCTGATGGAAAAACTGTATCCTGAGCACTCCTGAACCTGAGTTGTAACCTGTTACTTCCCTGTACAAATATGGTCTGTGTGCTCTCTGTGGCCATTGCCATGAATTGTCGAACCTCACAGAGAAGCAGAGAGTGCCATGGGTAGGACAGTTGGTGGCAGAACTGGAGAAGATGGCGGAGAGAGGAGGCATATCTGACCTCCACCTCATAGGCATCAGTCTTGGGCTCATATTTGTGAAGTACGAGGAGGTCAGATGCCACGGCCATGCCATTTTTACAATATACCACACAGTTCCACAGGAATCTCTAGGTGTGTTCCTCTCCACTGTTGGCAAGCTTTCTAGAGCAGAGTGTCTGTTGAATTCAAACCCTCAAGAGACTCATTTCAATGAGCCCCTGAAATATTTGTTTTATCCCTTGTTTGTAACTTTATGACAAGAGCTTTATAATTTCAACTAAGAAACGATGTTCAATATTCAAGGATGGTGTTTGTACTGGCTTCCTCTTTCCCATGAGAGAGGTGCGAGGTACTTGGGAAAGATCGCTACACTCAGAGCTCTATAGCTGGAGGATATAATGCCAGGATGCACAAAGAAGAAATTACAACCATTTACTTGTGTATTATTTTCTCAATTTGAGGCACTTGAATTCCAGAGCTCTTAAATCAAGAGGTGGAATTCCTGGCATTTTAAAGTATACCACTTGAATAAGCTGTTTAAACCATTCGAATGACTTTCTAAAAAATTTCACCCATTTCTCGTATCATTTGGTTTTGAGATTTACTTAATTGAAGTCTTTGCCTTTTCATTTCAGTTTACATCAGGATCATTTCTATAGTTAGGGAAGTTTTAATTTTCTTCCTATAGGTAGAGTAGATATCATACTTCAGTTTATTCCTCAACAGGTGAAAGCAGCCAGTTTTCCATATACTTCACGTAATGCAGTACACATACTCGAGTGCTTGTCTTTTCTTCCAGAAGAAATCCTTATATTCTGACTCTTTTCCCCAAAGGCATCATATCTGTAAATACAATGGCTCCTATATTTTCAGGGTCTTGGGCCCATCTCAGCTGAAAGCTGTCTTGGACTAAATCCAGCAGTTGGGGAAGGGGTGGGAGAAGTATCCATAATGAAGTTATAAATTTGTTCTACTGGGCATTATTATAAATCACTCACTTTTGTTGTTGGAAAGTGAAATAATACTAAGATGCAAGGGGGTGGAGGTGAGGGGCAGAGAAGAGAAAAAATCGAAAGATAGGCTCAAATGTTTACAACTAAAATCTCAGTGATCTATGTGCATATTTATAGAATGCCTACTATAATCTGTCACTGTGTTAGGCCCTCAGGAGATGGTGAATAAGTTAGATAAAGTCTCTGCCCTTGTGATATTTATATTGTAGAGGGAAGACAGAAAGTCAAGTAGTAGAGAAATTAATACACCCTCCTCACTTTTTGAAATGGTTAGTTTCCAAAGACCAGGTCGTTATATGAAAATCAGCATTATGTGACAATGGAGGATAACCACATCAGCTCACAAAATGGAGGATGACTACATCATTACATAACTGCCAGATTACATCATTACGTAACTGCCAAACCACTGAGAATCACGGCCCGTAATCATGGCACATAACTGTAACCATCATAGCCAGCATTATTCGTGCTCTGTACCTCGGCCTTCATTACTCCCGGACGTATGTCTATAATGTGCAAAATAGTCGGATAGTAGATTTTTTACTATTGTAAATGTGAAGTGTCAGGTGAGATAGTCAACAAGTGAGGAGAAGGTGTATGTAATGTGATTTCATGTCAGGATAAGTGCCATAAGGAAAAGTAAAGTGAGGCACAGGGGTAGAGAGGTGGAAGGAGGGTCCTATTTTAGATAAAATGGTCAGAGAAAGCCTTTTGAAAAATTGATACAGAGCCCAAAATGATGAGAAGGTGCCAGTCACGTTACCGCTTACAGGAAGATATTTCTAAGTAGAGAGCAAGTGCAAAGGCCTCGTGGCAGGAACCAACGTGACTTGTTGAAAGAACAACAAAGTGAGTGTAGCCAGAGAAGAGCAAGCAAGAATGAATTTTATTCTAGGTGTGTTGGGTTTTAAGGAAGGCAAGACTTAATGTGACACACCTTTTTATAAAGATCATTCTGGAGAGTGAAGAACAGAGTAGGTGGGTGGGATCAGGTTGTAAATGTGGAATTCAGTTATGAGGCTATTACCACAATCTAGACAAGGATGATGGAGGTTTGACCAGGGCAATGGTAGTAGAAGTGGTGACGTGTGGTGGTTTACCATCAACCTAAATTATACATCTTTTTATCTCCTCAGAATCCCTTAATGTAATTCTGGTCCATAGTAGGAACTTAATGAATTGTCTATTTGGTTTAATTAAACCTAGAAATAAACTCTAATTTGACATTTTCTACTAATTCTTCCCTGGCCCCTTGTAGCTCTCCTGAGTTCCAGAAAGCCCAGCTAACAACCTGTTTTTTGCCTGTTTGTTTTTCTTAGCATAGTTCTCAGGCTTAAGTATGTAATAACCTTTGACTGGTTTTTAGTTATGGGTGGAAAAGGGGGATGAAAAAATAGATAATCTTTAAGTTTTATTATAATAATCATACCTAAGTTTTGTATAGCACTTTATCACTATTTTTGGACAGGAGACCCTCTCAATAAATGATGGATGGGTAGATGGACAATTGGATGAATGAATGTTTGGATTAATGGAAGGAAGGAAGGAATGAAATAAATGAAGTCTGTCCCTACCCTATCCCCCCACTCACTTCCCCAAATTGAAGGAATGAATTAGAAGTTATTGTTTACTTAATTTAATCCAGATTTGAGTTTTTCCAACCACACCAAGCTTTTCGTTTTCTTCAGTTTGCAGCTCTTTTTCTCAACCTATGTGAGAAAGGAGATGAGGGACTAAGACAAGGTTCTCTCCCTGCTCCATAAAATTGGCTGAAGCAATTTCGTGGGGCTCTCAGAAAGCTGAGCAAAGGGACCCAGTGTAACAGGATGAAGGACCCCAACCAGAGGGCGTGTTCCTGAGAGCCCTGTACCCACTATAGTGCTGCAAACATCTAGGCTTGGAGGAAATCATGCCCTGGCAAAGTATATGTTTTAAATTTAAGATACAGCACAATTAAAATATGAACAGCAATTCTCAGTTTTAGCCCTCTACTATGAGGATGATGAAATGAGAAAGGCCAGTGACATTTTGGGCTTGAGAAAAATGATGACTTTTCTTTTGTAATAGCTTGGTAGCGATATAATTCACATATTACACAATTCACCCACTTAAAGTGTAGAATTCAGTCATTTTTTAGTATAGTCACAGTGTTGCGCAGTACACACCACAATCAATTTTCCTTCCCCAAAAAAGAAATCCTGTACCCTTTAGCCATTATACCACCAAATGATGACTTTTTTCATTGTGGTAAAATATATATAACAAAACATAAGCCGTCTCAATAATTTATACATGTTCAGTTCAGTGACACTGATACATTTTCAAGTTGTGCGACCATTCTTGCCATCTTTTTCCAGATCATTCCACCACTATTAACATAAATTCAGTGCCCCCTAAGCAAAAACTTCTCTCTTCTCCCTCCCTCCTACCCCTAGTAACCACTAATAATCTGGCTTTCTATAGGTTAGCTTATTTCATATAAGTGAAATCATGCGGTATTTGTCCTTATGTTGTTGTGTTGTTAAGTGTGGTTGTAAATCCCGAAACATAGGTATTGGGTCTCTCCTGACTCATAGCAACGCTGTGTACAACAGAAAGGAGCACTGCTCAGTCCTCCGCCATCCTCACAGTCGTTACTATGTTTGAGCCCCTTGTTGCAGCTCCTGTGTCAATCCATCTCCTGGATTGTCCTTTTGCAACTGACTTATTTTGCTCAGCATGATGTTTCCACGGTTTGTCCGTGTAGTGGCATACATCAGGACCAAACGATGACTTCTAAAATCAAATTTGCAACTTGTGGTCTTGGTAGATGTAGAGCTCTGTTTCTGAGCGCTCAGAGACATGACCCAGTGGGGTTCCAGTGAGTGGAGGGTACTGGTCTGCCAGTTGTTTAGCATGTGTCTCCTGGGTCTGCTGCCCTGCCGGGAGTTTGTTTTTTTACCAGACCAATACTAGGCCACTTACATAACACACACAGGCCAAGCTTCACTATTTGGGGGAAGAAAGAGAATCATGAATTTTGAAACATTCTGTCTCTTTTAGCTGAACATTTCTTCTTTCTCACTGAACTCTTTTCTAAATGATGGCCCCGTGGATAGCATAACCTTCTTCTTCACTTTATTCTGATAAACAATTTATAACCCTGAGGCTGAAGAGCTGCAAATGAAATACACATATATATGCACCAGGAAATACCCAGTAAGAGAAAAGGGAACGGGAGGAATCAAGCTCCTCTCTTTCTCATTCTTTCTCTATTACCCTCCAGTGCCTCTTTGATGCCAAGAAATTTTGAACTGAGAAATCTACACTGAAATGTTGTTTCTTACTTTCAGCCAAAGAAAACACATCTTGCCCTGGGGTATTTTGTGCCCAGAAGCACTTGTTTGGCATTTCAGGTTTAATGGCGAGAATTCTCGGCTGTTGGACAGTGATGGATCAGCACAGCATAAAGATGCTAAGAGGAGAGCCTAGCTCATCAGTTCCTACCTGTGTCTCTTTTGCATGCACTTCCCAAAATATGGGAAGCGTGTTCATCTTGCTTGCTTTTTCCTTTGTGTTCCTTAGTGTTACAGCTATCCTTTGTTGCATAATTTTTTTAAAAATCCCAAGACATAGGTTATCCAGTCATGCCCCTGCCTTCGAACAAGCTTTGTGACTTGAAGCTTCAGTTTGTTCGTCTGTGAAATTCATTCAGCAGCACCTACTATGTATTCCATGGAAATTCCTGCCACCTAATGATGTTTTTCTTTGTTCTTTTCTCTCTTCTTCTCACATTCCTAGAATATAATTTCCTGAGGTCAGGGACTTTTCCATTTTTTGCTGTAGCCCTAGCTTCTAGAACTCAAACCAAACCCACTGCCGTCGAGTCAATTCCAACTCATAGCGACCCTATAGGATGAAGTAGAACTGCCCCGTAGAGTTTCCAAGGCTGTAACCTTGATGGAAGCAGACTGCCACATCTCTTTCTTGCAGAGTGACTGGTGGGTATGAACCACCAACCTTTTGCTTAACAGCCCAGTGCTTAACCACTACACTACCAGGGCTCCTTGTTTGTAGAACAGTGCTGGCATATGGTAGGTGCTCAGTTAACGTGAGCTGAAGGAAATCAATTGTGAGGTGCTTAGTGAAGAGAGGAAGTTGGACTTAGATGATTCGTAAAGGCCCTTCTAGTTCAAACATTCAATCACCCGTGTCTTGGTTTCCTTCTGGAAACTGTTCTGACACATTTTCGTGTGTGTGTGAAGCATAGCACAATATCCACAACCATGGACTCAAGCATGCCAACCATCACGAAGATGGCGCAGGACTGAGCAATATTTTCTTCTGTTACAATAAGGTCGCCGTGAGTCAGAGCAACTCGACAGCAACCGACAACAATAATGAAGGATAACTGGGTTTTCTCCTGCCTTGATCTTAACTTTGTGTCTCCCTGCTCTGTAATCTTGTCAAGGCTGGGCAAGCCTCATTCTTGTATCTATAAATAGGCAAGGTAAGTGGCTTTGCTTTATAGTCTCCTTTGAAGTGAAATTCTTATACATGTCTCACCCTGAAGGGCAAATTTCTTTTTGTATGTGTATGCACATGCCCAGGGCCTATGGGAAATCAGATAGCAGGGCTAAAAGAAGTCTGATGCTTTGCCTTTTCATACCCTTTACCCTTTGTGAGATTTTCAGGAGAGTCAGGAGGGGCTCTGAGCATATTTAACCACAGGCAGGGTCCCGTGTTGTGTCTCTTTGCCCACATTAACCGAGCACCTACCATATGCCAGCACTGTTCTAGAAGCAAGGAGCCCTGCTGCAGATGCCATAGAAGAACTCGCAGATGACAAGGGAAAATATTTGAAGACTCTTGGATTATTTAGAGAACTTGGCTGAAGTTGCATTTGTATTCTGAGGTCAAATTCAAGGGTGGGAAAGGCCATTACCAGTATAATAGATTCATGTCTAAGAAAATAGTTTATGACTTTCAGAAACATAACTTCAGTTTCCTTAGTTACTCAGGGTGATTTTTGCCTCAGTTCTGTATAAGGAGGATTTCTAGACGCCTCATGTTAAGACTCAGTGAGTGCCTTGACCAGCAGATGATGTGTTGGGTTTTGGGGGTTTGTTTGAGCGTCTCTCTCAGCGTCAGTGCAGGAAAGAGATTTTCTTGTGGAGCCAGGACTGAATATAGCTTTTAATTGTTTTTATTCTCCTGCGAGTTGGAGCTTAGGGGAGCCCTTATGTGAACTGAGGCGTCCTGGAGACCACGTGATTCCATTTGTGGATGCAAACGCAGCTATGTTTAGATTTTTCCCTCAGAGTTGCCTGGTGCCTGTCCACGGCGCTCCCCACTCCGCCTATCCCCACACAGGTCGTGGAAAATGGCAAGAATAGGATCGCGAAGGTAATTTTTTGAAGCACTATTATTGTGGTTGACATCGGTCAGTGGCTACTGCAATTGTATTCCATGATGTCAGATTTACTCATAGAAGAAGGAAAATAAACCCTCTCAGAAAACAAAAGGGCAGCATTATTATGTGTTCCTGAAGGCATAATATGGCCTCACTGCTATCGTTGCAGCCACCTAGGACATGTTTTTATAACACAAGGCTGATGTTTGGACGTTACGAAATAACGCACATAAGATTATCAAACCTATGTCTGGGATACAAAAACGTTGTGCTACTCCCCAGCCCTCCTTAAAAGAGGCTATTTATAATGTAATGCAAGTATTTGTGTTGCTCCCATTGAGTCCACCCCGAACGAAGAGCTAGCTCTTTAAAAAGAACATTTAAAATAAAACTCATGTTGTAGAATGAGGGCTTGGACCACCAGAAGAGATCATGGCTACTGTAAGTGGCTGCTCATTTCACAAGCTTGTTCGGATGCTTCCTGTTGGTCGTGAGATATCTTGACCTGGCATCTGGGCTTTTCTGCTTTATAAAAGATGTTCTGGATATGAGTAGCCACCCGTCAGTACTAGATATGAATACCCAGTCTATCAGTTTGCCATGCTCTGGTGGCTCGCGTGCAGCTACGATGTTGGAAGCTATGTCACCAATATTTCAAATACCAGCAGGGTCACCCATGGTGGACAAAGTTCAGTGAAGCTTCCAGACTAAGACAGACTAGGAAGAACGTCCTAGTGATCAGCTTCCAAAAACTGGTTAATGAAAACCCCGTGGATCACAACAGAATACTGTCTGATATAGTCCTAGATGATGAACCCTCTAGGTTGGAAGACATTCAAAATACACAGTGGCCGCAACAACAAACTCAAACATACCAACAGTGATGAAGATGGTGCAGGCCTGGGCAATGTTTTGTTCTGTTATACATAAAGCCACCACGACAACCAACAACAACATATATGAATATATTTACCTTGTTTCGCTGCCACGGCCTCCTGCCCCACCAGGTTCTTGCTCCCATTCCACGTCTGTCTCCCATCAGGACATAAGACTGAAGAAACTCCTGAAAAGTAGAAAAGTATGAATTATACCTCAATAAAGCTGCTTAAGAAAACAAGCACCCTAATCCAGGGACACTGTCACCGTTATGTGAATACCCTGAAGTGCTTTTTGAAAATAGCTCCTTTTTGCTGCAGTGTTTTGGTTTGGAGTGTATGTTCTTGGATTGGTTTTATTGTTTTTATTCAGAGCATTGATAAGAAAATGTAGAGCCCTTGTGGTAATATATGCAGTATTTAGATGAAAAGCACTTTCTTCTCCTTACCTTGATTTCCTGACTTTCTCCTTTGCCTTTCCCTGGTACTTTAGCATCAAGACTTGGGCTTCCTCCCCGTGTAATTGTTGATTAAGTGCTGTGTATCCTGCTATGATTATGAGAAGATTACTGCACTCAGCTTTTAATCTTGTGAGTGTCAAATATTTTATGTTAAGGATATCCTTTTTATTATTATTATTATGCATAGCTCTCTCTGTTTGAGTAATACAATCAGGCAAAATAAAGGTAATACCACAAATGTAGCATTTTTTAATAATCATTCTTTGCCTCAAAATAGAACGTGCCAGCCGCAGGCCCTTCTCACATGCTGATTGGGACCTATAAAGATGGGGTTGGGAGTATTTTAGGGAAACCTTGATGGCGTAGTGGTTAAGTGCTATGTCTGCTAACCAAAAGATCAGCAGTTCAAATCCACCAGGCACTCCTTGGAGACACTATGGGACAGTTTTGCCCTGTCTTATAGCATTGCTATGAGTCAGAATCAACCTATCGGGAATGGGTTTGGTTTTTTTTTTTCCTGCAAGAATCAGGAAACAACTAGACTGAGAAGAATAGAAAAGTGTAGTGGAGGCTGTACTGGGGGTATCTCAGGGCCCCAAGGCCAGCATGTAACTGGGAGTCATCAAGACTGGAAACAGAGGCTGTCAAGAATGCAGGCAGCACCAACACCTTCTCTCTGCTTCTTCCTGTGTCTCTAATGTGCATTTTTTTCCTCTGCAGATCAGTTTTCTCTAATGGTGTGTGTGTCTGTGTCTGTGTGTGTGTCTGTGTGTGTGTGTGTCTGTGTGTTTTATGTGTCCCGGAGTCAATTTCAACTTATAGCAACCCATTTGACATAGTAGAACTGCCATATAGGGTTTTCTTGGCTGTAGTTTTTACAGGAGCGGATCTCCAGGCCTTTCTTCTGTGACACTGCTGGGTAGGTTCAAACCACCAACCTTTTGGTAGCTGTTGTTGTTAGTTCCCGTTGAGTTAGTTACAACTCATAGTGACCCCATGTGACAGAGTAGAACTGCCCCACAGGGTTTTCTTGGTTATACTGTTTACAAAACCAAATTGCCAGGTCACCCTAGTTGCATAGTGGTTAAGAGCTACAGCTGCTCACCAAAAGGTCTGCAGTTCGAATCCACCAGGCACTCCTTGGAAACTCTATAAGGCAGTTCTAGTCTGTCCAATAGGGTCACTATGAGCCGGAATTGACTTGGCAGCAGTGGGTTTTCTCCTGCGGAGCCCCCGAGTGGGTTTGCACCACCAGCCTTTCAGTTTCCAGGTGAGTGCTCAACACTCTGCACTATCAGAGCTCCTAATGCACAGGGCCGTCAGCTAAATATCCTCTGTGGAAGAGAGTGGTGAAGGTGAATGGGCCATCCCAGTTCCCAGGAGCAGCGGGAATCTTGATAGAAGTAATGAAGTCATGTGACCGCCCTGGCCAGGAGAGCAGTGTCATGAAGTAGAAACATGTCCACCAGGGGTCCTTTCCATTGTGAGTGGAGCAGATGCCCCCAGTAGGGCTCTGTTTGTGTATTGCAAGAAGGGCAGACTCCCCTTCCTCATCAGCCTTCAACCAGGAGCCAGGAACCCCATATCCCAGAGCGACAGCTCGGAGTGCAGGCATGTGAGATACCAAAAGGAATCTAAAAACATGATTCGTAGTGAACCACCTGTTCCTTGGCTGGGTGAAAGGAATCAGTAGCATGAATAGCTCCAGTTACTGTTTCTGCAGAGCCGACAGACTTTCTTAGGCACTGATGTCTCCACTTTCTGGATAAGGAAACTGAGCATTGGAAGGTGAGTGCATCACCTGCTGTGATACAGCTAGACAGCAGGAAGCTGGTTGCCTGATCTGGCCGATTCCAAAATGCAGAACCCAGGTCTGGCTGCTCCAGCTGCTGTGCTGGGTCCCATTGCATCTCTACAAGCTCGCAGTGGCTGCCTGCTGGGTGTGTATGGAGACCTGTTGTTGTTATTGGTTGCCGACAAGGCGGCCCCCAACTCAGGGCAACCCATGCACAGTTGGATGGGACTGTTGCAACCCATAGCGTTTTCATTGGCTGACTTTCGGAAATAGATTGCCAGGCCTTTCTTCCTAGTCTGTCTTAGTCTGGAAGCCCCACTGAAACCTGTTCGGCAGCACAGCCACACGCAAGCCTCCACTGACAGACAGGTGGTAGCTGCATTTGAGAGGTATTGGCTAGGAATTGAACCCCACTGTTGGTCTTTTTTTTAGTGCACCTCATTTTCCAAAGAAATAGTGATCCAAGTGCTGCTCGGTTCTGTGATTCCCCATCTGGGGAGAGTGACTTGACAGATGTTTGCTGAGAACCAGGATGTGTTCTCCGAGAAGTCAGGGTTCCCAGTAAAGGTAGTGCCTGTGTCAGCTGCAGCCAGCTCTGTTTGCTTCTTCCCTCCCCTCCTTCCCAGGGCTGTTGAGGTGGGTGGGGCTTTGCAAGTTCCTCAGTAGACCTCATTCTTAAGCTTTTTGATACTTACCAGTTACAGTTGAGGTGATTCTGACTCATAGCGACCCTATAGGACAGAATAGAACTGCCCCACAGGCTTTCCAAGGAGAGGTTGGTGGATTCAAACTGCTGACCTTTTAGTTAGCAGCCCATTTCTTAGCCACCGCACCACATAGTGAACGGAAATGTCTGTACTACAGGGTGGATACATGGCCAGTTTTTTCTGGGCAAACAAAAGAGAATACAGCATCAAGGACAAGCATTATCTTTGTGGTCACAGCTAGTCCTTTGGAGATAGACCTAGGTTCACATGACCTTCTCTGGACCTCAGTTTGCTCTTCTATAAAATGGGAATAATAATGCTGACCTTGCAAGGTTGTTGTGAGCAATAGAAGGAACATATTTAAAGTATCTAGCACATGAAACCACTGCCCATCTGTCAGTTTGTTGTACTGTGCTGGCTTGTGTGTTGCTGTGATGCTGGAAGCTGTGGCACCAGTATTTCAAATACCAGCAGGGTCACCCATGGTGGTCAGGTTTCGGTGGAGCTTCTAGACTAAAACAGACTAGGAAGAAAGGCCTGGTGATCTACTTCCAAAAATTAGCCCATGAATACCCTCTGATCACAACAGAACATTGTCCAGTATAGTGCTAGATAATGGGCCCCCTAGGATGGAAGGAACTCAAAATGCACAGTGTCCGCCACAGTGGATTTGAGCATACCAAATATCATGAAGGTGGTGCAGGACCAGGCAGTGTTTTGTTCTGTTGTACATGGGGTCACCATGAGTCAGAGCCAACTTGACAGCAACTAACAACGCATGGTAAGTGTTATGGATTGAATAGTGTCCCCCAAACATACACGTCAACTTGTCTAGGCCACAATTCTCAGTATTGTGTGATTCTCTACCATTTTATCATCTGGTGTGATTTTCCTATGTGTTGTAAATCCTATCTCTATTGATGTTGATGAGATGGGATTGGTGGCAATTATGTTGATGAGCTCTACAAGATTAGATTGTGTCTTGAGCGAATCTCTTAAGATATATAAGAGAGAAGTGAGCAGTGAGACACGGGGGACCCCATGCTACCAAGAAAGCAGCACCGGGAACAGAACGCATCCTTTGGATCCAAGGTTCCTGTGCAGAAAAGCTAGTCCAAGGGAAGGTTGATGACAAGAACCTTCTTCCAGAGCTGGCAGAGAGAGAAAGCTTTCCGCTGGAACTGACACCCTGAATTTGGACTTCTAGCCTACTAGACCATGAGAGAGTCAGTTGCTGTTTGTTGAAGTCATCCACTTGTGGTATTTCCGTTATAGCAGCACTAGATGACTAAGACAGTAGGTTTTCAGTAATCAGTAGTTTCTAGTATTAGTATCATTATTGTTATCATCGCTATTATTATCATCATCATAAATTAAATGAATGATGGAGGCCAGGGCTAGACCAAATAAGATTCGTAAGGCTGTTGTTGTTAGGTGCCGTGTAGTTGATATTCAACTCCTAGTGACCCCTGTAACAGTAGGAGTGCCCCATAGGATTTCCTGGGCTGTAATCATTGTCAATGCAGCTCGCCAGGTCTTTCCTCCTTGGAGCTCCTGGATGGGTTCTAACCGACAACCTTTTGGTTGGCAGCCAAGTGCTTAGCCATTGCTCCACCAGGGATTTGGACCCCATGAAGCTCTTCCAGAGGATGCGGTCTGGCCTGCAGACCCTCTGCATCTTTGCAGGAAAAGCTGAGCTGCATCTACGTTGATTTCATCTGCCTTGAGCCTCTGTTGCCAGACATAGTACCTAATTCCCATCCAGTTTTCTGGTTTTGAAAAGGGAGAGTGATTTGAAAGTACCTTCCTTGAATTCTAAGTGAGAATGCTATTACAACCGTACCCCCGCCCATCAGCAGGCAATCAGAGGGGCAGAAACTAGATCTTTCTCTCCAGATCCTTTAAACCCAGCTTACGAAATTCACAAAGGACGATGGATGGACTGAAATAAGACTCCCAAAGAAGAGCTGGAAACCTCCTAATTGATTCCCACAAAGCTGCTGGTTATTTACAACTAGGAAAATTGCCTGCTTGGAGATAGCAATTCAGCTCTCTGGTTCCGCTCACTTGACAAGAAACATTCACTGCTTCTGGCTGGGAAGGGGGAGAGTGGAGTGAATTACATCTGACTGTTTAACACCATTCTCATTCATAGATTTCTGCCTTTTCTCCCCCAGCCCATCATTCGCAGTCTCTTTTTTACTATGTAATTGTTCATTTTAAATTTTCCTGTTTGCTGTAGCTGGGTGTATGTTCATTACTGGCAGTCTGTAATTACGTTGTCTATTTGTCATTTCTGTGGAGGCAAGAGTGATAAGCTAAACTTCTTCCAGTAGCAGGAATTTCAATTCCTGGTCTCCCCCCAAACCACTTAGAAATTGATACATACCACTCACACTCTTGATGTAGTTGAGTAATGCTGTGTTATTGATATTCATGATCGTATTTTAAGCTCAGAAATGCCACTGCACTGTACCTTAAAAGATACCGATATTTTGGTTTATTCATTCAACCCACATCCATTTATTGAGCATCCCATATCTACTAAGTGCTACAGATACATCTCTGAAGAAAACAGACAAAAGTGAAATACCCTACAGTTGTCTGTGTAACTAAAAGGACTGCCCAGGTGACCTCTAAAGCCACCGTTGACGGGCGGCAATGAGTGTGTGTCTCTTAGGCTGCTGACTACTTGGACATTCCCAGATCCTTAATAATAAGGATCATGGTAAGGAGTTAGAAGTTGCTTAGGGTAAGAAGTTAGAAGTTGCTGGCAATTAAAGTGATTATTTCACATTAAAGTCACCGTATGTGATGTAGACAGCTGAGACATACTTGGAAAACATGATAATTTGAAGATTATCAGATTAGTTCCAGGCATTCGTGGGATCTGTGTGCAAATTTAACAAGTACATCTGATTGACCCAGTCAAGAAACAGCTGGGATCGGGAGACACATTCTTGCTGTGTGGACCAGGTAAACACAGTGACCTGTTGATGTTGTCTGAAGCCACCGTTCCTCAAGTGGGAGGTTCCAACACGCAAGATTGTAATTGACCCCAGGAATGATTCCCAGGGTTGGTCACAGCTCTGGTGTTTTGTGTACAGAAGGATAGGGACTTGGAAAGGGTTCAGAGGAGAGCTGGAAGTTAAAGGATCATCCAGACTGGAGCCAGTGGGATCCTGCTTATGGCTGGTGCTGAAGAACTTCTCCTTAGAGAGGTCGGGGAAGTTTAAAAGAAGAAGAAGAAGAAAAAAGTTGCTGTTAAGTCAGTTCCAACTCATGGCAACCCCATGTGTGTCAGGGTGGGACTACTCCATAGGGTTCTCAGTTCGCTGATTTTTTGGAAGCAGATCGCCAGGCCTCTCTTCTGAGCCACCTCTGGGTGGGTTCAAACTTCCAGCCTTTTAGTTAGAAGCCAAGCACTTAACCATTTGCATCACCCAGGGACTCCTTTGGGAAAGTTATACCCGTTGCCGTTGAGTCAATTCTGAAAATACATGGCTAAAAAGGCACCAGGAACACCATTGGGTTCCCCATAGTCATTTATTCATTCAACAACATTTTTTAGTGCCTGCAATGTGCTAGAGTATGGACAAGACAGAGGGCCTGTGCTGGTGGAGCTTACATTTCAGTAGGGGGAAACAAGACAGACAGGACAGGCAGAGAGACGTAATGTAAATACAATTATGAGTGCTAAAAAAAGAATCATAAAGCAGAGTGAAGGGGTAAGTGACTAAGATAGTACTTTACTAGTCCTTTCTAGTGTTTTACTAGTCCTCTTAATATGAGGAGAAGACACTGAAGGTAGAGATGGTCAGCTTTGGGCTTTGTTTTGGTTTTATGGTACATTAGGTAAGAGTTCACAGAGCAAATTAGTTTCCCATCGATAGCATGAACATAAAGTGTTCTATGGCTTTGGTTTCATTCTCCTCAGTGTGCCAGCACTCCCCTCATTTCCGTCCTAGGTCCCCCGTTTCCTTTCGTCCTGGATTGCTTCCCCTTCCTGCCTTCTCATCTTGGCTTTTGGGCAAATGTTGCTCTTTTGATCTCGTGTAATTGCTTGTTCTAAGAAGCATGTTCTTCTGGGGTGTTACTCTTTACTTTACAGGCTTGCCTGAAGGGTGGTCTCCGGGAATGTCAGCTTTTTTTTTTTTTGTAATTAAACCTTTTATTTTGAAATAATTGTAGATCAGCATGCAGTTTGTAAGAAACACTACAGAGAGAGCTCGTGTGCCCTTTACCCAATGTTCCCGATGGTACCATCTTGCAGACCTATATTACCATATCGCAACCAGGATATTGACATGAATACAGTCCAGACAGAGCATTTCCATCACCACAGGCTCCCTCCTGGTGCCCTTTTGTAGCTACACCCACCTTGCTCTCACCTCACCCCCTTGCTAGCCCCTGACAACTGTTCTCCACTTCTATAATTCTATCATTTCTAGAATGTTATATGAATGGAATCATAGTGTTTTCAACCGTTTTGGACCGGCTCTTTTCACTAAGCCCAGTTCTCTGGAAGATTCACCAGGTAGCTGCATGTATCGATAGTTCATTCTTTTTATTTCCAAGTAGTATTCCACCATATGGCTATGTCATGGTTTGTTTAACCATTCATCCGTTAAAGGACATCGGAGGTGTTTTCCAGTTTGGGGTTATTACAAATAAGGCTTCTATAAAAGCCAGTGTAAATGGAGGTTTTCATTTCTCTGGGATAAAAGCCAGGGTTTTGATCTCTGGGTCACAGATTAGTTGTGTGTTTAGTTTTGAGGAAACTGCCAGACTGTTGTCCTAGGACAGCTTGAGGGGTCAGGATGCAGGGCCTGGCTGGCAGGAAGTGGAGCTTCTTCAGGGCTTAGCCCTGAGCTCACAGACCAGAATGCCAGAGGTTAGGAGTGTCCCCAGGGGCTGGACACTGTTTGTCTGGGGCGGCGGGGCAGTGGGGGGGGGGTAGGCTGCCCCACCAGGATAACTAAAGGTCCAGATTCTAAATAGCATGTGCAATTTGGGAACAAATTCCCAGCAGCCCCCATCTTCTAGTTTACTGGTGCCTCCTCATGCCCCTTAGCAAGACCCTGGGCCTCTCTAAGGCACCCATACCTCACTGGTAAAGGAGATGCTGGCCACTGCTCTCAAAGCCTCCTTCCAGCTCCCACCTTCAGTCACTATTGTGACCTTCACCAGACTGTCAATAGGGATGGTTTGCAGGATGGCCGCTAGGGATGTGCGCCCCTCCTCAGCTGAGGGCCAGGGCCTGGTAACTGTCCGCAGAAAAGGGACACATTGTCGAGTGAGCCTTGCTCAACCTGGAGCCGTAGACCCAGCCAAGAGTGCCTGCCCTGCTGCTCTTAGGGATGTGACCTCGAGCAAAAGACTGCTTCACCTTCCCAGGTCTCCATTTCCTCTCCTGAAAGAGGAGTAGATAATCTCTGTATTTGTTTCCTGTACCTGCTATATCAGCACAAATCCATTACCTTACAGCTCTGTAGGTCAGTCATTCAGAACAGGGCTCACTGGGCTAAAATCAGGGTGCTGTCAGAGCTGCGTTCCTTTCTGGAGGCTCTAGGGGAGAATGCGTTTTCTTGCCTTTTCCAGCTTCTAGAGGTGAGTCGGCATCGACTCGACGGCAGTGGCAGTGGCAGTGGCAGCAGAGGTCACCTGCATTCTCTGGCTTGTGTTTTCCTTCCTCCACCTTTGAAGCCAGCAGCAGTGGAGTTCTGAGGTAGAATCACCGACTTCCCTCTTAGACTTGTAAGGACCCTTGAGATTACACTGGGCCTGCCTGGGTAATCTAGGATCATCTCCCCATCTCAAGGCCAGCGGATGAGCAGCCGTAACTCCATCTGCAGCCTTGGTACCTCGTTGCCCTGTCACCGCCTATTCACAGGTTCCAGAGAACAGGACGTGAACATGGTTGGGGCAACATTATTCTGCCTACCACACCCTCTAAGACCTCTCCCAACATGTTACCAAACCAGTACCAAACCCATTGCATTCAAGTTGATGCCGACTCATGCAACCCCGTGTGTGTCAGAGCAGAACCACACTCCGTAGAGTTTGCAGTTTTGGAAACCCTGGTGGCGTAGTGATTAAGAGCTACGGCTGCTAACCAAAAGGTCAGCAGTTTGAATCTACCAGGCTCTCCTTGGAAACCCAGTAGGGCAGTTCTACTCTGTCCTGTAGGGTCCCTATGAATTGGAATTGACTCAACGACAGCAAGTTTGGGTTTTTTTGTTTGTTTGTTTATAATCTTGCAGAAGTCAATCACCAGGCCTTTCTTCTGCAGCATGACTGCATGGATTCAAACCACCAATTTTTCAGTTAGTAGCCTGGCTAAACTGTCCGTGCCAGTGTACAGTGCAGTACACTGTAATGGGGCTGTTATACAGTGCTGAGGAAGTGCTGCAGACTTGAGTTTTGGCCTCGTAGCAGCCGGCTGTTCAGTAGTCCCTCGTGCTGAGTCCTATCCAAGTAAGTCCCTTGCACAGCCACATGCTGTTTCTTTACTTTAAATGGTACGTGGTAAACTTTGAAGTTAGCTTATCTTCTGGGCTTTCTTATGGCTTCAAAGAAATAATGGCATAGGGGTAGAGACCACAAGATTGGGGGAGGGAATCAGTAGGTCACAAGACTCTAAAAGCCCCTGGTTCCAAAGGCCCCTCTCTATGGTGACGTTTCCAGAACAGCAGAGATTTCTTTCCATTTTCCTCTTATCTCCCTGCTGGTTAACTTAAGCAGATATTTATCAAGCACCTACTGTGGATGTAGTGATTGAGTAAGAAATGGCCTATGCTCTTGGTGCAAGCGAGCATAGTTCAAGGCATCATGTCATCAAGGAGCAGACAAAAGGCCAGAGAGGTCAGAGGCAGGTGTCATCACTTCTCCCTGGGGAACTGGGAGGATGCAGGAAGGGGGTGAATTTGAGCCAGAGCCCACAGGCTGAGCGGGGCCCCATGGCGGGGGGTGTTGCTACTGGCAGTGAGGACTGGGTGCGCTAAGATGTGGGAACACAGCAGGCTCAGAGAGCAGAGCACAGGGGCTCGAAGGCTAGAATGGGGGAGAACCTGCTTTCCTTTCCAGCACAAACCTTCCCGACCCTTGAAAATAAATGTCTCCTCCCCATAGGATGTTTAGAGCCAAAATGCCTCTCCACTTGGGTATTGCCTTTACTTAAACCAAGCTTGGGCTCCTCAGGCATCTGTGCGTTAGAAGTTAGTCTTCCGTGTGTGATTGCCCCTTGGGTTCTAGGCCCTGCCCTAGGGGATCAACTTGGAGTCTCCCCAGGTGGCCTCACTGTGGCGGGAAGTTCAGATGTGTCTGTGAGGCCACGTTGATGGCCGAGGGATGGCCTTTTGGGGGAAACCGGATCATCACGGGGGCACCCCTGGCGTTTTGGCTGGTAGACCTAGTTCTCTGGGATAGACGCGAGGGCAGGGAGATCTAGGGAGAATGACAGATAGGAAGATGCAGCCTCTGCCTGCTTCCCCCAGGGACTCCCATGGACAGCTGATTTTGATATGTTTCCCATTAGAAGAGGGGTTCCTGGACTTGAATCACAGGGGACTTCCAAAACCAGTTGCCATCGCATTGATGCCAACTCATGGTGACCCCATTTGTGTCAGAGAAGTGCTGTGTTCCACAGGGTTTTCAGTCCCTGATTTTTTCAGAAGTAGATTACCAGGCCTCTCTTCTGAGGAGCCTCTGGGTGGACTCCAACCTCCAACATTTTGATTAGCAGTTGAGCACATTAATCATTTACAGCACCCAGGGACTCCATGCACTGGATTTAAGAGTTTATTTATGCCAGTCCTCCTCTTGACAGATAATAAACTGTCCGAGGGACATCACATGACTGATCCAGGGTCACTTTTAGTAGCTGAGTGAGGACTTGAGTTCTGATCTTGAATCTCACATCCAGACCTCTAACATTTCTATGGACTCCAAATTCTGTGGCTCTGACTTCTGAAATGCGTCATTCGAGCATGAAATTTTAACATACACCGTTAGACTATTCTGTGTTTACTGGAGAAGGAACAGAGATTTTTTAAAAGAGTAAAAGTAAAAAGGGGAACACGCTGACCTTCTGGAAGGGGATTTGAAAGAATGATTACATTCTCGAGACTTTTTAAAAAATATACATCCTATAGATGTTAAGTTTTACTGTGTGTCATTGCAAAAAAAAAAAAAAAATTCCTGCCAGCAGATGGGACATTCCAGCTCATCGCTGTATTCACTGACCCATCACGTTTCAGGTATTGCAGGTTGTAGAATTTATAATCTCTGTGGCTGTCATATGACCTTAGACACCACCAAGTACCACTTTTAGCCTTATCCCGACTTTCCTGTCATCCTGTGAAGTGGAGCAACTAATGTCGTTTCAGTAGATTGCAGCCTCCCAGACCTGCTTTAAATCACAAGTGTGGAATGCTGGGTAGGCTCCTTATGGCCGCAGCAATGCAATACAGGGCATCTTGGTGACTTTAAATCAATATTTCCCTTAAAGGTTCCGAAGAATGTGATATAAAAGGCACATTGCTTACACGAGCTTCCTTTGTGTTGAGTGCCCTGTGATGTAATGTCTATCAGTGAGAGAAGAAAAGAAACTTGAAGTGGAATCATTTTGCTTGGCAGCACTCAGTAAAAGGAGAGGGGTTTTTGTTACGTCTTCTTGTTTTTACTATTATTGTATCTTGGCTTTCTCAAACAAAGAAATGGCATGTGGCTTTCAAACATCTCTCAGTGCAAGTGCTTCGTGTCACGAGTGATTGGCGATCTGCCATTTTGAAATGGCTGAAGTGGCTTTAGCAGCATTATGAAATTCCTTTTGCCAGGGCTTGCCCTGGAGACCAACCACTTGGAGAATTTGACCCTCCCATGGTCTTTCCTCACATGTCTTGTAATTGCTGGTGTCCTGTCACTTTAACAAACAATTGCCCTGTCATAGGGCCTCTTCTTCCTGGCTGTGGAAAAGCAAGGTTAAAAGCACAAGACCTTGGTCGATGGTAAGTGGGATTAGTTAAACCAATATTGAAAAAGATTTGCACAACCCTTGGCAGCTCATGTTACTTCTGAAAAGATGTGCTCTTTCAGCCCCCGTTGGCTAAAATAAGTTAAAGTTGCATCAGGACCTTTGTTATGCAATCCTTCCTGGTTATATAATTAAGGGTTCTGTTTTTTCTTGCCCTGGTTTATATTCTTTGAAACAAGGATAGACACAGCAATAGTTCATAGTCTCCTGGAATAGCTGAGTCAGTGATTTGACGGATTAAAGCACCTGGAAGTCTAGTGGTGGTCGGTGATACTATATGCCGGATGAGCTGTGGAGATGTGGGCATTTGGGGTTTGACAAATAGGAAATGAGTTTCAGAGTCATCCATCATCCTATACATGAGCAGTTTGAAAGAAATGACCTTCAAATACCGGCTTATAGGAACCTTCTGGTTTCTATCCCATGTCTATAGCTGGCCAGAAACCTGGAATCAGCCTAGATATATAAAGTGCAATGAAGTAGTGACATAGCTCCTATGGCTTTTTCCAGACCTGACCCAGATGCAATTAGGAAACATTATAACCTGACAGCAGGTAGCATTCTAGGGTCTTACCTTCACACTTCCCTACAACACCCAGCTTACTTGTCTCTGATGTGGGGGCTGCTAGCACTTGCTTCCATCTTGGCCCACTCCCAGGTCTTTGACATGTAAATCTAAGGAGCCATAATTTCCTCCCCCACCCTGGCCCTAGTCAACCAATTTAAGCAGGCCTGTGCCCCACTTCATCTTCCTAGCCTTAGAAGGATTAAAGAACAGGTGCATCTGCCTGGTGCCCAGCTCAGAAGCACCATTAGGTAGACCAGTAGGACCCAGAGAACAGTATTCCAGATTGAATTGTGTCATCCCAAAAGATACATTGAAGTTCTAACTCCTGGTACCTGTGACTGTGACCTTATGTGGAAACAGTCTTTGAAGATGGTATCAGTTAAATATAAGTCAACATGGACTGCCAGAAGAACGAACAAATCTGTCATGGAAGAAGTACAGCCAGAATGCTCCTTAGAAGTGAGGATGGCGAGACTTCGTCTCGCTTACTTTGGACATGTTATCAGGAGGGACCAGTCCTTGGAGAAAGACATTATGCTTGGTAGAGGGTCAGCAAAAAGAGGAAGACCCTCAATGAAATGGATTAATGCAGCAGCTACAATAGTGGGCTCAAACATAACAATTTTGAGAGTAGCTCAGGGCCAGGCAGTGTTCTGTTCTGTTGTACCTTGGCTCGCTGTGAGTTAGTACCGACTCAGTGGCACCTAACAACAACAGGTTAACATGAGGTCATACCGGAGTGGGCCCTAATCCCATCTGAATGGTATCCTCATAAAAGAAGAATGGAGACACAGGGAAGAAGGCCACATGAAGTCAGAGCAGAGACAGAGTTATGCTGCAGCTGCAAGCCAAGGGAACACCTAGGATTACCAGAAGCTGGGGAAAACAAGACCTTGCCCTAGAGCCTTCAGAGTGAACATGGCCCTACTGACACCCTGATTTCAGACTTCTAAACTCTAGAACTGTTCTGTTTGTCTAAGGCACCCATTTTGTAATACTTGGTTACACCGCCCAAAGGCACTAATACAGTATCCCACAGGCAGCCATGCTTTTTGCTAGGTCTTCTCTCTCCAGATGTGAGAGTTCTGTGTCTGCCTCTCCCAGGGCTCTGCGCCCCAGTCATCTGACTGGGACCTCCTGAAGAGTCGCTGGTTCTCAGGGACCTGTGCCTACATCCTGCTGTGATAGAACTCTAGTCAGTAGAACTGAGAAAGGCACCCTTTCACTTTGAATTCTCTCTGCCACACCCACCAGATGGATCAGACCCCCTCTCTGCCCCTTCCCAGCACCTTCACCTGGAACCCCTGCATTCTCTGTCTGGCCACCCTCCCTCTTGGGTTCCCAGACTCCTTAGCTCCTGCCAGCTCCCTCCTCTCCTCAGCCTGGTCTGCTCTTGACTCCCAGAATTCCACGTGGCCAGTGCAGCCAAGAAGCTGTGCTAATTAATGTTTCTTGCAGCAAGACAGTAATAGTTTCCTTCAAATACTTCCTAAAGAGCAAGTTCTAACACCGAATGGGGTTGTGGGTAATTTTGATTTTCTGTTTTATACTCATCTTGTTTTCCTGGGAGCCCCGGCTGATACAAACAGGTAACGTGCTTGCCTGCTAACAACTGAAAGGTCAGAGGTTCAAGTCCACCCAGGGGTACCTTGGAAGAAAGGCCTGGTGAGCTACTTCTGAAAAATCCGCCACTGCAAACCCTGCGGAGCACAGTTCTGCTCTGACACACTTGGGATCGTAATGAGTTGAAATTGACTCAAACAGCAACTGGATCTTGTTTTTCTGAATTTTCTACCGTAAATGTTGCACTCATTTTTTTAATTGGGAGGAAAATTTTATTTTAAAATAACATTTTTTGGACGCAGGAAATAGAAACAAGTAATCTTTGGTGTTCAGAAGAACAAAAATATCACCCAAGAAAAATCGATCTTAAAAAAAATTAGGCCAGCTGACTCCTCCTCATGGAGAAGTAAATGGCCTTTCACAGGTGAGATGGTATGGGACATTAGCACCGTTATCCTCAGCATCGAGTCCTGATGTTTTTCCGGCGCTGCTGGGCCTGCGCTACTCAGTAGACACCATGGGGATTTAGTACAGGGTTGTTGGGAGGTTCAAATGAGAAAATAGATGTGTGAAAGGACTTTACCAATAAAAGTGATTATTTTCAACAAAAGTGGAGAAGTTTCATCTACCTTGGGAGATAAGGCACAGAACATTGTAAGAATGGTTATACCATTTAACATAAAGACATGACCTCTGCTATGTAAGAACTTAGGTTCATTTATTCATTTAATACATTTTTATTGGGGTCTTCCATGTGCCCTCGGTTGTATAAATGGTTGACACGCTTGGCTGCTAACCAAAAAGTTGGAGGTTTGAGTCCACCCAGAGGTACCATGGAAGAAAGGCCTGGTAATCTACTTCCACAAAATCAGTCATAGAAAACCCTGTGGAGCACAGTTCTACTGTGACACACGTAGGGTCCCGATGAGTTGGTGTTGAATCTGGCAACTGGATGCTGGTTACCACGTACCCGGCACTGTTTTTGGTATTGGGATTCATTGTAAAGAAAACACACAAATCCCTGTCCTTGTGGAGCCTCACAGTATGTCTTAGTCATCTAGTATATAACAGAAATACCACAGGTAGATGGCTGTAACAAAGAGAAATTTATTTTCTGACAGTTTAGTAGCTTACAAGCCCAAATGCAGGGTGTCGGCTCCAGGGGAAGTCTTTCTTTCTCTGTTGGCTCTGGAGGAAAGTCCTTGTCCTCAATCTACCCCTGGTCTAGGAGCTTCTCAGGCTCAGGGACCCCATGTCCAAAGGATGCACTCTGCTCCTGGTGCTGCTTTCTCAGTGGTATGAGGTCCCCACTCTCTGCTAGCTTCCCTTTCCTTTTATCTCTTAAAGATAAAAGGTGGTGCAGGCCCCACCCCCTATGAGTCGGAATAGACTCAAAGGCAGTGGGTCTTGGATCAGGGATATGACCTGGTAAGGGCGTTACAATCCCACCCTAATCCTCTTTAACATAAAATTGCAATCACAAAATAGAGGACAACCACACAATAGGGGGAATCATTGTCCAGCCAGATTGATACATGCATTTTGGGGGGGAACACAGTTCAGTCCATGACGCAGTAGAAGACACAGGAGAAGTAATGAACATATTAAATAAATAATAGTAATCACAGTAACAGTAGCTAACACTTCAGTAGTTGGAAGTATGTAAAGTCCTTTACTTATATTTAATCCTTTAACACCCTATAAAGTAGATAATATTATTCACTCCGTTGGAGAAAGTATCCCACAGAGGGGTGAAGTAACTTGCCCAAGGTCACACAGCTAGTTGGCACTGGAACTGGAATTCAATCTCAGACACCCCAGTCTTTGTCTTAGAGAATGTTAACAGGTGATGAGACTGTGGATAAAGAAGCAGAGCAGGTATGGGCATCATCCATCAAATGACATTTTCTGAACGTCTTCTCTGTGCCTGGTGTTGGGTTAGGTGCCAGGAAAAAAGGAAACAAAAACCTGCCCTGGAGGTGTGTGTGGTCTGTAGGAAAGACAGAGGAGTAAGGAGACAAATTAGCAAACCAAGTGATAACATGGTATCATACGGTAGATTTCACCAAGGGGAGTCCCCGGCTGGTGCCAGGTGATAACATGGTATCCATATGGTAGATTTCACCAAGGGGAGTCTGTGGCTGGTGCCAGAGGTGCCTTGGAAGAAAGGCCTGGTGATCTGCTTCTGAAAAATCAGACATTAAAAACCCTATGGAGCACAGTTTGGAAACCCTAGTGACATAATGGCTAAGAGCTATGGCTGCTAACTCAAAGGTCAGCAGTCCAAATCCCCCAGGCACTCCTCGGAAACCCTATGGGGCAGTTCTGCTCTGTCCTATAGGATCTCTGTGAGTCAGAATCGACAGTAGTGGGTTTGGTTTGGTTTGGGGACCGCAGTTCTACTCTGACACACATGCAGCCACCGTGAGTCGGAATCGACTGTATGGCAACTGGCTTTATATGCTTCGGTGTGGTGAGGTCCTGGAGGGACAAGCCATGCAGCCTGCCTGAGAGAAGTAGCAGGCCGAGTGTTGATTCCTGAGCCTTGTGCTGAAGGGAGTTAGTGAGCTGTGGGCGCAGAAGGGAAGTCCTTCTAGGCAGAGGGCTGAAAATGCAGGGATGCTAAGGCAAGTCTGCCAGAAAGCAGATGGTTACATGGGAGGACTGAGTAAGGCTTGAGGGGGAAGCAGATTCATACCAAGGAGTTTGGCAGTCCTCCTTGTTTCTTAGGCCAGCATGGAAAAGCACTGGTTTCGTGACACTTTTGTTTTAGACAAGTGAATTCATGGCGGCACCTGCCTTGCCCTTTTCCTAAGGCCGTTGATGAGTGGTGTTCTGACCACACTCCCTGCAGGACTCCTAAGCATGCGAGGCCAGTGGAGCCATTTGCTACTTTGGTTTAAATCAGGGCACAGGGCTGGGGATCCCGGGACTGTCCTGGGCTGATCAAGGACCATCTGCACCAGCAGTGCCCGTTCAGTTTCTGCTAACATCCTCTGCTCAGTCATGCCTGTGCTGTAGTGGCTGCTCATGCTTTTGGGGGTCACCCCCACCTCCTTTCATTGCATGGGCCTCAGTGGGTGTCTCACGGAGGAGCAGTCTCTCGCATCCTTATTCTTGGACCCGAACCCTGTATGGCTGTCTATCCCAACTCTGACAAAGGATGAGCCAGGAGTGACTCAGGCCTGCTAAAGAAAAGCTGTTGGGAATTTCTTTCCTGACCATACAGCAAGCGGCACGTGTATTCCTGCAGCTGAGCCTCCTTCTGCTGCTAGGGTGTCCTTACAATAAGTGCTAGGGTGAGGACGGGTCCCAACTGCCCTTTGAGAAACACTGTTTTTTGTTGTTGTTTTTTCTTAAGTGATCCCATGGCCACCAGAATAGAAGGCTGTTTTGTCGGCTGAGCTATCTTAGTCCCGTGGCCAGAATCCCAAGGGCTTTTGTTGTTGTTTGGTTGGTTGGTTGAAGGGCTGTGCCGATTTCTCTACTTCGTGGTCCAGTGAAATCCTTGACTAAATTCTGAATGGTCTTCGGTATTGCTTGGGATTCAGGTGAATAATATTGTCATAGGGAAGTTCAGCCTCATCTGTCTTAGTCCCTGTGCTGATGACCACATTATTGGGTCCCCAGCTAATGCATGTCATGTACATCCACCGCCCGTCTGTCAGTGGCAACTTGTGGGTTGTTATGATCTGAGCAGGTTTCAGCGGCGCTTCCAGACTAAGACAGACTAGGCAGAAAGGCCTGATGATCTACCTCCGAAATCAGCCTATGGATCACAATGGTCTGACCCACAACCAATGATGGGGATGGCGTAGGACTGGGTAGCGTTTCATTTTGTTGTGCATGGGGTCACCGTGAGTCTAGGGCCAACCTATGACAGCAACTACCAACAACAATGTCTTTTCCTGTAGACATGAGAGTGGTTTCCATTGTTGACATAGCCATAGATCAGGACTCCTTTCCCTCCTTTGGGGCAATTGAGTGACTTGCCTTCATTAGGGCAGTGGTGGTGGTTTGAAGTTGCTCACCACAAGACGTTGCACTGTGCAAGACACTTTCATGAATATTATTTCAGTTAGTCCTAACGTAACTCATGTTATGACTGAGAAAACCCAGACTTGGAAGAATAAAGGAGCTCCTTTCCATGCACACAGCTAGAAAGTAGCAGAACAAGGGTGTAAACCTAGATTTTTTATTTTGGTTTGTTTTCTTCTTAGTATATCACCCCAAAAAATCTTTGGATTAGAAACTAAATTTCTTCCAGGTGTTATTATATTAGTCCTAAACAGGTTCTCTTTTGTGGGAAAATTAACTGAGCCTATCTTCCTAAGGAAACCCTGGTGGCTGGTAACCAAGAGGTCGGCAGTTCGAATCCGCCAGGCACTGCTTGGAAACTCTACGGCAGTGGGTTTGGTTTGGTTTTGGTATCTTCCTAAACATTTCCTTTTTATAACACTTCCGTGTTTCTAGAAGCCATGATTTTGTTGTTGTTGTTCCTATAATTAAGCTAGAAGAGGCAAGAAAGAAGATTTTCCCGTAATAAGAAATTGCCTTTTCTTTAAATCTATGCTTTTCTCTCGCTTTAAGCAAATTGTAGATGTTACAGTTTAAAATGGTCGCTCTAATTTACAGATTAAGAATGGAATACATTATTTACATTCACATTTTAAGACTGATAAAAGGGGCTGTTTTAAAAGGGGCTAGCAGGCCATCCTTATGGACTTTGACCTTGTTAGTTTCCCAGACATAACCAAGTGTTGTGGTAGAATTTATTGACTCGACAAAAAGAAAGGTTCCTAACCTGATGTCCAAGAACATCTTGGAGGCTCGTTGATGAGTTTTAGAGGGCCTGGGAGATCCGTGGAATTATATTCAAAACATGTTTTACTGAGCATCTCTGATTAGAGCTTCCTTCTTTTTCATCAGTATCTCAAAGGGCATCATCGCTGTTAGTCTTCTAGGTTGTGTAACAAATTACCACGAACAGCAGCTTAAAACAGCTCACATTATCTCAGTTGCCAGGGTCAGGCATCCAAGAACAGCTTAGGTGGGCCCTCTGTTCAGGGTCTGTCCAGGTTGCAGACCAGCGTCTCCTGAGCTGCCTTCGCTTCTGGAGCTCCAATGCTCTTTCAGGCTCACATGGTTGTTGGCAGAATTTAGTTCCTTATAGTTGTAGGACTAAGGTCCCATTTTCTTGCTGGCTGTCAGCTGGGGCCACTCTCAGCTCCTAGAGGCCCCACAGTTCCCTGCCATGTGGCCCCTCGTACCATGGCAGCAGGAGAATTTTCTTACTCCGGTCTGCTAAGACAGAGCCTTATATAACGTAATATCATCACAGGGGTGACTTCCCATTATCTTTGTCATGTTCTTTTAGCTAGAAGCAAGTCACGGTTTATATCTACACTCATGAGGAAGGGGGATATTATACAAGGTGACCCAGTGGGAGTCACCTTAGTGTTTCTCTGCCACAATCACTTCCCAGAAGTCAAGAAGGACCACTCATCCTGGAACCTTTGAAAACTACATGGTTGACATCCTACAAACATTGTCATTATTTCACTGACTGGTTATATTGCATACATAGGAAGAAACCCAACATGACCAAATGGCAAAAAAGTGATCATTCTTATTTTATCTAGGTGAAATAAGCGCCACAAATGGAGTCCAGTTGGTGAAATATTAAATGAGAGAAGAGAGCTTATTCTAGGCTGTTGGGAAGAAGATCTGCAATAAACACCATGTCGGGGTTTATGTCGATATTGTCGACACATTCATTCAGTTTTTTGAGACATACAGAATCGTGGTTTGAGCAAATGGGAGTCAGCCAGACCCCAAAACAACTTAAAACTCTTCATTCTTGGGTGCCGAGGGGTGCCAATATGTTGACTGAGATCATTCCCATTTTACTTTGAGTATAATTAGGGGCTTTATAAAAAAAACTTTGAAATTGAATGTGAGTTGGTCTGTGGTAGAATTTATTGGGATAGTCCCAAAATTACTTTTTCTTCTGGCTCTGTTTACTTATTGAAGAATCATTTTAAATAGTCCTGGTAGTCATACTATTCTAGCAAGTAAATTAAATCTCACTGATAGATTGATAGTCTGAGGCAACTAGATTTCCCTCCCCCACCCCTTCAAACTCACTTGGTATTTCCCTATTTTCTTATTAGATGGCGCATGGGACATGGTACTTGGCTTGGACTTTGCCTCTGGTTTCTGAAAATAGCCCTTGGAAATTGCCAGCAATCAAGGGGTCCTCGTTTTTAGAAATAGCCAGGCAAGTAGGGGTTAACAGGCCCCATACCTGGTGAAGTGACTTCAGGAAGGGAGAGGATCATGATTGGGTCCTCAATATTCATTGATTGGATGGATCATAACTATGCGTTAAGGCCCCAGTTATGCATATTCATTAAAGCCCCATTGTCCAAGGGACCCTGGACCTTGAGCTCTCTCTTTGGGGCCTCCTGGGTAGAACACCCATGAACGGGAGAGGGTGGCATGTTCCTGGGGACAAAAAAGGAACTGTGCCAAAACCTTTCCCAGACCGTGCCTGATGCATCTCTTTGCTTGTATCCTTTCCAGTTATAATAAATGGGTAACTGTTGATTAAGGACAGAGTCCTTCTAGCTTGTGACCTAGCCCCAGTGGCTATAGGAAGAGAGAGGCCTGGCTGGTCTGAAGTACAGGTAGTTGTGCAGAGCCCTGAACCTAAGGCTGTTACCCAGTGACCCAGTCCCAGGCTGGCAGGGATGTTTTGACCTAACTTTGGGTGGTAAGGCTGAGAGAGAAAGTGCCACAGCAGAAGTGGGTAGCGATGAGGATTTGGAGATGGGGGAAGGTAAAGCCTGGATCCATTTCCAGGTGGATATTAGATTCAGGCAGATCCTTGCCACACAGTTAGTGACAAAAGTAGGGTTTGCCCACCTTTCCCCTGTTACAGCATCACAGAAGGGCAGCCTTACATTTTGGACTTTAGAAGTGTAGCTGCTCTCATTCTGTACCTGAAGTTGGCCAGTCATAAACTAGTTCTAGACCCTTGCATGGAGGTTAGTTAGTTATCTGCCAATGTCACCTTTAAGAAGGGTGGGGAGCGGAGACCCAAAGACATGAAGGAAGCAGAAAGAATTCTGAACAAAGATGTCACAGCATTCATGAAATAAACTCTTAAAAGAGAGCCCTATGTTACATCATCCTGAGACCAGAAGAACTAGGTGGTGCCCGGCCACAACCAATGACTGCCCTGACAGGGAGCACAACAGAGAACCCCTGAGGGAGCAGGAGATCAGTGGGATGCAGACCCCAAATTCTCATAAAAAGACCAGACTTAGTGGTCTGACTGAGACTAGAAGAATCCCAGTGGTCACGGTCCCCAAACCTTCTGTTGGCCCAGGACAGGAACCATTCCCGAAGACAACTCATCAGACATGGAAGGGACTGGACAATGGGTTGGAGAGAGATGCTGATGAAGAGTGAACTACTTGTATCAGGTAGACACTTGAGCCTGTGTTGGCATCTCCTGTCTGGAGGGGAGATGGGAGGGTAGAGAGGGTTAGAAACTGGCAAAACCATCACGAAAGGAGAGCCTGGAAGGAGGGAGCAGATTGACTGATTAGGGGGAGAGTAAGTGGGAGTATGGAGTAAGCTTGTATGTGACAGACTGACTTGACTTGTAAACTTTCACTTAAAGCACAATAAAAATTATTTTAAAAAAATAAAAAGAAAAAAAATCACATATACAAAAAAAGAGAGAGAGAGAGAGAGCCCTATGGCCTGTTACTCATGTCAGCTCCAACTCATGACGACCTTATGTATAACAGAACAAAACGCTGCCCAGCCCCGCACCATGTTCTCAGTCGTTGGTATGTTTGAGTCCATTGCTATAGCTGTTGTGTCAATCCAGCTCATTGAGGGTTTCCCCCATTTTCGCTGGCCCTCTACTTTACCAAACATGATGTCCTTTTCTAGCAATTGGTCTTTCCTGATGATGTGTCCAAAGGAAGCAAGGTGAAGTCTCATCATGCTTGCTTCTAAGGAGCATTCTAGTTTTATTTCTTCTAAGAGCAGTTTGCTCATTCTTATGGTGGCAGTCTACGGTATAGTCAGTATTCTTCTCTGAAGCCACAATTCAAATGCATCAGTTCTTCTGTCTTCCTTTTTTCATTATCTTTTACTTTATACATAATTCCAACAGCCTTTTAAAACCTGGCTTTCCAGTTCACAGAACAGTAGGAGCATGACTATGTGTATAAACAAGTAATTTCAAAGGGAATTTAGCAAAGTCAGGGCAGCAGGTGATGGCAAGGGGTGGGGGGAGCCTTATAAACCTTAAAAAGCAAATTCTGAACTAGATCCAGTTCAAATATTACTTCAGCTATGATGCCTTCATTAATATCCTTTCTCTGAATTCTTATAGCACTCTCTGCCTTTGTTAGTGTATCACCTGTTTCTTAATACAGCAGTGATTCGTATATTTTAATCTCCTCCACCAGATGAACATAACAGCCAGAACATACCCAGCTGTGCCTAGCACAGTACCTGACACTTAGGTGTATCAATACAGTCTTATTGAAAACTGAATAACTAAAAAATAAAGTGGCATGGGGTGGGATTTCAAAAACATTTTGGATAGAAAGATTATTCTGGTAATTAAAATTAATTTTATTAGCATTATGAAACCTAAAACCTCATCTTAAGCTTTGAAGAGCTGTCCACAAATCTCCTTGTTTTATTTATAAGCCTAGCAAATTTGTACAATCACCTTTAAGCGGGCCTTTTATTAATCTTTTGTCTGATTTGCAAACTTAGGTAATTTAACTCCTTTAAACATTTTAAACTGCATTCATAAAGGAAATCAAATGCATTAAATTTATAAGAACTCAATTGCCTGACTCAACAAACAAGCTTTCCAGAGCACTTAAGCAATTCGTATAAATCTAATTGAGCTTATAAGTATATTACACCTTACAGTCTTTCAAATGTTTTTTATACTGTATATAACCTTAGTAACAGTTTGAATGAAAATCAAAGTCTAAATCTGTTATTTAATTCTACATTTTAAGTTGATACTTCAAGGCTGGTTTATTATTCTAATAGACCAATTCTCCTAATTGTAACAACTATTCAAAATACTAAATCTCAATTATTTTCTTCTAAAGTAATTAATTTCACAGATTCGATTTTCTTAAAACATTTCTGTGCTTTATTCTGAATCTTCCTGGGGTTAAAAGACGCTCACCTAAATCGCCCAGGAAGAGAAAGATTGCCTCCCTTGGACACAGCGCTCCCTTCTGCCCTCCAAGCCCTTCCACACTTGAGGAATCTTTGGAAACTTCTGTTTCCCAACATCCAGTACTTTGTCCTCCTGCCCTCAACTGCTCAGCTGGAGGATTGCCTCAAATCTTCTAGAAGCAACTGAGCTGGTGCTTTGAGAGAGAAAGTCTGAGCAGTTTGAAGTTTCTGGAGGCTGGGTAGGAGCAGAGTTAAGCCTTCCAGATACCTGAATTTTCTTTCCTTGGAAGAATTTCACAAAGACGGACAAACAAGCCCAATGTGAACTGTTGGTGCTTGTCCAGAGCATACTGAGGGGTCCCTGAACGGTCTCCCAGGAGAAGCTTACCTTCATTTTCATGGCAGCCTTTACAGACCAGACAGTGTGGTCTGGCCATGGAAACCACAGTCAGTGTCCTTAGCCTGTCATCCAGAACTCTTCCCACCAGAGGCTGGACTTCAGGACCACACGCCACAGCCACCCCAGGTTTCCTTTCCCACACGGGTCTTGTGTTCTCTCTGGTCACACAGAAATCCAGTACGCAGACCAACGTTTCAGAGGTTGAACTTAGTTTAGGCTTTGCTGAATTCAGTCAGAAGCATTTTTGCTGGTTGCCGTCTAGCCAGCCCCCACTCATGGTGACCCCACGTACAACAGAACAAAACACCGCCTGATCCTGCACCATTCTCACCATGGTATGCTCAAGTCCTTAGTCGAAAATATTACAATCATTAAAATTACTGAAAATGTCAAACCAGTTCAAAAATCTGGCCTTCCACTTCACATTTTTAAAAAATTGGTCCCACATCCAAAGCATAACAGTTGGTCTCTATTTGCCTGGATCAACAGAGGAAGGAGAGTCAGGAATAGGAGGAAGACATAGGATGTGTGGCTAATTGCCTACATAACAACTCCCTCCTTTGCCATGAGACCAGAAGAACTGGATAGTTCCTGGCTATCGTTATTGAGTGTTTTGATTAAAGATTCTATAGAAGAATCCTGATCAAAACAGAGAAAATATAGAACATAATTTAAAATTCCCTTGGAATTCAGACTTTCTGGAGCAATGGAAGCTGGATGAACCTGAGGTAATCTTTAAACCTTAAACCAGAGACACCCCCTGAAGCCTGAAAACCAAGCAATAGTTTAGCTTAACTAGTGAAGAATATCTACCTTGAACATTGTGCTCTCTTGTAAGAATTACCTGTATGGCATAGTGGTTAAGAGTCTGGCTCCTAACCTAAAGGTCAGCAGTTTGAATCCACCAGCTAATCCTTGGAAGCCCTATGGGACAGTTCTTCACTGTCCTGTAGGGTCAGTATGAGTTGGAATCAACTTGGCAGCAGTGGATTTTTTTTTTTTTAGGTTTTATATGGGATCAGATTGACAATAGCAACTCAAAAGGTTAGATAGGAAACTTAGGGTCAGCGAGTTTACATGAACAGGGAAGGAATAATTTGGAAAAGGAGTGCAAGAAATGGATATACAGCTTTAAGAATGTAATTAGTGTAGAAAAATTGAATTGGTATATGTTCTGCTGTGTACATTCTCAGCAACAGCAATGAAAAATAAAATAAATTATATATACACATATATGTGTAAAAATTTGGGCCCAAACTGTTTCTTTATCTGCAGAAACTCTAAGAACTCATTCCACAGTTGAAATATTCTCAGCAGAACTTTTGCCCTCGAGTTATAAAAATAAATAATTACTGCTTACATTTTTGAAAGGAAAGGAAACTATGATTATTCCACTAAGGAAACGATGGCGTCATCTGGTATAATTTTGGGAATTGCCTTCTCAAGTAAATTTGTGGCAGGAGGGGCTGTCTTCGCAGCTTGCTGGAATTTCTTCACTACCAGAGAAATCACCACTCAATTGAGTTCTTATCTGTGTCTGAGGATAGCTGGGTGGAGCTCCTTTTTATAGTCACTGTATAAATGAGGCCACAACTTGACGAGGCAGATATCCCATGGCCTACATTGCTTAGATTCAAGGCAAACATTACCTGAGCCTTCTGTCCACTCGCAAAAGTCTATACTTCCTACCTTCTGGCTAGGACTAGCCTGAATCTTACTTTTTTTTTTTTTAATTTTAGCATGTGCACGTGTCTTTCAACCAGAGTTATAAACCGTGGAACCCTTTGGGTCCTGCGTTATTTTCATTTCTTTCCTGTGGTATGGGACCGGGCAACTCTGACAGATGCTAAAATGAGCCTGGGGAGCTTCAGTGATAGCTGACTGTCTGGCCGAGCTCCCAAGCCCCCAGTGGGCCGACACAGGGCAGCTCCACAAGTGACGTGAGCCCCGAAGAACTTCCTGTGTTGCAGCCATGTCTGGTGATTGGTTTCCGTGATGACAGGTCCTCAGGAAAAGATTTTGTAGACAGGGAACCGTATAATACGATCGGAAAAAAAAAAAAAAAAAAAAAAATTTTTTTTTTTAATTTAAAATGAAAAAGTAGGCATTTAAAGTGGCACAGTTTGCCCTCAGCTACTAATCAAAATGGAACCCTGGTGACACAGTGGTTAAGCGTTCGCTGCTAACCAAAAGGCCGACAGTTTGAATCCACCAGCCGCTCCTTGGAAACCCTATGGGGCAGTTCTACTCTGTCCTGTAGGGTTCCTATGAGTCGGAATCAACTCGACGGCAACGGGTTTTGTTTTTGGTTTAACTAACCAAAAGGCTGGTGGTTCCCAGCCACCCAGCGTCTCCATGGAAGGAAGACCTGGCATTTGCTTCTGTGAGATTACAGCCATTGAAAAGCTTATGGAGCAGTTCTACTGTGACATACCTGGGATCTCCATGAGTTGAAATCAACAACAGCAACTGGTATGCTTCATGTAGTAGAGAATTCTCTTAAAGGGAATACTCTGTTTCCCCAAAATGTCAGCTAAGAGAGATCCTGCTGCATGAGCTAAATGTTTGTAAAAAGTTGGACAAAGGCCCTTGGTCCAGTGAGGAAGTTGGTAAAAGCAAGTTCTTTATAACTGTGTGGAAGAGAGTAATACAGTTTGGTTATCAAATTCTATTATTTGTTATAAAATTTTAAGGAATTTACAAGGCTTTCTGGCTTTTGCTACGTCTATCATGATGCCGCCTCCAAAGGTTATATCTAATATGGTGTGGAGAATAATGCATGCGGAGTGATAACAGACTTTAAGAGAGAGAAACTAAAGGTGGCTTTTAAGTACAGTGTGGCATTTCCTTTTCTGCCATGGTGATACATGATATAATGCTTTGTGGTGTGCAAAATGTTACTGGTTGTCATAGCAATAAAATACCCTCCCGGAGAAAGAAGGAAATACTAACATACGATGTCTTGCTAGAATAGAACCATAGTTATAACAAAGTAATGGTTGTTAGCCAGGTATTTATTGTCAAACAGTAAAATCCATGCTATGTTTTTTTTTTTCTTGGTGATAATATCGAGTGCAACTGACACCATCCTAGGGCATGTGCGACAAACACTGTCGTCTGCCTTGGTTTCAAGTTTTGTACCTATTCCTTCTGCTGCTCGTCAGTGTGAAAATAGGTTATGTGTTTAATGCATCCCTGAACTCACTCCCAGCCCGCTGCCCCAACTGCATACGCTTCAGGGTTTGAAACACCTTCTCCATAACCAAAAAACCCAACCAGGTTGCTTTCGAGTCAATTCCAACTCATAGCACAGAGTAGAACTGCCTATAGGGTTTCTGAGGTTGTAAGTTTATGGAAGTAGACTGCCACATCTTTCTTCAGACTAGTGACTGGTGAGTTCAAACTGCCAACTGTTGGATTATCAGATGAGCGCTTAACCACTGTGCCCCCAGGGCTCCTTACTTCCTCCATATAGCCTCTTAATTAATCTCTGTGTTTCTCCTTGCTGTCAAGGTTGCCTCCCTTGATCATATTTCAGTCGTGATTATGTCATGTTAGACCTTGAGCGAACAGTCTTTCTGGTGTTGTTAGTTGTCGAGTCGGCTCCAAATCATGGTGTCCTCTTGTGTATCAGGAAGAAACACTGCCTAGTCCTACACCACCATCATGATCGTTGGTATGTTTGAGTCCATTGTGGCAGTCATTGTGTCAGTCCATCTCAGCCCTTGCCTTCGCTCACCCTCCTCTTTACCAAACTTGATGTCCTTCTCCAGCCATCAGCCCCTCCCACTGACATGTCCAAGTAAGCAATATTCTGTGATCCATAGGATTTTCAATGGCTAATTTTTAGAAGTAGATCACCAGGCCTTTCTTCCTAGTCTGTCTTAGTCTGAAACCTGCCTACAGTGGGTGACCCTGCTAGTATTTGAAATACCGGTTGTATAACTTCTAGCATCACAGCAACAGCAACATGGTACACTGACAGATGGGTGGTGGGCTCTCCTAGTAGAACAGTCTAAACTGAAACTACTCTTGCTTTCTGATGGTTCTCGGGGCAGCTTTCTTCTGGCCAAATCTGAGATGTGGCTGTCCAGCCTTTCAAAGCCTGTGCTTGGGTGCAGTGACTGATGAAAATTCATCTGGTACGACCAGTGATATTCAGTTGCCTGGGTGGGTTAGCTCCAGAGGGCTCCAAGGGGCCAAGTCCAGAGGTACCCAGTAATCTTCCCGACAGTCACAGCTGTAGCCCTCCTCCTGGGCGTCCTGCCCATGAATGGGTGTTCTTGACCCACCAAGGTATAGGGAGTAGACAGCATGGATAGGCGGGTCCTGTGTGTCTACACAGCCCCGAAGAATCCATCACATCACCCGAAAACCCGAGATGAGTACAGGCCAAGGTGTACTGTTGAACGAGAAGAACAAGTTGCAAAATAGTGTATGTCACCATTTATGTAAAACACCAATTCAACAATGCTGTAGAGTTTTGAAAGATAGAGCTGCGTAGAAAAAGCTCTGGACAGATACACACCAAGCTTGTGGGAGAGGTTACCTCCAGGGAAGGGGCAGGGCAATAGGATTGCGTAGCTTCCTTGTAACGACCTAATTTTAAAAATAAGGGACTGTATTTTGGGATTGGAGTCCCTGGGTGGTGCAAACAATGAATGCACTAGGCTGCTCACCAAAAGGTTGGAGGTTCATCTCCATCCAGAGGCACCTAAGAAGAAAGACCTGTCAATCTACTTCTGAAAAATCAGCCACTGAAAACATATGGGGCATCATATGAATGAAAATCCAGTTAAAAAAGAAAGGTTCCTTGACTCATCCAAGATAGTATATATTGAGTTAGTTGAAAAAGCGAGTCTGGGGCCAGTTACAAGTCCCCTGGCTCCGATCCCCACCCAAGCACGGCGCAGGTAGGTTTGAGCACAGAGAGGTGGGGTGGACTGGAGGGTAATCAAGAGCTTCCTAACCCGCCATGCGTTGCCAAGGAATCCCAGGCACCATAAAAATGTCAATGAGCTAAATAGGGTTTTGCTAAATGAGTGTGTCTTTTTCAAAAAAGCCTCCAATTTCTAATGGCATTAGTATTCCAAGCAGCAGAATCCCAGGCTGGAGAAAGGTACAAATGATGATTGCTCATTAGCAAATAGAATACAGATGTTGGGTTCATTTTGCCTGAGTGCACCAGCACCTCGGGGAGCCACTACGTTGCGAGACAGACCCAGCAGCAGTGCTGTGAGCACTCGGCACCGGGGAGGGCTCTCACAATGGGGAGAGGAAGCAGGCCACCTCAGAGCTTCCACAGGCTGCATTTTGTCATTGTCTTTGGCGTTTGCTGGGACCGATCAGTGCTGGAAGTGGGAAGCTAACATATATAAAGCAACTACCAAAAAATATTTAAATGTTAATTTTGGCAAAAATGACCCACTTCCGACTTTGACCAGAAGAGTTAGACATTTATTTAATTCTTAACAATTACCCTGTGAAATAGGCTGCATGGTCCCCTCTAGGAAAACAAGCTCAGAGAGGTGAAGTGACTTACCCAAAGACACACAGCAACTGAATGGAGAATTAGAACCCAGTTGTGTCTTTTTTTTTGTGTCTGGCTCTGGAAGACCCTCACTCTTTGGTGCCTTTCTTGATATTATTACATTGGTACTCAACTAGCAACTGGAAGTGAGGGAGCAGAGAACACTTGAAGACTTTTCGAGATCTCACATGAGTGTTTTTCCCTAAACCACCCGTTCTCTTTTTGTGCAACTGCTACCACGTATACATCCAGTTTGCTCAGGACCCTCATAAAGGGGTCAACTAAGGAATTCTTTTAAATAAAAATCAGCATGGCAAGGGCATAGGCTGGGGCGAGGGGAGATACAAAAAATAATAAAATGCTGATTCAGCACCCCTTACCCTCAAGAAGCATCCTGTCTGGTTGTGCGATAATAAAGATTGGAAATCAAATGGTTGTGGAAAATTTTGATGACACTTCCACTCAGCACTGAACAGTGTGCAGAAGTTTTTCTGAGGGGTGGGTACAGCTTCTTAGGAAGACACCCGTTGCCATTGAGTTGATTTTAACTCATAACCACCCTGTAGGACAGGGTAGAATTTCCCCCATAGGGTTCCCAAGGCTGTAATCTTTATAGAAGCAGACTCCCACAACTTTCTGCCATGGAGCAGCTGGTGGGTTGAAACCACCGACCTTTCATTTGGCAGCTGAGCACTTAGCCACTGCGCCACCAGGGCTCCAATCTTAGGAAGATAGGCCTGGTGATCTGCTTCTGAAAATAACCCTATGGATCACAGTAGAATATTGCCATATGTAGTGCTGGAAAATGAGCCTTCTAGGTTGGAAGGCACTCAACACGTACATAAATACATAATGGCTGCAACAATGGACTCAAGCATACCAACATCATGAAGATGGTGCAAGACCAGACAACGTTTTGTTCTGTTGTGCATGGAGCCACCATGAGTCAGAGTCGACTTGACAGCAGCTATCAACAACATAATTTCCTAGGAAGAAAGGCTGGGTGTAAAGAGTCCAGGTTGGTGACAACATAAAAAAAAGTGCTTATGAGGAGAGCCAAAGCCAGCTGAGGTAAATGAGGAGCTGGCTGGAGTGTTAAGATTTCTTGAGATGAAAGTCTATAAGCCAGTTGGCTTTGAATGGTAGATCTAGGATGTTATGAATTCTGTTGTGTCCTCCAAAAATGTGTATCGCCTGGGCTAGGCCATAATTCCCAGTATTGTGTGGTTGTCCACCATTGTGTGATCTGATGTAATTACTTTATGTGTTGTAAACCCTAATCCCTATGATATTAACGAGGCAGGATTAGAGGCAGTTATGTTAATGCGGCAGGACTCAATCTACAGGATTACGTTGTATCTTGAGTCATTTCTCTTTTGAGGTATTAAAAAAAAAATTGAGCAGAGAAGATAGGGACCGCATACCACCAAGAAAGAAGAGCTAGAAGTGAGCGCATCCTTTAGGCCTGAGATCCCTGGGCCGAGAAGCTCCTGGACCAGGAGAAGACTGATGACAAGGATCTTCCCCCAGAGCTGACAAAAAGAAAAAGCATTCCCCACAAGCTGATGCCCTAAATTCAAACTTCTGGCCACCGAGACTGTGAGAGAATAAATCTGTCTTTGTTAAAGCCATCCACTTGTGGTATTTCTGTTATAGCAGCATTAGATAACTAAGACACAGGAGAAGAGCTGGTGGAGCCTTACAGGGTGAGGGATGCCCAAGTTTGGCCCCACATGGAAAGCAGGCTAGTGTGGAGAGGCCTCAGGTAGGGAGGCCTGTTCGAGGAGGTTTTGGCACCCAGGTTAGGGGACATGGGCTGGTAGCCTGGTTGTGTTTCAAATGTATTTGTAATATGTTATAAATTCCTTACCTGCCAAGACATTTCCCCTCTTTGATCAGTTTGGGTAAGCATCCCAGGCAGGTTGTTCTGCCTTTAGAAAAAGTTTTGGTTGGTTGGTTGGTTGGTTTTTTATCTAGCAGGAATGGTGGAAACTTTATACCCAGTCAGGACAAAGTATCTTCGTTGGTTGAGTATTATTCCTCCCTGCCCTACCAGTCCCTATTTCCAGACACTAACAGTGTCTCTGTACACAGTTAAGTCCTCTGTCTATGCCTGTTAGCCAACTTTCCTGTCAGCGAAGTATGTTCCAGGTGCCCTGCTGATTTTACCAGGCTCACTGCTGGTGGAACATAGGGCATTCAGGCTGCTCCCCTCACCTCTTCACTCCTTGGCAAAAATGACCCACTTCTGACTTTGACCAGAAGAGTTAAACTCAACTCTGGAGTGACCTTCAGGAAGTTAATAAACCTTGTTAAGGGTCACAGACAACTGAGATCATTCTTTTCAGATGAACCTGATGTAGCTTCAAGGTGAAATAAAGAGTTTCAGATGCATGGGGCTATTTCATTATTCCATCAGTGTGTTTGCTCAGATGTTGAAATTTTAAGGCAGCAAGTCATCAGAATTTTCAGATGTCTTGTCGCCACCACTAGACAGGTATCAGATGTCACTGTAGGTTTTTACATCTAATAGATTCTGACTGATACACACCAGAAACTTCACAGAGAAGCACTTCCCTTCCACATGTGGGTCGACAGCTGGGAGGTGTTTTGTGTGAAAAAACAAAACCAAGCTTCTGGAAACAACTGACTTTAACTTTTTGTTCTAGAAACCGAACGTTTTCCTGCCGCTTCTACTAAGGTCTTGAGCAAGAACTTTGTCCACTTAGGAACTGCTGGAATTCAACGGGGTGTTCAGATGCCTTCTTTCTGCCTTACCAAAACCAAACCAAACCTGTTGCTGTCGAGTCATTTCCAACTCATAGCGACCCTAAAGGACAGAGTAGAACTGCCCCGTAGGGTTTCCAAGGAGTGCCTGGTGGATTTGAATTGCTGACCTTTGGGTTAGCAGCCGTAGCTCTTAACCACTATGCTACCAGGGTTTCCTCTTTCTGTCTTGGGGGTATAAAATTAATTTCAAAAGGACATTTTAAATAGTGGAAGCCTTTTATATAATAGTGTGAAAAGTGTCTGGTTTTGAAAATCAGAATCAAACATGAAACAGTGTGTCTCCATAAAGAAGTCAGCTATCTTGCTGAGCTATTACTCTGGCTTTCTGCCCAAAAAAAAAAAAAAAAAAAAGTCACTGTTTATTCTCCTAACTCTAAATAAATGAAGCAAAAAAGTATTTGAGGAAGGAGGGGGTTGTGATTGTTTTATCTGAGAGACTAGAAGCCAGATTTGTAAAGCAGCACTTAAAAAAAATTTTTTTTTTATGTAAACTCTAACCCAGACAGGAAAAATGGGTGCCAGCCCCAAGTGCCAGCATCTCTAAGTTGAACCTCGTGAAAGCTTGCATAACTCGTTTAGATTTTGAAAGGCAGAAGACCCTGCCCATCGCTGACTGTAGTTTAATTGCATGATTAACCTACCAATCCTGTTTTTATCTGGCTTAGACGCCTTGCAAAATAATTTTCCGTAGAACACTGTTTATTCATGTGCCATGTACCTTCTCCCTTTTTTGTTAATCATCTGCCGGTTAACTCTGTTAATTCCCCTGCTTTTTTAGAGGGCTGGCTTTGCCTCACCTTACCTAGTAACAGTTTTGCAGTCAGAAGCAGCGTATGGCCCTGTGATCTAAACCAAAAACCCAAACCCATTACCGTGGAGTTGATTCCGACTCATAACAACCCTATAGGATGGAGTAGAATTGCCCCATAGGGTTTCCGAAGCTGTAATCTTTACTGAAACAGACTGCCACGTCTTTCTCCTGCAGAGCAGCTGGTGAGTTTGAACCACCAACCTTTCAGTTAGCAGCTGAGCGCTTAACCACTGTGCTACCAGAGCTCCCTGGCCCTATGATACGGATCAGCAAATAGAACAAGGAGCTAGTGGTAGCCTGTGTTTTTTCTTTTAAGAAAATGCTATCCTTAGATAGAAGGCATTCGCGTTATTTGGTCACCACTGAGCTAAGAGAAAAAAAAGGTATCTATCAAAATGGAGCAGATAGGTTAGTTCACATCAAAGCTAAACTACCTCCAGGGGCGGCCTGGGATGAAAGGGGACTGGGGCACCGGGGTCAACACAAAGTGCCTACACTGTAAAGAGCCCTTTGCATCTCTCCATCTTTTCACGGCCATAATTGAGTGAAGAATATCACCAACTTCACTTACAAAAGCCGCTGTTTGCTCCCTCCTTTTGCCCCAAAGCAAACAAAATAGGCAGGTTCCCAATTTGGAGCCTGCTGAAAGAAGCCGTGGCCTTTGTTTGCTTTTGGGTTGTCGTGGCAACAGAGCAAATAGATGTGAAGAGATTAACCAAACAGAAAGGCCCAGCAGCATGGCGTCCCTCCCAGTCCAGGCGGGAAAGTGCACCAGGGGACGCAAGGCAGGCTGGAGAATGCAGGGCCATGGTCTCTAGTAGGGACTCCAAGCCCAGAGAGTATCCCCTCTCAGCTTTGGACAGCCCAAGTGGGATGAATGATGGAATCAACCTTAAGAGATTTCATCCACCCTCCCTTATTTTACAGATAAGGAAACTCCCTTGTTTTACAGTTAAGGAGGCCAGTCATGCTATGTAACCTGCCTGAGAAGGTTTGGTAGATAATAACAAGAAGATAAATCCTCAAAGTTGAGAGAGTGCACGCTGATTTATCGGTTAGTCTTCGGGAACTTTCGAACTTGTTCAAGAATGTTTTGCTACTATTATGCTTTGTGTGTTTTCCTAGTAGCGGAGTTTTTGAAATCTTTCAGAAGCGAACTTGTTCAAGAATGTTTTGCTACTATTATGCTTTGTGTGTTTTCCTAGTAGCGGAGTTTTTGAAATCTTTCAGAAGCCTTGACAAAGCTCATTGGGCAAAACTCTATGTAACAAAGTGCAAAGACAGTGTCATCTTTGTCAAGGCGAGTATACAATTTAGAAGTAACAATAGCCTAATAAATTATTAGGTATGCCCTTGGGCAACTCCACCACGATCTTTGGCATCACGCATGGTCTTCTCTAGAGTGACAGTTGGCAAACTTCCTCGGAGTGGCAGTCTTCCCGTCTCCCCCAGAACAAAAGGGAAAGGACCGCATTTATTCCTTTTTGGTAGCCTCTGCTTAGGTGAGCTGGGAGGGTCATATCCTCCGCCCAGTGGTTTGCCCAAAGCAGATTTTTTATTTTATGTATTTATTTATATCACCTATCTCCAAAAAAGAAGGGAGATGACCTATAATAATAAAAGCACAAGAAGCAACAGAGACCAACTGTCCTTAAGTCAGATTTTTAAAAAGTAGCTACGTGGGCGAGAATGAGAGAGGGGCACTCTGTAGGGGCTTTCCTTCAAGAAGTCCAGGCTACAGAAACAACAGGGATTCCTTCAAAACCTAGCTTCAAGTTTCCTAGCAGCAAAGGCAAAGAGAGAAATATGGTGGTGCAGCTCTGGTTTCTAGTAGAAGCACACATAGGAGTGAAGCGGTGACTCTGAGAACGAAGTCAGTTTGTCTCAAGGTTTTAGATGGAGAGAGGACGAAATAATACAGGGTATGAAGACAGACGCAAAGGTTCCATGCATACCCTTTACCTGTAAGGGCCGTGGTGAAAAGCAGGGATCCAGTGGTGAGTTGAGGTTGTCTCCAGGCTGTGCAGTATGCAAGGAGGAGAAAGATGAGGAGACAGATATGTAGTTACTTTCAGCTGATCTGCTCTGACACTTCATTATGTATTTGGAGGATGCAGACATGGCCGGGAACATGTCCAGGAGTGAGGAAATTCTCCCTCTCTCCATGAACATCGTCACTGTAGAGACGTAGCCTACCTTTGAGCATCTTCTTGAAGTTGTGTCACATACAAAGATGTGAACCTTCTTAATTTTTCTCTCTAAAAACAGAGACTTATAACAATTAACTGCTTCAAACTTGGTCCTAATTTAACCAGGTGAGCTAAGTGACTATAAGCTTACTAGAGCTAAACAGCTCAGTGGGTCTTCCTTAGCGAAGTTTCAGGTTCTGTGGTGTATCAGGCAGGGCACAGAACAGGAAATGGCAAGCAGACTAAGTGGTTGAAGCAGAAAGGGAGTCAGTACAGGGGATTTTGTTGTTAGTTGCTGGTCCAGTTGATTCCAACTCATGGAGATCCGTGTATATTAGTTGCTGTTAGCTGCCTTTGAGTGGACTCTGATTCATGGCAAACTTACGTACAACTGAACGAAAATGTTGCCTCATCCTGCGTCATCCCCACAATAATCAGCATGTTCGAGTCCATCATTGGAGCAACTGTGCCAGTCCATGTCACTGAGAGTCACCCACGCCACATTGGGCCTCCACTTCACCAAACATGATGTCCTCCCCTAGCAGTTGATCCCTCCTGATGACACTTCCAAAGCAAGCAAGTCAGACAGTGTTGTGTTGTGACCCGTAAGGTTTTTGTTGGCTTATTTTCAGAAGTAGATCACCGGACCTTTCTTCCTAGTCTGTCCTAGTCTGGAAGCTCTGCTGAAACCTATCTACCATGGGTGACCCTGCTGGTATTTGAAATACTGATGGTATAGCTTCCAGCATCATAGCAACACACAAGCCACCACGGTACCCAAACTGACAGACTGGTGGTAGACAGGGAATTAAAGTGCTTACAGAATTGTTGAAAGAGCCAAAGGAGAGGAATTCAGACCAGCCTTCAAGTAATGATTTCCAGAATCCTATAGGAATGGACTCTACGGCAGTAGGTTTGGTTTTGGTTTTGGCATAGATCCAACCAGCAGGGAAGCTGCCATTGCCAGAGCTATGAGATCAGGATCACGCCTCAAGGCTGTGACCCAGAGGACATTGTCACTCATACATCTGCCTCTTGACACCCAGGGCCCTGGAAAATGGACACGGGAACACCACTGTGGGAAAAACCCAGTGTCTCCAGGACTACAGCCAAAAACATCCTCTGCCTCACCTGTTTCTTCAGTCAACCTGACTGACTGCATCTAATTCCCCAAGCCAAAGTCACACCCAGTGCCTTGGCTGCAAGGGAGTCTGGAAAATAAAGGTTCTAGCACACAATCTTTAAGAATTATCGAATTCTGATAGTACAACACCCACCAAGGAATGCATGTTTCTTAGCATTGCAAAAAATTCAAGGTCATTCCAGGCCAAAGAATCATAATGCTTCCTTTCAGCAAAGCCGGTTGCCGTGGAGTGGACCCTGACTCATGGTGACTTCATGGGTATCAAGTAGAGCTTTGCCCCATAGGGTTTTCATTGGCCGTTTTTTTGAAAGACTGCCAAACCTTTCTTCCAAGGCACCTCTGGGTGGACTACTTGAACCTCCAACCTTTGGGTTAACCGATGGCAGGATTTGGGGACTTCTTTCAGCAAAGGGGGAGCGTTTAGTCCTGTTCTATTGACCCAGTTGGAATGAGAGACTTATTTTCTGATGAGTGAGTCTAAGGCCAGTGATTCTTCCTCTTTTCTGTTTAATCAACCCCTGGGAGAACTGGATTCAAAGTATGGCCCCTCTCTAGAAACCTGCAGAAAGCCTCCAGAGTTTGCGTGTACTTTCTGCAGGACCAGCCTGTGGACTGACCCCCACTACTGCTTCTTCCTTCTAGATGGTTTTCTGCTGTGTTTCACAAACTGCGTTTGTTTGGGTGGTTGTCAGGGAGCAGTGGTGGTGCCCAGCAGGTCCCTGAGCACTAACGAGATTCGGTGGGTAGCGTTGAGACTCGTCTGTCACATTCGTGGAGAGAGAATTGATTTGTGCAGTTGCACACACGGACGCTCTGATCAGGATCTTTCCCATTACCTTTAGTTAATAAACGTGACCAAGATGACTAGGCCACTTTGGAACACAAAGATTGTGATAGAAATGAATTACTTGGGAGGCTTAATCTCCAAAATTGCCTCAAGTTTGGGCATTCCTCCTTCTAGCACTGAAAACTGCAGGGAGCAGAACGGGCGAGGTAACATCAGCGGGCTTGGTGGGATATTCCAAATGAAAGGTAATAAAATGTAAAAAGATATTCCAAACGAAAGGTAATGTAAAAAAAGAAATAAATTAACATTTTTTTTGTGAAATGGAATCAATAAAGTTAAATCCACTTCGGCGTCATTAGCTCTTTTGATTTGGTTTTTGTGTTTTTGCAAAGTGCTTTGATGGAAAAAATAGGCAGGCAGAGAGTGTGAAGAAATGTAAAAATCCACTGTGTTCTAGAATCTGAACTGTATCGTTTCTTTTGAGAATAAAATGGAGCAAAACGGAGTGAGCTGGATTTGCTGCTCCGCAGATGCCAGGGTTTTATGATGTGGAAGGAATGTTTTACTTTTAAACCCACACCATCTGATGAGCCCCCAAAGGAAGGGGCTGACCCAAAAGCTGCCCTGTTTTTAACCCTTTCAGGCCCCCGGTGCTGAGGTTGCCATCTGATGTTCACGTACCACAGCCAACAAGTAACTCAGTGAAGCTTGCAGTTCAGAACCAAAATGTAATTGAAATCAGAAATGATGGTATTTAATTTGTGGCTTGTTTGTGTAAATTGATGCAGCGAGTAACACTTGGGGATAAATATGGTGGTTGCTGATTTATTGAGCAGTAAAGCAGAGCTTTAGGGAATCAAGCTTTTTGTCTTAATAGGATGTTTGAGTGACACCAGTGTGCTAGGTGCTATGTCAAGCCACAGTTCTAGGACTGACATACAGACAACTGTTTTACAAAATACTCGTGAAGCAGGGAATTGGAGTTTCTCGGCCAAGTAACTCCACGAAATGCTCCAATGTAAAATGTAAACCAAAGAATTTACCCCTGAAATGTTTCCCCTTATCCATCACTAATGGGGGCATTGGTGGTTCAGTGGTCGAATTCTCACCTTCCACGCAGGAGACCCAGGTGTGATTCCAGGCCAGTGTACCTCATGCTTAGCCACCACCTATCTATCCATGGAGGCTTGCATGTTGCTACGATGCCGAACATGTTTCAGCAGAGCTTTCAGACTAAGACAGACTGGGAAGAAAGGCCTAGTGATCTGCTTCCAAAAATCAGCCAATGAAAACTCTATGGATCACAATGGTCCAATCCACAACCAATCGTGGGGAAGGCGCAGGACCAGGCAGCGTTTTGTTCCATTGTACGTGAGGTTTCCATGAGTTGTGGCTTGACTGAATGGCAGCTAACAACAGTGTTCATTCCTGTGTTAGAATGAACTTTATCAATGCATTTGCATCGGTGTATCACTCCGTGACTTTACCTGGAGATGCACTGGTCTCAGCTCAATACCTTTGTTGTGATGTATTCAGACTCGATCCTTTGACTTCTATTACTGACTTCTATTAACGTCTATAAGAGAAGTAAGGCAGTTACTCTTTTATGTGAACTCTAGCTGGTTAAGTTTTTGTTTTCTGAATAAAGATGCTTTTATAAGTATAATCATCATTCACTCCCAGGCTATTCTATTCAAGAAAAGCATACTGGTGAAAACGATACTTCTCAGCGCCATTGTATTTCAAGCTCATGCCACCAAGTGGGAATCTTCACTTGGCTGTGTCACTGTTGTGATTTGACATTGTCCGTTATCCATTTAGAAACCCTGGCAACGCAGTGGTTAAGAGTTCAGCTGCTAACCAAAAGTTCGGCAGTTTAAATCCATGAGTCGCTCCTTGGAAGCCCAACGGGGCAGTTCTTCTGCTCCATCCTATATGGTCGCTATGAGTAGGAATTGGCTTGACGGCATTGGTTTTTTTTTTTTTTTAACTATCCATTTGAAACTACTTGCATCTAGCTTTGGAATATTCAGTCCCTCTTTTCAGCCAGGAAGAGATTAGCTGGTACAGCGACCTCTCTCTATCCAGTTTTTCAAGTGTTGGCTGAGGATTTAAAATACCGTTGGAAAGATGTTGGCTATTCGTCAGAGTTATTTAATGGCTACTAGTGAAAGGTAAAGAAGCTCTGATCCCACGATGGTTAAAGCACTCAGCTGCTAAGTGAAAGATGGACCATTCGAACCCACCAGCTGCTCCGAGAGGGGAAAAAATTGGATGATCTGTTCCAGTAGAGATTTCAGCCTGGGAAACCCAATGGGGCAGTTCTGCTGTGTCCTGTAGTGTCACTATGAGTTGGAATCAACTCAACAGCACACAACAACAACAACAGTGAACAGTAAGGAGGCAGATGCTTCTAAGGAATATGAGGAACACATTAGCAACTTGGGCTTTGTGTTGGAAGCAGAACTGAAACTATCAGGGTCACCAAATAAGGTGATAACCACAACTTGGTTATAAAATGTTTCCACGAGCTCCTCACCTCATGATTTTTTGTTACCACGTTTGCGTCTATTGTTTGTATTTGTGTAATATCCAGAGAACTCAAAAGTGTTTTAGGATAACAGTGAGTTCACTCTTCCGAGTATCCATGAAAGGTGGGTGGGTCCCAATTTTATTCTGGAGAGTTTGTCATTGTACAGTTAGGAAGTGAGGTATTAGAGAAGACTTGTTTAATATTGTTAATAAAGAAAAAACAGTAATCCCTTAGTCTTTTTTCCATAAGGCGTCACAGGAGCCAGTGGAGGGAGAAGTGACCTGGCTTAAGACCTGGGTTGGCCTATACTCTAGTCGCCTGTTCAGCCTCCAGCCAGCTTGGTGGCTCCAGCAAATCACTTCCCCTCTTTGTGGACCGGTCTCAGGATTTCCTCTGTAAAGTGACTTCAGAAGGGCCTCTTTTAGCTCAGAAATTCTGTGATTCTAAGCTTAGAACTAAGAATCCCTGGCAACACAGCCATTAAATGCTCAGCTGCTAACAGAAAGGTTGGTGGTTCGAACTTAACCAGCAGCTCCGCAGGAGATAGACCTGGCAATCTGCTTTCATAAAGAGTACAGCCTAGAAAACCCTGTAGAGCAGTTCTCTGTCACATGGAGTCACTGTGAGAAGCAACAATAAAGCTTAGAACTAAGAACAGTTTCAGGATATGAATATCCAGGTAGGTTTGATAACCCCACACATGGTTCGTTCTCATGATGATTTAGAGACTGAAATATTGCTAGGTGGGACCAATGATAAGATGTAATAACAACAATAAATTAGAATTTTAAAGGTGAAGTCGAGTCTCTGTAGCAACTTTACAGAACACTAAAGTGGAGAAATGATCAGAAATTGATCGTTTCAACTTTGTCATTACATGGATAATTAGACAGTGGTTGCATAAATTGCTGGCATATTAATTTGAGTGGTTGCTTTTGCCTTTTCCCCAGGATCTAAAAGATAATGTAAAGCTCTGGCAAGTCCACGTCAGTTTAAAGAATTAAAAGTGTTTCTCAGTGAAAAAAAAAAAATGGTTAGTAAACCCCAAACAGCTCGAAGTTCCCCCAGGACTGGCTGCCCGTCACTGCTCCCTGGATAGGTAGGGCCTGGACCTCCTTTTTATGCACTTCCCAGCATGTAGGCAATGCTGCCACAAGAGGTCAATTTGGATACCATGGTCACATTTTAAAAAGAGAGCTGTAATTATGACCTCTAATTTGTACTGGTATGCCTGCTGAGTTAAAGATAATGGTGCCTCCTGCTTGGAAGTGTAAGTTAATTGACTACAGGGGTCAGAAGGGTGCTTCCCTCTCTCCCCTCCCCATGCCTCCCCCAAACCCAGCCAGGCTTGCCCCTAAGATAAACTAAGTTGGGCCTGCTGGGCTTTATCCTGCTGGTTAAGCATCAGGTTTAGCCACTGTTTAATACTTAATACTGTGGAAGGTCAATTTTAGCTCATGTTCAAGAGGAAAATAAAACCTCAGCCGGTGGAGACCTAGCCTTTCTTCCCTGATGGCCTTCTCAGAACCAGCATCCCCTGGAACTCCACGCCATGGCCCTTATATTTGTTGATGAAGAACATATCCAGCCTCAGGACAGCTGGTCTGGTATATTTTGCCACCACCGTTTCTTTATGCTTTTTAGACTGTTATGTTGTTGTTGTTGGTTGCTCATGGTAACCCCATGTGTTACAGAGCATAACTGCTCCATAGGGTTTTCTTGGCTGTAATCTTAACAAGCAGATCACCAGGCCTTTTCTTACAAGATACTGTTGGGTGGGTTCTCACCGCCAACCTTTAGGTTAGCCATCAATTGCAAACCGTTTGTGCCACCTAGGGACCTTTAGGCTATTATAGATCATTTCAGATATACTAGGAAAAAAGAGAATAATGGACCCATGGTGCAGTGGTAAAAAACTCAACTGCTAATCAAAAGGTCGGCAGTTTGAATCCGCCGGCTGCTCCTTGGAAACTCTATGGGGCAGATTTACTCTGTCCTATAGGGTCGCTACGAGTCGGAATCGACTCGATGACAACGGGTTTGGTTTTTTTTATAGGGTCACTATGAGTTAGAATTGACTGAACAGCAACAGGTTTATGTACCTATCACCCGATGATGATCAAATCCTGGCCAATTTTATTTCCTCCCTACCTCTCCCACTTCCCCCAGCCCCAGATCAGTTTGGAGCAAATCTCTAGGTATCATCTAATGTCTTCTGTAAAATTTTCATTATGTGTCCCCAAAATACAGAGATTCTTTTTTAATAAGGATAGCCACATTATCAATCACAAAGCTTAAAATTTTTTAACAGTAGTTTCTGAATATTTCATCAGACGCTGCATATTCCTCCGAAGTCTCTCGCTCTGTACCTCATTCAGCTGTAAACCTCTGCTCCCTGGGTTCCCTGGTTGCAGCCTCCTGGGGCACCCCCGTCTGAGAATACTGTAACTGACTGCTTGCGAGGCTGTGAATAGGTGAATTGTTTTAATTTGCTCTTGCCACCCACCTTCCCATCCATATCCACCAACTGCAGTTGGGTTCTTTGAACACCGTCTGGCCTGTCTTGAAGTTAGAAAGGGAAATGCTGATGTCCCTCCCAAATGAAAGGAGCCCTGGTGGCACAATGGTTAAGCACTCGGCTGCTAACCAGAAGGTCATCAGTTCAAACTCACTCAGTGGCTCCGAGGGAGAAAAGACCTGGTGATCTGCTCCTGTAAGTATTACAGCCTACAAAACCTCTACTCTGTTCTTTACGGTCGTTGTGAGTGGGAATCGACTCGATGTCACCCAACAACAACTCCTCCCACATAGAGACCATAATCATTGCCACAGCATCTCAACACTGTAGAGGAACAGTTACAGTGGTCTTCCCTTCCAGATGACTGAAAGACAGCTCTGTAGAAAGGACATAGATTTCTGCCTAGGAATATTCTTATTCGATGAAGAGATCATCTCAACTTCATAATCGTTCATGCCATAGTCACAAAAAAGATGCCAGTGCAGGCTTTGGGCAATTTGTGTGGTTCCATATGGTATAAGTCAATGCAGAAAGAACAGGGTAAGGTTTTGTTCTAAAGCTTCTACATATCGACTGTCAGTTCTGAGAGAATCAGTGATTCTGTGGTCTCTTTTGAAACTCTTATGAGTTAGCATACTACGTGTATCCGCAGACAAAGCAATCCTGTGTTCAGGGTTATCCTCTGCTTTTCTGCATTGCTTGGTTATCAGGGAGGAAGACCATGGAGACCCGGGCAAGCCGCCGATTTGTCCGTTGGAGCACCGATGTCGGGGTTCTGAGCGATACATGCTGTCATTAACACACCTGCCAGTGTCATTCTGAGATGGAATCTTTGCTTCTGGAAAAGGGACTTTGTACATCTACCCAGGTGAAAACAGAGCTAATTGAAAGTGCTGTGTAAATGGAAGCATTCAGTTGTCAGCAGTGGCAAACATGACAAAGCCTGGTGAGGGCCAGGCAGCCCTAAGAACAGCTGGAGCTGTGGAAGGGTTGGTGTAGGTGTTGCCAGCAACCCTGAACTCTTTACTAGAAGAGGAAGTGGCTTCTAGGATGGACACTGGGCAGGAGCCTATCTCCCAGTGAAGAGAGAGAAGTGATGCTGCTGGGGAAGACAAGCTCGTAGCATGGAGAGGGAAGAAATAGACTAAAAATAGATGCTCCCAACACTAGCAAGCCCCAGTTGTCCCGCTGAGCTCCTGGCTCAAGGACCCACCACCCTCTAGGTCTCTCTGTCCTTCCTCTGAGACATCAGTGTGGCCAGGCCCTCTGGTTCTCAGGGCTTTTGTGGGATTGACTGGGGAGCTGGCCTATACAAATGCATTCCCAAAGCACAGATGTGAATTGTGACAGCGTTCCTCAGAGCTGGTAAATTCCTGATTTAGAGTTCACCAGTCACAATTTTTAAGGTCAGAAAGACTGAAGATACATGAATAAAACCAAACCGGTTGCCATCGAGACGATTCCGACTCATAGCGACCCTATAGCTGCTCCATGGAAGGAAGATGTGGCAGTCTGCTTCCATAAAGATTTACAGACTTGGAAACCCTACGGGGGCAGTTCTACTCTGTCCTATAGGGTCACTATAAGTCGGAATCGACTCAACGGCAGTGGGTTGAATACATGAACAGGAGCCTGATAATACCTAAAATACACGTATAGATCTTTCATCCCTCATCCCCTCTGCCAACTTCATTTATCATTTGCTCCAACAAATAACCATTAGTTTTAACTTGCCTCATTTCTTCAGTTTGGGGTTCTCTTTGACTCATTCTTTGGAGAAGGAGGCGACTCTTGGTGTTCTCTCGCTTCACCTCCTACCATGAAGATAAGTTTTAAAGCCACAGCTGGGAGTCAGTCTTTGTGAGAGACTTTAACTCCCAAAAATCCTGTCAGTTTTGATGAATTCCTGGTCCTTGTCCACCGGGCTTCATGACGTCTCTTTCTCCCCCTTCTCTATGTGAGAACTCAGTTGTTTGCGGTCATGTCAGTGGTGAATACCATCTCCTGTTTCCCACTTCATCCCTGCTGCTCCTCACTTCTGGTATCTTCTTTCTTGCTAACTGTCAGCCACAAGAGAAGTGAAAGATGTATTCATGGCAGTGACTTCAGTAGAGTCGGGGCACTCCCCTGTCCTTGTCCTTCCACCTTCAAGATGAGAGACACTTTTTGGATGTCTTGATTGATTGCAACAGAAGCCAAAGGGTATAACCCTGACCTCAGTGGCTTTGCAGCAGTAAACCTTGACTTCCTCTTTCTCCTACACTTAGGATTTTTACAAAAAGGGGGGAAAAAAGGCATCAGCAGTAAAGTGAATTTTGTATCCACTAGTAAATAATTTATTTTTATTTTGTTGTTGTTGAAAATATACATAACAGAATATACACCAGTTCAATACTTTCTGCATGTATAATTCAATGATATTGATTACATTCTTTGAGTTGTGCAACCATGCTTACCTTCCTTTCCTGAGTTGTTCATCCCCCATTGACATAAATTCTGCCCTCTAAGTTTCCTATGTACTTTTTCAAGTTGCTATTGTCAGTTTGATCCCATACAGACAGTTCTTTAAAAGAGCACAGTGCTCAAGGCAGACGTTCTGTAGTAATTAAGCTAAACTATTGTTTTTTGGTTTAAAGAAGACTTCAGGGTGTATTTTTGATTTAAGTCTTAAAGATTATCTCAGGGCAATAGCTTTGGGGTTCATCCAGCCTCCATGGCTCCAGAAAGTCGGGATTCTATGAGAATTCGAAGTTCTGTTGTACATTCATCTCCTCTTTTGATCAAGATTCTTCTATAGAATCTTGAATGAAAATATTTAGTAATGGTAGCAGGCACCATCCAATTTTTCATTGTTTTACTTTTGATGTATCCTATTCGAGATAAGTTGCTTCAAGAACTGCTTCTCTTGACCTTAGCACATGTACGTGTAAGCCTAGTACAGGGTTTCTCAACCTCGGCACTGTTGACATTTTGGGCTAGCTAACTCTTTGTTGTGAGGGCTGCCCTCTGCATTGTAGAATGGTGAGGAGCATCCCTGGTCTCTACTCACTAGATGCCAGGAGCACTCCCTCACTGGTTGTAACAACCAAAAATGTCTCCATGCCTTGTCAGATGTCCTGGGACCAAGGAGAGGGGCAGAACAAAATCACCCAAGGTTGAGAACCACCAGCTTAGTATATATGGAGTGCATATAAATCAAACACGCAAATCTACTTGGTTTCTGTAGGAAATGTACACACCTTACTTGGGGCTTTGGTTTTTGTTCGTTTGTTTGCTTGCTTGCTCACTTATTTGAATCTGTTTTTTGCTCCCTCTACACCAGAAGCAGTGGGGTTTTTTTTTTTTTTACACCAGAAGCTATGCATGTGTTTTTTCCTCTGTATTTGGGAATTAACCAAATAACTTCAGATGTGTCATTTTTGCAGCCTTTACTAAGCATGTTGGCTGTCCCCAAAGGCTTTGGAGCAATGTCCCACTTGATAGGTACTCCTTGGAATCCGTGGTCTGGCAGCCACAAGCCAGAAATGAAGGAGGCAATCAAGGGACGTTATGGGCCAAGCCAGGAACTGTGTGGCATGAGATGAAGAACCAACAATGAATGAGATAAAGAATCTGGCCCCTTCCAAGTCTGCTGCCCACCACCCCTCATTTTAAAATGCACGAACTCAAGCCTAGCAAAATGGAAAAAAAAAGTCACACATTAATTTGCAGCAGACCCAGGACTTGAACTCAGGAATCCCAATGTCTAATCCTTTACCATCACGGAAGAAAAGCCTCCCCAGCACCCAAAAGAAACCATCTGCACATTTTGGAAAAATGCGATGCAAGTTTTTTTTAAATCCAAGTAGCTGAACCATTGGTTCGAGACACTTAATTACCTGTTTCTCTCACTGTAGCATGATGTAGTTGTGTGTGCACATTCAAGGGGAGAGGATTTGAAAACATCTTTAGAGGTGTGACTGATTTTCAGTCTCTTAGTGCAGAGAAAAGGCAATGTGATAAGACAACTGCATTAAAGATGAAAATAGAGATGGGCCTCTGGGAACTGGTGTAGAAAAGAAGTAAGGTTTATTATGGAAGCAGGAGCAACAAAGGAGGACTTTTTTTTAATATGGGATTTTAGACTGGTTCAGCTTTGGTGATGGTCATAAGTAGTCATGAGTATAAATACATATGTTTTGGTGTTTCTGTGAATACATACACACGCTTATATTTTCATTGAAAATTTCTGGCAGTATATAAAAGAAAATAGGAACAGTGCTTACATTGTGAAAGTGGAACTGGGGAAGGTGTTTATTTTTCAAATTATGTTTACCTAGAGTAGGTTGGTTTTTTTTTTTTTTTTTGCAGTGGGCATACAATACTGTACTTTCATAGTTTTTTTTTTTTTTTCCCCTCTAAAAGGGAGGGAGACTTAAGCATTTTAATAAGAGATAAGAATAAGCATCATAGTATCTCTTCTCTTTGCTGTAAAAAACTGAAGCACATAGCATGAAGTTGTATCAGGCATTCTAGCCAAGACTCCAGGAGACTTTTCCATAGCAATGTTTCTGACTAAGTTTCTCTTGGGCTGCCTGGTGTTCCCTCAACATACCAGGAGCCAAAGAATGCCCTTCTGGTATTTACCTATACAATTCCAGGAGATCTGTACTTACTGGATAAGGAAAGAGGTCTGGTTGATTACTTCTGTTTTCATTCACCTATAAATCTGGATGTTGAACCCAGATGACATTATGTTTAATATAATAACAAATAAGAAAAAAAAAAAAAGATGCTACTTGGGAGAAAATATTTGCAACATTGGGTTAGGAAAAGTTTCCGAGTTAGGGCGTAAAAAGCATGAACCATTAAAAAAAAAAATCATGAATCAGATTTTATAAAAACTTTAAAATTCTTATTAAAAGACACTGTTAAGAAACTGAATAGACAAGCTATGGACTGAGGGAAAATATATCTTGCAAAGGACTGATATCCAGAATATATAAAGAAATTTTACAACTCAATAATAAGTTGAACAATTCAATTTAAAAAAATGGGGAAAAGATTTGAACAGACTCTTCACAAAAAAAAAAAAACTACACATGGCCAACAAGCACATGAAAAGATGCTCAACATAATTAATCATTAGGGAAATACAAATTAAAACCACAAAGAAATACCACTACACTTCCAGTGACTATAATCAAAAAGATAGATGACATCAAGTGTTGGCAAAGATGTGGAGAAACTGGAACTCTGGTGTAATCTCTTTGGAAAACAGTTTGGCAATTTGTTGTGAAATTAAACATACACTTACCAGCAATTCCTCAAGAGAAATAAAAACATGTCCATTAGAGATTGGTACAAAAGTTCATAAGAGCTGTTTTCATAATACTTCCAAAATGGAAACAATGCAAATATCCATCTCCAGGTGGATAGATAAACAAATTGTATATCCATGCCATTGAATGCTACTCAGTAACAGTAAGGAATGAACTACAGGTTCACATACAACATCACACCAATCAGTGGCTGCCCACGGTGAGGGTGGGTATGACAGCAAGGGGTCACAAGGAAACTTTGGGGCGATGGAATCTGTACCTTGGTTGTGCCCTTTATCTTGATTGTGGTCATGATAACACTGGTGTAAAACTTCTCTGAACTCATCATAGTATACACTTAGAAGGGGTGCATTTTAAAATTATACTTGAATAAAGTTGATTTTTGAAAGAATGGCACTTACTGTATCCCCTTGGGGAAGGGCTGGGACTGTCTGTCGTGCCCGTGTGCACACACTTGCATGAACACATAAATATATTTTTTTCGTACCATTTGCGGTTCTTGCATGTGCCTCCTCTCCTCCTGATACCAAAGACAGGGGAGGAATCCCAGCCTACCCAAAGGGCTCCTGCTTAGGTGTATGTCACCCCAGGAACTGATCCTTTCACAATGAAGGGTATGGTTGTAGGAATTCAGAATGACTGGGATAATGAGAAGCCTGCCTTTAATACCTGCCCAAAATGCCTGGAAGCCAGGTAGAGTTCTAGGATAGCATCAGAATTTTTATGGAGGTCTTAGGCACTGCAAATCCAGTTGGAAAAAGGGACTGGAAGACTTGCACTAAAGCCTCTTGTTTTTCCTTACATTATGTGTTTCTTTGGGTTGGCTTGAGTGGGGTGGGGGGACATTGATGGGTATTATGTGGGCCTGAAACATTCCCCAAGCTATGTTTTGGTGGTGCCCCAACTAGGTTCTCCTAATTCCATGTGTTGATGATACCTGTTTCCTTTAAGACTTTTTCTCTTTCTTTCATTCTTTCTCTCATTATATTCATTTTGTCTGAGGCCCTTATTATACCTCCCTCCTGAGGTCCACTGTTGTTTTTGTTTTTGTGTTTTTTTCTTAAAGACAGAACTACTTTCTTTAATTTTCTGGCAGAATGCATAGGAAAAGACTCTTGACTTCTTTCCTCTTGTTCTGCCCCCATGAACCTCCTGGTCACTCAGAATAAACACTGGGGACTCTTTTGAAGAGTCATCTGGGGAGACTGGGACCGTTTAGCTCCGCCAACTATGGGTTTCCTGTAGCGCTTGCGTCTCAAAGATGGCAAAGAGCCTTTGCCTGATGAGAAGAAACGTGTGTGTGTTCTTGGCTACTTCTGAGAAAGGAGGGAAAGGCCTCAGAGTGTGCCTCGTGGCTTGTGGGGTGCCAGCAAAATAACCCCCAGACAATGAGTCCTGTTGCTTGGCAACAGTTCTTATGGGGAGATACAGGGACAGGAACTGAGGGAGCCCTGGCAGCAGTGAGTGGCACTTCACGTTTTTTCTAATTATTCAAATAATGCATATATTTTTAGTGTCTGTGGAGAACAATGACTGTTTTAGGAATTCCACCCCAGGAGTTGCCAAATAAGTTGATTTACCTGTTCCTGGTACAATGTGCTTTATAAACTTTCAGTCCATTATGGAGTGTAAGTAAGGGGCCTCCTGCAGGCAGTAGAAAAAGGGCCTGCAGAGTAAAGTTCATTTGCTTTTTTTTTTTTTTTTCCTCCTCCCAAGATATTGTCTTCTGGCCCCAGCATTATCCGTCACTCATGGGGCTTTATACTGTATCAGATCACACCCTTGGAATTAAACTGCACATATAAAGTATGAAAAATGTACTTTTTTAAAAAAGAAAAAAAAAGATTTCTAGCATAATACCCAAAATAAAGTGCCACGGAGCCATTAGTAGTAAATTGAATTTTTTGGTTTGTCGTTTGTACAAATACTGACAAGTGTAGGGCTGCCCTGTCCCCCATCATTAGTCACTGGGCTTAGCAGACGCAGAGGCGGTAATCGGCCAGGGCAGGCATTTTGATGTCGACTTCAATTGCACACTTCATTTATTTGGACAGGGCACAGGCGGCAGCGTCTGTCACGCGGCATCACCGCGCTATTAGTGAATTTCGCCCCAGGGCAGCTGGGACGCCGCACTTGGGCAGATGTTCTTTTCAGCCCATTCCGTGGCCATTCTTCGGGGTTGTTTACTGTTGCCATGGTGACCTTCATTTCCATAGCAGCAGCGCTGCTGTTTCTCAGAGGAAAATGAATTTAGTTATAAAAGGATAATATTTTTCTCTGTTTCTATATAACCTGCCATCTGTCAACTGGTGGATCAGTAAGGATTCAACAACCTATTAAGAATTATAGCAATGGAGTGATGAGTACTTTTCTTTCCGGGGGCTCATATTAAAAGCAGTAATAGGTGTGGAAGTAAACATTGTGCCTTCTGCATCACAACTTTCATTTTTTTCTTTAGATTTTAAATAGCTTTTTTTTTCCCCCATGCCTTCACCACCACCTTGGCTGTTCACCCACAGCCTCGTAAAATACATTTCACATTCTGCTGACAAATGGAAATAACAGTTTATATTTCACAAGATGCAGGTGTATTTAATACTGTCTCTTCTTATGGCTCTGAGCTTTTCCCAGCTCATTTCAGATTCTGTGGCTGAATTTCCTATCATTACACCCCCGCCCCCCCACTTCTCTACCCCAGGAGAATAAAGCTCCAGGGGAACCTAGAGCAGCAACTTCTCAGGAACAGACAGGGTAAATCATGAAATTAATGAAATAAGAACCCACTGCCCTCTGAGGAAAAGCCCACCAGCATACCCCGTAAATCTCATTCTAGAATGTCTTGTCTTCCTCTCCAATCCAAATGGGAAGACAGTCCACTTTTGGGATAGCTCTTCTATTTCTTGGATTTTTTTTTTTTTCCTTCCATTGCATTCATAAGCTGTAACTTGGACAGGGGGAAAAACACACACACGCACCGGCCCCCTTGTAAATAATGTTATTTATTGGTTGATTTTTCCAGATCCTGACATTGATGCTGCCACTGCCATGATGCTTTTGAATACTCCCCCTGAGATACAAGCAGGTTGTGAGTAGATACTTCTATAGCCTACAGCACCATAGTTTGTGAACTTAACCTTCTCATTTATATACCAGGCAATAGGAAGAACTAATGCTAAAGTAGAACTCCCCTTGTAGAATCCCCTGAAAAACTACCTAGGTGCATGGTGACATGCATATGCATATAAACGTGCGCCCATGCATATGTACGAATGCATGCAAGGTGTGTTTCCAAGATGAGGAAGTTCTAGTATCATTTCAGGGCTTAAGACCTGGGGGAAGCGACGCAGACCCCATAATGAGTCCCTGCAGAGCGACCTTCCTTTCTCCAGCAGGAATTATTCTTGGGAATTTGTAGCTACTGCTGGAAGAGGCTACGTGGGGTCAGTTTAACAGTGATGGATCTGAGCAGTGCTCATTTTTAGAAATTTCTTTCCCATTTGAGACCTCTTTAACAGCAGTCCGCCATTGTGTAGACAGAGAGGAGAGAAAAGTCTGGCGAGGTGGTATTGCAGGGGTTTGAAGTAGACTTGACATGGAACCACCGTGGTACCCCTTGTTCTGTCCCCATCCAGCCCTCCAGATGCCAACAGATGGAAAGGCAAGGCTGATTTAGCTAAGCAGAGCTCCCATCTTCCCCATCTGTTGGCCATTAAGCAGTGTAAGGCTTGAGACAACTCTTTTCCTTACTTGGGCTTTTCTCCTATCCAACGTCTGGTGTTTTTTCTCATCACCTTCACCTATCTCTGAGGCCCAACTATAGTGGTTTTAGAACGGTCTCCTTTCTAAGTGATGAAAAATGACTTTAAGATATTTGCCCCTTTCTTCTCCCAACTTGAGGCTAGTGGCTCTATCCACACTTCAACCCCAGCCAGAGCCCTGTTAGCAGACAGATAGCTGGTCTACCAGGGTCTCTTCAGCTCCCGTCAGGACACCGCTGCATTGCAGCCTCCTAATGATGACATAACGCTGGTGTGGAGATGGCGTTGTGAAGTGGCAGGCCTCACCAGACACCACTGGGGACTGGCGCCCACCTGGCTCATTCTTGATGGCAGGGACTTCAGCTCGTTTGGGGCTCTGGCTCCCTGATGGCTGCTTGACCTGTGGAGCAATGGAAATACCCCACTTGTATAGGAGGGAGCATTTCCCACGGAAGAGTACCCATCCGCAGGCCCACAACAGGTGTCTCCTGTTAGCAGTGGACTAACAGGGAGTTCCAGACCATCCTTCATAGCCCTCCACTTGTCACAACCCTCCTGACAGCTTGAGAACGTTTGACTCCATCCTTTCTTATTTGTTCATTTTTTAAAAGACCCAGGAGATACAGCAGAGCATTCTCAGGGAGAATTGTGCCTCTGCCTGGGGCTGCCATTACCTGCTTCTACAGGTACAGAATTCTCATTTTGTCTTTGGTAAACGCAGGTTGCCAGCAATTGAAATGTTAGATTGAACACACCTCTGACAAGCACACTCTACTGCTAGGCAGACAGAAAACCAGAGCAGTCCTGTAGCTGGCAGTTAACCTGAAGTAGAGTTTTTAAATGGTGCTTTAAATTACGGAGAAATGTTTAAAAACAAAAACCAAAAAAGTCTCCATGCTTAGATGATGTTGCGGGAAGAGTACAGTCCAGATTGTAATTGGGTTACAGTCTGAAATGGTTTCTAAGATCAAGTTACATAATTCATCGTGGTGGAAACGTACTGATTTCATCTGAACCATGTAAGATTTTAGCACCTTCCTTAGCCCCAAGCTGCTGTATGCAAGTGATCATTGGTTAAAAAAAAAAAAACTTTTGATGAACTGGTTCCTGGAGATAAGAAGGAAAATGGAGATTATGGAACAGGCAAGGAAGTTGATCACTAATGGGCCCTCAGCAACTTCCACAGAAGTCCGTCATCACTGGATTCTTCACCACAGGTCGAAAGGGAAAATAGAGGGAAAAGTGCTGATTAGTTGACAGATTGTCTTTAATATTCTCGTGGCTAAATGAAGTTCTCCACTCTCCATTGCTGTAACACCCAAACTGTAAAGAAATAATTTTCAGTGTATCTTATTTGCTTTTACATGCTATGTTTGGATTTTGAAAGCTCAGTGTTCATGTTTTGAAGCTAGAAGGTCATTTTTAGAAGACTTTTCTACCTAACTATTACCGTTGTGAGAAATTCAGCCGTAACCTTCATGAAGGCTCCATGTCAAGAGGGGACTCAGTCCCTGGAAGGGATGAACCAGGAGGCCTCCAAAAGTCACGGAAGGGATGCTCATTGGCAGGAGGCAGCAGATAAGTCAATTTAAGAGCTGGGGAGAAGGCAGAGACAACATCTTTGTATTTATCTTCCCACCTGACCCCCTATTGTTGTTGCTAGCTGCCATCAAGTCAGCTCCAACTCATAGTGACCTTATGTACAACAGAACAGAACATTGCCCTGTCCTGCGTCATCCTCACAGTCTCCACCAGGTTCAAGTCCACTGTTGTGGCTAACGTGCCAGTCCTTCTCACTGAGAGTCTCCCACGCCCTTGTTGACTCTCACCTTCACCAAACATGTTATGCTCTTTTCTAGCAACTGCTCCCCCCGATGACGTGTCCAAAACAATGTTCTGTTGTGATCCAGAAGGTTTTTACTGGCTAATTTTTAGGAATAAATCACTAGGCCTTTCTTTCTAGTCTTTCTTAGTCTGGAATCTCCACTAAAATGTGTCCACCATGGGTGACCCTGCTGCTATTTGACATACTGGCTGGCTGCACAGCTTCCAGCATCATGGTAACATGCAGCCACACCACGGTATGACAGACTGCCTCCTAATCCCCTGCAGGTCAAGCTAGAACACAGTCAAACAGGCAGGTTGTAAAGCCCCCTGTAGACTGAAGCAGTGCTGGAGGAAGGAGGTGGCTGTGTATCAAGGGCCTGCTCTATACCAAGCACCCAGGAAGCCAAGCAGCATGTCCCTGAGCTCTTAGTAAACACAGTCAGAGGTATGTATCTCCAATACATGAGTCTTGGGTTTCAGTTAGCTCTTCCTTGGTGCACTCCTCCTCCTCCTCCTCCTGTTATTTAATTTTACACTGCATCGTGTTTCTTATTCTAGGAGTTGATGGAGAAACGCTTCTTAAGGGAGAAGCGTTATAGACAGATAATGATTAAGCCACCGTTCCCTGTCCTGCCAGCTGGAAAAAGCGAGCAAGGTGATCCCTCAGAGCAGATGTTTAAAGGCAGCAGCCGACCAGCTGCGGTGATGGTGTGTGGGTGGCCTGCCTAGTGGCATTTGTGTGCCTGTGTCCCAGTGTGGATGTATACGTACGTTACCCAAGTTCAGGGGTCCTGCCCCTGCCCATGAGTGGGGAGCGTGGGTTCCAGAAGCACGTTTCTGCTCTGCACAGAGCCTGCCTATGTTCTCCCTCTGGGCTGGTGCCGTGGTTCTGTTTATGGAGCTTCCTCAAGGGGTGCTATTTATAACCCCTTGTTTTCACCTCATGGGCTGCGTGATGGCCCTGTTTGGGGAGGGCCGCCAGCCCAGTCTCCCTGCCGCTGTTCATTCCAGCAGTTAGAGGCTGGCCTGGATTACTTGAAATCCTTTTCCTTTGCTCACCCTGCCTAGCCATTCCACTTCAGGTCGCCAGACTGCAGCCACTTAGATCTTTTCTTCTCCTCCTTCCCTTGCTGAGCGTCTGCAAGGCTGGTTGGAGCTGGCAGACTGGCCACCACCCAGGATCTAATGTTAAGTAAAAAGGAAATGACATTCGAGATGCTGGTGAGAACCCTAGTCAGCTCAAGTCTCTTCAACTTTTGGAGGTTCCACGCTGCCCCAGGGGAGCCTGGGCCACCATGGATTGTGGGAGCTGGATTTCTAGTGTGTCCCTCAGCCTTGCATTTCAGACTGGTGCTTGACTTTGAATGAGGCAGCAGCATGCATCTCATGAAAACCTCAGCTATGACATCCTGTTCCCCTGGCAGCACCAGTGGTATATGTGACATCTTTTTCAGATCTGCCAGTTTGCACCATGGAAAACATTCTGCAAGGAACGCCGTCGTGTCTCCCATGTTCTCGAGGTCACAACTTCCAGAGAAGTCAGGGCTGGGCATTTCTGTCGCAGTGTCTTTGAACTTTGGATTCTGCTTCTAGCCAAATTCTTCCACTGAGACTCGCAATCAAGAAAAACCAAACCCACTGTCATTGAGTCAATTCCGACTCATAGCGATCCTATAGGACAGAGTAGAACTGCCTCATAGGATTTCCAAGGAGCGGCTGATAGATTCAAACTGCCAACCTTTTGGTTCACAGCCTAGCTCTTAAGCACTACACCCCAAAAAAGTGGTTGAGTATACTACTCCTGACTTCTGCTATCTGCTTAAGTACCTGCTTTGCAGTTGCCCTTTGACAAACCCTATGAGTCATCTTTAACCCCAGTGAGGGGACTGTTATTAAGTCAGGAGAAGCCAGATCACCATTACTTATCTTCAAAGGTTTATATAACTCTGGTTGGACTTTTCCCAGAGACGAACTTTAGATAGTACACAAAACAACAAAATGAAACAGGGCTGGGGGAGGGAGGTAATGGCAGGGCGAGGGGTCGTGCACCCTGCCTAGAACTGGGATATATGTCAGACACACCAGGGATGGAAGAAGAAAGACAACCAGGGAATGGGCTGTGTCCTCCCATGCCAGCCCCCTCCCCAGCCTGCTTCCAGTGAGCAGGTGGGAAGAAGGCTGACTTTAGGAAAGGAAAGGATTATCAGAACCCCCTGCTGCTCAGCTTATGGCCTCTGTTAGAGGCAGCCAGGGCTCCCCTCCAAAGGCAGCGGTAGGAGCTCAGAGGTTAATTTTAGAAGTTGTGAAAATCAAGGAAGCTAAGCTTCAGGAGGCGTGCTGGGAAGCTGGGATGGGGGCGTGCTAAGGGATGGCAGAGAGAGGAGGAAACGTTTCTTCTTATGCCATAGTTTTTTGTTTTTTTTTTTTAAGCTTCCAAGCTCGCGTTATCATATCTAGATCATAGCATCTACCTTGAGTGGTATTGCGTGATGTGGCCTTATGTTTCTTGTGTATGTGTTACTTCCTTTTTGGTAAAAATAAGAAAGTTTAGAGTCATTCTATAACTTAAGAGAAAATGGTTGATCAGCAAGAGTTGGGGACTTATTCTAGCAACTTGAGAGCCTCAGACATGTGTCTTCTTTCCTGTGGAAGATTAGTGTGTAATTGATCTAACCATAAAAGATGATGTGGGAGGACTGTCCCTTTCTAGTGAGAGCCACAGCTCAGAGTTAGAAGACAATTTTGAATGTCCAGTTTCTTCTTAGGTTTCTTACCTGGCTTAATCCTAAATGTAATTTCAGTACTTTGGGTGAGATGGATTGGTTGGTTGGTTGTAAAGGTGTTGGTCTTTAAAGATTTTGATATGCTTTGAGGAAAATACAGAGTAAATAGAAGGGAAAGAGTAGCAGTGCTGGTAGGGAGAGCCTGAGGAATAGATTCACGTTCCTTCACATTTCCACAATCTGAACAGTAGTGACATAGAGACCTCAGAATGCCTTTCTCAGAGCCATTTTAGACTGGCCGTGATTCGTTTTTCAGAAGCTGTATTTCTGACACTTGGGAATGGGGACAGAAAGGAGAAAAGATGTAGGAACAGTTAAGTGTCACAGCTGGCTTCTGGCAGCCAGTGAGCAAATATGAACACATCTGCCGTCCCAACAGGAAGAGCCCTGCCAGTGATAAGGACTGGGATATGCCAGGATTGGCAGAGGCAGGGCCTAGTTGCAGCTTATTTGAGGACAAGTTCCAGGATTCAGGGGACAAGCCTCGTGTACATGCCGGAAGTCTTACGAGGTTCAGGAAATAGCTCAGGCAAAGCCTTTTAATGCTGCAGGATAGTTTTGTCTATGAGCTGCTCTTTGAAGTGAATACAGTTCATTAATCAGAAAGATGTTTTAATGGGTTAATGCAGAGTTATAGACAACTACAAAAAGCATAATGCTCCGACCCCATTAACCCGTGTGCCTTATAGATAATTAATAAGAGGATGTTAGGCAATGTAGGATGGTGGAAGGATGATGACGATGATGATGATGATGGGCTTACATAATGGGCCACTCACTGAGCTAGACAGTTTATTTAGCTTATCTGGTTTAATGGTCAAAACGAATCTGTCAGTTTCGTTTATACCTACTTTGCAGGTGAGAAAACAGCCACAGAAAGGTTGAGGCACTTGCCCAAAGTCACAAAGCCGGTAATAGAGCAAGAATTTGAACTGAGGCAGTCTTACTCACACAGCCTGTACTCTTAACCACTCCACTGTGCTTCTTCCCTGAAAGGTTGATTGAGGATTAAATAAGACAAAGAGTGCAAAATGAATCAGGTTATCCAGTAAATGCTCAGTGAGTACTGTCTTCCTTCCTTGTTTCTCTTTCTGTTGGGCTTGCCAGTGGTGCTTAAAGGTTCTGAGCATTTGGGCAAAGCACTCTATGAACTGTCTTTAGGGCTGCTTGTCTTCTTGGACTGGTGAGTAACGCAGCAGCCACCGCAGAGTTCAGGAGGGCGTGTGTTCCGTGACTTCCATCTGTTGTCTTCACATTCCAGGGCTCTAGCCTTTGTCCCAGGATTTTAGGTGTTTGGGGCATTTCCTGCCCAGGAGTGACTGATGTGATCTGCACCACCGGAAGAGTCACTGCTCCTCCTGCAACACTTTGACCAGGAAGATCTCTAAGTCCTTCTAACATGGTCTGTTTTATCATCTCATTCCATCCTTATGGCCTTTCGTACCCCCCTGCCCCCCAAAAAAAAACAGTTGCCGTCCAGCCAGTGCCAACTCATGGCGACCCCGTGTGTGTCAGAATAGAACTGTGCTCCACAGGATTTTCAATGGCTGGTTTTTCAGAAGAAGAGCACCAGGCCTTTCTTCCGAAGTGTCTCTGGGTGGACTTGAACTGCCAACTTTTCAGTTAGCAGCCAAGCTCGTTAACCATTTGCACCGCTCAGGGACACCTGTGGCCTCATAGGTAGCCTGAAATAGAGAAAGCACAGGCTACCTCAGGGTCCTCTGTGGATCTTGGTCGCATTTATGATATTGATAACGAGCATGCACACTCCAAGCACTAGTGTCTTTTTTGTCTTAGTTTATCCTCCAAATGCCCTGTGAGATAAACACCATTTTCCTCCTCACCTTATACACAAAGAAACTGAGGCATAAGGAGTTTAAATAGCTTGCCCAGGGGGACACAGCCAGCAATTGACAGAGCCGGTGCAGAGCCAGGGTCATCCGCCCCAAGAGTCTGGCTCTCAGTCACTGTGCTGCAGACCACTTCCTGGCTCAGAACGCTTTAATGGTTTTCCCAGTGCCCAGGGGAAAAAGTCCAAAGGCATCTCATTCCTGATATACTTTAGCAAATAACTTTTTAGTTCCTCTTGCACAATGTGCTTTTTAATCACTTCCTGGCCTTTGTATGAGCCGTTTCCTGTACCTTCAGATCCCAAATTAGATGGCACTCTCTATAGGAAGTCTTCCCAGATACCCCTGGGTTTGGGTTAGGTGTCTCTATCCTTTATGTCTGTAGCCCACCCCCACCCCCAGCCCCCAACTAGCACTTATTGCCTCTTTAATTCTCTGTCTCACTTAGCACAAAGTCTGTGGTCAACCATGTCCTCATCACTTGATCCATAGGCAAGTACTTGGTAAAGTTTTAATTAATTAATTAATTAATTAATTAATTAATGTGATTCTATATATGAGACTATAATAATTTTTACTGACAAGAATTTTAACTGTGGTACAGAGTTTAAATATGGAGGTTATTTATTGGTGTGGTCCATGATAATATTAATTTGCTGCTCTAGACGAGGTCTCCATGACTGATATATTGAGCAGTATTATCTGAGGAGACCCTGAACCCTGTGGTGATCTGACCATTTCAAGGAGAGCACCAGCAAAATCACAGAACCCTCTCTCTCAGTCCCCAAAACAGACGGACAAACAAAAAGCCTATCTTTTCAGGGAGTTTGGATATAGACTGGAGTACCCATCTACGGATTCCAGAGTTCTGCTGATCTTTTGCGTATGTCTATCCTTGGACGTTATTGATATTTTTCTTCCTGAGTTTTCTTCTAGAAGTTCTGTAGTTTTAGTTCTTTAAAATCTAGGATCCATTCTGAGTTTATTTCTGTACGTGGTATGAGGTAAGGGTTAAAGTTTATTTTTTTTCAAATGGGTATCCAGTTGTGCCAACACCCTCCTTTTCCCCATTGCATTGCTTCGGTGCCTCAAAAATCAGTTGACCACATATGTGTGGGTCTACATCTAGATTCTGTTTTGTTCCGTCAGTTTAGATGATTATCCTTACACAAATACCGCACTATCTTGGTTACAGTAACTTTATAGTAAGTTTTGAAACCAGGTCATGTAAATCAGGTAATATAAATTTTAGATATTCTTTCTTAGAGAAAACTCATCAACTAAGACAGACATTGTGATAATTAACCACAACACCACATTATAACAGGTTCTATGCTTTTAAAATACTTGGCGAGTTTCTTGTCTCAGAGCGTCTGATCTTTTATCCAAAATCAAGCTGAGAGTAGGGACAGGTGGGAGTTTCTGATCTGGTTCAGCCTACTCTCGCAATGTATTATGGTGAGAGACTGGGGAGATTCTGGAACGATAGGCTGTGCTAGTAGTAATAAGTTTAGGCAATAGTTTCAGCTTTATCTCCCATCACACCTTTTGTAAAAGCTAGTAACAAGGGCCTTATACAAAACTGGAAGAGAAATGATAAAATGTATCAGCAAGAGGCATGTGTATGCGCCGTCAAGTCGATTCTGACTCATAGTGACCCTGTAGGACAGAGTAGAACAGCCCCATAGGATTTTTTTTTTTTTTAATCTCCATGGAAGCAGACTGCCGCATCTTTTTTCGGCAAAGCAGCTGGTGGGTTTGAACCTCAGACCTTTTAATTAACAGCCAAGCATTTAACCACTGTGATGCCAGCGCTCCTTCAAGAGGTATGTTGTTATTAGGTGCCATCAACTTGATTCCAACTCATAGCGACCTTATATACAACAGAATGAAACATTGCCCAGTCCTGCACCATCCTTACAATCATTGTTAATGCTTAAACCCATCGTTGCAGGCACTGTGTCAGTCCATCTCATCCAGGGTCTTCCTCTTTTCGCTGACTCTCTACCAAGCATGATGTCCTTCTTCAGGGATTGATCCCTCCTGGTAACATGTCCAAAGTACGTGAGACAAAGTCTCACCATTCTGTTTTTTAAGGAGCATTCTGGCTGTGCTTCTTCCAAGACAGACCCGTTTGTTCTTCTGGCAGTCCGTGGTATGTTCAGTATTCTTCTCCAACGCTGTAATTCAAAGGCATCAATTCTTCTTCATTCTTCCTTATTCTCTGTGTCCAGCTTTAGCATGCATATGAGGTGATTGAAAATATCTTGGCTTAGGTCATGCGCCCTTAGTCCTTAAAGTGGAATCTTTGCTTTTTAACATTTTAAAGAGGTCTTTTGCAGCAGATTTGCCCAATGCAACACGTCGTTTCATTTCTTGACTGCTGCTTCCATGGGTGCTGATTGCAGATCCAAGTAAAATGAAATCCTTGACAACTTCGGTCTTTTCCCATTTATCATGATGTTGCTTATTGGTCTAGTTGTGAGGATTTTTCTTTCATTATGTTAAGGTGTAATCCATGCTGAAGGCTGTAGTCTTTGATCATCATCAGTGTTTCAAGTCCTCTCAAGACATATAGAATGCCCAAATAATTAACAGTTTGTAGAGCTATCTCCTATTTAAAAGCTAGACATTCATCCTACATGGCAGACCTTTGATTAAAGGTTTGGCATGTTCATATAGACATGCTCTCAGAGACCTAAAAAAATATAAAAAGTAAATTATATGGATTACATGACGTGCTTTATAAAAAGTATTTCTTCTACACAAATAACATCAGCTATAAAAACGTGTAATATTCATAGTAGGTTTCATTTTTCGATGTATAATTTTCTAGAGCCTTTTCGATATGGTCTTTGTTTGAAAAAAATACTGTTCATCTACCTTGCCTCAGTGTAAGACTGTGCCAGGGGCTACACGGACACAGCCGGGGTCTTTGGGGAGGATTAGGATGCTGAAGGCAGACAGGGTCTTGGAGAACACTGTTCAGAGAAGGTAAATGAGATTTGGGAACTTGCACAAAGTCAGACAAGAAGAGCTAAGATTAAAAGCCAGGTGTATGAGTGCTCCATTCCTGTGCTTCTCACTTGATTATGCTCACCTGGCCCCATAGACTTGTGGAGGAGTTTTGGTAAATGCAGAAAGAGATACAATATTAGCTTGAAACATATGAATTAGCTGTTTTGGAGATAAAAAAAAAAAATCAGGGCTTTCCTATGGCTCAACCTATTGTATAAATCCTCAGACAAAATCAGATTGGCATGAAGCTACTATGAATTTGTGTGGGAAATGTACAGGATCTGATGGTTGCTGGGTAGAAAGTTGGCTTAGGGCTCCTCTCTGGTTCCCTGGGTGGTGCAAACAATTAAGCTCTCGACTACTAGCCAAAAGATTGGCTGTTCGAACCCACCCAGAGACATCTCAGAAGACAGGCTTGGCAGTCTGCTTCCAAAAGATGACAACCTTGAAAACCCTATGGAGCAGTTCTCCTCTGCACACATGGGGTCACTGTGAGTTGAAATTGACTCCATGGCAAATAACAACAACCAGCGTTGCTCCAGGCGTAAGTGTGTTTAGGAGAAGGTGGATGTTCAGAGAGCCTCCTGGAGACTTGCATGGGGGAAGCTGCTGTGTGTGGCTCTGAGGCAGAAGCCAGAGCCTCCATCTCAGCCCTTCCCTCCCAACCACTCAGAGGAGGCGCAGGGAAGATCACTGTAAGGATGAACTACATTGTAAGTGCTGAGGTGCAGATGGTGTGTAAACTTGGGCTTGCTATTACTTAGACTGTATTTTTCCCTTGTTTGGCTAAGGACAAATAGATGTTTTCAACTTCTGACCAAGGTCAGAGACGCATGAAGAAGTACTTCTGTTTGGCCACTTGCTATTTGATTGTGTCAGAGTCCTGAAGCTCTTGCTGGGTCTGACTGAAGGGAGAAGTGTATTTAATATGTGCAGGAAGATAATTTTTGAAACCCACTTTTTAAAACTTGTATTTTTTAGTTGAGTCGTACACTCTTGGTCTGACTTTGCTGACCAAATCTCTTGAAGTGTGTTATTTTTCTCTCTGTCTCGCTCTGAGTGTCCTTTCCTGTCTCTGCCTCCCCATGTCTCTCTGCCTCTGCTCACTCTCTGTGCCTGGCTGTCTTTCTGCTTTGTGTGTGTTTTTCTATCCCCCCACGGCCCCCCAACTTAGTCTTTCTCTCTTTGGAGTATCCACAATTTCTGACTTAGAAGTGAAACCTTCACAGTTGAATTCACACGTGGTATTTTTTTCCCTTTTTGTTTCTTCAGTTCCTCCGGGAGTGATCCAGAATGGAGCTCGGGTTCTGAGCCGAGGGATGTTTCCCAGCGTCCGGCCATTGCCAATCACTCCCATTGGAATGACGGCAGCCATGAGGTAAGGGATGTGCCTACTGGGTCAACCCAGCCTGAGATTGGGATGCAGATCCTTGTGTCCCGAGGGGCCACTTCAGGGGATAAAGAGGATCAGCCTCTACCCAGTTAAGGCAATAAACCTGGCTGGGACGTTTAAAAAAATTACTGTAACTCTCAGGGACTCCAATTAAAAATGCCGTTTCTCCTTGGGCCATCAAATTATCCTGGTTTCTTGGCAGATGAGGAGATGGAAATAAGTTAAATCTTTATTCTAAGAAAGCAGGTGGAAAGAAAGAGTGGGTGGGCTGTTAATTAGTTTCTAGACCCAGTTTAGTCACTTGCCAGTCCTGTGACTTTGGGCTGATTTCTGACCTCATGGGGACTCAGTTCCCTCATCTGTACAACTACGCTGCCTCTTAGGAGCAAGTACAGTGTGAATCAGATGCAAAATTGTGTGTGGAAACTGCTTTGATAAAAGGTATTTAAATAACAAGGAACCCTAGTGGCACAGTGGTTAAAGCACTCAGCTGCGAACCGAAAGGTTGGTGGTTCGAACCCATCAGTCACTGCACAGGAGAAATATGTGGCAGTCTGCTTCCATAAAGATTTACAGCCTTAGAGACACTATGGGCTGTTCTACTCTAGCCTGTAGAGTCACTATGAGTCAGAATCAACTCAACGGCAATGGGTTTGGTTTGGTTTGATATATAAATAACAGGTAGCATCATTCCCCTGAGTCTGAGAATCAGATCAGTTGCCAAGACACAGGAACCCTTCTTTGAATAAATGTCTTTCATCCATGCTTCTCATTCCAGCTCCGGAATAGGGCCACCATTGACTTAGAACTCTCACATACACCAGGGGCAGCTCCTCCTCATTCTTCCTGCTGCTTCTCTCCCCACTCCTGCCCACCCATCAACCACTGCCAGACTAATTTCCTAAAATGTGCCTTACTAGCCTCTGCAGAAGCACCTTCCATGGCTCCTACCACATCTCCCAACCTCCCACCCAGCCCTCCTTTCTACTTGAGCCAAGTATGTGTTCCTCGAGCATGTCCAGTATCTGCCCATCTTATTTATAGTTTCCTCTGTGTAGTTTCCAGATAATGCATCCTTCAAGTCTCTTCACAAAGGTGATTCTTTCTGAATGTGCCCTCTGAGCCAGCACTGGATGAATTACGCTTTCCTGTGAACCCATAACCGCCATGCTTTATTGTGGCCCTTGGATGAGTTGACCTTGTGTCATAGTAATTTCTGGGTGTCCCTCTGTGTCCTCAGTGGTGAGCTCGCTCATCTCAGGCTAGGGCTTTCTCAGTTTGATGATGCCTCATTGCGTGTTGCACGGTGCTGAGCTCAGGCTGCTCACTTATGAAAGACCTGTCAGACTGAGCTGCATCTCTTACAGCAACGTCTTTTGCCTTTTTTCTGTGCCTGTGGGTCAAGTTCATACCTGAAGACCGTTTTGCTTTCACAGTGTCTCATGTCCCAAATGAAACCAATCCAGAAAGTCTGTTTAGCCAGGGCCAGAGGGAGCTCCCTTGTGTTAATCAGCCACGTAGACTTGCCAACCGTGTGGAGTTTCACTTGTCTTTTAAACTTTACCAGTGAACCAACCTACTTTTGGTGTCTGGGACCTGATAGGAGGGAAGGAGGGATGGATAGATTAGATGGATGGGTGGGTGGATGTCACTGAGTCAACTCTGACTCATGGCGACCTTATGTACAACAGAGTGCAACATTGCCAGCCCCGCTTCTTCACAATCGCCAGAATGTTCAAGTCCCTCATGGCAGCCGTTGCGCCAGTCCATCTCACCGTGGGTCTTCCTCACCCTTGCTGGCCCTCTACTTCACTAAACATGACGTCCTCCTCTATAAATTGATCCCTCCTAATAACATGTCCAAAGCATGTCGAGTCAGATAGTTTTCTGCTGTGATCCCTAAAGTTTTCATTGGCTGATTTTTGAAAGTAGATCACCGGGTCTTGCTTCTAAGTCCGTCTGAGTCTGGAAGCTCTGCTGAAACCTCTCCGCCATAGGTGATACTGCTGATATTGGAAATACCGGTGGCATAGCTTCCAGCATCATAGCAGCATGAAGCCACCACAGTACGACAAGCTGACAGACAGTGAATTAGAAGGAAGGTTGATAGAAATTAGGATGGTGATCGAGTTGTAAAACCATTCATCGTTTATTTCTACTAACCTGACACAGTGCTGGAAACCCTGGTAGCATAGTAGTTAAGAGTTCGGCTGCTAACCAAAAGGTTCATAGTTCAAATCCACTAGGCACTCCTTGGAAACCCTATGGGGCAGTTCTACTCTGTCCTATAGGGTCGCGATGAGTTGGAATCAACTCAATGGCAAAGGGTTTGTTTTGCTTTGTTTTGTTTCTGTGACACAGTGACACTTTCTAAAAACTTATGGGAAGGATCCTTTTCTTGTAATTCTCTAGTATTTTTCTTGGTTACTGTTAAAATTCTTCTTGCGTCCATAAATTTTATGAAGCCAGAGTATCAGTGCCTTTGCTTGACATTGTGAACGGGACATAGTATGCTTGCCATTCCTTTCTTAAAATCTTTCCCATCTCACCTCCTAGTTTAGCATTTTGCTTGTGAAGAATTTAAGGCTATTTTGGCATGGAGTAACAATGTATTTTTCATTAGTGGATTCCAAGTATAGGCTTCTGTTTTCTCACATTGACCACTCTTAGTGCTCAAGCATAGCTTTAAATGCGGTTCCAGCCACCCTTTGTAGAAGGACACAGAAGGTCCAGGCAGAGGGGGAAGGGAAACCTAAGGCCAAGTTGGCCTTCAACAGGAGGTGCCCTGATGGGTTTGTTACCCTCATGGTATAGCTTATCACAAATTTTACTGATGAGTACCCTCTAGAGGCATTATTTGAGGAGAACTGGTGGTGCAGCAGTTGAAGCCCTCAGCTGCTAACCAAAAGGTTAGCAGTTTGACCCCATCAGCCACTCCATAGGAGAAAGATGTAGCAGTCTGCTCCTATAAAAGATTACAGCCTTGGAAACCCTATGGGGGCAGTTCTGCTGTGTCCTATAGGGTTGCTATGATTCAAAATCGACTCAATGGCAACAGGTTTAGAGGCATTATTTACAACGTAGATTTTTTTTTTTTTTTCTGTTCCGATTAGAAGATAACAAAGCACTGCAGCAAAACAGTGAAGTCTTATTTCTATTCAAGAAGTTTCCTCTCATCTCATACAGTGAGCATCTCGGTTTGGCCACCTCCAAAGCAAAAGCCCACATACCAGTTTCCAGGGCTAGACTTATGTTTCAGTCAGATGCAGTCAGGAGACAGAAACTATAGCAGGTATTAGAACAGAGAGAATTTAATATGAAGAATTGTGAACCTGGTAGGAAGTTGTTAACCAGAAAACTGAAAGGGTAAAAAGAGAACTCAGGGTATCATGGAGATGTAGCAGTTACAGGAAGCAGCTACCACTTCTGGGGTTGAGGAAGCAAAGGGAAGAGGTTGGAATTATTGCCCCAGCGACTTAGACCTCTGAGGCTGGGGCTGGTACTAGAGTCTGAGCTCAAACAAGGGACCTGTGGGGCTGACACCCAGACCTCTGAGAGAACATAAAGAAGTAGGTTTCACAAGTGTTATAAAAACTACTGACTGGATTCAACAGCTGTCACAGGAAGACGCCACCGCTACTACTGGGTTGACCCAGGAACTAGAAGCACATTGGAAGGAGCCTGTCCTTTCTTCCTTCACAACTTCACAGTCTCTCTCTGGCTCCCCCTGTTGGCAGACCCTAACATGGCGCCAGGTGGCAAGGCAGAAATGTAACTTGCAGCATCCCAACCCCACCATATAAAACAGTGTGGGAGGGTCACTTTGGAGCTGAGAGACAATGGGTTAATAATGATACAACTTGCTTATTGTCTGTCCGCTCTAACGGCATGCATAGTCTAATGAAAGTGACCTTCCTGGCCATCATAGCAGTTTGGAGCAGGAGCGTTTCAGTAAAATATACAGCTATAGTTTGGAGGAACTAGACAAAGTACCGTTTGCATGGAGATGACCAGTAAAGGAAGCCAATGTACATTATCAGTAAATTGTCCAGGTTCCAACTCTGCATCTGCCACCCCTGTTTCAAGGGAAATTAGGAGGAGGGTTAGTAAGCCCTCTAAGGTTAAAGATCCTTGCTTCTAATCTCTTGGCCTCTTTATGCCCCAGTGCCCCGGCAAATAGTAGGCTCCCAGATGCTTTCAGAATTTAGGCGCGTAAACGTAGTAACGTAAGCATTGCAAAATCAGCATCTGGGTAAAACCCATTAAAAGATGTTTAGGGAAAAAAAAACTTGTTCTGCACTTTTCACATTCGTTGTAAGTACTGTTTTTAATTTCACCATGTGTCAGTTGAACCTAAATTCAGCTGAAGTTGAAAGGAAAACAGTTCAACAGAGAAAAGAACAACCCCAAATATCGTCTGCCAGGCCGCATGGCTGTGGCCTATACTCCTGAGGTGCTCACATGTTTAAGGGGGATGCTGGCTCAGTGGGTTCAGCCTGAGGCTGAGAGAGAGCAGGGAGAGTCATTAGCACCCCTAAAGACCAATTTCCTATTCCGCTTTGTATGATGGGTTTTCTGTGTGACTCAAGCGACTTCTCCTTAAGTGAAAATATTTGTCTTTCAGGGATTTTTTTTTTTTTTTTTCTCCCCTCTACTGAGTGGCAAAGGCCATGTTTGTTTGTCTTAACACTGAAACTATTATTGACATGGATGAAGTGTTACTTTTATTAGCTGATCATTACACAGCGTGTATTTGCTGGGTTCCTTTGCATATAATTATGATGTGAAATCTCCTTGTAAGAGTATCTGTCAATAGTGTAATTGACTTTACGGTGTTGACTTTGTACTCAATAACCTCAGAGATTGGCCCATCCTGAGACAGTGGAAGCCTGATTATTTTTAAATTTGCCTGGACGTACAGTCCTCAAGACACGTTATCCTCCAAATAACAGCCCGAAAGTCTTCAAGTTTTATGCCTGTGTCTTCTGCTGCTTTCCCAGGGAGATTTGTTGCACAGATTACATTGAATGGAACAAACGGTTATGGCTCTGGAAGAGCTGTTTCTGGCCCTCTCGGGAAATAGGAACCTCAGGTTTCTTACATTTATGGGCTGCCTCCCAGGTAGAGGCCTTAGGAACTCTCTTGGGTCTGGGCCACCTTGCTTTCAATTCTCCAGGATTTTTGTTTTTAAACCATCATTTCTTTTTATTTCCAAAGCTTTTTATCACCCCAAACAGAAACTCAGTACCTTAGGGCTCCTTTTGAACCAGACTGGCCACTCCGGTGGCAGAGGGGGTGCAAATATCCAGGGCTCACCAGAGGATCGAGAGAGAACTGATGGGAGTGGGTCCTTCCTGTGTCAACCTGTTGCCATCCGCTGATTCCAACTCATGGCGACCGCATGTTTGTCAGAGTAAAACTCTCCTCCATAGGGTCAGCAGTACTGATTTTTTTGGAAGTAGATTGCCAGGCCTTTCTTCTGAGGTACGTCTGGATGGATTTGAACCACCAGCCTTTCAGTTAGCTGCCTAGTACGTTAACCGCTTGTACCACCCAGGGACTCACATGGCATCAGGCCCCAGAGATTACGTGCACACTCTCAGGAGCCGGGTTTCCTTTGTCTGTATCCTGTAGCTGTGTGATCTTGGACAACATGCTTGGGTCTCTCATGAGAAAAAGAGTACCTGCTTTATAGGTTGTTAGGGTAAACACACAGTTATGCACCTGGCACATAGTAAGCAATATGCAAGTGTTTGATAATTTGGAGAGCCTGGTACATTCATCCAGCCTGCCCTCCATGAACCTTCCCTGGTCCTCTTCCTCAGCACTTCAGGAGAAGGCTTAGACTGAGCTTCTTAATGTCACCTCCAACCAGCTGCTGTTGAGACAACGCCAACTCATGACACCCCAGTGTATGTCAGAGTAACACTGTGTTCCATAGGGTTTTCAATGGTTGGTTTTTCTGAGGAGCCTCTGGGTGAACTTAAACTTCTAACCATTTGATGAGCAGCCAAGTGTGTTAACTGTTTGTACCACCCAGTGTAAATTTGTGAAGCCACTGGTTTTGGGAAGTGACGTCCATCGTCTGGAGTACAAGTCTACACCATAGCATGTTATCAAATTATAATAAAGTTTTATCTAATCACCATCTAGCAGCTCTCACCCCTAAGGCTGTTTCAATTTTGTTTGGATCTCCAGGGATCTCAGTGAAACCTGAAATTCCCATGGAACATGAAGCAAGTCAGGAATTAATGGGTCTGTTATAATACAGCCCCCACTTGTCTGTCAGTTAGTCATACAGTGGGGGCTTGCGTGTTGCTGTGATGCTAGAAGCTATGCCATGGGTATTCAAATACCAACAGGGGTCACCCATGGTGCATAGGTTTCAGCTGAGCTTCCAGACTAAGACAGACTAGGAAGAAGACAGACTAAGAAGCCATGGTGTTTTCAATAGCTTCATATGCATGGGAAAGCTGGGCAATGAATAAGGAATACTGAAGAACTGATGCCTTTGAATTGTAGTGTTGGTGAAGAATATTGAATATAGCATGGACTACCAGAAGAGCAAACAAATCTGTCTTGGAAGAAGTACAGCCAGAATGCTCCTTAGAAACAAGAATGGCAAGACATCATCTCACATATTTTGGACATGTTATCAGGAGGGATCAGTCCCTCGAGAAGAACATCATACTTGGTCAAGTAGAGGGTCAGCAAACAAGAAGACACGAGATGGATTGACACAGTGGCTGCAACAGTGGACTCAAGCATAAAAATGATTGTGGGCGTGGCGCAGGACCAGACAGTGTTTGGTTTTGTGGCACATAGGATCACTATGAGTCGGAACTGACTCAACTGCATCTGACGACAACAACGATTACAATAAAAAAAATGTTAATTCTTACAGTTGTGTCAAAACAGAATCATCAGGAAAACCCGTGTATCGGCTTAAGATCTGCTCACAGTCTTCTTTGTCTTTGCCCTTGAGAAAGTATTTAATAAGAGTTTAGGAAGTCAGCAACCTTCCATGTTAAGATAGGGTGTAGTCTGATTACGCAGCTTGAGGGAGAATTTTGCCATTGGTTATATTTGTTTGAATTTGTAAGACCAGTCACCTACAGAGTTTTATCATCTGGAATTGTCTTTGAAAGCAGTTATAAAACTCAGTATTAGATGATGCTTTCTGGCAGGATGGAGAGGGGAAAATACGAAAGGAATAAGTTTATGGAAAAAGGTAAAAAGAAAACCAGGGATGGAGCATGCACTCGAGTTTCCATCTGGCTCCCCAGTTTGAATAAGCAGTCACTGTGAGTTGGAATCAACCTCATGGCAACGGGTTTGTTTTGGTTTGCTTTTTACTCTTCTGGTCCAGAAATACAAACAATGACCAGAGATCTTACTGTATAAAATCCAATCAATGTCCTAGAATTGCTGCTCGTATTTCAAATCTGTGGCATTGGTTAGAGTCTTTGAAAGCCCTGGTGGCTCTTTTTCCTATTGTATCTAAAAATCCTCTGATCTCCTTGTCATCCTGGACTCTGCCAAATACAAAACAATTCCCGGTGAAGCAGAGATTTAGGATCGTTCCTCTTTGTGTTCTGTGATCCAGCACAACGAAGGAATCACGTTCACCTCAGCGGTTTCGGAGAACTGTTTCCAGCTCATGTGAGGAAGTTGGTCTCTCTGGGGCTGACCACTGAGGCAGAGCTCCTGGGGCTGGTGGACCCTATGTGTCCCAGGAAGGACTCTCTGGCCAGAGCAGGCATCAGAGACCCCGGGATCTGCTTGACGTTTGCTGCTATGCATCCATGAGATTGCGGAATTCTAGGGCTGGAAGGGAGCTTTGTTGTTGTCAGGTCCGGTCAAGTTGGCTCCAACTCAGCAACCTTATGCACAACAGAATGAAATGTTGCCCGATCCTCACAATACTAAGAGTGTTTGAGCCTGTTGTGGCGGCCACTGTGTCAGTCCATCTCAGGGAGGGTCTTCCTTTTTTTCGCTGACCCTCTAATTTACCAAGCATGGTGTCCTCCAGGGATCGATCCCTCCTGATAATGTCCAAAGTAAGCAAGACAAGTCTCACCGTCCTTGCTTCCTAATGAGCATTCTAGCTGTCCTTCCACCAGGACAGATTTGTTTGTTCTTCTAGCAGTCCATGGTGTATTCAATATTCTTCACCAGTACCATAACTCAAATGCATCAATTCTTCTTCAGTCTTCCTTTCTGATTTTCCAAATTTTGCATGGATATCAGGTGATTGAAAAGACCATGGCTTGGATCAGGCCTCACCTTTATTTTACACCTAAGACTTGGGTAGACTTAGACTGGATTTCATAGTAAATGTTGGGAAGAACTGTAAACTCATAAGTTAAACTAATTTAAATGACTTCCCTCCCAGGTAGAACTTGACACTTGGTTAAGAAATAGCCTTATATTTTATTAAACTTTTATTAAACCATCTGCTGCATGCTCTTCCTCAGCAGTCCCCATCCTTCTTTGTGGCGTTACTCTTCCTCTCAGTTTTCTCGGGCTACTCTCTTTTTTAAATATGTTTTTATTTTGAGATATTTAATTCATCTTCCCTGAAAGGAAACCACCATCCAAATTTTGTACTTTTTCCATGCTTTTAAAAGTACTTTTGCTATCCCTAAACAATATATTATTTCATTTTGCTTTTGAGTTTAATATAAATGAGATGATACTATATGTTTTGATTTCTAACTTGCTTTTTCTTTAACTCAGAGTTAGGTTTGTCCGTCTTGCTGCATGTAGCTTTTATTGGATCATTTTCACTGCTGTGTAATATCCCATTATGTGAATATACCAGTGTTTTGTTTTTTTTGTTTTTTTTTTTTTTAAGATATTTGGATCATTTATAGTTCTTTTGCTGTTACAAACAATGCTATAATGGAAATCCTTGTACATGTCTCCAGATTCATTTAAGATACCTGTTCAGGGGTGGAATTGTTGTATTGAAGGGTATGTGCTTGCTCAGCTTTACAAACAGCCACGGAACCAAACCAATTGCTGTCAAGTTAATAACAACCCATGGTGACCCCATGTGTGTCAGCGTAGGGTTTTCAGTGCCGGATTTTTCAGAAGTAGAACACCAGGCCTTTCTTCCAAGGCATCTCTAGGTGGACTCGAACCTCCAACCTTTTGGTTAACATCTGATTGTGTTAACCATTTGCACTACTTCTCAACTCTACGGGGTGATGCCAAATCATTTTCCAAAGCACTTCTGTCAGTTTTCACTCCCATCAGCAGTTCTTGATGCCCTGTGTCCTCACACACATTTGAAATTGTCATACTTTGTGTTTCAACCAACCTAGTAATGGTTTTTTTTTTTAGTAATGGTATCTCATCATGCTTTAATTTGCATTTCCTTTGTTACTGAAGATATTGCACCGTTTTTCATATAATTCATTGGCTGTTTAAATGTGTTTTTTATGGATTGCCTGTTCAACATTTTGCTCATTTTTCTATTGTGTCTCTTTTTCTTATCTTTATAGAAATCATTTACGTATTATAGCTTAGTCCTTTATTGACTGTATGTGTTGCAGATAACTTCTCTAAGTTGTGGCCAGTCTTTTCGCTCTCTTTAATAGTATCTTTTGATGAACAGAAGTTCTTGATTTTCATATTTGTCAATCACATCAGTCTTTTTCTTTATGAAAGCTGATATTTTATTTAAAAAAAAAAAATCTCTCCATACTCCAAGGTTGTATGGTCTCCTATAGTTTATTCTAAAAGATTCAAAGTTTTTCCTTTCACATTTATGTCTGTAATCCATCTGGAGTTAATTATTTGCATATGGTATGAGGTAGAGATCTATTTACATTATTTTCCCTGTGGGTAATCATTATCCCAGCCTCACTTACTAAATTGCTTCTCTTTTCCCAGCTGATATGAAGTGTTAGTTCTTATCAGGTGTCTTTACATGTGTGGGCTCATTTTGGAGATCTTTTTACTGTTTCATGTTTGTATTGTACCTGAATGATTATAGCTTTATTAAAAAAAAAAAAAAAAAAACCAAACCTGCTGCCATCGAGTCGATTCCGACTCATAGCAACCCTATAGGACAGAGTGGAACTACCCCATAGAGTTTCCAAGGAGCACCTGGCGGATTCGAACTGCTGACCCCTTGGTTAGCAGCCATAGCACTTTACCGCTATGCCACCAGGGTTTCCATAGTGACTCTTAAATCTGGTAGCTCAGGTCTGGGTTACCATGTTAATGATTTACAGTTGATATGATGTTTGCTCTTGGATTTTTGATAAATATCCTTTATCATAATGAAAAAAAATTACTGCAAATTTTCCAGGATAGTTTATCATAAATGGTTACTGAATTTGTTTTTTAAAAAAAAAAGATGATGGGCCATCTGACCTCGTCTAACCTAACAAGGTAGAGGAGAGAGAATTCAGATCATCAGTCCAATGCTGATTCCTATGAGGTGCAGTTCAGACATACCCCCTCTCTCCAACCTTTTCACGAATTCTAACACCAGCCAGCCCTCCCACAGCACTCCTTTCTTCTCTGCTGGGCTCGATAATTCATTGCAGTGGCCACAGAGCTCACAGACCATACTCACAGTTATGGGATTTATTAGGGACTTAACAGGTTACAACTCAGGATCAGGAATGACTTAGGATATAGTTCTTCTGTCAGGACAGCCTCTTCTCAGCTGTGCCCACAGGCAGGCCTCTCCCTGGCTCTCGGCCCTTGGCCTGGCCTCTGCCCTGCTCGGGAAAGCGTTAAAAACTCTTTAGCTCTGCCGATAAGTACCCAGAAGCACCCGAACTCCTCCAGAAAGCCTCCTTCCCAACAGCTCTTAGCTCTCTTGCTCTGTGAATCAGCCTGCCCACTGTAGCCTCCTTGTTCTGTGGGCTGGGAAGCCCACTGCACCATCTCGTGCCAGTCTTCTGATTCTGCTGTAGCTGTTTCTCTGCCACTGCTTCTCACCATCTTACCTTGTCTCCAGTATTACAGCTCTTTGTCTGTCTTCCGGGTCTAAGAGGTTCTCAGTGCAGAGACCCCAGGTCCAAAGGACACACTCCGTTCCTGGCTCTTCTTCTCTTGATAGTAGTGAGATCTTCTCTCTGCTGTGGGATTAGCTCTCTTTTTAAGCCTAGTAGGATGGCAAAACTGACCAGTCAACTTATTAGGGTTCCATACAACTTATTTGCATGGTCCCACCCCCAGAAGCTTCCATGCACCTTATTTGCATTCTTAGCAGGCTGTCCAGTCCCCTTTGTGGGCCACAGATTCCTTGTTTGCACAGGACCACCCAGTAATTACGTGGGGAGTTAGAAGACCATGCATGGCTAAAAGGGCAATGTTAAGTAATTCGCTGCACCACAGAATTTCATCCAAAAATTTTTTTTCATCATTAACGATAACTAGGCGCTCCTTGGAAACTCTGTGGGGCAGTTCTACTCTGTCCTATAGGGTTGCTATGAGTCGGAATCAACTCGATGGCACTGGGACTGGGGAAAAGTATAAAATTTTTCTCTTTTATGGTTTCACTGTGAAGCAAATTATACACATCCCAAGTTTGACAAAAATTTGCATTTCTGAATATACTTGCTGGTGATACATTATATTTTTTTTACAGATTACTAGAGTTGCTTAGCTAACTCACAGTTCATGTATGAATTTGGCATTGTTTCATGCCCCACATTTCTCTAGTGCTGCCTGTTCCTTGTTTTAGTGTCAAGATTACATTAACCTCACAAAATGAGTTAAGGAGTATACACTCTTTTTTTAATTCTCCGAGTTTGTGTAAGATCAGAATTATCTGTTCTTTAATGTTTGCTAGAACTTGCTTATAAAACCATCTGGTTCTGGTGTTTTCTTTGTAGAGTGAAATTTAACTTCTAAATTATTGACTGATTATAGGACAACTTATTTTTTTAATCCATTTTGGAATTTGTCCGTTTCACCTTGTTTTCCAGTATGTTGGCATAAAGCTATTCACAATATATCTTGTCATCTCTTCAGGTATCTACTGCCTTTATAGTTGTGGGGTTTTTGTTTTCCCTTATCACCTGTATCATCTCTTTTTTCTTGATTAGTCTTGCCAGAGGTTTTGTGTTTGTTTTTGCTTTTTTCCCCCCAAAGAATGAACTTTTTTTTTTAAACCCGTATTTTGTGGTTTTATTTGTTTGCTTGTTTTGGTTTTGTCTTGCATTTATTCTCTATTTCATGATTTGTACTTTTTTTTTTTAGTTTCCTGTCCACTTTGTTTGAATTTATTTTCTTTTAAGTTGTCTAGATTGAATACTATTATTTTCAACCTTTCATTTTCTTAAATAAAAGCTTTAAAGTTATAATCTTTCTCAAACTGCTACTTAGGTGCATCCCATAAATTGCGATATTTCTTATTTTCGATTTTAAATGCAAACTGTTCCCTAATTTCCTTTATGATTTCTTTTTTGATCCATAGATATTTTTAGAAATGTGTTTTCAGCCCAAAAGGAAAGGAATTTTTTTTTGTTTTGGTTTTCGTTACCTTTTCAGCATTGATGATTAATTTCAGTGTATTATGGTCAGAGAATTGATCTGTAAGGTACTACTTCTTGAAATTTGTTGAGACTTGCTATATGGTCTGGTGTAATTTAATTTTTATTAATATTCCACGTGCTCGTTAAAGGAATATGCCTTTTCCATTATCAGCACGTGTTCCGTATTTATCCATTAGATCTAATCATCTGCATACTAACTGTGTATGCCTTGGTGTGTATGAGTGAGAGGGAGAGAAACAGAAAGGAAGCACGAGCTTGATCAACTGAATGCTGAGAGTCACGTATTAACATCCCCCATTACAATGTGGATCTCACATCTCTCTGTGGCTCTTTCAATTTTGGCTCTTTATATTTTGAAGCTATCTTATTAGAAGTATCTGTGTTTTAAACTTACTTCTTGCTGGTGAAATGAACCTTTATGAATATTTAATGATTCACTTTATCTATAGTAATGATTTTTTGCCTTAATATTGATCGTATCTGCTTTTAATATAGCTATACCAGCGTGATGCAATGTTTTCCATCCTTTTATTTTTAACCTTTCTCTGTCCTTAAGCTCTAGATTTGTCTCTTATAAACAATATGTAACTTTTTTAAATTTCTTGGTAATGATCTTTCCCTTTTAGCTGAAGATTTTTTGCCCATTTTTATTGATATATTTGGATGCACTTCTATCGTCTTGTATGTCTGTCTTTTTTCAGGTTCCTTTTCTAGCATTATTTTAAATTGATTATCTCCCACTACTTATTCCTTTTTTTTTTTTTTTTTTTTACTTCTAATGGTTGAGAAGTTATATATATTCCATTTCTCTTAGTGCTGATCCTAGAAATTTTACCATATTTTCAACCTCTTGATCAATACAGGGCCCTTGGAATACTCCAATTTGTTCTTCCTCTCAACTGAGGAGCTAAATTTGTCAAGTACTTTGGTTCTCTTTTGGTTTCTATTTTCTTTAAGCCATTTAGTCATCATTGTTACTATTTTGTACAGTCAGTTCTTGTTTATAGTTTCTTTGCTTACCACTTCTTCTTACATCTCAAATCTTCCTTTTTGGATCATTTTTTTTCTTTTTCCTGAAATATATTCTTAAGAAGCTACTATAGTGAGGATCTGCCTCTTGTTAAAGTCCTGAAGTTTGGTCTAAAACATATGTATTTTAAACTTTTCTGAAAAGATGGTTTTGTTGGCTATAATATTTTAGGTCAACGGTTGTCTTTTTCTCTCAACACTTTGAAAATATTGTTCCGCTTTCACCTGCTTCCCTTGTTTTGTCTTCACTGTTGCTCATCTTTAGGTGGTATGGTTTCTTTGTATTTCTCTTGCATGGGATTTGTTGGACTTCTAAATCTGGAAATTGGTGTCTTTCATCAAAACTAGAGAAGTCTCAGCCATTCTTAAGTGTTGGGTCATCCCCATTTTTTCTTTTCACTCTGGAGCTCCACCTAGGTTATACTGGATCTTCTTCTTAGGCTCCGTACTGCCCAATCGTTCTTCCATGTTGTCCATCTCTCTGTGTCTCTCAGCTGCATTTTATTTTCAGATCTTTCTTCCAGTTCACTAGTTTTTCTCTTCAGCTCCATTGAGTTTGGGTTTTTTGGTTTGTTTTTAATTTCAGAGACTACATTTTTCATTTCTAGAAATTCTTTTTGGTGCTTTCGGAAATAGGCCTGCTTAGTTTTAATAAGTCTATTCTTCCTATTTTTCAGTTCTCTCCTTTATTTCTTTTAACATGCTTTATATTCTGTACCTAATTTTTTCATTATTTTCAGTCTTTGCAGTTCAGATCTTATCATACCTTCTTCCTGTTGTCTCTTGCTTATGGTGACTAATTTCCTGTTTGTTCAGTGATTTTTGATTATGAACCTATGTTTCTTGAAGTCTTATCTGTGGGAATTCTTTGTGACTTAAGTTGAAAGTGTTCTTCCTGAAGGGATTTTCATATTCTTCTAGTAGGCACCATTGGGTACTTGAAATTAAATTTAGCCCAGGGTCTTTGGGGCCACACTATTAGTAGAATTCTAGCCTAGCACCCATAAGACTTCTGTTTTGTGGTTAAGAATTCTCAGGGGAGGTTTTTTCCCCCAGTTCATTTTAGAGCCGAGGTTAAGGCTGACATTTATCCCCATTATCTACCTATGAGAAGCATTACTTCTCCCTAGAACCTCATTTGAGAGTATCGTCCTCCAGGAGCCCTGGTTTTATACGTGGCATTTTTATGTTCAGACGTTTCTAGTGACTTATTTGTTGGTTGGTGTGGTAATTTTAGATTATGAGCTTCTACTTGAATAACTGCTTCAATTTAATCTGTGGGAACGCTGATGGACTAAATTAGGGGTGCTGAGTCGGAATTGACAGCACTGGGTTTGTTTTTATTTTTTTTCCTCCAGAGAGGTTTTGCCTTTGAAATTTCTGCTGGGATCTTGAGAGACCAATATGCCTGAGGCCACTTTAACATCCTCTAAGTGGCCACGGTATCACGGAGCTCCCAAACACAGCCTTCCTGCCACATCCCCTCACAAAAGTTTGGCCTCTTGTCCCAGTGCTAGTATGGACATTTGCTTCAGGGAAACCCTAGCTTTCTTGGTTGCCTACTGCTCCCTTTTCAGGTTTTTTCTCTTTATTATTTATTTTTTCATTTGTGTGTTTGAGGTATGTATGTAGGTATATGGATGTGTATGTGGGCCTCTGAGATTTCCCTTATTTTCTAGTGAGCCCAGCAATGCCTTAAAAATACATTGCTTTACTTTACCTACCTTTTAATGTTGAAAGAGTGCCCTCCAAAGTCCCCTCTGCCACCCTGCTGGAAGTGGAATATTCTGGACATATCTACGAGGTCTTTCTACCTATGGTGGGCTCTAGACAGAAGACTGTACTACCTCCAGCCCACTGCTGCTATAACCCCATTTGTTCAGTCTACTTTTTTTCGCACTTGCAAAAGACCAGAGTCCTCGAGTAAATCCCTTGAGAGGGTGACTTTACCCTAGATAGCAGCCTCTAGGTTTAAAGCCATTGGTTCCAGAGAAGACCCTAGTGTACCAGGTAAAAGATGGAGGCAACACATACTGATTATACTGTAATGGAACAAATAATTAACCAGTAGAGAAAACAACAGAATGGCCGTGTCTAATCACAAGCCCTACCCTAACTTTCTAGTTGGAAGTACTGCCCATTCTCAGCCTGAGCTAATGTAATTCCTCACTTCTTATGTTCGATATTTCACACCTATTTAATATGAGAATTAATACCAGGTTTATATGAGAGATTAATGGCATGTGATTTTGTTGAGCCATGTGCTTAAATTCTTAGAGGCCTAGTATACCCAGGTGACTTTGATTTATGCTAATGTATGGTAATTGTATCTTTACATGTAAATTCAGCTAAAACTGAAAAATTGCAGGGATTTAAAATGCATCCCATGTTCATTCTAACAAATGATTTTTGAAGAGGTGGTTTGGAATTCACCTTCCAACATGCTCGGGATGGCTGGTTTCTTCCGTTTAAGCATTTGGTGTCCGGTAATGACAGCCCCTAGAAAGATGTGGCAGTCTGCTTGCATAAAGATTGCAGCCTTGGAAACCCTATGGGACAGTTCTACTCTGTCCTATAGGGTCACTAGGAGTCGGAATCCACTTGACGGCAATGGGTTTTGGGTAATGACAATCCCTGCAGGGGGAAGCATTTGACATCAAGTCAGTGTAGCTGGCTTGCACCATCACGAATGACATTGTATCACCCTGTTAATAATTGAAGGCACTTGTCACTTCCTGCTGAGTTTTTGTGTGTAATTTATGGATTATGAGCCCATGCTGAAATCTCAGGAAAAGTTAATTTTATCAGATGACAAAAGAGATACATTTATATTTTAATTCTAACTTCCTGAGGTTACATCTGTGTACCTATTTTCATCAAGAAATATTGTCAACAGGCATATTGGTTTCCTGTCTTCATCACAGCAAACTTCCTTCCTTGAGGGGTACAGGGAGACATTTCAGAGTACTGCTTGAACCCTCTTCGAGGACCACCTGGGCCTCCTTGGACAAGTCACGGGGCTCTCTGTGTTTTAGTTTATCTGTAAAATGATTGAGCGAGGCTGGTGTTCTAGCGTGTGGGATGTGGGAACCATATGATATGTAGTGTGATCGAGGAGGTCCCAGAGACCCTGCACTACCTAACACAGAATCAGGGGCTGTGAAAGTGACCTTCTTTTCTCTTCTTCTTTAATTCATCTCATCTCTTTAAGGAAGTCTTAGTTTGGTTCTAGTGCATTTTACCATCTCTCTAATACTTGTTTATGGAGCCCTGGTTGCCCAGTGGGTAAGAGCTCAGCAGCTAATCAAAAGCTTGGCAGTTGGAGTCACAGCCTTTCCATGGAAACCCTATAGGGCAGTTCTACTCTGTATAGAGTCGCTATGAGTCAGAATCAACTCAATAGCAATGGGTTTAATACTTGTTTGGGGCATCGGTGGTTCAGTGGTAGAGTTCTCACCTTCCACGTAGGAGACCTGGATTCAGTTCCCAGCCAGTGTACCTCATGCACAGCCACCACCCATCCATCAGTGGAAGCTTGCATGTTCTAGACTACGATGGACTAGGAAGAAAGGCCTAGTGATCTACTTCTGAAAATCAGTCAATGAAAACTGTATGGATTACAATGATTTGATCACAACCGATCATGGAGATGGCATAGGGCTGAGCAGCGTTTCGTCTCATTGTGCACATGGTCGCCGTAAGTCAGGGACCAACTCCATGGCAGCTAACGCTAACATCAACTGTGCTTGCATATGCCCACTGTTTATGAAAGAGAGAACTTCTCAGGCTCCGAACTGTTCTTCTTGCAATAGCGTGGAGCTAAAATTTAATATCATTGCTTAGGTTCTAGTGTGTTTTCTCCCCAAACTATTTATTTTTTAAATTTTTCAAACCTATAGAAATGAGGAAAACATAGGACAACGAACAGCGTATGCCCTTCACACAAAGAATTAACTTTTTGCAGCGTTTGCCTTACTTCTTCCTCGGTTGCTCTCACAGTTCCCTCCCGCTCCATCTTGCTCTCCATGTCTGACCTGAGAGGAGTCATACTGTGGTGAAGGTACATGATAAGCACCGTGTATTTAAAAATAAGAATTCAGAACTTTTTTTTTCATTTTTTTTTAAGCCAGACCTAGTCCGCTTTACTCATCCAAGTATAGTTGAGTTCGTTCAAACTTTTTAGTACTAGTTCAGTAGACGAATTATTTTTGTATGGTTTTACCTTAAACAACAAAGATCAAGAACACTGTAACACAAGACTTTCATTTGCTTTTAATCATTTTTAATAGCTAGCTGTACAGTTAATTATATTTATCAAATTTTATAATCAGGTAACCTCAAAGTGATCTTTTCCCAGCCACTTTTATATACCCAAGACAGAGCCAAGAAACAGGAAGTCTGCAGAAAACAGATATCGCCGAGGTCATTGCCCAAAGCTCAGGGGCTATGTTTAAGGCGATCCTGAGGAATTCCTCTTTAGGGCTCTTTACTCTCACTATATGCTCAATTCCCATAAGCCTCCTTACCCAGAAGAGAAAGAAAAAACGAGGGTTCTCGGCAAGCACGCCACAGCAACAGGAAGTGGCAGTGAACCAGCTGACAGCAAGAGACGAGACCAGGTAAAAATCATTGAGCTCCACGAAGAACCGCCGTCCATGCTCGGAGCTTTGTGTTTAATCCCCACACAGCCCTGTAAGGTAAAACAGTCTGCCCAAGGTCACAGATAAACAAGACAAGGCCAGGATGTGAGCACAGGTCTGCCTGACTCAAAAGCCGGGCTCTTTTTATGAGGATGGTGAAGGGCTGCGGATCTGAGATCACAGAGCCTGGGATACAAGCTGGAACCCTTCTGGAGCCTGCTGGGGCTTCCGTGTGCAGTTTGGGGATTTATTGTGATGATCTTGAGGAATCTTGTCGTTAACTGCCATCAAGTCAGCCTCTGACTCGTGGCGACCGCGTGCACTATGAAATGAAACAATCCCCAGTCTTGTGCCATTCCCATGATCAGATGCAGATCAGCCCACTGTGAGCCACAGGATGTTTGTTGGCTGGTTTTCAGAAGTAGGTAGCCGGGCCTTTCTTCCTAGTCCATCTTAGTCTGGAAGCTCTGCTGAAATCTGTTCAGCATCATCGCAACAAGCAGGCCTCTACTTGACAGACGGGTGGTAGCCGCACATGAGGTGCATTGGCCAGGAATCAAAGCTGGGTCTCCCACCTGGAAGGCGAGAATTCTACCACTGAACCACCACGGCCCTCCACCACCACCCCCCCACCCCCCCACCCCCCAAGTGAGGCATCTGGCAAACGTTATATCTGACGGTTTTGCTGGTGGAAATTACAGTGGAGATTCTCACCAGCAGCTTCAATTTAGCTGAATACCACAGGCCCTGGAACGCCCAGAATGGGGGAGTTTCCTTGGCCTCTCTCCCTGCTACACCATTTGCATTGGTGCCTTGCTTCGCCTCCCCATTCACTTTCTGCATAGCTGCCCGCTGGGTCTCCATGAGTCTTCAAGGCCCACAGAGGTAGCAGAAGGGAAGGACTGGGTGTTCGCTGTAGCATCCCATTGGTGGGAACCAGACCCCATAGCCTTCCCCCTGGTGATGTGTCCTCAGGGAGTATCTAGTAAATCATGGTGGTAGAGAGCCACTGTCATCTTTCCGAACTTCATCCTCTTTGCTACTGGATTCCATCTGCTCCTACACTTCTTCAGTATATCTGTTGAGTGTCCACCACTTGCCTGGCCAGTGCTAGCCACTGGGGACACAGCAGTGACTGGGCCCTATCTTGTGGCGCAAACACACTAACAGGAAGCACTGAGATTAAAGGAGTCCTTGCACAGTTCTTAGTGATGGTAGAAGCTTTGATAGTATAATGGTTACGTGCTCAGCTGCTAACCAAAAGGTTGACTGTTGAAACCCACCAGCAGTGCCACAGGAGAATGTTCTGGTGATCTGCTTCTGTAGAAATTGCTGCCAAGAAAACCCTATGGGGCATTCCACTCTGTCATATGGGGTCACTGTGAGTCAGAATCGACTCAACAGTACCCAACGGTGACGACAACAACGATGGTGGTAAGAGCTGTCTATGGAGGAAAAGCAAAGGTGTGCACAGTTGGGGTCAGTCAGGAAGGAAACGTGTGGTCATGTTCCCCAGATCTATTAGAAGTGTACCATGGGGCAGGTGAGCTTGTGGGAATCGAGGCTGACGTGTACAATAGGACATACCTGACCCCTGCCCATATCCTTCAGCCCTGTGTCCAAAGTCAGATGCCGCATCTGCCACATAACTTCCCTGGAGCCCTCCCCCTTTGGTTCCCAGCTCCAAGTAACCCTCCCCTCCTCTGAGTGTGCATCCCTCTGATTTCCACCTCCCCTGAACACCTACTGTGTGCCAGGCACAGTCAGGAGGACAGCTGCACTGCCCACCCACGGAATGGAGGGCCCAACCAGGACTCAGCATCATAACCATTGCTTGTACACCAGGTACTAATCCAGAGACCTTTAGGCATTCACTCATGTCCTCATCCCAACAGCCCCGGGGGGTGGCTGTAGTTATTATTCCCACTTTGCAGCTAAGGAAGCACAAGGAAGGCCAGGACATTACCCAGGCATAAAGACAAGAAGAAAATAATCACAAGTGTGGTGGATGCTATAGGTCCTGATAGAAATGTATAACAAAGAGTCCTAAAAAAAAAAAAGTCATTGTCGAGTCCATTTCATCTCATGGCAACCCTGCGTGTGTCAGAGTAGAGCTGTGCTTCATAGGGTTTTCAAAGGCTGATTTTTCAAAAATGGATCACCAGGACCTTCTTCCGAGGCACCTCTTTGGGTAGACTCGAAACTCCAACTTTTCAATTAGTACCCAAACATGTTAACTGTTTGCACCACCCAGGGACTCCAGCAGAGGACCAAGTTATAGGCGATCAGGGGAGAGTGGGAGGCAGTCTGATGATGTGGTTAAGCACTTGGGCTTGAGAACCCTACAGATCCTGACGCCAGTACTTATTAGCTGTGTGATTTTAAGTAAGTTAATTTCTCCAGACCCCGCCTCCAGCATCTGTCAATTAAGGGCATAGATATCCACTTTATAGCGTTAGAAGCAATCACATATGCAGATTGAGCATAGTGCCCAGCCAGGTGTGAGTTCAGTAAATAGTAGCTTATTGTTCTTAGTCTGTGATGCGATGGTGACTGACTTCTGTTTGAGACTGTAAGCATCTTCACGATGGTCTCTGTGTCGGAATCGACCTTGGCAGCCTTCCTCGGGACCCTTCCCAAGTTCGTGCGTTTGCATTATGTGTTTGGCGAACGTTTGTGGAATGAATGAATGAGCAAGGAGGTGCATGAGTGAATAACTGTCACCACATGGCAGGTAGCTCTTTCTGCTGAACACCAGATTTATTCTTCTGACAAAAGGCTCCTGATACAGCAGCTCCAGAAGAGAGTGTGCTTTCTTCTCTGGAATGCCCAGGCAGCACCTGGCGATGTTGGCAGGTCTTCAGGAGCACAGGCTTGATTTCTGTGTTTTAATCTAAGAGACTGAGCTGCCAGCGCTGTCACCAGGAGAGAGTTGTTTGGACTTCTCAGCTGCACAGATTGTGTGAAAATGCTGCCAGTGATGGGGGAAAAGCATGGGCAACTTAGGTGTTGGGATTTAGGACCTTGTCTTCAAAGCAGATCACCTGTTATCCAACAGTTTCTGAACGGCTGGATTTAGTTGAAGGAGGTGCTGTTTGAACGTGGGTGGACTGCTGGTGTCTCCTCCATCAAACCAAAAAACTAAACCCTTTGCTGTGGAGTTGATTCTAACTCCTGGTGATGCCGTGCGTTGCAGAGCAAGCTCCATAGGATTTTCTTGGGTGTAATCGTCGCAGAAGCAAATCGTCAGGTACCGCTGGGTAGATTTTAACTGCCAACCTTTAAGTTATTAGTCGAGTGTGGACTATTTGCGTCGCATGGGAACCTTCATGTCTCCCTCAGAAGATGTTTAATCTGTGTCCTTTTTGTGTCTCCCACCCCTGCCCACTGCCCCCACCTGCAGGAACGGCATCACCAGCTGCCGGATGCGGACTGAGAGCGAGCCATCGTGCGGCTCCCCGGTGGTCAGTGGCGACCCCAAGGAGGATCACAACTACAGCAGTGCCAAATCCTCCAATGCCCGGAGCTCCTCCCCGGCCAGCGACTCCATCTCCTCCTCCTCAGCCGACGACCACTACGAGTTCGCCACCAAGGGCAGCCAGGAGGGCAGCGAGGGGAGCTTCCAGAGCCACGAGAGCCACAGTGACACGGAGGAGGACGACAGGAAACACAGCCAGAAAGAGGCCAAGGATGCCCTGGGAGACAGCGGGTATGCGTCCCAGCACAGGAAGCGACAGCACTTGGCCAAGGCGAGGAAGGTCGCCAGCGACACGCTGCCCCTCAAAAAGAGACGCACGGAAAAGCCACCTGAGAGCGACGACGAGGAGATGAAGGAGGCGGCAGGGTCGCTCCTGCACTTGGCGGGGATCCGGTCCTGTTTGAATAACATCACCAATCGGACGGCAAAGGGGCAGAAAGAGCAAAAGGAAACCACAAAAAATTAAAAACAAGTCACTGATTTGTTTTGAACTTCCGGCCATTTGGTTTCAGCATGTCAGGAGATTTCTAATGATTTGTGGCAATATCAGCAATTTATTAATTTTTTTTTTCTTTTTTGGTTTGGTTTTCTTTCTTTTCTTTTCTATTTTTTTTTAATTTGCCCCTCTCCTTTGTTTTTGGACCCTTAAGAATTTTATTTTTAAAGGAGATTGAAGCCATAGAACTCACATTGACACTCAGCTGTTTTACAAAAAGCTTTTCATTCTCTGAAGACAAAACCGAAAAAGCCAAAATGACCGTTGCTTCCTCCAACTTGTCAGAAACACGTGGCTGAACCCACAGGGATGTCACCATTAATGCCACGGGAGATACATCAGCACCTAGAAGGCACGTGTGGAAAGTAGTCATTGTTCAGGCCCAACCCTTTGGTTTAAAGAATCCCTGAGTGAATGTGCAGGAAGTGACTGGGAGCAGGGAGAAGGCCCTCGTCCCCCTAGGAGCAGGCCCAAGCTTGTGGCACTAGGTGTCGAATTGTGCTGGGAAGGCCTTTGTTGGGGGTCGGCTACCAGTCCCCTGTGCTGCTTACAAGGTGGACACTGGACTGTTCCTGTAAGTCAGATGTCAGTGAGTCAGGAGGAGAAAATGGGGTAAATTTTTAGTGATGTTGCTAATCATTGAATTCTGTTCTGTATTAAATTAAGAAAATGTTCTAGAAGCCATAAGCCTGAAGGTTGGCCCTGCACACACACACACACACCACACACCACACGTACACACACACGAGAGAAAGAGAGAGAAAACTGATGGAGAAAACAAGCTATGTCTTCTTAACTGAGCAAGTGAAAAGCAATCAAATCCAAGAAATTGTAATAGCTGTTAAGGAAGGAGATAATGGTGCAGATATTTTTCAGTCAATCAAAAGTATTTGATCCAAGTGGGGGGGTGGGGGAGAAAGAAAACAAAAAGCTACAGAACCTGCCATTAGTATTATGGTGTATTTTTAAAAGGTTAAAGGCACATTGATGGACAAGAAAAAGTAAAATATGATAAAAAAAATAAATAAAAATAAAAACTCCTATACTGCCCTCAATATGGAGTTTGCAATTAATGTCAGGCAGGATTTATCATTGTGAAAATCAATGATTTCCACATTCAGCCAGTGTAGCCAGCAGAAATTTTCTGACCTACAGTGCATGGATTCCTTTGAAAAGAAAAAGAAAAAAAAAATCACAAAAACACAAACTTTTTTTTTATTCAAAAATAACGAAGTTCTTGTAAGGTAAATAATGTATTTAGCATGAAGCATGAATTATTTTCATATAAATATAGAAACTAGAGAAAAGGCTATGCCTCTAATTTTTAAGCCGTTAGGCTTAGAAATTCTTTTGGTTTTCTTTTTTTTTTTTTCTTTCCTTAATTTTTTTTTTTTTTTTTAATTTGCTTTCCAGTTATTTTGGTTTGGTTTTTTGAAGCAGGTGTTTAAGGTTTAACCTTCTTCAGGGACAAATTCTGACTGTTGGGGAACTTACTCTGCAATATAAAAATCTCTTCACGCTCTGGTAGGGCTTGGATGGTTGAACTCTGTACTGCCTTGTCTGCATTCAGCCCCGACCCCCTCTAATTCTCTGTTTTTAAAAGTGTGTCGTTTCTCTTTGTCTGTACATGTTTAACATGACGCAATAATTTGAGGGCAAACTTAGTAGTGAGTGTGTATGATAGAATCAAGAGAATTATGGGATGCTGACTTGAGAAAATCATGACTATGATTTGGTTCTAGGAAAAAGGCAGTGGATAATTATGCAAATTTGCCAGGAGAAGGGGAGACATGCTAATGGGCCTTATTGGATGAGGGTAGGAGATAGGGTACACCCTAAGAAGGAAGTGCTACAGGCGTAGGAAAGGCCAGCCCCAGATGTCGTACTGTGACTGCCATTTTGCAGTAAGAAGGAGGGGCTGGCCATCCCCACCACTATAACACACTGACAAACATGAAATTAAAACTACTTAGATTGTGAGAGCTGAATTTAGACAGCTGGACAGTGTCATGCAGACTAGAAACACCTGTTATCTTTGCCTTAAAAAAAATTTTTTTTAAGATCCAAAGGGAAATCTGTAAAAGAATATGATCTTCCATCTAAACGGAGGGAAATTACAAAACACAAAAACAGCACTATCGTGGCTCAGGATATGATGGTGGGGAGAGCGAGGGAACTAGAGTGATTTTGAGTTTTAAAAACGAGACAGTGTGGGCCCATGTCGAGCCCATTCACCAGCACCAGGCACTGTAAGAAGCTTCACCCATCAGGACAATGGGTGATAACTGGTGCACCCCCCATCCTTATCTTCTGTGGATTGCTGATGAGAGAACCTAAGAAAATCTATACCTACACAACAAATCGAATTCACTACCTGACCCTGAATACCAAAAAAAAGAATTTAACTGGTTGCCGTGGAGTCACTTCCAACTCGTGGCAACTCCTATGTGTCAGGAGAACTGTGCTCCACAGGGCTTTTAGTGACCGAGTTTTCAGAGGTAAATCACCAAGCCTTTCTTCCTAGGTGGCTCTGGGTGGACTCCAACCTCCTCCGCTTTTTGGTTTGCAGCCGAGTGCATTAACCCTTTGGTCCACCTAGGGACTCCTGAACCTGAATCCTTCCAGCATATTTGTTCAGGCTGTAGGTGGGAATACGGACGTTATTTTTCACGTAAGGTGTTCCCTCCAGAGCCCTGGTGGCTCAGTGGTTAAGAGCTTGGCTGCTAACCAAAAGGTCGGCAGTTGAAATCCACCAGCTACTCCTTGGAAACCCTATGGGGCAGTTCTACTCTGTCCTATAGTGTCACTATGAGTCAGAATCAACTCAATGGCAACGGGTTTGGTTTGGTTTTTGGTCTGTTCCCTCCATCTCCCCAAACGTTTGACACCCCAGAGCTACCCACAGCTATGGAACTTGAGCAGCACTTCAAATGGAGTCATCATTTAAGCCCAAAAGACCTCCCTCCTTCAGCTCCCCACCCTCACCCACCTCCAAGATGATAAAATTCAGACTTCCTTCCTGAAGGGCAGAGGTAAACATTCAGGACTGTCTCTGGCAGGGCACTTCGTCCTGTTTAAACTTCCCACAAGTGGGCTGTCTCCCCTCATTTCATTTTTCTAAAGGGGCCAACGCCTCTTCTAGAAAATAATAAAATGCAATGTGTGTGATTTACTTTTCTGATCTCTTTGAGAAATAGATAACTATCTTATAAAAGTGTGTTCTTAACTCCAGAACCACTCTTTTTGCATAAATACCTCATCGGGCAGCTTTCTAAGTGTTCTTTCCCCAAGTCTCCTGGGTACCCGCATTGGATCTGCTGGAAGACTTGTTGGGGAAACTTTAGTGAGGGTACTTTTTTCTATTTTTCTTCTGTTTTTGGAGGCATACACATTATACATAACCAAAACAATGGCTCAATTGTGTTTAACTTTGTATTTTGTTCGATTGTTGAGAGAAAAAAAAAAATCAAACAACAGAAGTACCAATGTGTATGTGGCCATTTGTAGTGGATTCATTGCAGTATGAGGTTGTCCAATGTCCTTAAGCCAAGGGGCAGGAGGCGCCCTCTCTCACCCCCTCCTCCAAGAGCAGTAGAGGATTTAAGCACAAGCCTATTTGTGAAAGAATATTTTGCTTAAGTGTAATTCACTTTAGTCTTGGAATTCCTTCCCAAACGTCAGGTGTCCTTTCAGCTTCCAAACTAGCCTGTGCGTTCATCCCATTAGTCTGACAGATGGCTGAGTACCGCTAAGGGGTGTGGTATTTTTGCTTTCATTTCTCCTGTCGGGAGAAGTGGCGTTTCCGTGTGTCATTCCAGTATCTCATATACTCACATGGGGCGGGGGGAGGGGGAGACGGGGAACTATAGCAATATTCAAAGATGCTTTGGAAACAACCATGAACACATCAGCACCGTAACATCTACAACTCCTCGCTATTGGCCCTCGGACACATTTAAGAGAAAGAGACTAGACCTTTCTCCTTAAATGACATAGACAGTTATTTTTAATCCTATTACAAATGTCTTTTATCTAGTACTACGTGGAAAGGGTTTGCATCATAGATTTTTTTTTGTTTCCCCCAGCCTTATAATACACCATAAGCTCCTCCTTTCCTTCCCCCTCTAATCAGTATACTTTCAGGAGTTCTCTGGTAAAGCTGTCTCGCTGAAACAAAAATGAACCAAGCCCGCATTTAGATGGTGGTTTCAGAAAACCAGGGCCAAGACAACTGTGACAGGTTTCAATCCTGAGGGGTGAGTTTTGAAGAAGGAATGTGTCAGAGGCCTTGCCCAAGAACTGACTTTTCTTGTAGAGGCATTCAGGGTGGGTAGCCCTTGCCGGGCCCAGTGGTTACTACCCTACGACAGTCTGGAAGAGGCCATTGCTCTGAGCCTGGGGGACAACTTCAGTCAGTGGCCCGTTGAGTGAAGACTGCTGGGTTGGCTCTGGTGGCCAGCTCAGAGTCCTACAAGACACCAAGACGGCTCAGCACCAAGTAGTGCTGACTCTTCATGCAGAAAGCCTCATGTTTTTATAACTCTACACTGTGTTTGTGGGCCTCTAGCCTTGCACCGAAGGGCTCTTTGAAAAGGAATCAGAGTTACGTCTAAGTGACTGGAATGGGAGGGTTTTCGATATGGGGTTGGATTCAATTCAATGTGATTTCTTTTCCCCTTTAGACTTTATTCAGGTAGGGACTGGTTTCTTTCTGGTGGATCACAGCTGCCCAGATGTTGCAATTTATTCTTAGGTTTCTGTAGGCAAAGTATTTTCCTTTCATCTTCAAGAGTTCTGCCACCAAAAGAAAACATTCGAACTCCGTGCCCCCTCTTGATTGTGGCTCACCAGTGTTGGCATATAAGTCCTTAGTGTCGTAGGTCCCAGCCCTCCAATACTATATCAAACACTGTTATGCACATAAATGCAACACTGTGATCTAATTTAAATAATACTTTTTTATTATTTATACTACTATATATAATATACATCAACACTTTTGCTATATAACCTAAGTGATAACCCTCTTTTAGTTACCTACCAAACTCTGGACTTTGGTTTATATTGCAGTTAACACAGTTACAAAGTTGTAATGGTGTCTTCTTTCCCCCCTTTGTAACGGAATGTGTAAATCAAAGTATATACATTGTGTGGTGTTCCTGTTTCTGGAGTTTTCATGAGGATTTACACATCGCATTCAGTGTTCCGTATAGGTCTGCCTACCTTCGTGAACTCACCTGTCAACCCTGGTTCATTCGAGAGAGCACCAGCCATGGTGGCGAGCTCCTTGCGTTGTCTCTCTCTCGGACTGGTTATTCTTGAATTAAGCACAGACTCGTCAGCCCGGTTGCTTTATCATGAATAATGTGTGTGACCTTGCCTTTCTTCCGCAGTTCAGCAAACAAGTGCTAGCTTCACTGACCAAAAATTAAGGAAGGAGAATACAATTTGTAAACCGATCCATCTTTTAACAGCCGAAACTTAAGTGTCTATGGTGCTGCATCTTGGTGTCGTACTTTTGAAATCAGACCCATGTGAAAGATCCCTTCTGACTTCCTGTAACGTGCTCACAAGGACCCTTCTTCCTGTTCGTTTCGTTGGCGTTGAAATCAAGACTATTTATTTGGAATATATACAGCAGTGTTTCTCCACTGTATTTCATTTGCAAAAGTTGAGAACAGTCTTCTCTGCCTTTTGCAAAGAATTGATATTCCATATTGGATTCACAAAGACTTCGATATGGTGAACCTATCAAACCTAGAAATTGTATTACATCCTTTCATTACTGTGGCCTAAGTTCCCCACCCACCCCCCTTTTTTTAAATAAGACTTAGCACACTTTCAGTTATGGAAACATCCAACATGTCTTGAGTTTGTTTGTTGAGGCCACCTGAGCTCACAGCTGATTCAGTAACCAGTCTCATACTGTGTCATTCATACTCACTACTTATTTACTGCCATGGTGAAAACGTGGAGGAAACACGTATCCGTGTGTGTCTGGGAAGCATTATACACTTGTACATTTTTTTATACTCTGATTCTGTAACATTTCTGAGTTTTTGTTTTACAGAAGAAAATAAAAACAATGATTTAAGCAATCAGAAGACCAAGAGGTTTACTGTTGATGCTTAGGGTCGTCTGACCTTGGCTGGCCAATAGACCTTACATGGCCAAATTTTGTTTTACTAGAGTAATCATTTTTCAGAAGCCAATTTTTTTTCCTGTATTTTCTGTATGAAACTGCCAATTTCATGACTAGAAAGGGAGAACCATTAAGGAGAAAGAAAGTGATGTTCAGTTGTGTTTGTGTTACCTATAGGAGCAGTGTGGAGGCAGGCGCGATCAGCCAAACTTTAGGGACTCGATGGTGTTGCTTTGGAGGTGTTCATACTTGCGTTTTGCATTCTTCATATGTAATCATATTGCCAAAGACAAACTATTTCATCATTTATTGTAAATAACACTTTTCCCCAGACCTACCATAAAGTTTCTGTGATGTATTGTCTTCCAGTTGCAATAAAAATTACTGAGTTGCATCAATTGAAGGAAAAACCAAGTCATGTTGTATGAACTGCGTCTCCAAACACTGAGCAGGAAAGCCATGTCTGTTTCTTACCTGCACTAGAGTGGGAGCCCAGTTTTCTAAGTCTGGTTTTGGTGTCTCGCCTACACTGACACACATCCCCATATGTGCTCTCATGCTGGTGGAAATCATACACCTCTGTGCAAACACAAATGTACAGTGGAGGCTGGGGACAGCTGGCCCTCTTGGGAGAATTTCAGCTCAGGTCTAAAGAACTGTTGAGTGGCAGGCCTCCTACCATGGGCCTTGGAATTAGTAAATGAGACAGATCATGCCTTCCAGTTGGAGGCTGTCAAACAACTGAAGTACTTCAGAGCCTGCCAGCCTCACACCAGCAGATCTCAAGTCCCGAGGGTTTCTTGTGAAGATTTTCCTAACCCTAAGTCTTTCATCTTCCAGAGTTTAATCCGCCTCCACGCAAGTGCCCTTCACCCCACACACATCCCAAGAGCTAACAAGGAGAGGATGGGAGAGAGGAGGGTTGGGACAAGTTACATCACAGGGTACCAGCCACCATGCACAGAAGGAGAAAGATGTTCTCTCTCTCAATTTTTCTGCTTCCTTTTGTGATGCTTTTATAACGTCTCAACAGCATCAGTGACTCAGTAAAGCCTGGCCTCTGCTGCTTGCCTGTTGGGCCCCTGCTTCCCCTGGTGTCTTTGTCCTCCAGGATACCCAGACTGTATCTCCTGTGGTCAAGGTCATGGGTAATGAGCATAGTATTGTAGCGAGCAGACTGGAATGAATTCCTCCCAGTGAGCTTTCTCCAAGTGGTCGCCTTGGGATCTCATGTGCTTGGGTGCAGCTGTTTCCATCTAAGCTATTGAGATCACCTTCAAAACTGATGTGTCTTCCTGGATGGCACGTCTCCAATGTTTAAGGAGACTCAGTTGGGAAGAACAGCTGAAAGTCATTTGCAGTCAAATCTGATGGATCAGGTAGTTGGCCAAGTTGGGTAATGCTTGAGTCCAAATATAGATGTGGCCGCAAAACAGACCCATACACATGTACCGTAACTAGTTCTCAAGGTTGCTGGGGAGGAGACACCACCTGAGATTAAGTATCAGAATGCCTGAGGGAAGTTTGTCAAAATGATAACACTTCCAGAACTTCAATTTGACCTCCAGGGGGACATTGGCTATCCCAAAAGGACAACAAAAAACAGAAGGGACATTAGAGATCATTCAGTCCAAGCTCCCCATGTTACAAACCGGACAGCTAAGGCACTGAAGAAATAAGGGATTTGCTCAGGATGACAGGTAACTAGTGGCAGAGCCAGACTTAGAGGAAATTTTCTTTCTTACCTTTTGTCATAGTTTTCTGCTTGGTATGTAATTGTAATCGCCAGATCAGTAGGGTTTCCTATCTGGCAATTCCCCACATGTACACATTTAACATTATATCCTAGGCATCTTCCATATAACTATAGTGAAAATAACTATCTTAAAACGATATCAACTAGTTAAGGTCCCTGGGTAGCACCAACAGTTTTCACTGGAGTATTAACCTAAAAGTTGGCGGTTTGAAGCCATCCAGTTCCGTCACCAAAGTCCACTTCCATAAAGATTACAACCAAGAAAACCCTATGCAGCAGTTCTACTCTGTAATACATGAGGTCACCATGAGTTGGAATCCACTCAGCAGCAGGTTAGTATCATTCCATTGAGTACGTGTGCTGCCATCTTGAACTGTTACTTCTCAACATTCAAGTTGCTTCCAGTTTCTTTCTATTATAATACTGCAATAAACATCTTCATGCATTGAGTCCACTTACATATTTACGACTTGTCTTTTGGTGAGATAGCCTATTAGACTTGGAACAAAAGCATTGTCAATATTACAGCTTTTTCTTTATACAAAGGCTTTCCAAAAGGCATCAGTGCCAACAGCAATGAATGAAACCTCCCATTTCATTGCATCCTTAACAGTACTGCATATTATTATTCTCTTTAACTTTTGCTAGGGGCCAAAAAGAATACCTTTTTGCTGTTTTAATTCTTAGTTTATTATGACAAAGTGACATTATTTTGCATATGTTTCCTGGCCATTTACTATTTTCTTTGAAACATCTGTAACAGACTCTCTAAGAGTTTAAGAGAAAAGGAAATCGGATTCGTAGACTCTTTCCTATAACGTTCCAGATTAGCTGTTAAATGATACCAGGATGACTGAACGCATCACCTACAATAAGATGTTTCTTTCATCTTCAGACAATTTTAATTGTCCTTATATGGAGACAAAATTCTCCTCCCTAACACTTTTACCTGAGGGTTCTTGGACTACCCTGGAAGGCCACAAAAAGCAAATCTAAATCCTGTTATACGTGACAACCACTTACAGATTTGAAAACAATAATTTCCTCCCTGAGTATTTTCTAAGAAACCATTCTAAGTTTTATCCACTGTTCCTTCTGGACATGCTGCATCTTGTGATCAAAACTTAGAGCTGAGTGCTGAATCCCAGGTACAGTGTGATGGGTATAAAATTACGAGAAACTATCACCTCCTCCATTCTGTTGTTGTTGTTAGGTGCCTTCAAGTCAGTTCTGACTCATAGTGACCCTATGTACAACAGAACAAAACACTGCCTGGTCCTTCATCATCCTCACAATTGTTGTCATGCTTGAGTGCATTGTTGCACCCACTGTGTCAATCCATCTCATCCAGGGTCTTCCTCTTTTTCACTGACCCTCTACCTTACCAAGCATGATGTCCTTCTCCAGGGACTGATCTCTCCTGACAACATGTCCAAAGTATGTAAGACAGAGTCTCACCATCCTTGCTTCTAAGGAGCAATCTGGTTGTACTTCTTCCAAGACAGATTTATTTGTCCTTTTGACAGTCCATGGTATATTCAATATTCTTCAACAACACCACAATTCAAAGGCATCAATTCTTCTTCTGTCTTCCTTATTCATTGTCCAGCTTTTGCATGCATATGATGAGATTGAAAATGCCATGGCTTGGGTTGGGCACGCCTTGGTCTTCAAAGTGACATTTTTTGCTTTTCAACACTTTAAAGAGGTCTTTTGCAGCAGATTTGTCCAATGCAATGCGTCTCCATTCTAGGTTCTCTATTTCTATTAATGTAACCAATGGCTAAATCTATTTTTTTAAAGAAGTCTCATCACACCATTGATTCACATTGAACTTACTATTAGCCAAAATATCTAAATCTCAGCTGCTATACTTTTCTGGATGTTCTTTTTGGATCAAAGTGCAAGACTTTACATTTATCTCTGTTACATGTTACCTCCTTCGGTTTGATCCTCTGCTCTAGAGTGGGAGAAGGTCCTGATTTGTCATCCAAAACACCTGCCTTCCATCCAGGTATCATTCAATCGCACATTTTAAAATATCTTCTGTATATTGATGAAGATAAAGATGGAGTCATGTGGCAATATTCTTGAGACTCCCTTGTGGGTTGTCTTAGATACCAGTCAGCACCCTTTGAGGGCAATCCTATAACTAGTTATGCATACACCTGGCTTTATGACAATGTAGCCTACATTTCTCCATCCAAGTTTGTCAAATACATCCTTGATCTCCAGGGGTCAGTCCATAGTCTTCCTTTCTAAGAAAGGAAATAAAGTCACACTCTACGCTAATACGATTTATGCTAATTTGCAGCAGGGCAGCAGAAAAGAATAGTTTCACTTTGTGTACGAAATTCGAAATAATGCAAATCCTATATTATTCCTGTGGGGAAAATCAGCCTTGATTTATGCAAGTATTAAATTATGTGAGTTCTTAAAGAATACACCCCTCACATAAAAAGCAACCACCATTCATTCATTCTTTCATTCACTCACTGTACCTTAGTGAGCCCAAGGTGGCTTCCTTGCTAAGAACTTACAAACCACTCCTATAATAACTCCATTCAAGAATCTTGCCAACGGTGACACTGAGATTATGAATCTACAGTTTGCACACACTGTCTCCATTTGCCATTGGGGAAGTTACAACATAATGTTTAGCAGTATTTCTTCACTCTATGTGCAAACCTATTTAGGGGACCACCTTACCTAGCATGTCGTTAGCCTCTAAATAGAGTCAAGTGCATTTAAAATTAGTGCTTCCTTTAAAAAAAATTCAGAAGTAGACTTTGGTTACTTCCAGCACCTATTTATTGTTAAATACTTAGCCCTTTTCTCAGCATGGCATATGTATTGAAGCATCCAGAACATCAGTGATCTGAAAAGGCTGTCCAGAAACATGAAAAAATAGAGAGGAACTTTAACAAGAAGGAAATTAAGAAAATGTTTAAGTAGATCTTCCTCTTTGTAGTCATAGTCAACCCACATTTGTTTTTGAGCAATTGCTGTATGCTGGGGGCACAGATGAAAGATTCAGTTCCTACCTTCAGGTATGACCACCTCCCAAAATCCAGCTGCAGAGGTTAATGGGTACATCACCTGCAGCTGGTATTTCTTCCCCCAAACTGCTTAGAAGTTGTCAGCCTTTTCTAGACATAGAATGTCAGCGACAAGATCAATGTAGCCTTTGTCTCTCTCTCATCTCACCTCACCTCTATCAGCTGACCTGACTGCCAGTTGGATGAGTCTGTTTGCCATCTGCAGACATGGTCATCTCTCCTCTGGGTGAATTATTTCTTACTGGACTAGTCCTAGCTCTGCGATAAAAAGAATTTGGGGTGTTTCCTTCTCTTCTGCATGTGTTTGAAGTTCTCACCTTATAAACAAGCACTCATTTCCCACTGCTGTTCCCCACCCCACTCTCTCTCCCACCTCACTTCTTTCTCAGAATTGCTCTAATAGCAAGAGATCGGAGAAGCCACGTGGCGCGGGATGCTCTTGGTTGTATTTTATTAATCCTCCACAGCAGCCAGTGGACTGTTCCAGTCACTCATGTGATATGTCATCCCTACCCAAAATCCTCTGGTGTAGCCTATGCACTGGTTAAGGTCTCGACGCCTTAGCACGGCATGCGAGGAGTCCTGGCGTGAGGGTGGCACGTGAGGAGGCCTGGCCTGAGGGCGGCACACGAGGAGTCCTTCACACCAGGCCCCTGCTAGCCCCTCGGCCTGATTGCCCGCTCTGAGCTCCAGATGCTTCGTAAGTTGAGTTCCCAGGTTGTCCCCTGGTGTCCCCTGTCCCTTTGAAGGGGGGGTCATTCTCCCAACCTGTCTAGAATGTTCTCTCATCCCACAAAGCTCAGCCCCCATGTCTTCCCCTCTGTGTTCAACTTCCATACTCTCTGCTACCAAGGTAACTTGTACTTAAAATACCTATATTCTAGCGCTTGGGTTTTTTTTGTAGCTATTGGTCTCCCAGCCTGTTGGTGCCATGTTCTTCTAAAGGACAAGTGTTTTGGTCTGTGCATTTCTTTATCTACAGCGCCTGCCAAAGCTCTGGGACAATGCAGCAGTTCCTAGCTAACATTTCTTGGATGGACGGATAGATGAAACAAGGTACTGTTCAGATGCTGCTCTCTCTGGCTAGCCTGGGTGCTCTGTGTGAGAGTTTTTTATGTCCTTCTCCAATTGCAGCAAGACCCAGGGTAGAGGGGGAGCCAGATCTGCACTCAGGAGCGACTGAGAACACAGCATCACCCCCACCTGGGAGAGCTCTGAGAGATAGGGCCTCTCAGAAAACACCATGGCTTAGTTCAGGTGCACCTTAGTCCTCAAAGTGATGTCTTTGCTTTTTAACACTTTAAAGAGGTCTTCTGCAGCAGATTTGCCCAATGCAATACAGTCATTTCTTGACTGCTGCTTCCATGGGTGTTGACTGTGGATCCAAGTAAAATGAAATCCTTGACAGCTTCAATCTTTTCTCCATTTATCATGGTGTTATTATAAGGTAGAATCATAAATTTCCTCAAGGAAACTCAGCTTTTTTTTTTTTTTTTTGAGACTTGCTGTAAGAAATAGTCAATAAAAGGAAATCTGCTTCTGATAAAAATGATGTTTGACAAAGTTGTCCATTGAGATACTCAAAGATCCTGCACCTATGATCCATGACACAATCTTCACGAAGCTTAGAGCCGAGAATCACTTTAGGTTTTGTCTTTTCCTGTGATGAACTGGTGCACGATGACGGATCTGTGGTATGACAGGCTTCCCTCTTTGCTTGAACTCCTGGGAAGCTTGGAATTTTGTTTTAAGTTTCAATACGGTGACTTACCTCGGCCAAGAGTTCTTGATAACTTTTTTCTTCTTCTTTCCCTCTTGGGCATCTTGTTCTCTCTTGCATCATGTCCATGATTGTTTTATTGTTCATTTCACGTGACAGTGTTGCTGTTGTTGTCACTAGCTGCCATCTAGTTGGCCCCCGACTCATGGTGGCCCCATACGCAATGGAATGAAGCACTGCCCAGTCCTGTGCCATCCCAATGATGGATTGCAGATTGGACTCTTGTGACCCAAGAGGTTTTCACTGGCCGATTTTCAGAAGTAGATCCCCAAGCCTTTCTTACTAGTCTGTCTGAGTCTGGAAGTTCTGCTGAAACCTGTTCAGCATCATATCAACATGCGAGCTTCCACTGATGACTGGTGGTAGTTTTGTGTGAGATGCGCTGGCTGGAAATTGAACCCAAGTGTCACATATGAAAAGTGAGCATTCTACCACTGAACTACCAGTGCCGTCTCATATGAAAATAAGCTACCTCAAATCCGTTTCGGATGCAAGCAAGATATAAATCAACTAATTGAAATTAAGGTAAAACACTCATAACAGTGGAGTTTTGGGAGAAGGGAGAGAGGGATAATTATATCAGAAACCAAGTGTTAAAATAAAATTAAATAAAACAAACAACAACAACAAAAAAAACAGTACAATCCTCAGCCACCTGCCATCTATTGCAGAGCATTGGCAGAAAGAAGGCGGGGCTGAATTAAACAATGGTGGGCAGCGTTCCCACCAACCAGTTAAGAGATGTGAGCTGATAGGAGCACATTGCCCTGTATAGCCTCTGTTTTGTGTCTCTGCTAAACGTGGAAGCAGGCAGTTCGGCAGGGACACAATTAACATCTTACATGAGTCCTTTCCACTTGGGAAGGACTGTTGTCTGAACAGTCTCTTGTCCAATATCTAAAAAATGTTGTTTCATATGTTTTGTCCAAAATTTTAGTTGTTTAAGGCAGAAGAGTAAGTCTGGTCGCTGCTCTTCTATCATGGCCACAACAAGCTCCCTCTACCTTTGTTTTAAGGAACCCTGGTGCTACAGGGGTTAAGTACTTGGCTGCTAACTGAAAGGTTGGAAGCTTGAACCCACCAGCCACTCCGAGGGAGAAAAATGTGGCAGTCTGCGTCTGTAATGATTACAGCCTAGGAAACCCTGTGCAGCAATTCTACTCCATGCTATAGGGTCACTGTGAGTCGGAATCCACTCAATGCCAACAGGTCTTGTTTGGTTTGGTTCGGTTTTTACCTTAGTTTTAAGTAAAAACAAACAAACAAAAAAACCCAAAAATGCTTTATTTTTCTTCTAATAATTATCAAGCACTTACTAAGTGCCGGAAACCCTGGTGGCGTAGTGGTTAAATGCTACGGCTGCTAACCAAAGTGTCGGCAGTTCGAATCCACCAGGAGCTCCTTGGAAACTCTATGGGGCACTTCTACTCTGTCCCATAGAGTCGCTATGAGTCGGAATTGACTCAACGGCACTGGGTTTGGTTTGGTTTTGGCGCTAAGTGCCAGGTATTGAAGTAGATATGATTCCACCCATTTTACAGATGAGGAAAATGAAGCTTAGAAAGTAACTTACTTGCACAAGGTATCAAGATAGTTGGTGAGATGGTCAAGATTTAGTCCCACAGAGTCAGGCTATGAGTTCCATCAGGAAAGTATCCCAAAATCACACTGCCTTTGCCTTTCTGTGAGAACGTCCAAGGGAAGACTCTTTCTCAGCCTGGGGTAGACATCCCAGAAATCAGTCTTCAATCCATGGCTGCAGATGCAGAGCAACATTGGGGGTGGGGACCAGACCAGGATCTTAGTGGAAGGGTATCTTATCTGGCCCGCAGTGAGCCAAGACAGGGCAGGGCCAGGCCTGACACACAGATCCAGGTAGAGGCTCCAGTGGAGTGTTGTGCAGGGCACGCATGCATTAGGGGTCTGTGTGTATGTGGTGCTGGTGGGACCTGGACACCATAATGGACAGTCAGCCCCTTGGAGTTAAATGTCAGCTTCATTTGCATCATTGGCTTATCTTAAATAACAATTACAAATTGTCTAAAATCCCTGTGTAACTTTTTACCAGCTCCAAGCGGGCAAGTTAGCAGAGATTGATCCAGCACATTAGGGATTGGTGGCTTCAAGGAGTCGATCCTTTTTGTATGTGAATTTAAACAAGGCTCTTGTCTCAGAAACACTCTGGTGGCCTCTTTGCAAAGGCCGTGGGTCATTCACTCCTGGCCTTTCACATGAAACCCGGAGAAGCACATTCCTTTGCGTGGTTTCAGCTTGTGTCAAAGACACTTTAAAAATCACAAGGGGTTTTTATTTATTTCCCACCAGTGACCTCTGAAGCTCGGAGCATTTTACAGATGGTCCTTTTAGAGACAGGATTATCAAGGCCAAGAGATGCCCCCTCACTCACAGCCTCTCCTATCAACTCAGGGCAGCACCAGGCCATGCACCGCCCCTCCCTCCGTTCTTCCGTGAGCCCTTGCTTCCTCCTGAGGTTGGCTGCCCCCAGCACTTGGGTAAGGAGCGCTCTCAGCTCTGGAGGTTTGAACAGTGCTTACTCATCTTAGTTTTCCTCCTATGCCTTGGACATGGAACACAATATGTGCTTGCTGCTTTAAAAATATCTGAATAAAAATTCCCAACCCTCATCATCATCTTTATCTTCAAAGACCTGCAGTTTGGGGGCATCCTCACCATCTTTAGTGCTTTGCTGCAATGACGTGCAGGAAGAGAGTAAGCCAAATGCTGCCTCTCTTCACCCAGGGCAGAATCAGCAAAAAACCCAGTGCCAAACAGACTCCCGACAAGGAAACAACTATCCAACAGTCAGTTTTTCCATTGACCACAGTAGGGTAGGAACTATTCATTTGTTAAAATAATGAGTTTCCAAAAAGATCTGTGAGTGGACAGTTCTAGTAAATCAACTTTTCTGGTGAACTGAGCTTCATGGCTATCTCAGTGCTTTGGTTGTGGCTGGGTGATGGATCTGGCTTTATCTGTGGGGCATGATAGAGAACCTGAAGGGCTTTGGAGGCATGAGGCTTTTCTCTGATGGTTATGAGGGGGCAGCAGACAAGACAGCCTCACTCGTGGTCAGGGAAGGAAACCAACCGGGAAACAGCGGCACTTGGAGTATCCTAGAACACTCTACACTTGAAGCCAGAGCAAGTTGATGGGCATGGAACCTGTGCAGTGACCCAGGGTCCCATTCTCCAGAGGGCCCTGCACTTCGTTTAACGCTCTGCTGTCACCATCTTGAAACGCTTAATCACTTTTTAACAAGGAGCGCTGCATTTTCATTTTGCACTGTCTGTCTGTCCCGTTGCTGTGGAATCGACTCCAACTTATGGTGATCCCACGTGCTCAGAGTAGACCTGTACTCCGTCAGGCTTTCAATGGCTGATTTTTCAGAAGTAGATTGCCAGGCCTTTCTTTTGAGGTGACTCTGGGTGGACTTGAACCTCCACTGGGCCCTGCAAATTTTACACCTGGTCCTGCCATTATCAGATCATTTCTTAACCCCTCTCTCTTCCTCTATAGCACAAAGTTATTTTCAGTAACAGTCATGAAATGAGATGAATAATAATGATGGCCAAAAGAGAAATACACAGCGAAAATTTATTTTGTTAAATTTTATGTAATCATGTCACTGAACAATTTTAAAAACAAAACAATGTCACTATTACAAAACAAAAAAGAAAAATAGTTCAACTCTTTATTTAACATTTCTATATTTACCTACCAGTTCAAGCTTTTTCCCTTTGATTACACTCTGATATAATATTTTATGAAAATAAAATATTAATTGTTCAGTATTATTTTATTTTTCTGACTTGTTCTTTAGTTTTAATATAATCAACAATTTCCAGAGAAGAATCTATTTGCTATTTTAAAGACAGTTTCTAATTCAGTAAAATATTTTAGGCATGAATCAAAATTTGCACTTTCAAAACAAAAATACTACACCCCCCAGTTTGTACTTCATTTCATTTGAAATTTAGGCACAAATAAAAACTCCAAGTGGTCCCACAGATTGAAGTAACTCAAGTTCTGTTTCTTTGTCCATATAATCACGGGGCTATCATTATTTATTTCAAATAATGTATTTCAAATTTCTGTTCAAATGCAACAGCCTGTTGTACCGCATGGTTGGAGGTAAGAACTAGGCCCCAAGTGGACTAGAATAACTTCAAACCACGATAAACTTAACCTTCAAAGGAACCTGTGTAGCCAAATCCACCTGTGTCCCACACAGGTGGCCACCTGCATACCTGGAATTTCTCCAAATTAACTTCCACGCACAATACAATTCTTTATGAAAAGATAAGTAATAAAATGCCCTAATTTGAAGCATACATGGGTATTATTAAAACTCAACAATAACCACAACAACTGTTTAGAATGTAGACCAAAAAAGATATTTTGAGGAGCAGTATTTTATGACTGACCATGTTTAGAATTGCTGGTGCATGGTATTAATAAAAGGCAGACCAACTTTTAGTAGGACTTCACTATCATTTTTAAATTCTCCACAGTGGCACTTCGATTGCCTGCACTGGGGCAGACTGCTTCCATAGTCCTCACCTTGGTACACTGCTTTGTTTTTAACTTGCCATCAGAAGTCACAGAACTTTTTTTTTTTAATGGTGGTAATAGCCAGCATTGCTAAGGGTTCAGGGAATATGATAGAAATATAATCAGTGGGCTGGACAATGTGACAAAATGTCAACAGTGCATGTCCTTTGACTTAGCAATTAAAAAAAAATCTCTTTTTGAGTGTGTAGTAAATGATATATAACATTAAATTTGTCATTTTAACTGTATACCTCAGTGGCATTAACTGCGTTCACAGTACTGTGCAATTATCAATACTTTCTATTTCCAGAACTTTTTCATCAGCCCAAACAGGAACTATGTACCTATTAAGCGTGAACTCCTTGTTCTTCTTCCGTCCCCAGAGTTCCAGGCTGGTAATCACTATTTTCTATCTCTCTTGGCCTATTCTAGATATTTCATATAAATGGGATCATAGAATATTTGTCCTTTTGTGTCTAGCTTATTTTCCATAACATAATGTTTTCAAGGTTCATCCATGTTGTAGAACTTCGTTCCTTTTCTATGGCTGAATAATATTCCATTGTGTGTATATATCACATTTTGTTTATCCATTCATTCATCTGTTGATGAACACTTCAGTTGTTTCTGTATTTTGGCTATTGTGAATAATGCTGCTGTGAACATTGGTGCACACATATCTGTCTGAGTTTGTGCTTTCAATTCTTTTGGGTGTATACTCGAGCAGAATTGCTGGGTCATATGGAAATTCCATCTTTCACTTTTTCAGCAACTGCCAGACTTGTTTTCCACAGTGGCTGCACGGCAATACACAAGGGTTCCAATTTCTCCACATCCTCACCAACGCTTATTTTCTGTTTTTTTAAATAATATCCCTTCTAATGGATTTTATTGTGAAGTGGTATCTCATTGTGGTTTTGATTTGCATTTCTCTAATAGTAATAAAGTTGAGCATCTTTTCATGTGCACATTGGTCATTTGCTTATCTTCTTTGGAGAAATGTATGTTTTTCCCATTTTTTGATTGGGTTATTTGTCTTTTTGTTGTTGAACTGTATGAGTTCTTTATATATCTGGATATTAAACCTTTACCCAATATACGGCTTCCAAATATTTTCTCCCATTCTGTGAGTTGTCTTTTCACTTTCTTGATAATGCCTTTTGATGCCCAAAAGATTTTTATTTTGATGAAGTTCAATTTATCTATTTTTCCTATTGTTGCTTGTGCTTTTTGGTGTCATATTTTAGAATTTGTTGCTAAATACTAGGTCCTAAAGATTTACCCTTATATTTTCTTCTAAGGGTTTTGTGGTTTTAGCTCTTGTATTTAGGCCATTGATCCATTTTGAGTTAATTTTTGTATGTGTATGATGTATGGGTCCAACTTCATTCTTCTGCATGTGGAAACCCAGTTGTCTGAGCACCATTTGTTGAAAAGACTATTCTTTCCCCATTGATTACACTTGACACATAATCAACTGGCCGTATATGTATGGGCCTATTTCTAGACACTCAATTCTATTCCATTGGTCTACATGTCTATCCTTGTACCATGACTACACAGTTTTGATCACTGCAGCTTTAGAGAACATTTTGAAATTGGGGCAAGTGAGTTCTCCCACTTTGTTCTTCTTTTTCAAGGTTGTTTTGGCTATTTGGGGCCCCTTGTAATTCCATATGAATTTAAGGATCGGCTTTTCCATTTCTGAAAAAAACTTTCAAATTTTGATCAGTATTGTATTGAATCTCTAGATCCATTGGGTAGTATTGGCATCTTAACAATATTAGTCTTCCAATCCATGAACACAGCATGCCTTTGCATTCATTTAGGCCTCCTAATTTCTTTCAGCTATGTTTTATATGGCTTTATGTACAAATCTTTCATCCTCTTGGTTAAATTTATTCCTAAGCATTTTATTCTTTTCACGAACCCTGGTGGCACAGTGGTTAAGCTTGGCTGTTAACTGAAAGGTCGATAGTTCGAACCTACCGACCGCTCTGTGGGAGAAAGATGTGGCAGCCTTGGAAACCCTATGGGCAGTTCTACTCTGTTCTCTAGGGTTGCTATGAGTCGGAATCAACTCAACGGCAGTGGGCTCTTTTATTCTTTTAGATGCTTTTGTAAATGAGATTGTTTTCTCATTTAATCCAAGCAGAATTCTTTGCCTTTTCAGATTGTTCATTGCTGGTGTAGAGAAATGATCTAGCAATTTTGCTCCAAGAATTTTAGCCTAAATAGATTGTCATGGATGTAATCAAAGATTTGTTGGTAAAGATATTCATCACAGTGTCACTTATAATAATAACTAAAATTAATTGAATAAATTATGGCATATCCATACATAGGAATATGTGATAGCCACTTACAACAATGTTGCATAAATGTATATAATGTTATGAGAAAATGTTCCTAATAAACTGTTAAATGAAACAAAACACAGTGTATTGTTTGCCCCCTCTTTTTTGTTTTTCTAAGACTATGCATATCATTAGTACATGCCACCCACCTCCCAGCTGGGAAGTTTATATTTTCTTTTGTATCCAGATTATCACAATTCTAGATTCCCCACTCCAAAGATTGGGGAACTTCATTCTTCTCCCCGTTTCAGTCCCAGGGTCATGCTGGGAAGTGCTGGGGAATCCTCAGTGGTGTCACAATCCAGCCTGCTTGCTGTCGCTCCCTCTAGCAGCCCTAGTTTGGCTGCCACATGGCTCCAGAGCCCGTAGGTCACCTCCAGCTGTCTGGGGGAGACACTCTCTTTTCCAGATTGCTTGCTCCAAGAAGGGCCCCTCCCTCAGTGCCCCAAACTCACCTAAGTCCAGGTTCGGAACTTTAGCAAACCTTTGCTGAATACTTGAGGGAATAACTCAGACAAGTGCATGAAGGCTTTTGTATCTCAGGGCTCTGATCCCTTGGGACTCATGAGCCCAAAGCCACCTTCAGGGTCTGTGCCCTACAGGCAGGACCAGCCAGCTCTCCTTCAGCTCTAATGAGACAAGGCAGCCTCCCCTGGTCCAAGGCCAGATTCAGACGGAGGATCTATTTCCCCCAGACACGCACCCTCAGGTGTGTGCGTTCCCCCAGGGTTTGGTCTGACCTCCCTGACCTAGATATAGCAAAAACCTCGGTGCTCAGCACATTTTCCAAAGCCAGTTACAAAATGGTAAATAGCACAGTGTAAGGAACACCAATGGTCTAATTTTCATTTCCACAGGAATCATTTGTCCAACTCATTCAGGGCACAGTCAGGCTAAAGAATAGCTTGATTCCATTAGTCACCAGATCAGACTACACACCTGGAGTCATATTTATGGTGACCTTGCCTTTTTCTCTCAGAATTATAGGTAGGTTCTTCTTCACATTTGTGTAATTAAAGAGCCCAGACTGGAGCTTTCTCGAAAACATTAGAAGTGTACCCAAAGGGGAAATGATGCCTCCACCTCCAGAAACTAAAAATTACCTGTACATTTCAAATATTGTTACTCTAATTACAAGTTCCATACCGAGGGAAACATCCCAGCAGTCACCTCCAGTGCCAGGTGTGTGTATGTATGTGTGTGCCCATGTGCATGCAGGCCCATGTATACATGTGTGTATGCATGTGTGTATGCATGTGTGTATGGGTGTGTGTGCGTGCATCTGTGTGCACATTTTTGTGCCTATGTGTGAGTACGTGTGTCTTGTGTGTACATTAAAGACTGGTAGCGTATATACAAAAATGTACACAGTGGGTAAATCAAGGTGATAAGATTATTTGCTTTTGGGGGGTTTCTTTTTGCTTTGATTTGAAGATCAGCCTGAAAGTAGAGCAAGCACAAAGCACACACTCAAAATTGAGCTGTGAGTGTGCTTTTGTTTGTTTTAAGCCCCTAATATTTTATTTTCTCTACCCTTGGTCTTTCTCCTAAAAAGCAAAGCCAAAGATGTCTGATTAATTAAGGTTTTCAGTCAATCATGTTTTATTAGGTATTTTACAAGTTTAACAGACAATTGTCCATAAGCTGGCTGATAAAAGATGGCAGATGGGGCCTGCCGTATCACAGAGAAGAGCCCAATTATAAGAGCCTGAGCTGAAAAGCCAAGGTGTTCATTTAAAACAATGTGATCTGGAATTGGAAGAGTTTGTTTGAAAAATACTCATGTTAGCAAATAGTGAATTAAAATGGATAATATTTACTTAAAACTACACATGGGTTTTGGAAACACAGGGGTACCTTGATCAACTTGTCTGTAATTCACTTTTTGGACTTAAATCTAACTGAAAAAATATATTAACTCCAATTTTAAAACTTTAAAGCAATTGTTTTTCTCCATGCTTGATCAGTTTCCCATCTGTCAGATGGCAAACGGGCTGGTGGTTTTTTCAACACTCTTTTTATTTCAAATTACCAAAGTTATACATATTCACTGATGAAAATATGATAAATACAGAAGAGTCCAAAGAAAAAAGATCATCCCTAATCTCGCCATGCTGTTCATGAGGGAGTCGCTTATGTCGTTAGTTGCCATCAAGCCAGCTCCGACTCATGGTGATCTCATGTGTAACAGGTCGAAATGCTGCCCAGTCCGACGCCAAATTCATGGTCATTACTATGTTCGAGTCCATTGCTTAGGCTTTTGTGTCAATTCTTCTCGTTGAGGCTTTCCCTTGTTTTCAATGACCATCTACTTTACCAACCTTGATATCCTTTTCTAGTGATTGGTCTTTCCTGATGACATGTCCAAAGTAATGGCATTGAAATCTCATCATGCTGACAGCATTCTGGTTGTATTTCTTCTAAGACTGATTTGTTTGTTCTTTTGGCAGTCCGTGGTACATTCAATATTCTTCGCCCATACCATAGTTTGAATGCATCGATTCTTCTTCTGTCTTCCTTTTTCATTTTCCAGCTTTTGCATGCGTATGAGGCAATTAAAAAAGACCGTGGCTTGGGTCAGATGCATGTTAGTTATCAAAGTGACATCTTTAATTTTTTAAACTTTAAAGAGGTCTTCTGAAGCATATTTTCCTAATGCAATACACCATTTGATTTCTTGACTGTTGCTTCCATGGCCACTGATTGTTGATCCAAGTAGAGTGAAATTATTGACAACTTTAATTTTTCTCCTTTTATCATGATGTTTACACACTCAGACACATACACATGTAGACACACCTATCCAAACACATTCACATATACATAATAACAGGATCATGTGATCATAGAAAAAGAGAAAGACCCTCAACCTCAATGAGATGGTTTGACTCAGTGGCTGCCCCAATGAGCTCAAGTGTAACAATTGTGAGGATGGCACAGGCAGGGGCAGTGTTGTACATAAGGTCACTATGAATCGGAACTGACTCAATGGCACCTAACAACAACAACAACAGGATCCTTCTGGGCACACTGCTTTGTAGTCTGCTTGTTGTTACTTAAGGTTCCTGTAGCAATTGTTGTAAATAGATATCTTCAGATGTTCTTATTTACCATCTTTTTAAGGACTGCTGTAGATATTGCAGCCCTTAAAAATATTTACTATTTCAATGATTTCTAACTCTGTTATTTTAATTAATCCTTTAGTATGCATTCTTGTTGTATATTTCCTTAAGATAATTTCCTTAAAGTAGAATTGCCAGCCATAGGGAATGTGCGTTTTCCAGGTTTGATCTGTTGCATATATCATTCCAGAAAAGTTGTGCTGATTGACACCTCTTCAAGATAAGCGTGAGACAGCTGGTTCCCCCTACACCACGTTGGGTATGCAAGTATTTTTTAATGTCTTTTGCTAATGGGCAAACACATCGATATGTTAGGATGTGATTCTGAGCCAGCAGCCTTCGAACAGGGGATTACAACACTGTCAAAGTATGAGGCAGACACATGCTTGAAGCCTACTCCTGAAGCCAGGCTTCCACTCTGCACCCTACACAGCACTTCATGAGCAACAGTGATATAGCAATGCCAGGCAAAAAAGGAAAAATAAAGGATTAGATGACAACAATAACAACAAAATCTATACATGGATAAATAGATATGCATATGTATCCCAACTTTGTTAAAATATATGTATGTTGACGTACACACACTTTTACACACATGCCTCTCCTCCCCAAGACATAAAAATTACAAGCCAGAATGTAAATAGAGCTTATCTTTGACAGGTGGGATTATAGATAGTTTTTTATTTTCTTCCTTTTACTGACATATTTCAAATTTTCTACAGTAAACATGCATTACACTTGAAAACACACACACAAAAAAAATAAATGCGATTTTTTTTTTCTAAGCAAACAAATTCGTACCAGTGTTCTAGGCAGTAGCTTAGGACCAACTATTGCACACCCTCCCACCCCCTCTCCAACTCCACATGACCCTCAGGTTTGGAAGCCAGTGTGGGGAGCTGGGGGTTCAGCCTCAGAAGATTGGAATACTAGGATCACCTTACAAATAACCATCTGTGGGACCCTGAGCAGGCAAATTACTTAACCTCTCTTGGCCTCTCTATGGATGATGAAAAAGGGTTGGAAGAAATGGAAATAGTTGTTGTGTTACAAGACTGAGAATATAGGGAGAGTTTTAAATTTTTGAAATGCTTTATAGCTGACCCTAATAAATTAAAAATCTATTGTTGCCTCTCTTGAAGGTTTTTTTAAAAAAAGTTTTTTTAGAGGCCCTGAAATTGTAATCTTGTGGTTTTATCTGGGAAGGGACACTCGCATCCAGCCTCTCAGAGTGGGTGCTGGCCATGGGGAACATGTGTGGGAGGGTAAGGCCTCTAGACCACTGTTTCTCTGCTTTGGTCATTAAGGAGACCTGGTGGGAGAAGAAGGTGGAGAAGATAAACTCTACAGACGGGACTGTATTGGGGGTGTTAGAAATGGGAGGGGCTTAGGTTGTGGGTTGCTCTGATCACAGTGTGGCAGAGGCCAGGAGGGTGTGTTCCAGTAAAGATCCTCCATGGACAAGATGTGGGACCTTGGGGAATGATGTGACATGCCTGGCTCTCATGTCATCCTTCAAAAAATGGGGGGAGGGTGTTGTAAAATAGATGGCACCTGAGGCCCCATCCAGCTCAGACATTCTGGGAAATAATGTTTGAAAAGTACGTCATTGACTAGCTGCTGGGAGAGAGAAGAAAGGAGACCTCTGTTGGAGGAATTAAGCTTGGAAGGGTTTGGAGAAGGAACAAAAAAGGTAAGGTGACACCTATGGAAACAAGGGGGCCCCCAGGACAAAAGTGAGCCTGGATACTTGGGCATCTCTGCCCTCAATTTCCCCTATGACCTAGAGGAGGCTGCTACTCAGATTGTGATGCAGAAAATGGTGGTGGTACCAGCTTTCTTTTCCAGGCTTCACTGGAGATGCTGTTGTTACCATGGCAATGGCTAGGTGTTGTGATGTATGGCTTTGTGCTGTGACCACCTCCTTCTTTGTTCTCATCCCAGTTGTAGGTACGACCTCGGGCTATAAGAAAGGATCCAAGTAGGGAATGACTGTGATTGTTTGACTCACCTCAGGAACAAATTCGTTTCTCCCCTGCCGTTACATCTATCTCCAAGGAATGAGGTTTCCCGGTTTAAGTTCTGATGCACTTAGGTCCTATTTCCTGAGAGATGCAGAGAACAAAATTCCGAAATATAAGACCTACTAAATGAGAAAGGAATAAAGCTTGGTCTATCCCTTTGTTCTTTCTCTGACAATAGTAGCAAGAGATGCTTTATGGGAAGGGCATAGTCGTTGCCTTCCGTGAAATCAATTTCTAAAAGCTAGGAATGTGACCTTCTTTGACTTGCCCTTAATAACTCATTCTGGCTCTATCATTCATGTGAGTTCTTTTAAGCCCTTCTAGAACTTATTTATTCTTTCAGCCTTTTTTCAATTCCAAATGGTAGAGGCAACCCCTGAGACTTGGTTGAGTTGTGCCTTCACCCATCAGCTGTAGACTCCAATTGTAAAGTAATTTTCTCTGTAGAAAATTCTGAGCTGGGGTTCTTTTCTTGGCTCTGCCACTAAAAAGCAATGACCCTGAGCAGAATTCTTCAGTATTTCTGAGTCTAGGTTTCCCATTCTAGAAAATAGCTGACAACCCCTAGCTTACAGGGTAGTTGTAGCTTCAGGGTAGGGACTGCACCATACTCAGTGTTGCATCTTCCAGGGCCCAACATGGTCCCTGGAACATCAGGGAAGTTCAGTGACTGGCTATCAAATGGAACAGAGAAAGGAGAAATTAGTGGTGATACTTCTGTACCAGTCAGAACTCTCTTGATGGTAAGTAACAGAAACCAACTCAAACTAGCTTAAGCAAACACAAGGCATTTCCAGCTCACATAAATTGGGAAATCCAGGAATCGAGTTTGTTTCAGCTGTGGCTAGATTCCAATGGGAGTCCTCAGGTGGTGCAAATAGTTAATGTGCTCAGCTGCCTACCCAAAAGTTGGAAGTTTGAGTCCACCCAGAGACATGTTGGAAGAGAGTCCAGGTGATCTACCTCTAAAAAATCAGCTTTATGGTCTCTACTGTACGTGAGATCATCATGAGTTAGAGTGGACTCAGCGGCAACTGGTTAGATTCCATGGAAGCCATGATGCAAGTCATTGGAGCAAAAACAATAATTTTGCTCTTTGGGTAACCACATCTCTCCAGGAACAGAAAGGAGATAAGTTTCAATATCAGAAGACACCTGGACTTCTAGTTCTGCCCTGCCACTTCCAAGCTAATTAATGAGCTTTGGATGAGTCACTTTTTCTATGCTCCAGGTTTCAACTCTCTGAAAGATGGATAAGAAGAATATTTGCTTTGCATAAGGTGGTTGAAAAGGTAAAAATGTTGTTACTTAAGTGCAAGGTGGCACGTATACTGTTTTTGTTGTTTTAAGCAAACGTGAAAGCCTGGTTTGTTTTGCAGGACTTAATTTCTCAAATAGTGTGCAGGGCACCTTGTTATGTACATCTATTCCTGTGTCGGCTTAGACGTAGTGTTTACTGAGTACTTTGCACAAATTACTCATTTAATCCTTACCTCACTCTATGTGGCAGGTACTACTATTAGTTCCACCTTAAGGATGAGGAAACTGAGGCTTTACAGGGTTATATAACTTCCCCCAAGGAATACAGGTAGTGGGTAGTGGAAGCAGGCTGGACTAAAACTCAGGTCTGACAGAAGAGCCTGTATTTGTCCCACCTTGACGGCTACTACTCTTGTTCTCGAGCTTCTTGCTCACCATAGCATCTTTTCGCTGGAGGGATCTCAGGGATTATAGAATCCAGCTGCTCCCTTTTACTGATGAGAAACCTAAGCCCAATGGAGCCAGGATTTAACCCCAGCTTTCTGACTTCCAGTCTGCATCTGTCAGGGCTCTTAAGAGGAACCTACAGAAAATTAACCAAAGAGGAATGCCTTAAAGGATAGCTCATAAATTTGCTGGGAAGGCTGGAGAACCAGGCTGGAGTAATACATGCAGAAGCAATGCCCAAATCTGCAGAACTGGCCTGAAGGACACCCTCCCACCACTGCTGAGCACCAGATGTAGTGCCTGGCACCATCAGCAACAGAGGCCACCCCAGACCTAGGCCACCGTCACCCCCATAACTCCATCTTGCTGCCTACTCAGCTATCCTCGCTTCGTTAGTTTGCTAACCTGGATTCAGGGTCTGGTTGCCTACACCTGATGGATGGAGTCTAGGTCATGCACCCATGATCTAGCTGCAAGGGAGGCTGGCTGGAAGAGCAAGTGTCTGGCCATTTCAACTTTTAGAGTGAGAAGCAGTGGAGCCACCCACTGATACTCAAAAACAGGGGTGAGTTTCCCAAACCTAAAGAGGTTAAGGTACTGGATATTCTTAGAAGAGTTTGAAACTCTGAGAGCAAATGAAAACACAGGAAACGTCCATTCACTCCCCCATCTCCAGTCTGTTATTGTTAAGGTGCCATCGAGTGGATTCCAACTCATAGCGACCCTACGTACAATAGAATGAAACACTGCCCGGTCTTGTGCCATTCTCACAATCATTGTTATGCTTGAGCCCATTGTTGCAGCCACTGTATCAATTCACTTTGTTGAGTGTCTTCCTGTTTTTCGCTGACCTCTACTTTACCAAGCATGATGTCCTTCTCCAAGGACTGATCCCTCCTGATAACAAGTCCAAAGTATGTGAGACATAGTCTCGCCATCCTCGTTTCTAAAGAGCATTCTGGTTGTACTTCTTCCAAGACAGATTTGTTCATTCTTTTGGCAGTCCATGGTATAGTCAATATTCTTCGCCAACACTGCAATTCAAAGGTATCAATTCTTCAGTCTTCCTTATTCGTCATCCAGTTTTCACATGGATATGAGGCGATGTAAATGTCACTTGGGTCAAAGTGACATCTTTGCTTTTCAACACATTTAAGAGGTCTTTTGCAGCAGATTTGCCCAGTGCAATATGTCAGTTGATTTTTTCACTTCTGCTTTCATGGGTATTGATTGCGAATCCACAAAAAATGAAATCCTTGACAACTTCAATATTTTCTCCCATTATTGTGATGTTGCTTATTGGTCCAATTGTGAGGATTTGTGTTTCCTTTATGTTGAGGTGTAATCCATACTGATGGCTGTGGTCTTTGATCTTTATCAGTAAGTGCTTCAAGTTCTCTTCGCTTTCAGCAAGCAAGGTGGTGTCATCTGCATAATGCAGGTTGTTGATTAGTCTCCCTCCAGTCCTGATGCCCCATTCTTCTTCATATAGTCCAGCTTCTCAGATTATTTGCTCAGCATACAGATTGAATAGTTGTGGTGAAAGGATACAACCCAGATGCACACCTTTATTGACTTTAAACTGCTCAGTATCTCCTTGTTCTGTTTGAACGACTGCTTCTTGATCTATGTACAGGTTCCTCATGACCATAGTTAAGTATTCTAGAATTCCCATTCTTCGCAATGTTATCCATAATTTGTTACAATCCACACAGTCGAATGCCTTTGCGTAGTCAATAGAACACGAGTAAACACCTTTCTCTGCTTTCAGCCAGGATCCATCTGACATCCGCAACTATATCCCTCATTCCGTGTCCTCTTCTGAATCTGACTTGAATTTCTGACAGTTCTCTTGTCGATGTACTGCTGCAGCCACTTTTGAATGATCTTTGGCAAAATTTTATTTGCTTATGATGTTAATGATATTATTCAATAATCTCCAAGGAACAGAAAAATCAAGGCCCCCAGGCCTTCCCTGCTTTGGGTGAGCTTTCCCAAGCCTGCTGTTCTGAGCACTCAGCTCCTCCAAGAGGCGAGACTGCAGACTCCTTCCTGGGTTTGATTCATGGGCATATGGCGCTGTGTCATGTTGTTGTAACATAAATAAAAATATTTGAAGTGAAAACTTCAGGGATGGAGGCTTCTGGAGCCCCCACACTGTATCAGCTGCCTCTCACTGTGAAGGGAAGAATGTGTTTGGTGTCCAGACTGCTCTGTGGGAAGTGCACTGGGGTGGGGGGTGGTGGACTGACTTTCCTCCACTGCCTCCCACCTCAGCACTGTCCCTCATGGAAAGGAAAAGGCGCTAGGCTCCCTGGTTTCGTATGAAGAATTTGAAATCTGTGAGGCAAGAGAATGCCTAGGATGGAAAACACTTGACTGCCGTTTGTCTGAGGGCTTCTCTCCCAGAATCGCCATTCTTCTGACTCTGCCGTTGCTGATACCCGGGGTGGACAAGCTGTGACATTGTAAGCTTACAATGTCACAGCTTCCTATCAGTTGCTGTCAAGTCCATTTTACCTCATGATGACCCCATGTTTGTCAGAGTAGAAGTGTGCTCCATAAGGCTTTCAGTAGCTGATTTTTCGGAAGTAGATTGCCAGGCCTTTCATCAAAGGTGCCTCTGGGTGGACTCAAACCTTCAACCTTTTGGTTAGCAGCATGCATGTTAACCCTTTGCACCACCCAAGGACTCCATAAGCGAGTTTACTACCCCTTTGAAGGAGAAGAGCGTTTGCCCTATCTGGCTTCAATATTTTGAAGAGATTCAGTTGTATGGTACTCCCTCATCTGACATCCCGTTTGCTGTTACCACAGAGTCAGGTGTGTGTAATGACTCCCATTTTGTAAATGGCTAAATGCGGCTCAGGGATGAAATGACCACCCTGCCTCACAGCTAGTTTTGACATTGCAAAAATCAAAGCCTTGTGGTCGGCTCCCAGGCCAGAGTTATTCTAGACCCAAGATTTGGAATCGGAAGTAACCTTAGGCTGTTTCTCATTTTACAAGAGAGAAAGTGACAGCCTAGATTGTTAAGTGACTTGCAAACGTTCACACAGGAAGTTAGTGGCTGAATGGAGACCAGAACTAGTATGGGGAATCAGACAAACTTGGGTTCAGATTCTGCCTTCACCGCATTCCCAATCTCCTACCCCTGTAAAATGGACACAGTAGCATCATTTCACAGGATTGCTTTCATCATTAAATGAAATAGAAAGGAAGAACAATTTTCAGAATTTAAATAACTCCTAGATCAGTAGCTGACATATTAAAAACACCTGTTGCCAATTCCAGCTCATAGCAAAATCCTATAAGACAGAGTAGAACTGCCCCATAGGGTTTTTAAGGAGCACCTTTTTTTTAGTGGGTACCAACTCCCGACCTTTTGGTTAGCAGCTGAGTGCTTAACCACTGGCCACCAGGGCTTCTAGTTAGCACACAGTAGGCATTTAATGCTTGCTACCTCTTATCTTCTCATCCTGTCTGGACTCCTCGTCCAGTGCTGCTGATCTGCACGACTGTCCCTGATATTAGGGACACTGCCCGCCTCCTGCCTTGTGGGGTCCGGAGCGCCCAACCTCCTCATTAACTACAATGACTTTGAGTAAGTGCCAGCCCATAATGCCAAAAAAAGTCACATTATTCCCTCAGTTGCAGCACAGGAAACCATCCTCAAAACAGCCAGATAGCCTAGGTTTCCCTCTTGTATTTTGCAAGCCAAGATTTTATAAGCAGTGATTGTCATCTTTATTTTACCCAATTTCTCATTTGCAGGGATTATTTATGCACACATCCTGCAAATATGTGTGCCTTCCTCGCCTGGTGATTTGAACGACTGCTCTTCCTCCCTCCCTCCCTCCCATCCCCGAATTTTGGCTCTGAGATGTCTCATTATATTCTAAAGAGCTGTCCACAAGGCAGGGTACCACCAATGCAATTAAATCTGCTTCTGTATCAACACTGCTCTTAAGCAAAATATATTGATCACCGAAGCTTTGGACCCACTTTAATCAAGTAATCTAAACAGGGCTTAAGCTTCAAAAGCCGAGCGATGTGCCCGGCTTCAAAGCGCTTACTTACAGTGAATTAATTTATCCAGCGTGTACTAATGCTCCCTGCAACCCTGTGGATTATAATGTTAGAGGTTGCAATCAGGGCTCTGATAATACCCCCCAAGCTCGGCCTCTACTGACTGTCATGTAAAAAGCATGAAGCGGAGTGGGGCGGAGGGGAGGAGGGAACAAAGGGATTGGCTTTGATTGAGCAAGACGGAATCATTCAGTTCATCGTAGTCCCAGGGCCTTGCTGGGCAGCAGAAGGACTAGTTTGGGGATGGGATTGGGAAGATGCAGTGTCTGCTGACAGAGGTGCTGTATTAACAGGGAGAGTTGCTGCAAGAAGCTACAGCTGTGACTTTGAGGTGGAAGCCAGAGGGACGGTCTGGATGTGCATTTTGTGTGTGCGTTGCAGAGACGGAGGGGAACTGGACATCTGTTGTTTTGGAGACCAACACACCTCTCCCAGCCAGCCATCCTCCGACCGATAATACATGCCCCTCATTTACTTAGAGAGTCACTTCCACCTGGACCATCAATCTCCAGCTTTTGAGTGGGGTCCCTACCCAGATTCCAGATTCTAGAGCTTGTGACCTTGTTATTCACTCAACAATTTACTGAGAACCTACTATGCACCAGGCATTACTCTAGGTCCTGGAGATACAGCAGTGATAGACAAAAATCCTTGACCTTGTGGAATCTTTTTTCCAATGGGGTAGGAGGTAGGGGGGGATACTACCAGACTGTCTACTTTACTTATTTGTTGGGTTATAGTCTGATGTTGCAATATGTTCTAGAGAAAAGTGAGACAACAGGGATAGGGAATGTGCGAGTACGTACAGGTGGTGGTATCAGTATAAATTTTAAATCCATGGTCCTCATGGGGAAGGTGACATTCAAGCAAAGACCTGGAGGAAGTGTGGGAGGAAGCCATGTGGACATCTGCGGGAAAAGCAAGTGCAAAGGCCCTGAGGTAGAACATGCCTGACATTTGAGGAACAACAAGGATGTCAGTGGGCGAAAGGAAGAGTAGGACGGCGGTAAAATCAGAGAGGATATGAGGACCAGACCAAGGCCGAACCCAATGAGCATTTTTAGTTCCCTTGGTATACAGGTTGATTCGTGTCCTGCCAAAGATATGCTCAAGTCCTAACACCTGGTACCTGTGAATGTGACCTTATTTGGAAATAGGGTTTTTGTAGATGTAATTAGTTAACATGTGGTCATACTGGAGTAGGGTAGGTCCTAATCCAATATGACTGGTATTCTTATAAGAACAGGAGAAGAGAGACAGAGGCAGACACATACACAAAGGAAAGGTAGCATGTAAAGATGAAGGCAGAGATTGGAGTGATGCTGCCACAAGCCGAGGAACTGCTGAGACAACCAGAAACTAGAGGCAAAGAAGGATTTCTTCCCTGGAGCCTTCAGAAAGACCATGACTCTCTTGACACCTTGATTTCAGACTTCCAGACTCCAGAAATGTGAGAAAATAAACGTCTGTTGTTTTAAGCCATTGAGTTTGTGGTACTTTGCTACGGCAGCCCTGGGAAAATAATATACTTGACCACAGTGATTAGTTCAAGGGATGGGCCAAGGAGGAGAAGCATGAAGTATATGGGCTGGTGAGGGGTCAGCCATCTTGTAGCCACATGGAGCCTGAGGATAAAGCCAAAATGGCGGACAGTGGAGCCCAGAGAAGGGTGATGTTGTTTGAAACTCTGAATATTACTAAGCCTGAAATTCTCATCCTTTGGATTTTTTAATTTACAGGAGCCAATAAGTGCTCCTTTTTGCCTCAATAAATCTTGCAATAAGAGTCCCACCTCTTATCACTAGCATGTATTTTCTCTCTGTATAATGCTGCAGGTAGAGTCTGACTCTCCTCTCTCCTTCTCATGAAATCAATAAAGACTACATTGTTGTATTTACCTAGATCAGCCCTACACATTCACTGAGCTTCTCTTCTGTGAAGGCACCGGGCGGGGGAGGTTGTGGTGGGAGATGTGAAGATGAGAAATAAATGGCTCCTTCCCAAAAGGAACTTTTAATCTTATAGGGAGATAGGTCAGGTGGTTCACAAATTAAAGTGGAAGGTAGAAATGAATGAATACCACAAATAAGACAGGATAAAACATGCTGAAAAACCCTTTACCTGTCTATTAAAGAAGCAGTATAGCAGAGTCACCAACATCTGTCAATGGAGACTTGCGTGTTGTTATCATGCTGAACAAGTTTCAGTGGAGCTTCCAGACTAAGAAGGACTAGGAAGGCCTGGAGATCTATTTCCAAAAATCGGCCAGTGAAAACCCTACAGATCACAGCTGGTCCACGAGCGATCATTATGGGGATGGTGAAGGACCAGATAGTATTTCATTCCATTGTGCATGGGGTCGCCCTGAGTTGGAGGCCAAATCAATGGCAGCTAATGACAACAATCATTATTAAATAATTAATGGCGTAATTGCCCAACTATTACTCTCTTCAATAAATACCACACGCCCTAGTTGACAGAGAGGATATTGAAGAACAGAAGTGAGGTTGAAGCAACCCACTCCAGGTCATGGAGCCATTTTGTGGCAGAGGCAGGAACAGAAAGCAGGTTTTTGGATGCTGGTCTGGTATTGTCCCCACTATGTCCTGACTGAGAGGTGAGATAGTATAGGACAGACTGCAAGCAGCAAGTACCAACTGCAAGCTTCTTCGTAGAAAAGGTGGGATTAATTTGGAATGGAGTAGAACCGTATTCAGGAACAGAGATAAGAAAGGGTGATGTGGCAATAACTACTAGCTGTCCACTAAATCCATTCTTCTCATCATCCATGACAAATGAGTTGTGGCTGGTCATCTGCTGCCCAGTGAGGGACTACATTTCCCAACTTCTCTTGTAATTAGAGGAGGCGGCCATGTTGAAAAGTTCTCACCAACTGAGAGTGAGTAGAAAAGTGACCTGCCTCCAGGCTGGCACCTTAAGACACAAGGTGTTCCTCTTGCATGTCCTTTTTCCCTTTCCTGCTGGCTACAGCATTGACCAGGCAGGCTAGAGGGCTCCAATGCAGTACTCCTGAAACTTCCTGTGTTGATGAACTAGAATCAACTCAATGGCAACTGATTTATATAGACCTATTGGCTCCACTTGCTGCAACAGTGCCTTGCTTTCAGCTTGGCAGCAGCTCACACAAAATTTCTGAGCACCCACTTTGTGCTATACCCAGAAGGGTGATACAGACGTGCCAGTTCCCTGTTAGCAGCCCATGGATGCTTTATAGTCCCTTGGCTCTTGGTATACCTTGAAATGATTTGGATCCGAGCAAATCCATGTCCTGAGGCTCAAATGAAATCATAGGTGTCGATTTAAGCAGATTTTAGTTCATAAAGCAATTGGAGATGAGAGAAGAATGAAGATAAGGCTTAGGGGGGCACAGGCAGACCCCCAGGAGGTCAATGGGCAGTGGGCAGGATCTAAATGCAGAAATGGAACAGAAGTGCTTTTGACATCTAGAGTCAGAAATTCCAGCTGGGTGACCTCAGGGAGTCACACGAATCCTCTCAGTAAAGCGGGGTGTTAGGCCAACATTGCAGGATGAGGGGGGAGGGTATGCAAGAAGGTACTTATAGAACCAAAACACCTGTGTGCCCATGAGGGCTTGGCAGGAAATAGATGGCACACTCAAGTTGGGTGACTTGAGGGGAGTTTGATAAAGGGACAGTGTAATGGATTGAATTGTGTCCCCCCAAAATATGCGTCAACTTGGTTAGGCCGTGTGTGGTTGTCCTCCATTTTGTGATTTTCCTATGAATTATAAGTCGTAATCTCTGCCTGTGGTTAAAGAGGATTAGGGTGGGATGCCACATGCCTGACCCAATGTAAAGTGAGCTTCCCTGGGGTGTGGCCTGCACCACCTTTTACCTTACAAAAGATAAAAGGAAAGCATAGAGTTGGGGACCTCATACCACCAAGAAAGCAGCACTGGGAGAAGAGCGCGTCCTTTGGACCCAAGGTCTCTGTGCCTGAGAAGCTCCTCGACCATGGCAAGGTTGAGGACAAAGACTTTCCTCCAGAGCCAACAGAGAAAGAAAGGCTTCCCCTGGAGCTGACACCCTGAATTTGGACTTTTAGCCTACTTTACTGTGAGAAAATAAACTTCTCTTTGTTAAAGCCATCTTGTGGTATTTTTGTTATAACAGCACTAGATAATTAAGGCAGACGGTTTACAAAGGCGTGGGTAAGGATGGGGAGACCAGCAGCACAGTACCTCGCTAGCAATGGTTTGTATGGGCTGAAGGGGTAGCTGGTACCTCCTCTAAGCCTGAAGGGGAGAGGAGGCAGCCGTTATCAGAACCCAGAGGATCACCCCATGGGAATGGAGGCCAACCTCTGGCATATTCCTACAAGGAGTGGGCTGGGGGAACAAATACCCTGGCCTTATTCTCCTCCCACCCTCCGAGTTCCTGCTGATGCTTCTTTGCCTTGGGCAAATGCCAATCGAAGGCAGAGGGTGAGAGAGTTCTGGATACACGTCCTGGGCTCATAGCAGGATGGAAAAGTCCAAGAGAGAATCCCAGGACCAATGGCTAAGTTCCCCGAACCTAGCGGGTGGAAGCTGCTCAACTTGCAGGAGCACTATTGTTCTTAAATAGAGTTTATTTTTCAGAGCAGCTCTAGGTTTATGGGGAAATTGCGCTAGAAAGTACAGAGCATTCCTATATACACCTCCTCCCCACCCCCCCCCACATGGTCTCTCCTATTATTAACATCTTATATTGGCCTGGTATATTTGTTATAATTGATGAACTAATATTGATACATCACTGTAAAGTTCATAGTTTACCCAGGAGTCTCTGAGTGGTGCAAACAGTTAACACACTCAGCTGCTAACTGAAAAGTCGGAGGTTCGAGTCTACCCAGAGGTGGATCTATGGGTTTTGGCAAATGTGTAACATCACGTGCCCGTTACAGCATCACATAGAGCAGTTCCACTGCTCTAAAAATGCCCTGGGCTCCACTTGTTCATCACTCCCCATACTGAACCTCTTTTTTTTTTTTTTTTTAAATATAGTCCCTGGATGTAACTGCAACTGAGAAGGCCACAAGCTTCTTCCGTGCCTCTACTTAACTGAAAAATGGACCTCCCAGACACTGGGCCTGTAGGCCCGTCCTTGCCTTGAGCAGGGGACAAAGAAGTGGTTCTTTCTCTGCTGGCCTCTTGCCAAAGCTTCTTCCACCTCTTTATTCCTTCTTCTCTGTTGTCCTTGCCAAAGAACCCACCATCTGGCTGCAACCCTCCTAAAGAAGGTATCGGTGAGTTAAGGACCTGGGGTTCATCCCCCGCTGCCTCAAGAGATGATTAGCTGCTGCTTTTCAGCAGATGTAGCTCAATGGCATTTTAATATCCAAATGTCCCCCACCTATGAGGGAGGCCGTGGACTGTTGAAGGCGTTTCACACAGAGAGCCGTGATTGCTGTGGCAATAATTTTCCTTCAACAGCCATTAAAACACTTCTGAATGTGTTTTTAATAAAAGATGAAGAAGGGAAAAAAAGAAACAAAAGACACAGGTTTCCTTCCTATTTCCTGGCAGCTATCTGTGTTCCCAGGGTGAACTTGAACTGATCCGCTGGCATTTATTATCAGGGTGTTTGCATTTCTTGGTGCCTTGTCAGTGCCTGGGCTTGGCCGGAGGTGTGGGTCTGGCACCATGGACCCCAGGACCCTGGCCCTCCCTACAGTGTTTCCTCCATGGGTCACCCTCCAGCATTCTCCAGGCCAGAACAATGTTGGACTCAGTCCCTCAAGGAAATGGACCTTTACTCTTCCTCTCCTCACTTGGCAGAACAGTCAGTTCTCCAGCCAGAATCTGTGCTCACCCCATGATCCAATCACAAAGAGGTAGGCAGAATATGGTTACACCTTCATTCATTTATTCAACAGATATTTATGGAAGGTTTACCTCATGCTAGGTCCTAAGTCCTTGGTGGCGCAAATGGTTAAAGTACTTGGCTGCTAACCAAAAGGTTGAAGGTTTGAGTCTACCCAGAGGCACCTTGGAAAAAAGGCCTGGTGGTCTACTTCATAAAAACCAGGCATTGAAAGCCCTATGGAGCACAGTTCTACTCTGACACACATGGGATTGCCACAAGTTGGGGCTGCCATGAGTTGGGGTTACCATGCGTTAGGGTTGCCATGAGTTGGGGTTGCCATGTGTTAGGCTTGCCATGAATTGGGGTTGCCATGAGTTGGAGTCAACTCAATGGCAACTAGTCTACCCTGTGCCAGATGCTGGGGACACAGCAGGGATAGTCTGGAAAATCATTAATAGCTGCCAAGGCCCCAGCAATGAGCAAAGGAAATGTGGGTCAAGGGTCTGAAAGGGTCCTGGAGGCTCCTAGAGGGCCAAGCACTAACCTTTTGGGTGCTCGACCACAGCGAGGTCAAGGGGATTCCTTGGGAAGGGTAGGGCAGAATGAGAGGGCACTCAGGGCTCAGGACAGTGACCCCTTAGCTGGCCTGGAAGTATTTCAACATCTTACCAATTGTCATAGCCATCTTGGTATGCAACAGCTGAACAAAACACAGAAATCCTCCCCCAGGTGAAGTTTACCTTCTCAGAAGCATTGCGAAGCAGTCAACTTTTTTTTTTTCTCATGCTTATTGTAAGGATGTTGTTTTAAGATCTTGCCAAAAAAATAGAGACACATCCGCTTCCTGTGCTAGGCCTATGTTGTTGTTGCTGTTAAGTTGGCCTCTAACTCATAGTGGCCCCATGCACAACGAAATGAAATGCTGCCCAGTCCTGTACCATATCCCCATGATCGATTGTGGATTGGAATGTTGTCATCCTTAGGGTTCTCACTGGCTGATTTTTCAGAAGTAGATCACTGGACCTTTCTTCCTAGTCCCTCGTAGCCTGGAAGTTCCATTGAAGCAACATATCAACAGGTAAACCTCCTTTGACAGATAGGTGGTGGTTGGGCATGAGGTGCTCTGGCTGGGAATTGAACCTGGGTCTTCTGCATGAAAGACAAGAATTCTATCATTGAATCACCAATGTCCCCAGGCCTTTGTAGACACTTTAAAAAACATTAAGACAAATGTCTCAGGCCACCAAGGTATAGGGTTGCTTGGTGGAACCCTTTGGTCTTCATCTAAGGCAAGGCTCAGCAACATTCGTGAGTGTACTGTTTTTGGTCATCTGCAGGAGGTGGATCTAGACAGTTGTCACCAGTCCCCTCTCCCCCGTCCCCAAAGGGGTGAATGAAGAGGCATTTGCCCACATATACAGTAATGCTGGGCAACTGTTTCCAGAGGGAGATATATCTGTCCCCTTCTGTTACCTCTCCTAGGGCCAAGTTGATGGTCTTTGGTGATATAAGGTCACTTTGAGTCGGAATCAACTCAGTGGCAATGGGTTTTTTGGTGGTGATTTTTTTATCCAGTCACAACTTTATTCGTGGCGCTGAGTGGCTGGCTTTCTCTGATGGATCTCCTCTGGGCAAGAAACCTATGGCCAGGATACCTCATGGTTCCTACTTTGGAACAGTGGTCAGAGATGGCCAGCTCCAATTATGTCCCTGGAAAGGAAGAACGGGAACAAGGTTACTGTTAACATCCCTGGTCTATAAAAAATAGCTTTGCAAGAATTTTTAAAGCCATCATCCTTTAAACCACCCTAGGTTTCTAAGGACCCTCTGTTCTAAGAATTGCTAATGCAACCAAGAAGGCAGTGCTATGGATTAAATTGTGTCTGCCCAAAATATGTGTTGGAATCCCAAACCCCTGTACCTGTGGAGGTGATCCCATTTGGGAATAAGGTTTTCTTTGTTATGTTAATGAGACCATTTCAGTGTATAAACAGACAAACAAACAAACAAAAAACTCATTGCTGTTGAGTTGATTCTGACTCATAGCAACCCTATAGGACAGAATAGAACTGCCCCATAGGGTTTCCAAGGAGCGGCTAGTGGATTTCGACTGCTGACTTTTTGGTTAGTAGCCGAACAGTTAATCACTGCGCCACCAGCGCTTCTAAGTCAAATCACTTCAGAGTTATAAGACGCAGCATAGACACAGAGACAGAGAAGCACAAAAGGGGCAAAGATAGATGCCACATGAAGATCACCAAGGAAACGAAGAAGCCAGGGCTACAGAAACTGAGACAAGGATCTACCCCTAAAGCCCTTCCCTATAGCCGGTGCCCTCAATTTGGAACTCTAGCCTCCAAAACTGTGAGAAAATAAATTTCTCTTCTTTATAGCCACCCACTTGTGGTATTTCTGTTATAGCAGCACTAGGAGACTAATACAGGCAGAAACAGAGATAGAAACAGACCAATTAAATCAGCATTTCTGGGGAGTGGGACCCATACATTAGGACTTTAAAGATCTCCAATTCAACGTGCACCTGTGGTTGAGAATCACTGCTCCAGCGTATATCTGAATTTTGACTTTTCCTTGTTAAGAAAAAAAAATCACTTATCTTTATTTACATTTTCCTTGGCTCTTATTTTTATTTATGTTAATTTTTCAATTTGATTTTGTGTAGTCTTGTAAATTACCTCAAGTCTTCTCTGATAAACTTGTGTCCTACTTCCGGTTACTAACCCCATTGCCATCAAGTTGATTCCAACTCATAGTGACCCTGTAGGACAGAGTAGAACTGCCCCATAGGGTTTCCAAGGAGCGCTTGGTGGATGTGAGCTGCTGACCTTTTAGATGACAGCTGTAGCACTTAACCACTATGCTACCAGGGTTTCTATTCAGTTACTAGTTGAGTGCAAAACATTTGCACCAGCCAGGAACCTTATTTTGGACTAGTAGTTGCTCTGATGGTGTTGGAGAAGAATTTTGAATGTACCAAGGACTGCCAGAAGAATGAACAATCTGTTTTGGAAGAAGTACAGCCAGAATGCTCCTTAGAAATGAGGACAGCAAGAGTTCGTCTCATGTACTTGGGCATGTTATCAGGAAGGGCCAGTCCCTGGAGAATGACATCATGGTTGGTAGAGGCTGAGTGAAAGAGAAGAAGACCCTCAACAAGATGAATTGACACAGTGGCTGCAATGATGGGCTTAAGCATAGCAACAATTGTGAGGATGGTGCAGGCCCAGGCACTGTTTCATTCTGTTAAATGGGGTTGCTATGAGTCAGAACCAACTTATTCCTGTAAGAAATAAGTTCCAGGAATATGTCAATATGTTTTCTTTCTGATTATCTGAGGAAAAGCTTTACCTTATACATCAAGCTTGAATTGTCTAGAGAAGGGAAATTTACTTCAAGGAAATGGCTCATGCAATATCAGAGGCTGGCAAGTCCCAAATCCATAGGTCAGCCGATAGGCTAGAGACTTCTGCTGGCTCATAGGATTGTAGGGGATGGTGAATCCAAAACCAGGCAGCAGGTCAAGACTTCTGCAGGCTTATGTTTTAGGAACTGTAGGTCAGGCAAAAGAAGAGAGCAGGGTCAAGCAAGAGACAGAGAGACCTTTGCCAGAACATCCATGTATACATTGGAGGAAGGCCACACCCTTGAGGAAACACCCCTTTCAACTGATTGGCTGATTAAGGAAGATCCCATTGTGGAAAGTGATTACGTTATATTACATTATGGAAAAGCAGCCGATCAAGCCCAGTGCTGCCAAACCACTAAGAACCATAGCCTAGCCAAGTTGACAAAATACATTAACCATTCCAGTATTCTTTAAACAGCCAGTCACATGTGCAAAAATAGGATTGGAGGGTGGAGGCAGGAAGGCTGGGTATTGCCTTGAACCCCAGTTGCAAACTCAAATGTCCACAAGGGCAGAGAAGAAGAGATGCAGGAATGAAGCTGATGGAGTAGAAGAACAGAGAGTGGTGAGGACTATGGTGAAATGGATTAGAGAGCATTTGAGGGACATGCAATCTCATACTAAAATGGGGGAGAGGTTTGGAAAACAGGGGCAGGGGGCTGAGGACAAAAATGTGGTGCTGGGGAAAGAAGGTCCAGGGGAGAAAGCCCTCCAAAAGGGAGGTGATGCTACCAATGACTAAACTCACTTACCTTAAAAATTTGCAAAGAACATTGGCCTCCACCTGGCCAAGGAGAATCTTTGACCTCAGAAACTTCACACACCTGCATCTTTGGACACAAGCAGGACCAGGCAAGCATGTGTTAGCAAACAGCCCAACAGCTCACAGGGGAAGAGAAATGGCATCTCTTGTTAGGACTGGGGACTCCACCCACGTGGCCACAGATCCTGAGAGTCCTTCCTTGGTTATGGAGTGCCTGTTGTCCGCATGAAGGGCAACCCCCTTGGCTTCCTGCCCTTAGACACGTACCAGGCAGAAGTGTCCAGAAGTACCAGAAGCAGGCTGACGCTCACACTGGCGAGAGCAGAAGCTCCCTGAGTCTGTGACGCTGATGCTAGCGGCTTATTGCCCAGGGGACTATACAATAGAACTTAAAAATAGCATTTTCTATAATTGCTTGAGTCTCTCGGTGTTTCGTAACCATGTCTGGCAGTCTGTACCCAAGACGTGCTGGCTGTGGAGAAAGCCATTGTTAAAATAAAATCATTAGCTATTAATAGGCTTGATGAGAAGGGTGACAAAATAGGAATTTCCTCTTGCAGTATGTTCTCCACTCAAAACAGTCCCTGAAACCACTAGGCCATGTTAATTATTGATGAAAACACCCCAGCATCCCTCAAGTTGTGTTTTTCCCCCCTTAAAGACTTAACAAACACTACCTCTGAAAACATCTTGAAGTCCCGATTTTGATGAGGCAGATAGGACTATGCCCTGACTCATTCCCTTCCTAATGTATTTTGTCACTTTTGTGTCATTCCCTAGTGACTACACACACACATACATATGTGCACACACACGGCACATATTTTGCTATCTTCCAAGGGAAAAAATATGGCAGCTGATGAAGCGTAGCCTTGGAGTGGGGAAGATGGGCTAGCAAGGCCAAGTGCTCAGGGAAGACAACGTATTAAAAATATCATAACTGGAACAAGAATAGGACCTAAGAGTAGATCTCTGTCTTAGTCTCCTAGTGCTGCTGTAATAGAAATACCACAAGTGGATGGCTTTATAGAACAGACATTTCTTTTTTTCCTACAGTTCTGGAGACAGACAGTCCAAATGAGGGTCTCAGCCATGTTGATTCCTTTCTTGGTAGCCCAGGGTGTTTCTTGGCTTCTTGGTGATGCTCAAACATTTTTTCCCCCAGGTGTGTGTATCTCTGTCTAATCTGTTTTTTTTTACAACTCAGAAGGGATTAGATTTAGAGTCCACCTTACTTGGGTAGGAGCCCTGGTGGCAAAGTGGTTAAGAGCTCAGCTGCTAACCAAAAGGTCAGCAGTTCGAATCCACCAGCTGCTCCTTGAAAACCCTGTGAGGCAGTTCTACTCTGTCCTGTAGGATTGCTAGGAGTCGGGATCGACTTGACGGGAATGGTTTTTTTTTTTTTTTTTCCTACTTAGGTAGTTTTTGGGACTTGGGTGGTGTAAATGGTTAACTCACTTGGCTACTAATTGAAAGGCTGGAGGTTTGAGCTCACCCAGAGGCACCTCAAAAGAAAGGCCTGGGGGTCTACTTCTGAAAAATCAGCCATTGAAAACCCTATGGAGCACAATTCTACCCTGACACACATGGTGTTACGATAAGTTGGAATCAACTCGGTGGCAACTGGTTTTGGCTACTTGGGTAATGATCTAATTAACATAATAAAGAAAGCCCCACTTCCAAACAGGATTATGTCTACAGGTATAGGGGTTAGGATTCCAACACATTTTTGGAGGGGGCACAATTCAATCCATAACAGGCCCACAGAAAAATATGCCATAGCTCAGAGGACAAGGACTAGATGAAATCCTTTCAGATCCTACCTGTGGTGGATTAAAGAGGGCCATAAAATCTTTGTCAATCTGCCTCTCCCCAGGCTCCCATCAAGACACGGAGTTTAGTTTCCCTCTTAGTTATTTAGTGCTGCTATAACAGAAATACCACAAGTGGATGGCTTCAACAAACAGAAGTTTGTTCTCTCACAGTCTAGTAGGCTAGGAGTCCAAATTCAGGGTGTCACCTCCAGGGGAAGGCCTTTTCTCTCTGTCGGCTCTGGAGGAAGGTCCTTGTCATCAATCTTTCCCTGCATTAGGAGCTTCTCAGCACAAGGACCCTGGGTCCACAGGACACGCTCTGCTCCTGGCACTACTTTCTTGGTGTTATAAGGTCCCCATGTGTCTCTGCTTGCTTCTCTCTTTTTTATCCCAAAAAGGATTGATTTAAAACACTACCTAATGTTGTAGATTGAGTTCTGATTCATTAACATAACAGCTGCTAATCCTACCTCACTAACATCATAGAGGTAGGATTTATAACACGCAGGAAATGCACATCAGATGACAAAATGGTGGACAGTCACAAAATCCTGGGAATCATGGCCTAGCCAAGACACATATTTGGGGAGACACAATCCATGACAATTTCCTTCCCCAAATGGCCTTGTGACTACTTTAACCAAGTGAAAGTGGCATTGAGTCAGCTCCGAGCCTGAGCCCTCAGTGGCTGGCGGCATTCCCTTTTGTGCTTTTAGGAAGTCCTGAACTACCAGGTAAGAAGTTCTACTACCTTGCTGGAGAGGCCTTTGGGAAGGAGAGGTCCTGAGACTACCTGGGGAAGGAGAGAGGACCAGCAGCCTGATGTCAGCACCCAGCTCTAGTCGTAGCTGCCATCTGACTGCAAACACGTGAGAGATTCCAAACGTGACCAGCTGAAGAAGCACCTGGTCAGCTTGAGAGAGATATTACATGATTGTCATTGTTCTAAGCTGCTAAATTTTGGAATGGTTTGCTATGTAGAAATAGATAACCAAAACAATGTCCAAGCGGAAACAGAAGGTACACTTACTAAGGGACAGTTTACACCACGGTGGAGCCTGACTGCATGATCTGATATGGACCGCTGCCTTCGTGGGGTTTCCAGTTGTTGCCTTTTCTCAGATAATCGTAGCAGTAAGAGAGGGAGAGGAGATCTGGGAGGAGAGGCCTCTCTTTCAAAACTGCTGTCTCTTTGGATGAGCTGGGTGGCACATCCCAGAGAGGGCTGCAGGCTGCTAGAGAGGGTGGCAGTCAAATGCAGGAGGCAAACAGCAGGGTGGAGACACGTAGAGCCCTGGTAAAGGAGGAGAGAGGGGCTTCTGTAGGTCGGAGAAATGAAGACCCCCATGAATGTCTGGGAAGACTGGTGACAGTTTTACTGTCTTTACAACACCATTTTGATGACTGGTGTCTCAGAACAGAATTGTGTGACTTTAACCCCATCAGAGGCACAGAAGTGGTTCGGTGGTAGAATTCTCACCTTCCATCCAAGAGTCCTGGGTTTGATTCCTGACCAACGATCCTTATGTAGAGCCAACACCTGTCTGTCATTGGAGGTTTGCGTGTTGCTATGATGCTGAATAGGTTTCAGCGGAGCTTCTAGATTAGATAGACTAGGAAGAAAGGCCTGGTGATCAACTTCTGAAAATCGGTCAATGAAAACCCTACGATCACAACGGTTGTATCTACAACCAATGACAGGGATGGCACAGGACCAGGCGGTGTTTCGTTCTATTGTGCGTGGAGTTGCCACGAGTTGGGGCCTTCTTGAAGGACAAAACCAAAACCAAACCCAGAGCCGTTGAGTCAATTCTGACTCATAGGGACCCTATAGGACAGAATAGAACTGCCCCATAGGGTTTCCAAGGAGTGACTGGCGGATTTGAACTGCCCACGCTTCGTTTAGCAGCCGTAGCACTTAACCACTACACCACCAGGGTTTGAAGGCAGCTAACAGTAAATCCCAGTTACTCTTCAGAAGGAAAGGAGGTGCTTAGGGACCAGGGCCAGCGGCCAGCATGGGGCCGGGCACTTCCAGCTCTTAATCTCCTATGATCCTGTGGAAATGTGCTGGGGTGCCCAAGCTAGAGCTTGGTTGCTGAAAATCCCTAATTCCTATTTACAATTATCAATCTGACCCTTAAGTCTTGTGTTATGTTTATTTTAATTTAGCCCTTTTAAAAAATTCAAGATAGATAATAACACAAGGAAAGTTTAGGGTAGAAGTATCAAGTTGTAGTATTTGTTACCTTCCACTGAAGTGGAAATGTAGCAACATAAATGTTTGAACAAGTCCGTTTTCTCCTTTCAAACATGAATGTGCCAAAAGGCATTGCCAATGTCCTTTCTCTTTGGTTTTTCTGATTCACATTTCACCCTGACATCTGAGCCACATCAACGTAAGATCACAGTCAACCATTTCCTCCTTATTTAATAAGTCAGGATTTAGGACGTCAATTGCGTTTGAATGCACCAGAAGCACACTGAGAGAGGGACTTTTAAGTACTTTGTTACTGCTGGTCTATTGAAGAAGCTGGCTGCTGTCACTCATGAGACACATAAAGGTGATTCCAAGGAAGGGTTCATGGGAGGGGGTGACCTGTTGTTTTCTGTGTCTACTGAAAAAGACTCAAACGTGGAGAGATGAAAGGGCTTCTCATCACTGAGAATTGTTTAAGCACCAGAACCAGCTTGAGTGGCGATGAAATGTTTTTGTGTATGTGTGTGTTTTCTAGAATGGTTTGGCCATGGTGATATCAGAAGGCAGGAAGTCACAGTTTTGTTATTCCTGCTACACCTTCTAATGAGTCACAATTCATTTATTTTTGAAAATACCCATAAATAAAGTTAGGACGTGGTTCCAGTACTGTTTAGATTGCAAGCTCCTTATGCACTTTTTTGTAAATCACTGCGGCAATGAATAAAATGGTCCATTGTAGCTGATAACATGAACAACGCTCCTCCCCCGGAATCTCTCTAACTTAAAATATTCTGCATTTTGAAGACAACATGTTTCTTCTGGATTGTGCAAATGGTTAACATGCTCAGCTTCTAACTGAAAGGTTGGAGGTTTGAACCCACCCAAAGGTACCTCAAAAGAAAGGCTAGGCCATCTACTTCCAAAACATAAACCACTGAAAACCCTACTGAGTGCAGTTCTACTCTGACAAACTCATGGATAATGAGTACAACAGAATAAAACGTTGCCTGGTTCTGCACCATCTTCACCATTGTTGGTGTGCTTCAGTTCATCATTGCAGCCACTGTGTAGTTTGAGTGCCTTCCAACCTAGAGGCCTCATCCTCTAGCACTATGTTGGACAATATTCTGTTGTGGCTCATAGGGTTTTCATGGGCTAATTTTTGGAAGTAGATTTCCAGGCCTTTCTTCTGAGTCTTATTCTGGAACCTGCCCAACCATGAGTGGCATAGCTTCCAACATCACAGTACCATGCAAGCCATCACAATATGACATATATATATACTGCCACACAATGGTTAAGTGCTTGGCTACTAATCGAAAGGTTGGTGGTTCAGACCCATCCAGCTGCTCTGCTTCTGTAAAGACCTGGCTATCTGCTTCTGTAAAGATTACAGCCAAGACAACCCTATGCGGAAGTTCTACTCTGTAACATACAGGGTCACTATCAGTCTGAATCAACTCAGTGGCATCCAACAACACAGACACACACACACAGACATGTATGTTGTTGTTGTTAGGTGCTATAGAGTCGGTCTGACTCATAGTGGCCCTGTGTATGACAGAATGAAACACTGCCTGTTCTTCCAACACCCTCACAAGCATTGTAAAGCCTAAACCCATTGTTGCAGCCACTGTGTTAATCCATCTCTTTGAGAGTCTTTCTCTTTTTCACTGACCCTCTACTTTGCCAAGTGTGATGTCGTTCTCCAGGGACTGATCCCTCTTCATAACATGCCCAAAGTATGTGAGACATAGTCTTGACATCCTTGCTTCTAAGGAGCATTCTGGTCATACTTCTTCCAAGACAAGATTTATTCATTCTTTTGATAGTCCGTGGTATGTATATTCAATATTCTCCAACGCCACAATTTAAAGGCATCAATTCTTCTTCAGTCTTCCTTATTCATCGTCCAGCTTTTACATGCATATGAGGCAACGGAAAACGCCATGGCTTGGGTCAGGTGTGCCTTAGTCTTCAGGTGATGTCTTTGCTTTCCAACACTTTAAAGAGGTCTTTTGAAGCAGATTTGCTCAATGCAATACCACACATGTATACATATACATATAACTAAAAAAGCCAAACCCATTGCCATCGAATTGATTCCGACTCATAGTAACACTTTGGGACAGAGGAGAGCTGCCCCATTGGGTTTCCAAGGATTCAAACTGGTGGATTTGAACTGCCGAGCTTTTGGTTAGCAGCTGAGCTCTTAACCACTGCTCCACCAGGGCTCCATAAACACGCGCACGCACACACACACACACATATGTATATATATACATAATTTAAGACAAGATGTGGTAGATCGCCTTAGTTTTTCATAATTCTTCCTTCCCTCCCCACTCTCACCAAGGTTCATTGGCAGGGTCTTTACGTGCCCCCTATGGGCTTGGCCATGTGACTTGTTTTGGCCAATAAAACGTGAACAGTCACAGCACATACCACATCATCTAGTGGCTTTCGATGTGCTTCCATGGATTAACTTGACTGTTTGCACCCCTGCTCTGCACCATGAGAAGCATCCACCCCAGGTAGTGGCTGATTGTCTTTTTTAGCCTAGGTCTTGGCAAAAGATACATATGGGGTAGACATGAACCTGACCTAAAGCCTGAAGCCAAGCCACCACAGCTAACCCACAGACCTGTGAGTGAGAAATAAACATTTGTTGTTGCAAGTCACTGAGATTACTGGAGTTGTTTGGTAGGTGGCGTTAACTCAGCAACAGCTGATTGATATAGGAGCTTATGGATGATTTTAAAAACTTATTTTTTAAAATATATCTGTATTTATAATTTTTCTACAATGAACAAATGTTATTGAATTTATTCAGTCAATAGTTATATTTTGAGTACCTACCGTGCGCCTTTCCCTGTGCTAGATACTGGGTGGTAAGAAAAACAGTCAATATACCTGCACTCGTGGAGCTTCGCCTAGGGAGGGAGACAGGTATTTATCTAACCATCACCCACAAAAATGCAAAACCGCAGCTAGGACAAGTGCTACCGACGGAAGTGTGCGGTTAGAAGGGAGTAATGCTGAGAACAGAAATGTGGCTGAGGCAGGAACACCAGGCAAGTCCTCACTGGAGATACGATGACTGAGCCAAAATCCGGGAGATTGATTAGGAGTCGACCAGGTGACCTGGTGTAATAAGACATAGTTTATAGGAAAGATAACTGGTTTTTTCATGCTATAACATGAGCAGGTTATGTTTAGTCAGAGGACCAAGTTGTCACTAAACTTTCCTGTTAGTTGCCACAGAGTTGGCTCCCACGCCGGGCGACCTTATGCATGACAGAACTAAACGCCGCTCACTCTCGTGCCATCTTCATGACTGCCGATAGGTCGGAGTCCACTGCTGCAGCTATTGGGTCAATCCATCCCATTGAGGGTTTTCCTCGGCCCTAACTAGTTCACCACGTGGGATACCTTCTTCTAGCAACTAGTGTCTCCTGATAACATGTCCAAAGTGAGAGTTGAGGTTTATCCATTCTCACTTCTAAAGAACTTTCTTGATGTATTTCTTCTAAGACTGATGAACTTGATACTAACAATGTCTATAAATGGCAGGAGCACCTAGCTGTCCACCAAAATCCATGATCCCCCTTCCATAGTATGAGGTTGTTACCTAGCCAGGGACTCATTTACTGGACCCCTTGTGTCCAGGTCCCATTGTTCTTGCCAATGGAATTGAGCCCAAGGGATGGATATCATTTCTGGGACAGTACGTTAAGAAGTAGGTATGTCTTTTTCACACTGGCTCTTTCCTCTTCCACTAACAGATGAAGCTGATGACAATAAATGAGGCCATTGGGGTTGATAGAGCCACAAAAGAGAAGGAGGCTTGGGTCCCAAATGACCATGTAAAAGAGAGTTATCTACCAACAAGTTCAACCACACTTGCATTAGAACATTATGTGAGCAAGAAATAAACTAATATGTCAAGCTGCTGACATCTCGAAACCTGTTTGTCATAGCAGCTGTGTTACCGTGATTAATAAGCATTTATTTAAAAAACTGGTTCATAGTTTACCTGGCTCACACTCCATGCACACAGCCAATCTTTTACCGGGTAGAATATTTGCTTTCTGCGAATTAAACCTTGGGCTCAATTTCCTTTTTTCCCCACCTGGTAGGACCTTTGTTGTGTGGGTCCTGCCTGTCATAACTGATTGGTGAGTTTGGTGAAACTGCTTGCTTTTATGTACTATTAATTTTGTTTCCCTGTCTACTTTCATGAATTCATACGGGTGATGTTGGCATTTGCAGCATGAGAAATATTTTACACAAATCAGGAGTGCTCTGCTGGAACCCTGAAACACATTACCTTGAAAGAAATACCTTATTCACTCACATAAATCTAAAAGGCCATGTTTGTCAGGGAGGATGCTAGACCAAGGAGCCTGATTTGGGAGGCAGCGGGGAGCCATTGTAGGTTCTGCAGTAGGGGAATGATATGACTGAAGAGATGTTTTAGGAAGACGAGTCTGATGGTAGTACACAGGAGAAATGAGAAAGAAAATAGCTCAGAGGCCAGAGGGACCAACTGCTGCAACAACCCAGCTGTGAAATAAAGAGGCCTGGCCTGGGATGGTGCCAGTGGGAATGGAGAGAAACAGGTGAATAGGTAAGGCTGAGGCAATGAAAAAGGAACACTTAACCACTGTTCACAGCTCATCAACTGCTCTTACAAATCTCAGAGGCTCCATGTACAAGTTTACTCGTATAGCTCCATCAGTAGCAACCTCCCTGCAAAAATAAGAACACTTAAGAATACCATTAGGGTTATTGAAGTTACGGTATTATTTAAAAAAAAAAAAAAAAGTTTGTAAGAAAAAGTAATTGCTCTACTATTAAGAAATGACACAAACGAACAGTTTTCCCAAATCATTTTTAGTAGCTGACTACTCTTTAGAGAGGAAAGAGTTATTATACTTCTTTACTGGAAGGGAGAGTTACTTAAACAATTTTTTATGCTAAAAAAAAAAAAAAAAAGCCAAAGAATAGACGAGTGGGTTGAGAGGAAAGGAATGCCTCTCTCATTCCAAAAATGTTTTTTAAAGCATGGGGAAGTCATTTCTGTGTGTGTTCTGCTAGAGTAGTAGACTTTTTTTTACTAGTTGCCTTCAAGTTGATTCTGGCTCATGGCGACCCCGTGTGTTTCAGAGTAGAACCGTGCTCCATAGGGTGTTTAATGGCTGATATTTCAGGAGTAGCTCCCCAAGCCTTTCTTCATAGGTACCTCTGAGTGGACCCCAACCTCCAGCCTTTAGGTTAGCAGCCAAGTTCATTAACTGTTTGCACAACCCTGGGGACTCCTGAATCCTGGTTCTACAATGTATCGGCTGTGTGACTTTGAGCAACTCATTTAAACTTTTTTGTGCCTCAGCTTGCTCATCTATAAAATGGAATTGAAAACGGTAATTCCTACTTCATAGGTTTGTTGGGAGAGTTAGGTAAGGGAATTCACGTACGTCTTCTCCTCACTTATCGACTATCTCGTTATCTGACTTTTCACATTAATGACAATAGTAAATAAATCTACTATCTGACTGTTTTGTGCATTAAGGACGTCCATCTGGCAGTAACAAATGCAAAGGTGCGAGGTCAGAGTAATGCTGGCTTTGATGGTTAAGGTTATATGTCAACTTGGCTGAGCCATTGATTCTCAGTGGGTTGGCAGTTATGCAATGATGTAATTTGGCAGTTGTGTAGTGATGTAATTTGGCAGTTATGCAATGATGTAATTATCCTCCATTTGTGATCTGGTGTGGTCATCCTCCATTTTTGCATAACACCAATTTCGCATAATGACCTGGTCTTTGGAACCTAACCATATTGATAAATGAGGAGAGGGTGTAGTTAATACAGTGCCTGGTACAAATCAAGTGCTTTTTAAATAGTCACTTTTATCATTATTACCAAATTCCAAGCAGAGACAAAGGTGTTCGAGCAGAAAAAAAATGGGAATTTACCAAACAATTTAGCCTTTGGTGGGTGTTGGTAAGGCTGAATCCAACCTGTCTGCTGCCTGTATTTGTAAATCATTTTATGAAAACAACCTTATTCATTCATTTGTGTATTATCTATGGCTGCTTCGGAGGGCCAAAGTGGTACAAATGGTTAATGTGCTTGGCTGCTAACTGAAAGGTTGGAGGCTTGAGCCTACTCAGAGGCACACTGGAAGAAAGGCTTGGTGATCTACCATTGAAAATTCAGCCATTGAAAACCCTGCGGAGCTCAGTTCTATTCTGACACACACTGGTCATCAGGAGTCAGCTCAAAGGCAGCTGGTGGTGTGGCTGCTTTCACGCTACATGGCAGAGTTGAGTAGTTGTGATAGAGACCATCTGGCCCACAAAGCCTAAAATATTTGTTATCTGGTCCTTTACAGAAAGTTTTCCAACTCCTGCTGTAGAGGAATCATACAACTTTGTCACCATTCTCACTATTTATGCACTAGATTTGACCTCAAGGTGCAGAAATTGAACTTGGAGAGGTTGGCCAAAGTCTTGCAGCTGGTAGGTGCAGGAGCTGAGTTTTGGACCCAAGCAGCTGGATCCTTTAACTTTCGTGTGCACACAGGTAGGTATATTGAACAAAAGCACATTATTCCCTGCTTAGAATCTTCCAGTGTGTTCCCTCATATTTAGCATAAAACCCAGCTCCTTACCATGTTCTACAAGGCCCAAGATGTGATCTAGTCCATGCCTTCCTCCCTTATCTCACTTCCTGCCTTTCTCCCCCTGACCACTGAGCTACAGAAGTGGGTCTGTTTTCTGTTTCCAAGCCCAAATGTTTACCCTTATCTTAGGGCCCTTACCCAGCTCTCCCTTCCTTCTAGAAGTCTCTTCCCAGTGGCTCCATTTTGTCATTAGAGCTCAGCTTAAATATCAGACTCTCAGAAAGGCTTTTCCCACTACCCAGTCTAATGCAACTACCTCCCCTGCCTGTTATTCTTTATCACAACACCTTATTCTAATTCTCTCAGGGCATTTATTTCTATCTGATCTTCCCTCATCTATGTGTTTGCTCATTGTCGATCTCTCCTGCCAGAATGAAAGCACCAAGAGAGAGCACCTTGTCAGTCTTACCACACTATCAGCAGCATCTAGAACAGTCCCTCATTTAGTAGGTGCTTCATAAACACTCACTAAAACCCCTATGGAACACAGTTCTGTTCTCACACATATGGCATTGCCATGAGTCGAAATCAACTTGATGGCAACTAGTTTGGATTTTTTTAGTTTTAAGAAGTACTCGGAAGGCAGTAGTAATTCAGTAATAGAATTCCCAACTTCCATGGATTTGATTCCTGGCCAATGCGCCTCATCCACAACCACCATCTGTCTATCAGTGGAGGCTTGCGTGTTGCTATGTTTTGGCAGAGCTTCCAGACTAAGATGGACTAGGAAGAATGGCCCGGTGATCTACTTCTAAAAATCAGCCAATGAAAACTCTATGGATCACAATGGCCTGATCTGCAACCGATCCTGGGGATGGCATGGGACTGGGCAGCATTTCGTTCCATTGTGCATGGAGACTCCGTAAGTCAAGGCTGACTTGATGGCAGCAGCTAACAACAATAAACAGTCACCCAGGGGCCTGGGCTGATGGAGGCTCTGCCATCTTGTTGCTGGCCCCTCTGGAATACCTGGCATCCTCTGTCAATACAGCTAGAGAAAAGAGTTTGGCAAATTGTATATGGACTTCCTACAGTCTCGGACGGGAAGTGACGCACCTCATTTCTGCTCACGCTTCATTGGCCAGAACTAGTCACATGGCCCTGCCCCAATAGAAGGAGCCAGGAAATTTAAGCAAACAAATGGATTCTTCTTTGGGATCTGTTTATGTCTCTTCCTGAAGTTCTGATACTACTTAATGTCATATTCCTGTACTTTTAAAGTTATCTCTTGTATATCTTGAGGATGCATCTAATGATCTGGGAAAAATATGATCTGGGCCAATCTTCTAATTGCATAGCTATGAATACTGAAGCCGCAAGGTAAGTGCTTACTTGCCATTGTTGTTGTTGCTAGTTGTGTGAGTCAGCCCCAACTCATGGTGACCTTATGTATAACAGAATGAAATGTTGCCCAGCCCTATGCCATCCTCATGATTGTTGCTGTGTTTGAGCTCATTGTGTCTATTGTGTCAATCCATCTCATCGAGGGCATCCCTCATTTTCACTAACCCTCTGTTTTACCAAAGATGTTCTTTTCTAGCGATTGGTCCCTTCTGATGATGTGTCCAAAGTAAGCAAACTGAAGTCTCACCATCTTCGCTTCCAAGGAGCATTCCAATTGTGTTTCTTCTAAGACAGATTTGTTTGTTCTTCTGGCAGGCCATATTATATTCAATATTCTTTGCCAACCCCACAATTCAAATGCATGAATTCTTCTTCTGTCTTCCTTTTTCACTGTCCAGCTTTCACACAAATACGAGGCAATTGAAGAGATGATGGCTTGGGTCAGGCACACATTAGTCATCAAGCTGACAGCTTTGCTTTTGAACACTTTAGAGAGGTCTTTTGCAGCAGATGTTCCCTAAGCAATCCATCATTTGATTTCTTGACTGCTGCTTCCATGGGCATTGATTGTTAATCCAAGTAGGCAGAAATAATTGACAACTTCAGTACCTCTTCTGGCTGGGTCAAAACCAGACTTATGGTCTCCTGAGGTCCACGTGTAGGATCTTTCCACATAATCCTGTGAGCCCAATTTAGACATCTATTTTCCATGCAGGAACATTTCATTGTTCATTTCAAATAGAATCATACAGGGAAAAATTCTAAAGGCCAATACTAATCCTGAAGAGCATGAGAGCAGCTTGTTCCATTTAACATTTCAGCAGAAACATACAGAAGACCTTTTCTACTCAAGCTGGAGGCAAATCCATCTGCGGAATCAATGAAAAAAGATGATTGCTCATTGTTGTCTGGTTAGGATCCAATTATGTACAGTGTATTTATTTTAAATTTAGAAGACACACACAAGAGATTTCCAGGAACAAAATGAGAAGAAATTGGCAGTGCACCGAATAGAAAAAATTAATGACTTGAATTACACAGCCTTTGAATCACAGCCGACAAGAGGGAGAGAGGAGGTTACAGTTATTCACGCTGTACTCTGTGGATCGTCCTGAGCAGGGCTTGAAAAGCGGTCACCTTCTGCACAGCTGTCACCATCCTTTATCATCACGGCGAGGCCAGGCTTTGCAGGTCACAAATGTGTCACAGTTTCATGAGCACAAAAGCAATGTCCCCATCCAGACTTCAATAGCAAACTTCCTTTTAGAGGACAGAGTCAGCTTGTAAGTTTAAGCTCCATCAGGTTGTGAGCTTTGTTGGGGAAGAGGGAGGAGGGAAGTGAGGTGGGGCGCTGAGTCCAGGGACCAGAATCAGGGCCTGGGGCAGCTTGGCTGATAGTTACTGATGGAAGGAATGAGCATTGGCAGAGCTTCTTCTCCATGCCGGCACCTTTATGTGCTAGGAACTCCACACACGTTGTCCTATTCATCCCTTGAGACTATCCCTAATTTTCGAGATAAGGAAACTGAGGTCAGAGAGTTTGATTACCTTGCCCACGGTCAAAAACCAGACTTGTTGAGTTGATTCCTACTCATGGTGACCCCATATGTTACAGAATAGAACTGCTCCATAAGGTTTTATTGGCCGTATTCTTTATGGAAGCAGACCTCCAGGCCCTTCTTTTGTGGTGCTCTTGGTGGCCCAACCTTTAGGTGACTCGCAGAGCACAAACCATTTGCACCACCCAAGGGCCTTGCCAAAGATACCACCTCCACAAAAAAAAAAAAAAAAAAGCAAAAAACATTGCCATCTATCCGATTCTGACTCATAACAACCCCATAGTAACCCTGCAGAGTAGAACTGCCCCATAGGGTTTCCAAGGAGCAGCACTGCTGTCCTTTTGGTTAGCAGCCAAACAATTAACCACTGCACCACCAGGGTACTCATTTGATGAGTGCTTCAGTGATTGAGGAGTGATTAAGAAATGCGATGTTGCCAACAGAAAGAAAAATACCTGGGAGAAGGAACCCACCCTGCATTCCTGAATTATGCAAAAAGGGCAGCCAGTTTGGTCTCAGACAATCTGAATATTCAAGTACAAACCCTCCACCCTCTCCATATTTACTAGTTGGGTATCCGAAAGAAGTTCTACCCTCGTGCCTAGAATTCCACTTCCTCATGGGTAAAATAGACATCACCACGTGCCCTCCTCCCTGGCTTGTTGTGAAAACCAAGTGCAGTTGCACGTATGAAAATATTGTGAGGCTGTAAAGTCACAGATGGGAGCTTCGGCTGTTAGCTCTTTCTGGGCGATGCAGTGACAAGATGCTACCAGCTTGCAATGTGTTCCAGGGATACAGTTTGTAAAGAATTTTGAGCGAGTGGTCAAACCCTCCCAACCCCACCTCAAGAGCTGTATCCATCCCAGAAATGGCTCTCGGGCTCTTGGGAGACTGCAAGATAATTGTGCAGGTCTGCCTTCCAGGAATGTAGGATTAAGTAGGGGAGTGAAGACGTTTAATAGCTACTTAAGTGTACAAATATATGGCCCTGATGTCAGCTGTGATCTCCTAGTCCCATAAGATCTAAATGAGATTTGCGTAAAGCTTAGTCTGTATTCCCTGCAAGTCCAGGACCATCCCCAAGATTGTGTGAATTCCCTGGAGGGTCACAGCTCCACAGTCACCTGGCTGGCTCCATGTCTCCACTGCTTCTGACTATAGGGCAATTTAAGGACCATCGCACTGTCCCTGCTTACTGCCTCAGTGGACCAGACATGGAGCTCAGCCCCTTCCTAGATTCCCAACAAAAATCCTCTTGGACAAGATGCAGGTACAGGCAGCCCACTTTGTGGGAGACCTGGGGAGAAGGGGCATAAAGGGGTTTTCAACACAACAATGCAACAGCTTCACATTGAATATTAGCCGCTGGGGGGGATGCCTTCCAGACCTTCACCTCTCACACCCACCAGCCACATCCCACATGGCTCACTTCTTGCTTCTCTGTCTGCTTCTCACTGCCCATCCTCATCTCCTTCCCCCCACCGCCCAAACACGGGCTAGGGAACCCACGTTCTTTTTCCTTCTCTCTGCAGAGTGATTCCACTCTCCGCGCCTCTTCTCAAGCTCAGTTCCCAACTCCCCTTTGCAATTCCAAACTCACAAGAGGCTGGTGGGATTGAAGGGAGGCTGGCCTTGTGCAGCAACCATTGCCTGTCTCTGGCACCCTGGGCTGTGGACTCCAGAGGCAGTGCAGATACAGAGAGAAAAGGTATGAACCTGAGGTCCCACCCCAAAGTTGAAGACAGGAGGGATCATACATACCCTCTGGCTACCAATGACATAGCATGTTGAGAGAAGGGATGACCAAGGTGGCCCCACCAGGAAGGCACCGAATAGAGCAGAATCCAGTTCTGCCCAACTCCACTCTGGTCTCTATGATTATTATGATTTTTTTAAAAAAATTTTATCAAAGTATCACTTGTGTGTATACACATATGTAAAAACCAATTGCTCCCGAGTTGAATCTAACTCATGGCAACCCTATGTGTTACAGAGTAAAACTGCTCTATAGGGTTTTCTTGGATGTAATCTTTATGGAAGTGGATTGCCAGGCCTTTCTTCCACAGTGCCTGGGTGGATTCAAACCACATATATACACATACACACATTGTTAATTGCCATTGAGTCAGTTCCATCTCATGGCAACACCATGTACAACAGAATGAAAGAGCCTGGTCCTTTGCCATCTTCATGATCATTGATACGAGTCCATTGTTGCAGCCACTGTGTATTTTGAGTGCCTTCCAACTAGGGGGCTCATCTTCCAGCGCTATATCAGACAATATTCCGTTGTGATCCACAGTGTTTTCATCGGCTAATTTTCATTACCAGACCTTTCCTCCTGGTCTGTTTTAACCTGGAAGCTCAGCTGAAACCTGATCACCGTGGGTGACGCTACTGGTATTTGAAATACTAGTGGCATAGCATCCAGTATCCTAGCAAGATGTAACCCATCACAGTATAACAAACTGACTGATGGGTGGTGGGGATATATATATATATATGTACATTAAAAAAACAAACCAAAACCATTGCCATCCAGTTGATTCCAACTCGTAGCAACCCTACAGGACAGAGTAGAACTGCCCAATAGGGTTTCCAAGGAGCAGCTGGTGGATTCAAACTGCTGACCTTTTTGGTTAGCAGCTGAGCTCTCAACCACTTTGCAACCGTTGCTCCATATATGTACTTACAGGCACACACACATATATGGAGAGAGAGAAACGTACAGCTCAATGAATTCTCACAAACCAAATATGCCCATGTCGCCAGCACCCAGACGAAGAAACCAAGCAAGCTAGCAGCCCAAAAGCCAGCCTTCCAGCCACTATCCCTGCCCAAAGGTGAAGCACTAGTCTGACGGCTAACTATGTGGATTAGTTTTTACCTGTTCATGTATTTATATAAATGGAATCATCCTACAGTATGTATTTGTTTGCGTCTGGCTTCTTCTTTCAGCATTTTACTTGGGAAATACATCCATGTTTTGGGGTGTAGTTACAGATAATTCATTCTCTGTATGGTTTTCTATTGTGTGAATATACCACAGTTTGTTTACCCATTCTATTGTTGATGGACATTGGAGTTGTTACCAGTTTGGAGCTATCACGTGGCCCCTGCTTTGTAACGAGATTTTTGTAAAGGCTTTCCCACCCTGAAGGAGATACAGCTCCTATCTTTGGAATGAGCACAAAAGAGAATCATTCATTCATTCAGCAAACGTTTTTGAGTACCTACCATGTGACAAGCACCAGAACCTGACCATGAACAAGGGAGTCGTGTCCCAGCCCTCGTGGACCTGACTATCCATAAAGAGATAGGTGTGTAGACAGATAGAACACAGTGAGGTCTGAGCTCTGTTAAGGGTAGAGAGGACTCAGCGAAGCCAGGGCTGGGAGTGAATCAAACAAAGGCAGCTGGAGACTGTGTGTATTCCAGGTGGAGGGAACTGCTTATGCAAATGGCACATGTGCTAAACTCAAGTTCTATTGCTGGTGGTTAAGCACTAGGCTGCTAACCAAAAGGTTGGCAGTTTGAACCCACCCAGCAGCTTCGTAGGAGAAAAACCTGGTGATCTGCTCCCGTAAAGATTAAAAACCAAAAAACCAAACCCATTGCCGTCAAGTCGATTCCAACTCATAGGAGCACCTGGTGGATTCGACCTGCCAACCTTTGGGTTAGCAGCCGTAGCTGTTAACCACTACACCACCAGGGTTCCCATTACAGCCTATGGGGGAGTTTAACTCTGTCACATGGGGTCGCTATGAGTTGAAGCCTATTCGACAGCACCTAACATTACGGAGGATGGGCTGGGACGTAGGGTGAGACCAAGCTGTGGAGGTAGGCGGCAACTGGATCTTGAAGGGCTGAGCAAGCCATTTTAAGGAGTTTGGAATTTTCTTGAGTTCAAAGAATCAACCAGTTACTATCGAGTCAGTTCCCACTCATGGTGACCCCATGTGTGTTAGAGTAGAGCTGTACTCCATACAGTTTTCAGTGGCTGATTTTTCACAAGTAAATCACCAGACCTTTATTCCTAGGGGCCTCTGGGTGGACTCAGACCTCCAACGTTTCAGCTAGAGTTGGAGCTCGTTAACCATGTATCCCACCCAGGGACTCCTGAATCCAAAGAGGTGCCACCTAAATAGGGTAGTGATATGTTCCACTTTGCCTTTCAGAAAACCCCTTCTGGCTTCGATGTGGGTTGAGGGGACACATCTGGAGGCAAGCATTCAAGCTGGATGGACCAAGTAAGACAAGATACTGAGCTGGACCAGAGCACCCCCCACAAATCTGCTGCTGACTTAGACCTCCCCACACAGCCCAACCTACCAGGTAATTAATTTGCCGTTAGCCAAGACCAAAGGGTCCTTCATAGGACATATTTGCTTAGAGAATCCCACACTTACACTTTCACAACCTTCTTATACTGTTTAGTCTGGAATCCCCTGAAATAAACTCCCACCTGACCTTTCCGTGTTTTGGGAGGCCTCTCATCAGTTCAGAATCCTGGTCCTTGATGACTCTTTGTCGGGGGCTCCAGTCTTTGGTTGCTGCTCCAGAAGTCAGCTAGGCCTAGGGCGTGGCCAGGCCACCCTGGCCTGATTCTTCAGGCTCCTCAGAGGCAGGGAGTCTGAGGAAGGGAAGCCTTGGTCTTACCTCCTGGGGAAGGAGGCAGCTGCTGGGCCACGTTGCCTCTGCCTTGCTTATTTGGCATTTTTGGGTGAGCTGTTTTTGTTTAATGTAAGCAGAGCAAATCCATCCATAGCAAAATCAGAGAAAATAACTTGTTGATGTGTAAACCAGGATGCCACAAATAACCCTGTTTGTTTAATTATAGCAGCCTGAGTGCTGTGAGCAGGAAAGGCGGTGGCGGCGGGGATGTACAGATAGAAGGGGAATTTAGGATACCAGTGCGGGCCTCCAGGGGCCTGGGAATGAGACTTTGAGGAAAATGTGAGTGCCAAGTGGGTAAACCGGGGCACATATGGTGCGTGACTCAAGCTAAACTGAGTGGGTAGACAGCTTTCAGTGCTAATGAGAGCTTGCTCCAGAGTCGCTAGACAGAAAAACTAAATCATAGGCAAAAGAATAAAAAAGACACTTGGAAATAATAAGGTTGTGAACGTAGGAAATTTCAACTTTATGAGCAACTTTATATGGAAGTTTGTTCTTCCCAGTGAAATGCATCAATCTGGTAGGGGCAGAGGGGAGCCTCTGGCAAGAGGTGGCTCCTTTCCCCCATGCCCCTACCATTGTCTCATCTTCAATTTCAGGAAGAACATTCTAGAAAAGCTAGAAGCAATGTAGTATAGTATTTAATGATCGCAGGCTTTGGGTTTAGGTAGACCTGGGTTCAGGTGAGGAGCTCTGGTAGTGCAGTGGTTAAGCACTCAGCTGCACACCGAAAGGTCAGTGTTTGGAACCTACCGTCCCTCCTCAGGAGAAAGTGGTGATGATCACAGCCTTGGGAGCCCTGTGGGGAAGTTCTACTCTCACCTATAAGGTCTCTATGAGTTGGAATTGGAATCGACTTGATTGATGGCTGTGGGTTTGGTGCTTGGTTTTGGGTTTGAGGGTGGGTGCTGCCCTTCTCTCCTCTGTGACCGTGGGCCTTATCTCACCTCACTGTCCTTCTTCATGGATGGGCGTTGGTGGGGGTGATCAAATGCAAGAGGCAGAGAACTGCTCAGAGGTGTTATCAGTGACTCCTAGAATAAGAAATAATGCAGTGATCAAAGTTATGAGATCTGGGGAGGGAGAGACCTGGCACCCCTTTTCCCTCCAAGCACACATCAAGTGTCTCTTTCCTCCCTCACCTCCCAGCACTTGCTGCGAGGCCCCATTAAGGAAACGGTTGTTGTAACTGGGTTGACTCTTTCCTTGGGGAAGGCGCACATCAGTTAACCGATACAGATGTAGACCTGACTTCTTCTGGAAATGGCAAAACACTCACCTTCTGAAACAGAGGGGCTTTGAGGGAACAGGGTGGGAGCAAGGCCACATTATAACTTTTGTGTGTCCGAGGCATTCTTGCCTTCATGAGTCCTTTCTTCCATTAAAAAGATATTCATATATATATACATATACGTATATATACATACATATGTAATCAGTTGCCATCAACTCTGACTCATGGTGACCCCATGTATGTCAGAGTAGAAATGTGCTCATAGGGTTTTCAGTGGCTGGTTGTTTGGAAGTAGATCACCAGGCCTCACTTCCCAAGTGCCTCTGGGTGGATTTGAACCTCCAACCTTTCAGCGGCTGAGCAAGTTAGCCATTTGCACCACATATATGTGTATGCGTATTTATGCATATATATATATATATATATAAGTTCTATTTTATGACTACATTGGTGTAAAGATGAATATAATCTAATATGGATTCATTATTATAGTAATAATATTTTTTCTTCTGATTTTATGACAAATGAAAACATTTCTGCGGCCCCTAGGGGCAGTGCTGACTGCTGGGCAGCAGTTAGAAGCATGGGAAGTGAATGCATTTCCTACCTATCTACAGAGGAATTTTTACAAAAACAGGAAAATGTGTCAACTTTATCATAAAGCTACCTTTAAGTAAAAGAGAGTTCTTTATTCTGACACTTTCTTTTATATTTTCGCTTTTGTTTATTTCATGGTTAAAACTGGCTTCCTTTTAGGAAATGATTATGAAATTACATGGGTATTTTATTTTATTTTTGAATGCATTGTTAATCTGACAAAATAAAGACAGCCCTGGGTCCACCTATTGTTTTTGCCTGTGCAGGTTCCTCACTTGTTTCTTTAGGTGCCAGTAAGCACCTTTTCGTAGTTGAGCCACCCCACCTGACTCTGGGTCCCTGTGATATGAGTGGGGTTGGACATACCCCCGTGAGCTGGCCTGGCCAGTCAAAGCAGTCCTTCTACCGGGTACTGGTTGCTTCAATGATGATGATCACTGATTCAAGACAGGTCAGTGGGAGCCACACCTTGGAAGCAGGAGCTCTATTCTTACCTACTGAGATTCTGGCTACAAGGGTATAAAGTTTTGGGCACCCATGGGCGACTGAATGGTAAATTCCTGCCAAGAAGGAAGCCATTACAGAGGAAAGCAGAGCAAAGAGACAGTGAGAGAGGAATGATGCCGTCATAGCATCGTCTGACCAAGTGGATCCATTTATGCCTGAAGCTAGTTAACCCTTGGGATTTTCAATAAGTTGCCAATGAACTAATAACTAGCCTTTTTTTTTTTCTTGCAAAGCCTGTTTAAATTTGTTTTTCGCCAATCGAAACATAAGGAATTCTAACACAGTTGGCAATTCCAGGATTTTTAAAAGTGGTTTTTGATAGGAAAGTCAGAAAATGACTGTTTTATACCAGAATGGGTAAGAGAAGGCTCTTCAACCGGTATTTTGACTTCTGCACTGTTCCGCCCCTTCCGTTTTCTTTCTTTATATGCATATGTTTTTGGGTGAAAGTTTACACAGCAAATTAGGTCCCCACTTAACAATTTCTATACATATTGTTCCGTGATATAGGTTACATTTCCCACATTGTGTCAACATTCTGCATATTTCCATTCTGGTTGTTCCCCTTCCATTAATCCAGCTTCCCTGCTCCCCCAACCCCCACCTTCTCATCTATGCTTTAGGGTAAACGTTGACCATTTGGTCTCATATAGATTTTTGTTTGTTTTTTAAGGAGCACAGTACTCATGGGTGATATTGTTTATTTTATGAGCCAATCTGTTATTTAGATGAAAGTTGACCTCCAGGAGTAGTTTCAGTTCAAAGTTTAAAGGGTATCTCAGGGTGATAGTCTCAGGGGTTCCCCTAGTCTGATTTTTTGTTTGTTTTAATAAGAATTAGAGTTTTGTTCTCCAATTTTCTTCCATTCTATGTGGGTCAGTAGTTGTGGCCAGGCACCATCTACTTTTTCTGGTCTCAGGGCAGAAGAGTCCATGATTCATGTGGGTTATTAGTCCTGTTTGCTAGAGTCACCTTTGACTCTTTGGTTTCCTTCTTTCTCTTTTGCTCCAGACAAGTAGAGACCAAGAGTTATATCTTAAATGGCCATTTGCAAGCTTTTAACATTCTAGATGGTACTTACCATACTAGGATATAGAACATAGACTACAGAACATAGCCTACATAGAACATGTGTAGACCATGTTGTGTCAATTGACCACGTTGCCCCTCAAGACTATGGTCCTAAGCCTTCAAACCCAGTAAACCAATCCTGTGAGGTGTTTGGCTATGTTTGGGAGGTAACCATGACTGTGTCCCCATGTGCTTTATTATATATATGAATATATGTGTAGCACACAGAATCATGTATTTGCCTATGAATACACCTATATATGCACACATATATACACACATATACCTTACTATGCATATGTATGCATACATATCTACCTATGTTACCACTCATATATTTTTTGATTGTTACTACTGTTGCTGCCAAATTGTATATGTCATGACATTTCCGAATAAGGTCCTTTAATCTTGTATATTTCTTATTGTCGTCATTTACCTTGGTTAAATTGTATACACTTCACCCACATTTGGTATTGCCTTTCCATCACCAAAAATAACAAGCATCTACTGTCTAGAGAGTGATTTCCCCACCTTCTCCTTCTGTCCCTGGTAACCACCAAAGAACGTTGATTTCTGTATGTATACCTATTGTTATCTTTTTATAAAAGTGGTATTATATAATATTTGTCCTTTTGTGCCTGACTTATTTCACTCAGCATAATGTCCTCCAGATTCATCCATGTTATAAGATGTTTAGCACACTCATCATTATTCTTTATAGTTGTGTGCTATTCCATTGTATGTATGTATCACAGTTGCCTTATCCATTGATCCTTAGATAGGCACTTAGGTGTTTCCATCTTTTTGCTATTGGGAAATGCTGCAATGAACATAGGTGTACATATGTTTATTTGTGACATTGTTGTTAGATCTCTAGGGTATATATGTCAGAGTGGGATTGCTGGATGGTAAGGTATTTCTATTTCTAGCTATTTCCATAGTGGTTATACCATTTTCCAATTCCATCAGCAGTAGATAAATGGTCCAATCTCCCCACACCCTCGTTAGCATTTGTTGTTTTCTGTTTTTTTGATCATTGCCATTTTTACAGGGATGAGATGACATCTCATTATACTTTTGATTTGCATCTCTCTAATGGTGGAGGAACCCTGGTAGCACAGTGGTTAAAGCACTTGGCTGCTAACCAAAACATCAGCAGTTTTAATCCACTGCAGGAGAAAGAAGTGACAATCTGCTTCTGTAAAGATTTACAGCCTTACATGAGGAAATGCTCACAATCATTAGCCACTAGAGAAATGAAAATCAAAACTACAGTGAGATACCATCTCACCCCAAGAAGGCTAGCATTAATCCAAAAAACACAAAATCATAAATATCGGAGGGGTTGTAGAGACACAGGAGTATTTATACACTGCTGGTGGAAATGTAAAATGGTACAAGCACTTTGGAAATCAATTTCTCACTTCCTTAAAAAGCAAGAAATAGAAATACCATATGATCTAGGAATCCCACTCCTTGGTATATATCCTAGAGAAATAAGAGCCATCACATGAATGGGTATATGCACACCCATGTTCACTGCAGCACTGTTCGCAATGCCAAAATGATGGAAACAACTTACGTGCCCATCAACGAATGAATGTATGAATAGATTATCATATATACACACAATGGGGTACTACGTAATGATAAAGAACAATGATGAATCCATGAAACATTTCACAACATGGATGAATCTGGAAGGCATTATGCTGAGTGAAATTAGTCAGTCACAAAAGGACAAATATCGTATGAGACCACTATTATAAGAACTCAACAAAAGGTTTTATACACAGACGAAAACATTTTTTGATGGTTACAAGGGTGGGGAGGGAGAAGTGAATTCACTAACTAGATAGTAAAAAAAAATGAGAATTATTTTAGGTGAAGAGAAGGACAACACACAATACAAGGGAAGTCAGCACAAACAGACTAAACCAAAAACTAAGAAGTTTCCTGAACACAACCAAACACTTCATGGGACAGAGTAGCAGGGGCAGGGGCCTGGACACCATGATTTTGGGGGACATCTAGGTCAATTGGCATAACAAAGTTTATTAAGAAAATGTTCTGCATCCCACTTTGGTGAGGAGCCTCTGAGGTCTTAAAAGCTTGGAAGCAGCCATCTAAGATGCATCAATTGGCCCCAACCCACCTGGAGCAAAGGAGAATGAAGACACCAAAGACACAAGGCAAATATTGGCCCAGGAGACAAAAGGACCACGTAAACCAGAGATTCCATCAGACTGAGACCAGAAGAACTAGATGGTGCCCAGCCGCCACCAACAGCTGCCCTGACAGGGAACACAACAGAGAGTCCCTGAGGGAGCAGGAGAAAAATGTGGTGCAGAACTCAAGTTCATGTAAAAAGACCAGATTTAATAGTCTGACGGAGACTAGAGGAACCCAGAAGACATGGCTCCAGACTATCTGTTAACACAGAACTGAAGCCAACTCTTCAGACAAAGATTAGAGTGGACTATAAAACATAAAACCCATAGAAGCAGAAGCCAAGAAATCAAAAGATGCACTGCATTGGGCAAATGGGCTGCAAAAGACCTCTTCAAAGTGTTGAAAAGCAAAGATGTCACCCTGAGGACTAATACGCACCTGACCCAAGCCAAGGTGTTTTAAATTGCCTCATATGTATGCAAAAGCTGAACAATGAATGAGGAAGTCCAAAGAAGAATTGATGCCTTTGAACTGTGGCATTGGAGAAGAATATTGAATATACCATGGACTGCCAAAAGAATGAACACATCTGTCTTGGAGGAAGTACAACCAGAATGCTCCTTAGAAGCAAGAATGGCTTCTCACATACTTTGGAAATGTTATCAGAGGGGATCAGTCCCTGGAGAAGGACATTGTGCTCAGTAAATTAAAAAAGGTCAATGAAAAAGAGGAAGACCCTGGATGAGATGGATTGACACAGTGGCTGCAACAATGGGCTCGAGCATAGCAACAATTGTAAGGATGGCATGGGACCGGGCAGTGTTTCATTCTATTGTGCACAGGGTCACTATGAGTCGAACCAACTCATATACAATAAAATATAAAATAGTACTCGTGAAGAGTGTGCCTCTTAGTTCAAGTAGATACATGAGACTAAATGGACAGCTCCTGTTCGGAGGTGAGATGAGAAGACAGAAAGGGACAGGAGCCGGTTGAATGGACGTGGGAAACGCAGGGTGGAAAGGGGGAGTATGCTGTCACTATAGAGATTGCAAGTAGGGTCACATAATGATATGTGTGTAAATTTATGTATGAGAAATTAGCTTGAGCAATAAACTTTCACCTAAACACAACTAAAAAAAAAAAAAGATTTACAGCTTTAGAAACCTTATGGGACGGTTCTACTCTGTCCTATCAGGTTGCTATGACTCAGAGTTGACTCAGTGGCAGTGGGTTGGTTGGTTGGAACGGCTAAAGATCATGAGCATCTTTTCATGTGTTTGTTGGCCACTTGAATGCCCTCTTCGTTGAAGTGTCTGTTCATGTCATTTGCCCATTTTTTAATAGGTTTGTTTGTCTTTTGTTGAGTTGTTGAAGTTTTCTATATATTTTAGAGATTAGATCCTTATCAGATATATCATTCCCAAAGATTTTTTCCCAATCTGTAGGTTCTTTTTACTCTTTTGATAAAGTCTTTCAATGAGCCTAAGTGTTTGATTTTTAGGAGGTTCCAGAATCTAAATTGTGTCCTGTTGCTCAAGCATTTGAAGATGCGTTTTGCATTCTATTATTGAAAAAAATTAGGTCCCATAGTTTTGTCTCTATAGTATCTTCCAGGAACTTTATAGTCTTAGCTTTAACTTTTACGCCTTTGGTCCATTCTGTGTTAGGTTTTGTGTGTGGTGTTAGGTATGGATCCTGTTTCATTTTTCTGCAAATAGATCTCCGGTTTTGCCAATACCATTTGTTAAAGGGACTGTTTCTTATCCATTAAATTGACCTGGACTTCTTGTAAAAAAATCAACTGCTCATAGATGGATAGATTTACTTCTGGGTTCTCAATTCTATTCCATTGGTCTATGTGTCTGTTTTTGAACCAGCACCAGGCCGTTTTTTTGTTTTTTTAATTTTTATTGTGCTTTAAGTGAAAGTTTACAAAATCAAGTCAGTCTCTCATACAAAACCTTATATACACCTTGCTATATATTCCTATGGGTCTCCCCCTAATGAGACAGCACCCTCCTTCTCTCCACCCTGTATTTCCGAGTCCATTCAGCCAGCTTCCCCTTGGCCTTCACATCTTCCCTCCAGACAGGAGCTGCACACTTCATCTCGTGTGTCTACTTGATCCAAGAAGCCCACTCCTCACAAGTATCATTTTCTGTCTGAAGAGTTGACTTTGGGAATGGCTCCTGTCCTGGGCTTACAGAAGGTCTGGGGACCATGACCTCTGGGATCCCCCCAGTCTCAGTCAGACCATTAAGTCTGGTCTTTTTACTAGAAGTTGAGGTCTGCATCCAGTGCTCTCCTGCTCTTTCAGGGATTCTCTGTTGTGTTCCCTGTCATGGCAGTCATTAATTGTAGCCAGGCACCACCTAGTTCTTCTGGTCTCAGGCTGATGTAGTCCCTGTCAATCTCTTCTTTTGTTATGGGTTTATTTAGTTGTTCTGCCTCTGTTTGTGTTAGTTTAGGTAAGTAGTTTGTTTCTAAAAAATTGTCCAGTTCCTCTAGGTTTTCAAATTTGTTAGAGTACAACTTCTCATAGTACTGTTATGATTCTTTTAATTTCAGTTGGGTCTGTTGTGATATAACCCATCTCATTTCTTATTTGGGCTATTTGCTTCATCTCTTGTTTTTCTTTTTCAGTCTGGCCAATGGTTTATCGATTTTGTTAATCTTTTCAAAGAACCAGCTTTTGGTCTTGTTAACTCTTTCAATTGTTTTTCTGATTTATATTTCATTTGGAAACCCTGGTGGTATAGTGGTTAAGTGCTACAGCTCTTAACCAAGAGGTCAGCAGTTCGAGTCCACCAGACACCCCTTGGAAACCCTATAGGGCAGATCTACTCTGTCCTATAGGGTCGCTATGAGTCGGAATTGACTCGATGGCAGTGGTTTTTTTGTTTTGTTTTGTTTTGGTTCTCTTTCATTTAATTCTGCTCTAATTTTTATTATTTTCTTTCTTCTGGTGCCTGAGGGTTTCTTTTGTTGCTCTCTTTCTATTTGTTCAAGTTGTAGGGATAATTCTTTGATTTTTGCCCTTTCTTCTTTTTGTATGTGTGCATTTATTGATATAAATTGACCTCTGAGCACAGCTTTCACTGTGTCTCAAAGGTTCTGATAGGAAGTGTTTTCATTCTTGTTGTATTCTATGAATTTCTTTATTCATTCCTTAATTTGTTCTATAATCCAATCATTTTTGAGCAAAGCATTGTTCAGTCTCTCTGTGTTTGATTTCTTTTCCCTGATTTTTCTGTTATTGACTTCTAGTTTTATGGCTTTATGGTCAGAGGCGATACTTTGTAATATTTCGATGTTTCAGATTCTGTTAAGTCTCGCTTTATGGTCTAATATGTGGTCTGTTCTAGAGAATATTCCATGTGCATTGAAAAGAAAGTATACTTGGATGCTGTTGGGTGGAGTGTTCTGTATATGTCAACGAGGTCAGGTAGGTTAGTTGTAGCATTTAGCATTTCCATGGCTTTTTTGAGCTTCTTTCTGGATGTTCTGTCCTTCACGGAAAGTGGTGTGTTGAAGTCTCCTACTATTATTGTGGAGCTACCTATCTCACTTTTCAAGGCTGTTAGAGTTTGTTTTATGTATCTTGAAGCCCTGTCATTGGGTGCATAAATATTTAATGTGCTAATATCCTCCTGGGATAGAAAAAAAAAAACCTGGGATATTGTCCCTTTAATCATTATATAGTGTCCTTCCTTATCCTTTGTGATAGATTTAAGTTTGAAGTCTGTTTTGTCAGAAATTAGCGAAGCCACTTCTGCTCTTTTTTGATTGTCGTTTGCTTGATATATTTTTTTCCATCCTTTGAGTTTTAGTTTATTTGTGTCTCTAAGTCTAAAGTGTGTCTCTTGTAGGCAGCATATAGACGAATCTTTTTTTTTTTTTAATCCATTCTGCAACTGTCTCTTTAGTGGTGCATTTAGTCCATTTACATTCAGCATGATTATAGATAGGTATGAGTTTAGTACTTTCATTTTGATGTCTTTTGTGTGTTGTTGACAGTTTCATTTCCCCACTTTTTTTTTGTGCTGAGTAGTTTTTCACTGTAAATTGTGTGTTCCACTTTTTCATTGTAGTTGATTTTGTTTTTGCTGAGTCTTTATGTTTTTCTTGTTTTTTATTTTGATGTGTAGGGTCGTTAGTCTTCTTTGTGATGACCTTATTATTTTCCCCTATTTTTTTAAGCTTAAGCCTAACTTGTATCTCCCTATATCTCCTTGATTTCCTCTCCATACAGAAGATCTATGCCTACTTTATTTAAAAAAAAAAAAAAAAACTTTATTTAGTCCCTCTTTATTGTTTTAATGTTGTCATCTTTTACATAATGACATCAGTGGTTCCCTGTTTTTTTTTTTAATAATTTTTATTGTGCTTTAAGTGAAAGTTTACAAATCAAGTCATTCTGTCACATATAAGCTTACATACACCTTACTCCATACTCCCACTTACTCTCCCCCTAATGAGTCAGCCTGCTCCCTCCTTTCAGTCTCTCCTTTTGTGACAATTTTGCCAGTTTCTAACCCTCTCTGCCCTACCATCTCCCCTCCAGACAGGAGATGCCAACACAGTCTCAAATGTCCACCTGATACAAGTAGCTCACTCTTTGTCAGCATCTCTCTCCAACCCCTTGTCCAGTCCCTTCCATGTCTGATGAGTTGTCTTCGGGAATGGTTCTTGTCCTGGGCCAACAGAAGGTCTGGGGACCATGACCACTGGGATTCCTCTAGTCTCAGTCAGACCAGTAAGTACGGTCTTTTTATGAGAATTTGGAGTCTGCATCCCACTGATCTCCTGCTCCCTCAGGGGTTCTCTGTTGTGCTGCCTGTCAGGGCAGTCATCGGTTGTGGCTGGGCACCATCTAGTTCTTCTGGTCTCAGGATGATGTAAGTCTCTGGTTCATGTGGCCCTTTCTGTCTCTTGGGCTCTTAGTTATCATGTGACCTTGGTGTTCTTCATTCTCCTTTGCTCCAGGTGGGTTGAGACCAATTGATGCATCTTAGATGGCCGCTTGTTAGCATTTAAGACTCCAGACGCCACACTTCAAAGTGGGATGCAGAATGTTTTCATAATAGAATTTATTTTGCCAGTTGACTTAGAAGTCCCCTTAAGCTATAGTCCCCAAACCCCCACCCTTGCTCTGCTGACCTTCGAAGCATTCAGTTTATCCCAGAAATTTCTTTGCTTTTGGCCCAGTCCAGTTGAGCTGACTTTCCCTGTATTGAGTACTGTCCTTCCCTTCACCTAAAGTAGTTCTTATCTACTAACTAATCAGTAAATAACCCTCTCCCACCCTCCCTCTCTCCCCTCTCGTAACCACAAAAGAATGTGTTCTTCTCAGTTTATACTATTTGTCAAGATTTTATAATAGTGGTCTTATACAATATTTGTCCTTTTGCATCTGACTAATTTCACTCAGCATAATGCCTTCCAGGCTCCTCCATGTTATGAAATGTTTCACAGATTCGTCACTGTTCTTTATTGATGCGTAGTATTCCATTGTGTGAATATACCATAATTTATTTAACCATTCATCCGTTGACGGACACCTTGGTTGCTTCCAGCTTTTTGCTATTGTAAACAGTGCTGCAATAGACATGGGTGTGCATATATCTGTTCGTGTAAAGGGTCTTATTTCTCTAGGGTATATTGCGAGGAGTGGGATTTCTGGGTTGTATGGTAGTTCTATTTCTAACTGTTTCAGAAAACACCAGATAGATTTCCAAAGTGGTTGTACCATTTTACATTCCCACCAGAAGTGTATAAGAGTTCCAATCTCTCCGCAGCCTCTCCAACATTTATTATTTTGTGTTTTTTGGATTAATGCCAGCCTTGTTGGAGTGAGATGGAATCTCATCATAATTTTAATTTGCATTTCTCTAATGGCTAACGGTTGAGAGCATTTTCTCATGTATCTGTTAGCTGCCTGAATATCTTCTTTAGTGAAGTGTGTGTTCATATCCTTTGCCCACTTCTTGACTGGGTTGTTTGTCTTTTTGTGGTTGAGTTTTAACAGAATCATATAGATTTTAGAGATCAGGCGCCGGTCGGAGATGTCATAGCTGAAAATTCTTTCCCAGTCTGTAGGTGGTCTTTTTACTCTTTTGGTGAAGTCTTTAGATGAGCATAGGTGTTTGATTTTTAGGAGCTCCCAGTTATCTGGTTTCTCTTCATCATTTTTGGTAATGTTTTGTATTCTGTTTATGCCTTGTATTAGGGCTCCTAACGTTGTCCCTATTTTTTCTTCCATGATCTTTATCGTTTTAGTCTTTATGTTTAGGTCTTTGATCCACTTGGAGTTAGTTTTTGTGCATGGTGTGAGGTATGGGTCCTGTTTCATTTTTTTGCAAATGGATATCCAGTTATGCCAGCACCATTTGTTAAAAAGACTATCTTTTCCCCAATTAACTGACACTGGGCCTTTGTCAAATATCAGCTGCTCATACGTGGATGGATTTATATCTGGGTTCTCAGTTCTGTTCCATTAGTCTATGTGCCTGTTGTTGTACCAGTACCAGGCTGTTTTGACTACTGTGGCTGTATAATAGGTTCTAAAATCAGGTAGAGTGAGGCCTCCCACTTTCTTCTTCTTTTTCAGTAATGCTTTACTTATCCGAGGCTTCTTTCCCTTCCATATGAAGTTGGTGATTTGTTTCTCCATCACATTAAAAAATGTCATTGGAATTTGGATCAGAAGTGCATTGTATGTATAGATGGCTTTTGGTAGAATAGACATTTTTACTATATTAAGTCTTCCTATCCATGAGCAAGGTATGTTTTTCCACTTATGTAGGTCCCTTTTATTTTCTTGCACTAGTACTTTGTAGATTTCTCTGTATAGGTCTTTTACATCTTTGGTAAGATTTATTCCTAAGTATTTTATCTTCTTGGGGGCTACTGTGAATGGTATTCATTTGGTTATTTCCTCTTCGATGTTCTTTTTGTTGATGTAGAGGAATCCAAGTGAATTTTGTATGTTTATCTTATAACCTGAGACTCTGCCGAACTCTTCTATTAGTTTCAGTAGTTTTCTGGAGGATTCCTTAGGGTTTTCTGTGTATAAGATCATGTCATCTGCAAATAGAGATAATTTTACTTCTTCCTTGCCAGTCCGGATGTTCTTTATTTCTTTGTCTAGCCTAACTGCTCTGGCTAGGACCTCTAGCACAATGTTAAATAAGAGCGGTGATAAAGGCCATCCTTGTCTGGTTCCCATTCTCAAGGGAAATGCTTTCAGGTTCTCTCCATTTAGAATGATGTTGGCTATTGGCTTTGTATAGATGCCCTTTACTACGTTGAGGAATTTTTCTTCAATTCCTATTTTGCTGAGAGTTTTTATCATGAATGGGTGTTGGACTTTGTCAAATGCCTTTTCTGCATCAATTGATAAGATCATGTGGTTTTTGTCTTTTGTTTTATTTATACGGTGGATTACATTAATGGTTTTTCTAATATTAAACCAACCTTGCATACCTGGTGTAAGTCCCACTTGGTTGTGGTGGATTATTTTTTTGATATGTTGTTGAATTCTATTGGCTAGAATTTTGTTGAGGATTTTTGCATCTATGTTCATGAGGGATATAGGTCTATAATTTTCTTTTTTTGTGATGTCTTTACCTGGTTTTGGTATTGGGGATATGTAGGCTTCATAGAATGAGTTAGGTAGTATTCCATCATTTTCTATGCTTTGAAATACCTTTAGTAGTAGTGGTGTTAACTCTTCTCTGAAAGTTTGGTAGAACTCTGCATTGAAGCCATCCGGGCCAGGGCTTTTTTTTTGTTGGAAGTTTTTTGATTACCTTTTCAATCTCTTTTTTTGTTATGGGTCTATTTAATTGTTCTACTTCTGATTGTGTTAGTTTAGGTAGGTACTGTTTTCCTAGGAATTCATCCATTTCTCCTAGGCTTGCAAATTTGTTAGAGTACAATTTTTCATAATAATCTGATATGATTCTTTTAATTTCAGTCGGGTCTATTGTGATATGGCCCATCTCGTTTCTTATTCAGGTTATTTGTTTCCTTTCCTGTATTTCTTTAGTCAGTCTGGCCAATGGTTTATCAATTTTTTCAAAGAACCAGCTTTTGGCTTTGTTAATTCTTTCAGTTGCTTTTCTGTTCTCTAATTCATTTAGTTCAACTCTAATTTTTATTATTTGTTTTCTTCTGGTGCCTGATGGATTCTTTTGTTGTTTGCTTTCTATTTGTTCAAGTTGTAGGGACAGTTCTCTGATTTTGGCTCTTTCTTCTTTTTGTATGTGTGCATTTATCGATATAAGTTGATCTCTGAGCACTGCTTTTGCTGTGTCCCAGAGGTTTTGATAGGAAGTGTTTTCATTCTCTTTGCATTCTATGAATTTCTTTATTCTTTATTCTATAACCCAGTCTTTTTGAGCAGGGTATTGTTCAGTTTCCAAGTATTTGATTTCTTTTCCCTGATTTTTCTGTTATTGATTTCCACTTTCATGGCCTTGTGGTCTGAGAAGATGCTTTGTAATATTTCTATGTTTTGGATTCTGCAAAGGTTTTTTTATAACCTAATATGTGGTCTATTCTAGAGAATGTTCCATGTGCACTAGAAAAAAAGTATACTTTGCAGCTGTTGGGTGGAGTGTTCTGTACAAGACTATGAAGTCAAGTTGGTTGATTGTAGCAATTAGGTCTTCTGTGTCTCTATTGAGCTTCTTACTGGAAGTCCTGTCTTTCTCCAAAGGTGGTGTGTTGAAATCTCCTACTATAATTGTGGAGATATTTATCTTACTTTTCAGTTCTGTTAAAGTTTGTTTTATGTATCTTGAAGCTCTGTCATTGGGTGCATAAATATTTAATATGGTTATATCTTCCTGGTCAATTGTCCCTTTAATCATTATGTAGTGTTCTTTATCTTTTGTGGTGGATTTAACTTTAAAGTCTATTTTGTCAGAAATTAATATTGCTACTTCTGCTCTTTTTTGCTTGTTGTCTGCTTGATATATTTTTTCCCATCCTTTGAGTTTTAGTTTGTTTTGTGTCTGTAAGTCTAAGGTGTGTCTCTTGTAGGCAGCATATAGACGGATCGTGTTTCTTTATCCAGTCTGAGACTCTCTGTCTCTTTATTGGTGCATTTAGTCCATTTACATTCAGTGTAATTTTTTTAATGTGTTTAGTGCTGTCATTTTGATGACTTTTTGTGTGTGTTGTTGACAATTTCATTTTTCCACTTACTTTTTTGTGCTGAGACGTTTTTCTTTGTAAATTGTGTGTTCCTCATTTTCATAGTAGTTGAATTTATGTTTGCTGAGTTGTTATGTTTTCCTTGGTTTTTATTTTGAGTTATGGAGTTGTTGTACCTCTTTGTGGTTACCTTAACATTTACCCCTATTTTTCTAAGTAAAAACCTAACTTGTATTGTCCTATATCGGCTTTTTTTCCTCTCCATATGGCAGTTCTATACCTCCTGTATTTAGTCCCTCTTTTTGATTATTGTGATCTTTTGCATATTGACTTCAATGGTTCTCTGTTTTGAGCATTTTTTCTTTATAAAATTAATCTTAATTTGTTTTTGTGATTTCCCTATTTGAATTGATATCAGAATGTTCTGTTCTGTGACCTTGTGTTGTGCTGGTATCTGATATTATTGATTTTCTGACCAAACAATTTCCTTTAGTATTTCTTGTAGCTTTGGTTTGGTTTTTGCAAATTCTCTAAGCTTGTGTTTATCTGTAAATGTTTTAATTTCACCTTCATATTTGAGAGAGAGTTTTGCTGGATATATGATCCTTGGCTGGCAGTTTTTCTCCTTCAGTGCTCTATATATGTCATCCCATTTCCTTCTTGACTGCATGGTTTCTGCTGAGTAGTCTCAACTTATCCTTATTGATTCTCCTTTGTAGGAGACCTTTCTTTTCTCCCTGACTGCTTTTAAAATTTTCTGTTTATCTTTGGTTTTGGCAAGTTTGATGATAATATGTCTTGGTGATTTTCTTTTTGGATCAATCTTAAATGGGGTTCGATGAGCATCTTGGATAGATATCCTTTTGTCTTTCATGATGTCAGGGAAGTTTTCTACCAACAGATCTTCAACTATTCTCTCTGTGTTTTCTGTTATCCCTCCCTGTTCTAGAACTCGAATCACACACAAGTTATCCTTCTTGATAGAGTCCCACATGATTCTTAGGGTTTCTTCATTTTTTATATTCTTTTATCTGATTTTTCTCTCTTTTTTTGTATTGGTGTCAATTGCCTTATCCTCCAACTCCCCCACTCTGCATTCCAATAGCTCGATTCTGCTCCTCTGACTTCCTGTTGAGTTGTCTAATTCTGTAGTTTTACCGTTAATCTTTTGGGTTTCTGAATGCTGTCTCTCTATGGATTCTTGCAGCTTATTAATTTTTCCACTATGTTCTTGAATAATCTTTTTGATTTCTTCAACTGCTTTATCAGTGTGTTCCTTGGCTTTTTCTGTAGATTGCCTTATTTCATTTCTGAGGTCATCCCTGATGTCTTGAAGCATTCTGTAAATTAGTTTTTTATACTCTGCATCTGGCAATTCCAGGATTGTATCTTCATTTGGGAAAGTTTTTGATTCTTTAATTTAGGGAGTTGTTGAAGCAATCGTGGTCTCCTTCTTTATGTGGTTTGATATCGACTGCTATCTCCAAGCCATCTATAAGATATTGTAGTGATTTATTTTATATTTGCTCACTGAGTCTTATCTTGTTTTGTTTTCTTTCAATATACGTAGATGGGCTACTAGATTGCACTGTCTTGATTGTTGTAGCCTTTGAATCACTTATGTCCTCTTACCAGCTGGTTTGGGCTGTTACCAGATATATAACCCTAAGAGTCCATTCACTATTCTTGAGTAGAATCTGATTTTGGGTCACCAAGTGTGTGGTGTAGACTGTCACCTATTCACTTAGAGGAGTAGTGGTGATAGTTGTGTGCACCAGATTCTAGTAGCAGCAGGGGGTCACACTCCAGGGGGGGCAGGATGCTGACAGGGTTCCCCCAAGTGCCAGTGAGGTAGGTGTGTCTCTATTCCTAAAGCATTTTGGTGGGTGGGCTCTGCAGCTGTACCTCAGGCACCCAATGCATGTACCTCTTCAAATTGGTAGGTGTCACTACCCTCAGACCCCTATGGCAGGAGGCTATGTGGTTTGGGTGGACCTTTAGCCCTCAGTTCCCCATTGTGGGTCAGTGAGGGCTCCATTTAATACATAGAGATATGAGACCTGGGAAACTCGTCTTTCCAGTAATCTGCTAAAACAATTACAATCAGATCACTATCAGAATTGCCTTTGCATTATAATAGCCACCTTGTTCCCTGTAGAGATGAAAGCCCAAGACTGTGGATCTCATATGCTTGGCTGGAGCTGGTTCCATATTTTTAGTCCAATTTCAGGAAGTCAGGGAAGGATTTTTGGTCCCTGGGTTTTTTGTAGCTGCTTCTCTCAGGCCAGGAGAATGGGTTAGGAAAAGACAAAAAACAAAAACAAACAAAAAAACAGCAGAGCACTTCACTCTCTGGCCCAGGAAATTCCAATGGTAACGAAGCCTCCCGGGAAGGGGAGGGGAGGGATCAGATAGATAGGAGAGAGTAGCACCCAGGAATATAGACAAAGTTACTTATCTTGCTTGGTGATGACTGTTTTATCTGAGATTCCCAAGGGGTGTGTAGCCTGTGTGCATTGGCTGGGTCGAGATTGCCCCCAAGGGTCAGGCACACGTCCTGTGCTTGTGCTGTCTCAGAAGCCGTGGTCAGTTCCTCTGCTCCCAGTCCAAAGCCCAGTGTCAAGGTTCCCCGGCTGGGATGCCACATTCCAGGCTCCAAAACCAGTCGCTGCCTCCCAGTGACTTCTCCTCCTGTCAGTTGTGTCGCTGTGCTGCCTGCGTACACTGGCTGGGCTTCCCCCGAGGTCACTTCTGGGGGCTAGGGTTGCATCCCTTGTTTGCACCGTCTCAGGATGCTGTGCTCAGCTCCCCTGCACCCAGTCCAAAGCCCGGTGCCAAAGTGTTCTGACTGGGACGCTGGCTCCAGGCTCCGAAAACAGTCGCCTCTTCCCCGTGGTTGCTCGTTCTCTTGTTAGCCACGTCAGTGTGCAGCCTGCTTGTGCTAGCTGAGTCTCTGTCACTCAGGTCAACTCTTTAGATCTGTGTTTGATGGTCAGGGTTCATAGATTGTCATGTAAGTGATTGATTCACTTGTTTTTCCGAGTCTTTGTTGCAAGAGGGATCCGAGGTAGCTTATACCTGGTCAGCCATCTTGGCCCCACCTCCCGTGGTTCCGTGTTTTGAGGATTTTTTGTGTGTCTTGATTTATTTTGTGATTTCCCTTCTGGGTTAACATCTGGTTGCTCTGTCCTATGTTCTAGTGTTGGGCTGATATCTGATATTATTGATTTTCTGACCAGAGAATTCTCTTTAGTATTTCTTGTAGTTTTGGTTGTTTTTTTTTTTTTTTTTTTTTTTACAAACTCCTTAAGCTTATGTTTATCTGGAAATGTCTTAATTTCACCTTCATATTTCGGAGACAGTTTTGCAGGATATATGATTCTTGGCTGGCAATTTTTCTCCTTCAATACTTTATATATGTCATCCCATTGCCTCCTTGCCTGCATGGTTTCTGCCAAGTAGTCCGAACTTATTCTTATTGATTCTCTTTTGTAGGTGATTTTCACTCATCCTTGGCCACTCTTAAAATTTTCTCTTTATCTTTGCTTTTGGCAAGTTTGATTATAATATGTCTTGGTGACTTTCTTTTGGGATCTACCTTGTATGGGGTTCGATGAGCATCTTAGATAGATATTCTTTCATCTTTCACGATGTCAGGGATGTTTTCTGCCAACAAATCTTCAAGAATTCTCTCTGTATATTCTGTTATCCCTCCCTGTTCTGTTATTCCAGTCACTCGCAAGTTATTCTTCTTGATAGAGTGCCACTTGATTCTTAGGGTTTCTTTGTTTTTTTTTTAATTCTTGTATCTGATTTTTCTTTAAATATATTGTTGCCAAATGTTTTTTCTTCAGCCTCACTGATTCTGCCTTCCACGTCCTCAATTCTGCTCCTCTGACTATCAAGTTGTCTATTTCTGTAATTTTATTGTTAATCCTCTGCAACAATGGATTCTTGCAGCTTATTAAATTTTTCATTATGTTCTTCAATAATTTTTTTAATTTCTTCACCCATTTTATCTGTGTGTTCCTTGGCTTGTTCTGCATTTTGCCTGATCTCATTCCTGATGTCTTGAAGAGTTCTGTATATCAATCTTTTGTATTCTACTTCTGGTAATTCCAGGAATACATCTTCATCCAGGAGAGTCCTTGATTCTTTGTTTTCAGAGTTTGTTGAAGAATCATGGTCTACTTCTTTATGTGATTTGATATTGACTGTGTCTCCAAGCCATCTATAATTATTGTATTAATTTATTTTATTTTTGCTCACTGTGTCCTAATTTCTTGCTTTGTTTTGTTTTGATATACCCAAATAGGCTACTAGAGTGAGCTGACTTGATTATTAAAGCCTTTGAAGCACTAATGTCCTGTTACCAGATGGCTAGAGCTGTTACCAGGTATATGAGTCTAGGAGTCTATTCACTATTCTTGTATAGATCCAGCTCTTGTGTAGATTCAGGTGATAATTGGTCACCTAGTGTGTGGTGTAGGAGGCTCTCACCTACTATCTTAGAGGAGCAGTGGTGATGGGTGTATGCACAGATTTCTGGTAGCAGCAGGGGGCCACAATCTGAGGAAGGCAGGGGTTGACAACTTTCCCCCAAGTGTCTGTGAGGAAGGCATGTCCCTGTTCTCTAGAGAGCTCAGGTGGGTGGGCTCTGCAGCCGTACCATAGGTACCCAGTGCTTTTACCTGTAAGGACTGGTAGGCACCACTTATCCTTATAGCTCTTTCATGGGTGGCTAGGTGGAGTGGTTGGAGCCTCCAGTCCTCAGGCTCCTGCTGTGGGTAGGTGAAGACCTTGTGTAATAGGCAGAGCAGTATCAAACGTCCAAAACCTGCCTCTTTACTGCACAGCTGAAACAGTTACAGTCAGGCCTCAAACAGTTTCGCCCTTGCAATACAATAGCCAGATCCTATCTGGTGTAGTGAAGGCATCTGGATCCATGCAGGGGTGAAAGACCAAGTCTCGTGCCTGGGTTGGAGCGCCTTCTGGTCTGAGTTTCCAGATAAGGGGAGTCAGCAGAGTATTTTTCCCCTGTTTGTTAATTTGTTCCTTCTCCAAGGCCAGGGGAATGGCTCAGGCAGTGCAGTAGCACCTATCTCAGGCCCAGGGAAATCAACTGTCATTGAAGCCAGCTGGGGCAGAGGAAGGAGGGATCAGATAGATAGGAGAGAGTTCTTTCAAAAGGAGAAGCTATTAGATCCACACTGTATATTAGACAAAATCTCTTATCTTGTGCCGAGAGCACAGTTTTATCTCAGATTCCAGAGGTGTGTGTAGCCTGTGTGCACTGGCTGGGTTCCCGCTGAGATTGCCCCACGGGGTTAGGGCTGTGTCCTTCACTTGCCTTCTTTCATTGAAGCTGCTGCATCCTAAATGCCACGTCCCACCCACTGCAGGCACACCACAGGGTGAGGGGTGCGTCAAACTACCATCAGCCCCGCTGCAGTCATTGCAAGGAGTTGGGGCTGGGATGCTGCCACAGGCTCAGCAACCCCTCACTGCTTCTGTGCCTTTTCTCCCTCCCCCATCGCTCAGTCTGATTTCTTAATTTTGCCTTTGATGCTCAGGGTTCCTAGCTTGTCATATATATAATCGATTCACTTGTTTTTTCAGGTCTTTGTTATAAGAGGGATCACTGGAAGCATCTGACTACTCAGCCATCTTGGCCCCACCTGTACCAGGCTGTTTTGATTACTGTGGCTGCGTAGCATGCTTTGAGATGTGGAAGTGTGAGGCCTCCTACTTTGTTTTTCTTCTTCAATATTGCTTTTGTTAATCAGAGCCTCTTTCTTTTCCATAAAAAGTTGGTGATATGTTTTTTATTTCAGTAAATGTTGTTGGAATTTGGATCAGGATTGCCTTATATCTATAGATCACTTTGGGTAGTATTGACTTTTTCACAAATTTGAGTCTTCCAATCCATGAGCATGGAATGTTTTTCCACTTATGTAGGTCTCTTTTAGGTTCTTACAGTAGTGTTTATAGTTTTCATTTTATGGGACTTTTAAATCCCTGGTTAGATTTATTCCTAAGTATTTTATCTTTTTGGAGGCTATTATAAATGGTATTGTTTTCTTGATTTCCTTATCGGAGTTCTACCTGTTAGTGTAAAGGAACCCAACTGATTTTTGTGTGTTGATCTTGTACCTTACCACTTTGCTGAGTCCTTCTATTAGAACCAGTATCTTTCTTATGGAATTTCTGGGATCTTCTATGTATAGGATCATGCTGTCTGTGAATAGAGATAGTTTTACTTCTTCCTTTCTGATTTGGATACTCTTTATTTCCCTTTCTTGACTTCCATTTTCTAATTAAAAAAGAAAAATTACTTTAGTGATTTCTTTGTCAGCAACAGACTTCCTTGAAAGACCAAGCTCTGAATAAAAAATGGTCTGATGTTGGTAAGCAGGAATAGACATGACAGGCCCTCCCTCCATTGGGTCCCAGCTCTGTGCTGTTTGGTAAATTCCTCCAAAGAGGAAAATCAGCACAGCCTGAAAATCATGTGTTGATGGGAATTGGGAAGGTTGACTCACTGTGGGCAATTGTTCTCAATGCACGGTTTCTGGATCAGCAGCAGCAGCATCACCTGGGAGCTTGTTAGAAATGCACATCCTCAGGCACCACCCTCGACTCACTCAGTCAAGAAACCCTGGGAAGGAGACCAGCAGTCTGTAGCTTTACAAGTCCTCCAAGAAATTCTGATTCTTACCCAAATTTGACAATCACTGGCTTAGGGGTTCCCTCGTTCACAAGTGCTAGAGACAATGGCTGGGTGATTAAAATCAAGCCCGAGTTACCTTTGTAGAATCACTCTGAGTTTAAGCATTTGCCTTTCCACTTTAAGACAAACAGTGAGCAAACACTGTGGTTCTTCCACTTTTCAGAGTCCTGGGTTCTTCCCCTGTCACCCAGAGGTATAAATTTTATGCACTCCTCACAGAGAGAAGGCAGTGATGGTCCAACGGCAGTTCAGTGGTAGAATTTTTGCCTTCTATGTGGGAGACCTGGGTTCAATTCCTGGCCAGTGCACCTCAAGCATACCACTCTTCTGTCAGTGGAGGCTTGCGTGTTTCTGTGATGCTGAACAGGTTTCACTGGAGCTTCCAAATTAAGAAGAAAGGCCTGGTCATCTACTTCCAAAAATCAACCAGCAGAAACCCTATGGAGCACAACAGTCTGGTCGTGTCATGCAACAGGCAGAGGCAACTTGACAGTAGCTAATGACAACCTAGCAGACAGTGGCAAAACTTGAAAAGATTGGTAACATCTCATGCTGATGAGAGTGAGAAGGCAAAGGGCAATTTTCTCACCAATTAGTAAAAAATAGTATTTATTTTATTTTTGCTTAATGTGTGTTTCCTTGATTATTGTAAGACTGGATATCATTTCCAATATTTGCTGGCCATTTTATTTCTCTTCAGCCGATTGTCCATTTTTCTGTTGGAATGTGTTTTTTTTTTACTGATTTATGTGAATCAATAAATTACTGATTTATACATTTTCTAGCTATTATATAAAATTGTAAATATTTTCTCCTGGTCTGAACCTTTTCTTTTAAATTGTTTATACTGGTTTTTGCAGTACAAGAATGTTCAATTATATGTAAGCAAGCCTGTTGACCTTTATAGTATCTGGATATTATGTCTTGATTAGGAAACCCTTCTCTTTCCAACTAAAAACAACAACAACAAAAAACCTATTCACCTGTAATTATTGTTTTGTTATTCTACAGTTTAAAAACTTACATTTTTAAACTAGCTGGAATTTATTTTTGTGTATGGTATAAAATAAAGCTCTAACTTAATTTTTCACAAATAAACCATAAGTTCCCCAATTTTAAATAAGGCTTCTTTTCTCCACTCATTTATTTTATTTTTCAAATTTTTATTGTACTTTAGATGAAAGTTTACAGAACAACTAGTTTCTTATTAAATAGTCACTACACGCATTGTTCTATGACAATGGTTAACAACCCCACGACATGTCAACACTCTCCTTCTCAAACTTGGGATCCCTGTTACCAGCTTTCCTGTTCCCTCCTGTCTCCTAGCTCCTGTCCTTGGGCTGGTATACTCCTTGAGTCTCATTTTTTTTTTATGGGCCTGTCCAATCTTGGCTGAAGGGTGAATCTCAGGAGTAACTTCATTACTGAGCTGAAAGGGTGTTCGGGGCCATATTCTCAGGGTTTCTCTAGTCTCTGTCAGGCGAGCAAATCTGGTCTTTCTTTTTGAATTAGAATTTTGTTCTACATTTTTCTCCAGCTCTGTCCAGGACTCTCTATTGGGATCCCTGTCAGAGCACTCATTGGTGGTAGCCAGGTACCATCTAGTTGTACTGGACTCAGTCTGGTGCTGGCCATGGTAGGTGTGGCCCACTAGTCCTTTGGACTAATCTTTCCCTTATATGTTTAGTTTTCTTCATTATTCCTTGCTCTCGAAGGGGTGAGACCAGCGAAATATCCTAGATGGCTGCTCACAGACTTTTAAGACCCCAGATGCTACTCATCAAAGTAGAGTGTAGAACATTTTATTTATAAACTATGTTATGCCAATTGAGCTAGATGTTTCCGAAGACCATGGTCCCCATAGCTCTCAGCCCAGCAATTCAGTCCCTCAGGGAGTTTTTACACTCATTTTAAATGCTATCTTTATCATATACTAAATTCTGAACTCTAATTTATTTCATGGAGTTGTCACTCCTATAATAACATCACATTAGTTTAATTACTGTAGCCTTTTCATAGGTTTTAATATCTGGTCAGGCATTGTTCTTTAAAATATTTTTGAGTTTTCTGTGCATTTACTTTGCCAGATGAAATTTAGAACCAGCTTGTTAGATTCCATAACAATGGGATCAAACTAAATTGATAGATTCACTTGAGGGAAACTGATACCTCTACACTTTTGAGTTCTTATATTTGGGATAGTAGAATGTCTCTCTATTTGTTCAGTCTTCCTCAGTAGAGTTCTAGAGTTTTCCTCAGATAGGTCTTGCAAATTTTTAAAAAAGCATTTTTTATTATTGTCAATGGGACATTTTTCTGATACATTTTCCAGTTGGTTATTGTTGGAATAAAGGAAAGCTATTTTTATTAATGTTTATATGTCAGTTGTGATGATTAGTTTTATATGCCAAGTTGGCTAAGCTATGGTGCCCAGTTGTTTGGTCAAATATTGGTCTAGACAGATAAGTGGTAAGCTTGGTGAAGGGTAAGATAGTAAGTACACAATACTGGAGAAGTCAGCACAGCTTGTACAAGGCAAGGTCATAGATGCTCCATAGACACATCTAAACTCCCTGAGGGACCAAATTGCTAGGCTGAGGGCTGTGGGGGCCATGGTCTCAGTGAACATCTAGCTCAACTGGCATAACGGTTTGTAAAGAAACTGTTCTAGATTCTACTTTGGTGAGTAACATCTGGGGTCTTAAAAGCCTGTGAACAGCCATTTAAGATATTCCACTGCTCTTACCCCTTCGGGAGCAAGGAAGAATGGAGAAAACTAAACATAGGGAAAGATTAGTCTAAAGGACTAATGGATCACATCTGCCACGGTCTCCACTAGACTGAGTCCAGTACAGCTAGATGGTACCTGGCTACCACCACTGACTGCTCTGACAGGGATCACAATAGAGGGTCGCTGACAGAGCTGGAGAAAATGTAGAACAAAATTCTAACTCACAAAAAATGATCAGATTATTGGCCTGGCAGAGACTGGAGAAACCCCAAGAGTATGGCTGCTGGACACCCTTTTAGCTCAGTAATGAACTCACTCCCAAGAATCACTCCTCAGCCAAGGATTAGACAGGCCCATAAAACAAAACGAGACCAAAAGGGCGCAACAACCCAGGGGCAAGGGCTAGAAGGCAGGAGGGGACAGGAAAGCTGGTAATAAGGAACCCAAGTTCAAGAAGGCAGAGTGTTGACATGTGGTGGAGTTGTTAACCAATGGCATGAAATAATATGTGTACTAACTGTTTAATGAGAAAGTAGTTTGTTCTGTAAACCTTCATCTAAAGTACAATAAAAAAAGGAAAGATTTAAAAAAAGCAAAAAACAAATACTGGTCTAGATGTTGCTATGGAGGTATTTTGTAGATATGATTAACATTTACAATCAGTTGACTTTAAGTAAAGGAGATTGGAGGGGACAGTGGTGGTAGAATTCTCATCTTCTGTGGGGGACACCTGGGTTCAATTCCTAGCCAATGCAGCTCATGTGCAGTCACCACCTATCGGTCTATTAGTGGAGGCTTTTGTATTGTTTTGATGCTGAACAGGTTTTAGCAGAGCTTCCAGGCTAAGACGGACTAGGAAGAAAGGGCAGGTGATCTACTTCTGAAACTCAGCCAATGAAAACCTTGTGGATCACAATAGTTTGATCCTCAACCAATTGTGGAGATGGTGCAGGACAGACCAGCATTTTGTTCTGTTATATACGGAGTTGCCATGAGTGCTCTATTATGCATGAGGTCACTGACACCATGGTAGCTAACAACAACAAAGGAGATTACCTTTGATAGTGTGGATGGGCCTCACCCAACAGTTGAAGGCCTTAAGAGCAAAAACAGGTTTGCAGGAGAAGAAATTGTCTCAAAACTGTAACATAGAAATCCTGTCTCAGTTTCCAGCCTGCCGATCTGCCCTACACATTTCAGACTCAAGACTGCATGAGCCAATTTCTTAAAGTAAATCAGTCTTTCTTTCTTGATTAATTGATTTGCAATCTTACATACTTTTTGACAAATGAGTTTAAAGCTATCCATTTTCCTCTGAATACTGCTTTGACTGCCATAGGTTTTATTATGTAGTGCTTTCGTTGTTACTCATTTCCATAGTTCATTCGGTCTAGTTTTTTTTTTCACCCTTGAGACATATTTAGGAGATTGTTTTTAATTTTCTAAGTGGTTGGATTTCTTAGGTTCCTTTTGTTATTAACTCCAGTTGTGATCAGAGAATGCGGTTTTATGAATTCTCTTATCCTTGTTTGTTTTAATGCCTTATATGTTTTTTTATGTTTTAAACTCTATTAGGATACAAAAGGCTCAAAACTTTTATAACACCTTAGTGGGTTGTACCTTTTATAGATATAATCTTTTTTCTGATTAACTGGTATTTAACATAATACTGCCACATCTATTTTCTTTTTGTTAGCATTTTCCTGTATTTGTTTTCCTATCTTTATTTTCAATCTGTTTTTATCCTTTCGCTTTAAGTAGGACTCATAAATAGCATATAAATGGATTTTTAAAGCCTCTTTTAATATTTATTATTGTATTTACTGGTAAATTTGGTCATATTCCTGCCATCTTATTTTGTGTTTTCTTTTATTCTGAATCCTAGTTGTTTCTTTATTTCACTACTTTTTCCTTAGCTGGATTATCTTTAGTGGTTTGAAAAACACACATTCTCTTTCTATTCTTTCTTTTAGCATTTCATTTTACTCAATGTATTTGAACTGATGTATTTCTATCAGTGTTGCGAATTAATCAGTTATCCATTAAGCTTTAAAGTCATATCTTCAGTGATCATTTGGGCTCAAGCTTTACTAATTTTTTTTTTTTTTTTTTTGCATACCATTGTTCCTTTTATCCTGTCTTCTTCTTTTGTGGATTCATCTTTTCTGTTGTTGGAGTATATCCTCTACAGAATCTTCAAAAAAGGGTTCATGAGAGATAAATCTTCTGAGTTCTTGCCCCTTTCAAAATAATTTCTACTTTGTACTTGAATAATCTTTTGTCTGGGTATAGGATGGTAGATTCAAAATCATTTTTTTCTGCTGAACTTTATTGTATTATGTCTTCTAGAATTTTACACTTATTAGATGCTGGGTAGAAAAACCCTGGCTTGGCTGCTTTTGTAGGGTAAGGGAAAGGCACATGACTAAGTGGGCTTTTCCATCAGGGGAGGGGCTTGTGTTCTGAGCATAAGGTCTTGCATCCACTGTACTGGCCATGGATGATGGGTGCACAGCCTGGCTTCTACTGCCAGGCCCTTTTTCCAGTGTACTACTGAGTGGATTCAAACCACCAACCTTCAGGTTACTAGCCTAGAGCAAATCATTTGCATCATCCAGGGACCTTATATATATTACACTTTAATCAAAATATGAAGAGAGGAGCCTGTGGCGTCAGCAGCATAGAAATACTGTTGAGTGTTGGTTGCTCGGTCAGCTTTGCATTTTCCTTAGGCTGTTATGAATTATGTGCTGTTTGGCAATTGATTTCAATGTTCAGGTGGTTTGGATCGCTGGCTGCACATTAGAATCATCTGGGGAGGTGTTTTAGAAAATGCTGGTGTCTGGCCCTATCCCAGATCAGCTCAATCAGAATCTCTGGGGGTGGGACTCAGCATCAGAGTTTTCCTAAGCTCCCCATGTGATTCTAAAGTGCAGTCAGGTTTGAGTAAAAATGATCTAGAAACCAAATTATTTGGATTGCCTGTGTTCTTTCAGATTTACTTAGTGATTTCAGATTTTTGTTTTGTTTTTTGGTGCGTTTAAATCGACTGCCTTATTTTGCAATAATAAAAAAATGCACATATAGCTGAAGATTTTATTATCAAAATTTCTGCAGGAAAAATGTAACTTTTTATTGTGAATTTAAAACTTTTCAGTCCTTACCCACCTCCTTAAAAAAAAAAACTCACCAAAACAACTCCTTTAATAAAGCAATTTTTGTTCACGTAGGAAATTGATGATTGTGTTGCAGTAGAATGAAGAGTAGTATATCCTTAGGGTGCATTCTTGGGAGTACAATTGTTGGTTCAAAATGGATGTTTCATTTTAAAGCCTCTGGTATTGCTAAATTGCCCACTGGAATTCCCACGGGCAACCTAAGACCAAGTCTGCTACCCTCTAGCTTTGCTCTTCCCCATTTTTTAAAAGGAAAAATACGTTCATTAGCAAAATCCTAATTGCATATAAAACACTAAGAAGAAAGATAAAACCACCTGAAATTCTGCCACCCAGATAGCCATTCTGAACATGCTGATGACACACCATCTCGTATTATACAGGCTTATATCACATGCGTGTGGTAGATGGGACTGAAGCTTCCCTTCCTTTCTACCACCTCCTCTTAACCTTCTGTGGCCAGGAGAGGGAGGTTGGGCCTGGTGCCAGGATTATTATAATTTTTAAAGAATTACGAATATTATCATTGTGTTATTGTTATTAGGTGCTGTCGAGTTTCAACTCATAACGACCTCAGGTGACAGAGTAGAATTGCCTTGTAGGGTTTTTTCTAGGCTGTAGTCTCTTCAGGGAAACCTGGTGGTGCAGTGGTTAAGTGCTACAGTTGCCTGCCAAAAGGTTGGCAGTTTGAAGCCACCAGGTCCTCCTTGGAAACTCTAGGGGGCAGCTCTACTCTGTCTTATAGGGTAGCTATGATTTTTTTTTTTTTTTTATGAGTTGGAATAGACTGAATAGCAATGGGTTTTTAATCTTTACAGGAGCAGATCGCCTAGTCTTTCTCCTGTGTTGCTGCTGGGTAGGTTTGAACCTCCAACCTTTCAGTGAGTAGCCAGGAGCTTAACTGTTGCACCACCTTGGCTCCTTATAGTCATTTTAGAGCAAATATATACGTGTGTGTGTGTTTTCATATATACATACCCACCCATTGCTATCAAGTCAATTCTGACTCATAGAGACCCTATAGGACAGAATGGAACTGTCCCATAGGGTTTCCAAGGCATTTTTTTAATCTTTACAGGAGCAAACTGCCACATCTTTCTCCCGCGGAGCAGCAGGTGGGTTCAGACGACTGACCTCTTGGTTAGCAACATAGTGCTTAACCACTGTGCCACCAGGGCTTCTCTCTATATGTGTGTGTGTATGTATGTGTATTTGTGCACACACACATATATAAAACATTTTCTTCTAGACTAGACTGAGTAGTCTTTGGAAATAAAATAAATTGTGTATTATTTCAGATGCTTTAGGAGAAAAGCAGCTCCAGTCTGTTTGTCTTCCGTTTGCCTCGCCATCTCTAACCCATGCTCACCCTTCACCAGGACCAAGGGGAGAAGAAAACAATCAAACTTCCCTGGCTCCTAAGGCTGTGGGATTTCCAGGAAGGGGTTAGGGGGCCAGGGACCTCCTCAGTGGCTGTTCAGGAGGTGACTCAAATTGAATATAAACATTTAAAACATAAAATTGAGTTCACTATCTCCATCTCGATTCTTCATCCAAGTCTTGGTCAGTGGCATGTCTCAGGCTCCTAAATGGGAAACTCTTGGTCACCGTTGACCCTTCTTTATCTCTAGTCAGAATCTGGCTGTCGTTCCCTGGTTGATTCTACCTCAGGAATCTCTTTCCTATCACCCTGCTCCTTTCTAGGCACTTGGTTGTTTCAGGCTTCATCTCCCCTTCATCATTCTCGAGGCCATCCTCCAAGTTATCTTCTAAAACTGATCTAATTCTATTCCTTCCCTACTTTAAAGTCTCCCATGGCTTCCTGTGATTGTTAGCTGCTGTCAAGTCAGAACTTGACTCATGTACAACGGAACGAAACCCTGCCCAGTCCTGCGCCATCCCCATGATTGACTGCAGATCAAACTGTTGTGATCCATAGGGCTTTTGTTTGTTTGTTTTTTAAAATAATGTCTTATTGTGTTTTTGGTGGAAAACTTACACAGCAAATTAGGTTCCCCGTTAACAATTACTACACAAATTGTTCAGTGACATTGGTTACATTTTTCACAATGTGTCAACATTGTCATTAATTCTGTTCTGGATGTTCTGTTTCCAGTAGTCTAGTTTCTCTGTCCTCTTACCCTTGCATCTTTGCTTTAGAGTGACTTTTGACCCTTATTATTGACTGGTTTTCAGAAGCAGATCTTTAGGCCTTTCTTCCTCGTCCATCTTAGTCTAGAAGCTCTGCTGAAACTTGTTCAGTACCATAGTAACACGCAAGCCTCCACTGACAGACAGATGGTGGCTTCGCATGAGGTGCATCGGCCGGGAATCGAACCCAGGTCTCCTGCGTGACAGGTAAGAATTCTACCACTGAGCCACCACTGCTCCTGAGACAAGTGTTAGGCTGAGATAACTTGCCAAGAAGGCGAAAATGATGTTATCTTTTTTAAAATTTTAATTGATATGCCAGGGTGGGAGAACAGCTCATGGATTCCAGCTGCCCTTTGAAGAAGAGTTTGCTAACATAGTCCAGGTCAGTTTGCTAGAGACATGCTCTCGGGCTCCTCGGCTTTAAATCCTATTTCTCCTCTTAAACCACTGCAAAGTATACTGCGAGTGGATGATTTCCAGTGCTGCCTTCAGGGCCCTGAGCATGCTGGGAACACTTTACATACTGGTAACTCGCAATGGAATTGGGCATCAGTGCATTAAGACAAACTCGCTTCACCCTCCTACTGGCAGCACTGGAACACTTGGTTATAGAGTCATTTAAAAACCCTGACTGCTACCTCTTGTTTATGTTTGGTCTCCAGGCAACTGGAAATTCCTCCTGTGACTTTTAAATAAAGCCCTGTGGGGCAAAGGGAAGCATGGGCTGGGCAGACGGGGATGGAGTTAGACTTTCACACTCTAATATCTTTATTTTATATGCTGTGGATACTGGAAATTTGGTCATACACAGATTCAAAACACAGTGAAGACCCTCAAACTCTATGTTTGTGTGTGTGTGTGTGTGTGTGTTGGCACTTATGCCATTGTTCCTCTTTATTTGGAGTATTAGGCTGAATAATGGCCCCTAAAGACATCAGGCACTAATACCTGAAACCTGCCAATGTCACTTTAGATGGCAAAAAACGTTTTTTCAAAGGTGATTAAATGAAGGATCTTGAGATGGGGAGATGATCCTGGATTATTGGGGTAGGCCCTGAGTGCAGGCACATGCATCTTTACTAGATGGAAGCAGAGGGAGATCTGGCACAGAGAGAAGGGGAGAAGGTGATGAGAAAACTCAGGAGGAGATTGGAATGATGCAGACACGTGCCAAGGAATTCTGGGAGCTACCAGAAGCTGGGAGAGACAAGAAACAAATTCTTCCCTAGAGCCCTCTGAGGGAATGTGGGCCTGCTGACACTTTGATTTTGGTCCAGTGAAATTTTAGATTTTAGGCCTGAGGGAATAAATCCTGAGGGAATGAATTTCTGTTGTTTCAAGTCACCAAACTTGTAGTATTTTGTTGTAGCAGCCTTGGGAAACTAATGCAGTTAGTATATAGCCAAAGAGCTGATAATATACTTTATTCATTCATTCAACAAATGCGTATTATGGGGCAGGCACATTAGAAGTAGAAAGGTAGGTTTGGGGATGCTCATGAAAGCCTAACCACCATTATATTAAAAATGTTCCAAAAGTACATATTTTATACTTTACATTAGGCTCTGAAAGCGGTTCACAGCCCCCAGAGTAGAGATCCCCAGATGTAAGTGTTGATGTGCAAAGTTTCTCCTCTGCTCGAGACCAAGAGGGCAACATTGACAAGGGAAGTAGAGTTAATGGCATGAAACAAAAGACTATCCTTTCCTTGGAGGAACAGACAAAAGGATAGATATTCAATTACTTGTACATCAACATTCATTCCAGCACTATTCACAACAGCCAAAAGGTGGAAACAACCCAAATGACCATCAACAGATGAGTGGATAAACACAAAGTGATACATATGTTCAATGGACTATCACTCAGCCATAAAGAGAAATGAAGTCCTGATACATGCTACAACATGGACGAACCTTGAAAACATTATGCTGAATGAAATAATCAGACACAGAAGGACAACTATTGTACAATTCCAGTTATGAAATGTCTAGAATAGACATATGCATGGAGACAGAAAGTAGATTACAGGTTACCAGGGGCTGGGAGGAGAGGGAATAGGGAGTTACCTCTTAATGAGCACAGAGTTTCTGTTTGGGATGATGAGAAAGTTTGGGTAATAGTGGTGATGGATGCACAATACTGTGAATATAATTAATGCCATTGAATTGTATACTGAAAAACGGTTAAAATGGAAAATGTTATGTTATATATATTTTACCACTATTAAAAAAAATTATTGAGGAAGAGAATTCCAGGCAGAGGGACCTACTAGTGCAAAGGTCTGGAGAGAAGAAGTCAAACTAATTAAAACTACTTGATAATTTAGCTATGCTGCTAAACAGACAGAAACCCTGGTGGTGTAGTGGTTAAGTACTACCGCTGCTAACCAAGAGGTTGGCAGTTCAAATCCACCAGGCGCTCCTTGGAAACTCTATGGGGCAGCTTTCCTCTGTCTTATAGTGTCGCTATGAGTCACAATCAACTCCACAGCAGTGGGTTTGGTTGGGTTTTTTTTTTTTTTTTTTTTTTTTTTGCTAAAGAGACTCGCAGTAAACAAAGAAAAACTATTCAATTAAGAGAATTTTTTTTCTAGTGATATTAGACATCAGTGACAGTCATTAGATGGTGAATTGTCACCCAAAGGAAGAAAGGGAAGCTCTGTTGGTTTGTTTCAAAGTTTTCTTGGGGGTGAAAGAATTATACATACACACACGTATAAATACATACATCTGGGATGAGAGGCTAACAATTCAGAAAACAAAAATAGGTGTTGGTTGTTTAGGCAAATGTGGAGGAATAATGAATTGGCTTCATAAAAGAAGCTGCATAGTGTTAGTTGTATGTTTTGTTAGATTTTTTTCCCACCATTTTGTAACTGAGGCTCTGAACAATGTTTCTAACTTCCTTATTAAAGATCAGTGACAAGCAGCTGTTCATATTTGGGGGCTTAAGATAGACAGCAGACCCTTGAAATTTAACTAGGGAAATTGGCCGGAGAGTATGGCACGGATAGAAGTTCTCTGAGTTGGCGAGTCAGCCTTTGGAAGACCGATCCCAAGGATCTGGAGGAAAACGTGAAAAACATAATCCCTGGAGGCCCTAGACCTGCAGAAATAAGATTTCTGGGGCCTTTGCCCCTTAAATGTTGTTAGGATGCCTGTTCCCAGCAATTTGAAGGTAATAAAACTCTGATTCAATTCCACAAATGGAGACAACTGAAAGTCAGTAAAGAAGAGCTTGGGCTTGGAGGTGGGCAGACCTAGGCCTGAATCCCAGTTCCTCTGCCTCTTACTACATGACTTTGGGCAAGTTACTTGGCCCTCCTTAGTATCTGTAATGGGTTGAATAGTGTCCCCCACCTGCCCACCCCCAAATTCATCTTCACCTGGAACCTCAGAGGGTGACTTCTTTGGAAATAGGGTCTTTGCAGGTGTAATTACTTAAGATGAGGTCATACTGGATTAGACTGGACCCTAAATTCAATGACCAGTATCTTCATAAGAGAAAGGAGAATGAGATTCAGACACAGAAACACAGACACACAGGGAAGAAGACCATGTGAAGATGAAGCAGAGGTTGGAGTGATGCAGCTATAAACCAGGGAACACCAAGGACAGCTGAGAGCCACCAGAAGCCAGCAAGAATCGAGGAAGGGTCTTCCTTAGATTCTTCTGAAGGAACATAACCCACTGATGCCTTGATTTCAGGCCTCTGGCCTCCAGAACAATGAGAGAATAAATTTCTGCTGTTTTAAACCACCAAGTTTGTGTTAGTTTGTTACAGCAGCCATGGGAAGCTAATACGGTCTCCTTATCTGTAAGTGGAGGAAGGGAAGCGTAGGCTATCCAAATAGAAAGCTCCCAGTCGTTTGTGAGGAGGCTCAGCCATGCAGCTTACACAGACACTTAGTGCAGGGCGTAGCACAGGTGAGCCCTCAGTGAACATTTGCTAAAACCCCAGAACCACAACATGGCATGTTTAGCTGGCTGACTGGGGACCCAGCTAAGTGGCTTATATTCTGGTGGGACAGACTAACAATGTGCAAATAAAATATATAAATACGTAGGGTAAGGGGTGCTGTGAAGAAAAACTAAACAGGACAAGGGGAAAGAGAGGGATGGAGAGCAGGGGTGACACGGTGTCCTAGGTGGGGTTCTCTAGGGAAGCAAAACCAGCACTGTTGTTGTTAGGTGCCGTTGAGTCAATTCTGACTCATAGTGACACTATGTGCGACAGAACTAAACACTGCCCAGTCCTGCATCATCCACACAATTGTTGCTATGCTTGAGCCCATTTGTTGCAGCCACTGTGTCAATCCATCTTGTTGAGGGTCTTCCTTTTTTTCACTGACCCTCTACTTTACCAAGCATGACGTCCTTCTCCAGGGACTGATCCCTCCTGACAACATGTCCAAAGTATGTGAGACACAGTCTCATCATCCTTGCTTCCAAGGAGCATTCTGGTTGTACGTCTTCCAAGACAGATTTCCTCATTCTTTTGGCAGGCCATGGTATATTCAATATTCTTCGCCAACACCATAATTCAAAGGCATCAGTTCTTCCTGGGTCTTCCTTATTCATTATCCAGCTTTTGCATGCATATCAGGCAATTAAAAACACCATGGCTTGGGTCCGGTGAACCTTAGTTTTCAAGGTGACATCTTTGCTTTTTAACACTTTAAAGAGATCTGTTTACCCAATGCAATGCGTCTTTTGATGTCTTCACTGTTGCTTCCATGGGTATTGGTTGTGAATTCAAGTAAAATGAAATCCTTGACAACTTCAACGTTTTGTCCTCTGATCATGATGTCGCTTATTGGTCTAGTTGTGAGGATTTTTGTTTTCTTTATGTTGAGGTGTAATCCATACTGCAGGCTGTGGTCTTTGATCTCCATCAGTAAGTGCTTCAAGTCCTCTTCACTTTCAGCAAGTAAGTTTGTGTCATTTGCATAATACAGGTTTTTAATGAGTCTTCTTCCAATCCTGATACCCATTCTTCTTCATACAGTCCACCTTCTTGGATTATTTGCTCAACATGCAGATCGAATAGGTATGGTAAAAGGATACAACTCTGACGCACACCTTTCCTGACTTTAAACCATGCAGTATCCCCCTGTTCTGTTTGAACAACTGCCTCTTGATCCATGTACAGATTCCTCATGAGCAAAATTAAGTGTTCTGGAATTCCCATTCTCCCCAATGTTATCCATAATTTGTTATGATCCACACAGTGGAATGCCTTTGTATCGTCAATAAAGCACAGTAAACATCCTCCTGATATTCTCTGCTTTCAACCAAGATCCATCTGACATTAGCAATGATATCCCTGGTTCCACATCCTCTTCTGAATCCAGCTTGAATTTCTGGCAGTTCCCTGTCAATGTACTGCTGCAGCCACTTTCGAGTGAACTTCAGCCAAATTTTACTTGTGTGTGATATTAATGATGTTGTTTGATAATTTCCACATTTGGTTGGATCATCTTTGTTTGGAACAGGCATAAATACGGATCTCTTCCAGTCAGTTGGTCAGGTAGCTGTCTTCCAAATTTCTTGGCATAGACAAGTGACCACTTCCAGCGCTGCATTCGGTTGTTGAAACATCTCAATTAGCATTCTATCAATTCCTGGAGCCTTGTTTTCTGCCAGTGCCTTCAGTGCAGCTTGGAATTCTTCCTTCGGTACCGTTGGTCCCTGATCATATGTTACCTCCTGAAATGGTTGAATGTCGACCAGTTCTTTTTGATATAGTGACTCTCTGTATTCCTTCCATCTTTTTTTTGATGCTTACTGCATTGTTTAATATTTTCCCCACAGACTCCTTCAGTATTGCAACTCAAGTCTTGAATGTTTTCTTCAGTTCTTTCAGCTTGAGAAATGCTGAGCATGTTCTTTCCTTTTGGCCTTCTATCTCCAGCTCTTTGCACATGTCACCAGTGCAGTGTGTGTGTGTGCGTGTGTGCGTGTGTATATATACATATATATATATACACACACATACATACATACATATGTACGTAGATGTATCCAGAGAGAGAGATTTATCTCCCGGAGATGGCTTACATAGTTGTAGGGGTTGGCAAGTCCCAAGCCCGTGGATCATGTGTCAGGCTGGAGGCTTCTCATGACTTAGTAGCTGCAGGACTGATGAACCCAAGATCTGGAGGTCAGACGGCAGGCCTCTGGCTCACAGGCTGTAGAGGCTGATGAATCCCAAGATTGGCAGTTAAGCTGCTAGCTCAAGTCCCAAGAACTGGAGTCAGATGATGATGAGCCTGATGTAGGATCCAGAGTGACAGAAAGTCTTGCTAGAACATCTATTTATGTACCAGAGGCAGGCCACACCCCCAAGGGAACTTCCTTTCAACTGATTGGCTGTTCATAGCAGAGCTCATCATGGAGTTGATTACATTATTCCATAACTGACAAATTATATCATAACTACCAAACTACATCATAACTGCCAAACCAATGAGAAACATGGCCCAACCAAGTTGACACACAACCTTAACCATCACAGATGGTTAGGGGAAGAGTCCTGTCTGAGAAGATACCATTTGAACAAGGGCCTCAATGTAAAGTGAGTGGCACATATCAGTGTTCAATAAATGTTAGCTAGTATTGTTAATATTAGTACTTGGTACTTTATAATTATTAAACAGGTAGACATAATGTAGAAAATGTAGCTTAAATCCAGCCTCTGTGACTAAACAATTTGTGATCTTCCCTGAGTCCCCTGTAGAATGAGGATGGCAACCAAAACCAGAATGATCGATAGTCCTGATTAGACCAGGACTGGGAGGTTTCCTAGTATGCCAGACTTTCAGTGCTAAACCTAGGCCTTGTCTAGGCACACCAGATCCAACCAGTCACCCTGACAAAGTTGCCTCACAAAGCTGCTGACGGGGTGGATGAGATGGCCCAAGTAGACAGCCCCACCTCACAAGGCACCTGACACACAGTAGGTGCCCAAGGAGTAGTCATTGAGTCTGAATGAAGTAGAGGTTTCTCTGAGGTGCCTTGGGATTTGTCCCATATGCCTGCTGGGTTGGTCTATTTGTTTTCTGACCCCAGGCTAACAGAGGGCACTGTAGTGCTCAGAAGAGCCCTCCATTTTGTTTTGGAGGAGGGCTGCCATTGTTGCTTACCCATTCATCTGTTGATGGACCCTGGAGTTGTTTCCATTTTTTGGATATTATAAATAATGTTGCAAGACCTTTTGATATTTTTAATGAGAACCCATTATATTTATAGGTTAAATAAGGGAGAATTGACATCTTCATAATAGTACTTTTTCCTGTCCAAGAATAGGGAATGTTTTTCTACTAATTAAGACCTCTTTCATGCTAAGGGAAGTTCCATTCTCTGGGTTTTTATTGTTTATTTGTCATATTTTGATTTCTGTTTTTAATAATGAATTATTTCATTCATGTAAAAGAAAATAATAAGATGAACAATTGTGTACCCCACTACCCATGGAGGCCCCTTGGAGGCTCTTCCTGGGCATCCAGCTCTACCTCCTGCCTCCACCCCAGTGGACCACACCCCTGAATACTGTGTTTATAATTTCCTTGTCTTTCTTAGTAATTTTATACACCTCTATTTAATACTGTATTGTTTACTTTTGCTTATTTTTTAAACTTCATAGAAATAAAATCTTATCCTATGCTTTCTTCTAAATTTTCTTTCTTTATTCAACATCAGGTCAGTAAGCAGCTGTCGTTCATTTCTTTCATTTTCACAACAGCAGTGTATTACATTGTGTGACTGTACCAGATACTTTTCACTTGGGTCAATTTGGTGGGTATTAACAGTAGCTCCTTGCTTTAAACTAGCATTTCCCTGTTTACTGAGGTTGGACATCTTTTCAAATATTTATTGGTCATTGTGGCCTTTTCTGTGAAATGTCTTTTTTCAAGTTGTCCATTAAAAAAATTATTTGTTTTGTATTTATTGATTTGTAAGGGTCTTAAAATATTCTGGGTAGTAATCTTTCCTAAGTAGATGAGGCTGGTATCTTCATCCACTTTCAGCCGTATTTTTTGGTTTCCTTATAGTATACTTTGGTGGGGAAAGTTTATTATTTTAATCTAGTCAGATTATCACTCTGTTCCTTTATGGCTTGGACTTTTGTTTCATTGAAGAAATCCTTCCTTACCCTGATGTCGTACAGATTTTCTTCTATAGCACACGTTCTTAACCACTTTCATGTCATGGGCCTTTCGCATGTTTATACATGTATTTTAAATGCATAAAATATAATTAATTGGATTACAAAGAAAACCAATTACGCTGACATACAGTTATCCAAATGTTAAAAAAAAATTGTGGTATACAGTATAACAAATGTGCTTCTTTTTAATGCATTAAATAACAAAATTTAGTGGAAAATCTTATATTCAAAAAACTCATTGCCGTCAAGTCAATTACAACTCATAGTGAGCTGCTGTAATTTCCAAGTAGTGAATAGTGTAAACAATATTTTGAGATACCTGCAGCAACTGAAATGTGATACAAAATGACTGTAGTTTTATTAGTTACAAAATCATGGGTACTGCCAAAGCTACTGTGGTCTGTTGCCTATGCTCATAATTGAATATCTAAATTTTAGAAAATAATAATGACTAATTTTCTTTTATCCACGTTCATGAACCTACTAAATTCTATACACTCACCCACTGGGGAGTCTGTAGAACCCAGGTAGACTCCCTGGGTTCTACAGACTCCCCAGTGGGTGAGTGTATAGAATTCTCTGTAATTTTTTTTTTAATTTAAAAGTATTATCTTTCACATTTTGTCTTTAATCTGGAATTTATTTCTTTCTACACTATATAACTTTATGGAATCTGTAAACCAGTTTTATTTATATCTTTCAAACAAAATTTTGTATATACATTTTTTTCCAGGAAAGGCTTGTACATCTTTTGTTAGATCTATCTCTAGGTTTGTTTTCTCTCTTTCTCTCTCCTCACCCCACTCCCCCCCACCCCGGTCCTTTGTCTATCTACTTAGCTATCTATCTACTTTTTGGTGTTGCAATTAGAAATTGTGGGGTTTTTTTAAATTATATTTTCTAAATTTTGTTGCAATTGCTTTTGAACATTGATCTTTTATCCCTCAATCTTACTAAAACCCTGTTATTAATTCTAATAATTTGTAGATTCCTTGGGATACTTTCTGTGAAAATAATCACAGCACCTACAAATAATGCCTATTTGCTTCTTTGAGTCAAATCCTCATCTCTTTTATTTATTTTTCTTGCTTTACTGCTCTGGCTAGTACCTTCATTACCGTGGTGAATAAAAGGGGTGGTAGTGGACATCTTTGTCTTACTCTTGGTTTTTAAGGAAATACGTTTTAACTTTTCACTTTTAAGTATGGTCTTTGCTATGGGCTTTTGGTAGATACTCTGTGCTGGCTGATTAAATTTCTATTTGAAGCTTGCCAACTTTGCTTTTAAATCACAAGCGGGTATTGTTGGGTTTTTTTTTTTTTAAGGTGATAGATACCAGAGCTTGAGTGTATGTTGATGGAAAACATCCACTATGGAGGAGTGAAATGAGGATTCAAGAGAGAGAGAACACTGAAATCTAAACACTGAAATCCTTCAGAGGCTGAAGGTAAATTTTTATGTATTTCTAAATATATATAAAGTACTTACCGTAATGCTCAGTGTGTTTGCTTCCCATTGCTGCTGCAAAAAATTACCCCAAACACAGTGCCAACAACTTAGTTATCTTTCAGCTTTGGAGGTTGAAAGTCTAAAATAAGTCTTACAGGACTCAAATCTAGGCTCAGCAGGGCTGGTTCTCTCTGGAACCTCCAGGGGAGAATCTGTTTCTCGTCTTTTCCAGCTTGTAGAAGTTGCCAATAATCCTTGGCCTTGGTGCCTTCCTCCATCTTCAAAGCCAGCAACATAGCATCTTCAAACCTTTCTCCTTCTACTGGCACATCGCCTTCCCTTTCATAAGAACCCTTGTGATTACATGATTGGGTCCACCTGAATAACCCAAGGTTATCTCCCCATTTCAAGATTCTTAACATCACATTGGCAAAGTCCCTTTTGCCGTATAAGGTAACATTCACAGGTTCCAGGGATTAAGACATGGACATCTTTGGGGAGCCATCATTCTGCCTGTCACACTCACCAAATATTAGATTGAACCATATATGTCATTGTGTATGTCAAAAGAGGTTGTATTTGGCAATTTCACATGCTCAATATATAGGAGTTGCTATTAATACTAGTAACAAAAGGGGGAGCTGATTTGGCTAATAATCTACTTGCTCCAGGCCTGTCATGGAAACCCTGGTGGCATAGTGGTTAAGCGCTACAGCTGCTAACCAAAAGATCTGCGGTTCGAACCCACCAGGTGCTCCTTGGAAACTCTATTGGGCAGCTCTACTCTGTCCTATAGGGTTGCTATGAGTCGGAATCGACTTGACAGCAGTGGGTTTTGTGGGTCCAGGCCTGTCTACGTTGTCTTAGGAACAATGCGTTGGGCAATTCCCAGCTGATCATATGGGTAGCAGAGCCTTGAGTCTTTAGTACTCCCTGTACCATTGCCCCTGAATCATGGGGTGATGCCCTCCCCCAAGGCCCCTTGCCCCCACCCCAGGTCTTGGAAGAAGTCTGCTGAAAGACTGCAGAAAAAACAAAGCTCTTCCCATAGAATAAGGGAATCCCTCTGCCCAGCTGTAAAGCTCTTTTCTCCACAGCAGCACAAACATTTTCTTGAGGAAAGGTGGTTCTGGAAGCCTTTTTTCTGTGTATGTATGTGAGGCTGTGATGAAGCCTGTGTAGTGTCAACTGAGCAATACTGGAACCCGAGGCCAAAGGAAAAACCAGGAACAGTTAAGCACTCAGATGATAACTGAAAGGTTGGCAGTTCGAACCTACCCAGCACCTTCATGGGAGAAAGACCTGGAGATCTACTCCTATAAAGATTATAGCCAAGAAAACCCTATGGGGCAATTCTGTTCTGTCACATGGGGTCGCTATGAGTTGAAATCCACTTGATTGCACCCAACAACAACAACAACAGCAACATTGATCCTCTCTTTATTTAAAATTTTGTTATTTTGTCCACCATGAATTTTGATTCTTTAAAATATTGCATTAAACTATAGTTCATCTTTTTCTTTTTTTATGCTTTAAGTAAAAGTTTACAAATTAATCAGTCTCTCATATAAAAATTTGTATACACCTTGCTGTGTACTCCTAGTTGTTACCCCACAATGAGACAGCATACTCCTTCTCTCTACCCTGTATTCCTCGTGTCCATTCAACCAGCTTCTGTCCCCCTCTGCCTTCTTATCTCACCTCCAGACAGGAGCTGCCCACATAGCCTCATGTGTATACTTGAGCCAAGAAGCTCATTCCTCATCAGTATCGTTTTCTCTCCCTTAGTCCAGTCCGATCCTTGCCTGAAGAGTTGGCTTTGGGAATGGTTCCAGTCTCGGGCCAACAGAAGGTCTGGGGACCATGACATCCGGGGTCCCTCTAATCTCAGTCAGACCATTAAGTCTGGTCAAACTATAGTTTATCTTGATTACTGAGCTTCTTGGCACTCTATACATTTTGCCCCCAAGGCGTCACTTGCCTCGCCCTAAGGCCAACCCTGGTCTGTGGGTTTATATTTGTAGAAATTTTATCTGGTAGTTTTGAATGAACGCTCCGAGCACAAGTTCAAACTTTATCTGTAGAGAAAAGCACAAGACGGTTACTCAGGATTTACCGAGATAAACAGGAAAGGAAAATCTACCCCCAGCCTCTAAAATCCACGTTGCCCAAGCGACTCTCTTTGCTGCCAATTGCCTTCTCCAAGTGAGAAAGAATAAACTAATTTCATAGCCATTCAGTCCAATAAATCTCATTGTCCTACCTCCACCTCCAGTGATAAGAGACAGGAACAGTTCGTTTTCCATTGCTAAGCAACGAGGAAAACAGCACACGGCATCTGTGCCCGGCCTCACCGGCTGATAGGGATCTGTGTCTAAAGTTCTTGTTTGCATGTTGAAGTCAACAATAATTGCAGTTCTCTATTAGTGTTCATTAAGATGGTTTATGGCTGGGTTAGCTCCAGTCTCCATTCAGAGGTCTGAATGTGTTGTCCTCCTTGGGAAAGAAATATTTAGCCATAAAACCTCTGTACTGATTTACTCAACTCATTTCCCCTGGATGGGCTGGGAAACTATGGTCACCATCCGCCGTTCCCTAACCACGGAGAACAAGGCCTTTGTTGAAGGTTCTGGAAGAGTAGGGTGGAGTGCAGGGCAGGGAGGAAGGCTCTGCTCTCCTTGAGCTGGCTTCCTTCCACTCCATGCTGAAAGTAGGCCAGTGGAGCAGAAGTCTATTATGTGGACGAGGCCTCGCTATTCACTGGGGCAGAGAGCACTACTCTATGTTCCCAGCTCCAGCACTAGTCTGGGAAGGCCTTTCCTCCATGGCCTCAGTGCCAGAAAGAGGCATTACCCAGGGACATGATGAGTTCCTGCCGGCCTGGCTGGGGAATGGCTCAAACAGTGGTCTCAGTGTCATGGCAGAAAGTTCCAGCCTGCTTGAAAGAGCCGCCCTTGGATGCCATTTCCCAGGTGTTGACTCACCCCGGGAGGCTGAAAGGCTGCCAGTCTCGGCTGCGGAGCAGGCCTGGCAGCTTTACGTAACTTCCCCTTTATCCCCAGTTCTCAGGGGCTAGGTCTTCTCTGAAAATAAAACCACACAACAGCCTAAAGTGATTGATAAGGATGTTGTTCTCCTTTTTAGATCTCCTTCCAAAATGTCCTTCCACTCTCAGCACCTTCCCTAGCAAAGAGTGGTGCCTGGCAGTCATCATCTTTTCTCTTCTACAAAAAACTACACTGGTGGGGATTTCTTAAGGCCAAGTTGGATAACAAGCCTGCTTGCGCCCCCTCGTGTACATAGGAGCCAAAGACTGTTCAAAGTTGTGTCTGGATGAGGCTGGGCCACGCAAGTGAGACTGTAGAAATTCATCTGAGTGACTGGGGCAAAAAAAAGAAAAGAAAAAAAAAAAGCCAAACCGTTGCCGTGGACTTGATTCTGACTCATGGCAACCCCATGTGTGTCAGAGCAGAACTGTGCTCCATAGAGTTTTCATGTCTGTGACCTTTTGGAAGCAAATCGCCAGGCCTTTCTTCCAAGGCCCCTCGGGGGGGGTTCAAGCCAGCAGCCTTTTGGTCAGTAGCGCAGCACTTAACCATTTGTGCCACTGATGGGTTCCAGTGATTGGGGCAGGAGAATCTGGATCAGGTAACAGGAAACCATGCTTAGACTCCTGACCCTGGGAATTGCTCTTCTTGAATCCTGGCTCCCGTTTGCTTCTGGTTCTAATTGCTCCTTCCCTGCTCACCATGGAGCAAGAGGCTATTTGTGCCTCTTTCATTGAGGAACAGTGAAGGCCAAGTTGTCAAAATACTTTAACCTCACTGAGAAGCGATAAAGCGACCTGGTCTTGTGGCCAATATATGCAGAAGCCTAATCACTGTAAACCGAGCAACTCTGAAAGTCCAACACCGTTTGTTTTGCTACTTTTGTTAAAATGTGTAGTATCTTCTGTTGGGTACAGAGACACCCTAGGGCAGTCTGTACCTAGATTCAGAGGCTTTACCAATTGTGGAAGGTGAAGAAGATGTGAACAGCAAGTTCCTTGCATCCTGGTGATTCCATAGGTCTTTCCCTCTCCATCTTCTTTCTGAAAAGCAGGCAAGAAAGAGTTCAGGCAAGTGTAAATATGAATCTGTTGTCAGGGTAAGTCAAGGCAGGATGAGGTAGGCTTCAAGAGCCATGGAAATCTTTAAGAGAAGAATTGACAGCCACCTGCTTAGAATAACTGGGAAGTTTACTCTCCTAAAAGCTTGGAATTTCGATCAACTGGTCACCTAAAGCATTTTTCCAGGTTGACTATTTTGATTAAAGAGTCAAGAGCAGGGATGGCAAATAGATTTCATATATCATACCAATTTTAGTTAACTGAAGGGCCTGACGCATTGTATTCAGCGTGTCCCTGGAGGCTCAGTTGGGGGAAAAGTATCACGATTGATTAGTGATGTCTGCCTTGAGCACAGAACAGAGGGGTAGTGGTACACATATCAACCAGGCAAAAAGATCCGAAAGTTTATTATATGTAAGAAAGCTAAGCCATTGTGCCTTTGGTGCGGTTGTTGGTTGTTCTTGTATTCAGGGATCACACTGATGGTGTGGTCTTTCCAACTCCCTGTTTGAGGATACAAGGAGCTTGCTGCTCTCATATACTCCTTCCTTCATTTTTAGAACCTCTCAGATGACCCGAAGGCTATAGAACAACAACAGGATGGAAGTGAGCATGAATCTGATTCTCAGCTCTCCTGGGATTATGGGTTAACGGCTCAATCCTCAAGCACTAATTGAGCATTGTCTATATGCCCAGTAGGCTAGTACCTGCCATATGAGTGTGCAGAGAAAGAGAGGGGGGCACCAAAAAATCTCTAAGTTTACACTCTCCTTACTTACTGGACCCATAGAGGCAATTAGAGAACAACATTGTTGCCTACACACCATGATCTCATGAGAAACAGAAAAGGGAAAAGTGGGCAGAAAGTAAAGTAGCCAGAGTTGGCCTCTGGCTGACCTCGTAGACCCTCACGGAGCCATGGGTCAGAAGGAGGAGAGCTATTAAGGGTCTGGCTCAGCTTCCAGAGCAGTGCACCAGGTGCTCAGAGCTTCCCAGGCTGCCATAGAGCACCAAGGAGGCCCAGTGTGCTGCCTCCAATGTGTCCCTCAGATGGCCCACTTCTCCTCATCACTGCTGCCTCCATTCCTGTCCCAGCTTCTTCACCTCTCCCTGGACAATCACTGGTCTCCTACCGTCTCTCCCTGCATATCTCCCCGTGCTATGGATTTGTGTCCTCCAAAATATATGTTGAAATTCTAACCCCTGAACCTGTAAATGTGACCCTATTGGGAAATAGGGGTTTCCTGTTTTTATGTTAATGAGGCCATACCAGAGCATGGTGGGTCCTAAACCTAGTCACATCTGAATTAAAATAAAAGAGCGGAATAGACACAGAGGCACACACAGGGGGAAGACATCATACCAAGAGAGACACACACGGCAGATGCATCCATGAGCCCGGGAACGCCATGGATTGCTGGAAACCATTAGAAGCTGAAGGATCCCTGGTGGTGAAGTGGTTAAGCCCTCGGCTGCTAACCAAAAGGTGGTGGTTCGAACCCACCAGGTGCTCCGAGCGGGAAAGATGTGGCAGTGTGCTTCCATAAAGGTTTACAGCCTTAGAAACCCTATGTGAAGTTCTACCCTGTCCTGTAGGGTCACTATGAGTCAGAATCAACTCCACGGCCATGGGGTCCTTTTGGCTTATTAGGAGCTGATTTAGACAAGGAAGCACCTCCCCATAGAGCCATGCCCTGAATTTGGACTTCAAGCCTCTTGAACGGTGACAGAATACATTTCTGTTCTTTAAAGCCACCTGCTTGTGGTATCTTTTGTTACGGCAGTGCTAGGAAACTACAAAGCCCCACCCCTCAGCCCACCCTCTCCTCTGCAGTCCCCTCTCCAAACAGCAGTCGAAAGCTTCATCTATTTGTACACAATTATGACTCCAACAGCCATGCTTAACTCTTCCCGGGGCATCCTGTTTTTCTCCTAAATCTTGCACTGTGCAGTCAAGCTTCCCCTTCTAGTTCACCTTGCCCCATAACCCTCTCCCGTTTACTCTTTACCCTTCAGCCACACTGGCCTTTATGCGGTCCTTCAAAGTAAATGCTCTTCCTGTTTCAGGGCCCTTGTGTAGACTGCTTTTGCCTACATAACTCACCCTCCCTCGCCTTTACTTGTTTGCTTTGCTAACACCCACCACCCACTCCTCCATCTCTCAGCTTGAATGTCATCTCCCCAGGGAGCCCAGGCTAGTTTAGGTCCCACTTGTTACAGGCTCACACAGCCCCTTATCAACCCCCATGGAAGCAGCAGTCACAAAATCAAACTACACATTGTATTGTGCAAATCTGCTGCAAAAGTCCTCTTTAAAGTGTTAAAAAGCCAAGATGTCACTTTAAGGACTAAGGTTCGCCTGACCTAAGCCATAGTATTTTCAATCAACTCATATGCATGCAAAAGCTGAATAAAGAATTGATGCCTTTGAATTATGGTGTTGATGAAGAATATTGAATATACCACAGACTGCTGGAAGAATGAACAAATCCATCTTGGAAGTACAGCCAGAAAGCTCCTTAGAAGCGAGGATGACAAGACTTCATCTCTCATCCTTTGGACAAGTTATCAAGAAGGACCAGTCCCTGGAGAAGGACATCATGCTTGGTAAAGTAGAGGGTCAGCGAAAAAGAGAAAGGCCCTCAACCACATGGATTGACACAGTGGCTGCAACAATCGGCTCAAACATAACAATAATTGCTGGGATGGTGCAGGACCAGGCACTGTTTTGTTCTGGTGCACATAGGGTCGCTATGAATTGGAAAAGACTCGATGGCACCCAACAACAACCACAACAGCACCTTATGCCCTCTGTGGGGGCATCTATCAGAATTGTAACTAGGTATTTGTGTAATTGTTTGCACGTCTATTCTCTGCAACAGTGTGAGCTCCAAGAGAGGAGGTCTGAGACTCTCTTATTTGCTGCTGTGTCTTAAGGACTTAGCACAGCCCCTGGTATGGTTCCTGGCATGTAGCAGATGCCTACATAGTTATTGAATAAATGAATAAATAGAGGGAGAGAGGGGCATGTGCATGAATGGATGGATCTTTCTGAGATTAGAGTTCATTTTTTGTAGATCATGAAAAAGATAAAGCGTGTGGATTCGACATGATCAGATATGATCAGGCATGAGTGAGGAAGCGGGGAGATCCTCCCTTGTTTCTCTCAACTGCTGGTAACCTCAGGAGCTTCTTAGCTTGAAGATGAATTGTCACATGGCTGTCTTTCTTCTGCCTGTCTCTCTGTGCTTCTCCTCTTTTATAGGGCACCACTATGATTGGATAAAGACACACCCTACTCCAGTATGACCTCATTTTAACTGATAACATCTTCAAAGGTTCTATTTCCAAACGAGGCCACATTCACAGATACAGATTAGGACTTCAACCTGTCCTTTGGGGGGACACAATTCAGCCCATAATAAACAGGAAGAACAGAAGGCTTGGAGATGCAATATCTGGTACTCTCCCTGCAGGACTGTGTGTGGACAAGGGTCCATCCTTTCCAGAAGCCACACTCCAAGCTCCCACATGACCGTATAAGCTGCTCCCTGGCACAGTGCTCATCAGTCCTGGGAAATAAGCTCTGTGAGGGGCGAGAAGGGCCACTTCTGCCCCATGACCACTGTGTCCCTGTCCATAGCACAGTGCCAGGGCCCTAGATACTAAGGAAAATAGGTTTGCTGATGAGGAATAAACTCACAAAAGAAGTTTCATGAATGTAGATATGGACTGAATCTCAGTCAGAACTTTTTGACCACTGTTATGCCATCCAGTCGACTGCAATTCATAGTGACCCTATAGGACAGATTAGAACTGCCCCATAGGGTTTCCAAGCAGATCACCAGGTCTTTTCTCCCACAGAGCTGCTGGTGGGTTCGAACTGCTGACTTTTGGTTAGCAGTCGAGCCACCACTGTGGCACCATTGTGACACTACAGTTCCTTTCTGATCATTAGAACTGCCCCATGATGGAATGGGCTATCTGGAAAAGTACCAGGCAGGTCAGCAGTTCATCAGCATAAGTTCTGGGTAGATTGGGGCAGCACTCAAGTATTTGGTGGTGGGAGGCAGAATCGCCAAGATGTTGGGTCCATGGGCTTTGGAGCTGGACAAATCTAAGTATGGGTCCTGACTTCAACACTTACCCCAGTGAGACTTTAGGCAATTTGCAAAATAGGGGTAATAATCTAGCCTTGGTTTGAGCTCTCGTGGTTGAACACTTGGCTACTAGCTGAAAGGATGGTGGTTTGAATCCACCCAGTGGTGCTTTGGAGGAAAGTCTGGTGATCTACTTCGAAAAGATCACAGCCATTGAAAACCCTGTGGAACACGGTTCTACTCTGAAACACATGGTCTCGTCATGAGTTGGAATCAACTCGATGACCGTTGGCTTTCAAAGACAATCTCTGAGACAATAACATAGGTGCATGTAGTTTATTTGGGAGGTGATCCAGGACACAGGAGGGAAACAGCAGGGAGAATGAGACAGGGAAGGAGGAAAAGACAATAAAGGGGCGATATTAAGCTGGTTGAGGTCCCTGGATGGTGCAAACAGTTAACACACTAGGCTGTTAATGGAAAGGTTCGAGGTTCGAGTCCACCTAGAGGCACCTCAGAAGAAAGCCTGGTGATCTACTTCTGAAAAGTCAGCCATTGGAAACCCTATGGAACAGCTCTACTCCAACACACATGGGGTTGCCATGAGTCAGTGTCAACTTGGCAACTGGTTCTTTATTAAACTGGTTACTGCCTGGTAAATGGGGCTCAAGTGGGGAGTCTCAGCAAAAGTGCATGGAAGGTGCCTCGAAACTGTCTTTCTGAAGGGTGAAGGTTGAAACCGTCTGCTGCCTTCCATGCCCAGTGTTTCAGGCAAACTACCCTGCACTTCCGGCTGCACCTATTTGTGGGATAAGCCCCCATCCCACTTCCCTCCCAAATCAGAGAGAACTGGAGGTGGAGAACTGTCCATCACAGCCTTGGCAGAAATCAGAGGTGGGCGGAGGGGATGGGGCCTGGGGCACTAAAAGTGTCTGCCTCATATATTTCCATGGTTAGTAGAATGGAATGAGAGCTCCACAAGAGAGGGGCTTGTCAAGACCGTTGTCACTCAAACAATGTATTCTGAATTAATACATAAAGATTAAATAAAAGAATACTCTAAATGTCTTAGCACAGTACCTGAAAATAAAGTGCCGCATACAGCTGTTATTATTGTTATTATTGCTATTATTTTCTTTTTAATTAATAGGTGATGATACTTTCAAGAGGAACAGGAATCGTCTGGATTTGTAACGCTGGGCTAGTATATTCGCTGGGAGGGCTCACTGTTTTGCAGAAGGTTGAAACAGTTCTGGCCTTGACCTGCAGAATGAAAACTCTAGATGAGTGAGGCAGCCTTTCTGACATCTGGGCACGCTGGAATTCCTTGTTTGGCTGTTAGTGCAACCACTACCTTTAATACTCTCTGACATGTGGTCTAATAGTTCTCAGAGTTAAACGGATAGTTTTCAAGCAGGAACAATGGAACTGTGTCTGGGTGAATACCTGGTAACCCCAGATATCCTAAAGGGGTGGCTTAACTGGATGACTTATGAAAAAAAAATGTGCAAAAGTTGTGTAAACACCTCCATGTCTTTGAGCTCAAACCCATTAAAAGTACAAAAAGTACCTCCCTGCCCCCCAAAATCAAACAAAACCAAACTGGTTGCCATGGAGTCAATTACGACTCATGGCAACCCTGTATGTTACAAGATGGAACTGCCCCATAGGGTTTTCTTGGCTGTAATCTTTATGGAAGCAGATTACCAAGCCTTTTTTTTTTTCTTCCATGGTGCCACTGAGGGTGGGGGGAAACACTGCCATTGAGTTGATTCTGACTCATAGTGACTCCATAGGGTTTTCAAGGCTGTAAATCTCTCCAGAAGCAGACTGCCGCTTCTTTCTCCCTCAGAGCTGCTGGTGGTTTCGAACTGCCTATCCTTCTGTTCCCCCACATGTCTGTCAGTTTGTCGTACTGTGGGGGCTTGTGTATTGTTGTGATGCTGGAAGCTATGCCATTGGTATTCAGATACCAGCAGGGTCACCCATGGCAGACAGGTTTCAGCTGAGCTTCCAGACTAAGACAGACTAGGAAGAAGGACCCAGCTGTCTACTTCTGAAAAGCATTAGCCAGTGGAAACCTTATGAATAGCAGCAGAACATTGTCTGATATAGTGCCGGAAGATGAGCCCTCCAGGTTGGAAGGCACTCAAAATATGATTGGGGAAGAGCTGCTTCCTCAAAGTAGAGCTGACCTTAATGACATGGGTGGAGTCACGTTTAGAGAATTTCATTTGCTGATGTGGCATGACTCAAAATGAGAAAAAACAGCTGTAAGCATCCATTAATAATACTAACGTGGAATGTACGAAGATAAATCTAGGAAAATCGGAAATCATCAGAAATGAAATGGAACACAAGAACATCAAAATCCTAGGCCTTAGTGAGCTGAAATGGACTGGTATTGGCTAAAGACCAGAGGAGTCGTGGAATGATATCAAGCTCATCATATATGGAGAAAGCAAAAGGTCATTAAAAAGACGGGAAAGAAAGAAAAGACCAAAATGAATGTCAGAAGAGACTCTGAAACTTTCTCTTGAACGTCAAGTAGCTAAAGCAAAATGAAAAATGATGAAGTAAAAGAGCTCAACAGAAGATTTCAAAGTGTGGCTCAAGAAGACAAAGTATTATAATGACATGCACAAAGGCCTGGAGATAGAAAACCAAGAGGGAAGAACCCGCTCGGCATTTCTCAAGCTGAAAGAACGGAAGAAAAAATTCAAGTCTTGAGTTGCATTAGTGAAGGATTCTATGGGGGAAAATATTAAACCACACAGGAAGCATCAAAAGAAGATGGAAGGAATACACAGTCATACCAAAAAGAATTGGTTGACATTCAAACACTTCAGGAGGTGGCATATGACCAGGAATCGACGGTACTGAAGGAAGAAGTCCAAGCTGCTCTGAAGGCACTGGGGAAAACAAGGCTCTAAGAACTGATGGAATATCAAATGAGATGTTTCAACAAACAATTGCAGTGCAGGAAGTGCTCACTAGTCTATGCCAAGAAATTCGGAAGACAGCTACTTGGCTGACCGACTGGAAGAGATCCATATTTATGCCTATTCCCAAGAAAGGTGATCCAACAGAATGTGGAGATTATCAAACAATATCATTAATATCACACATAAGAAAATTTTGCTGAAGATCATTCAAAAGTGGCTGCAGCAGTATATCCACAGGGAAATGCCAGAAATTCAGGCCAGATTCAGAAGAGGACGTGGAACCAGGGATATCGTTGCTGATGTCAGATGGATCCTGGCTGAAAGCAGAGAATAGCAGAAAGATGTTTACCTGTGTTTCATTGTCTACGGAAAGGCATTCGACTGTGCGGATCATAACAAATTATGGATAACATTGCAAAGAGTGGGAATTCCAGAACACTTAATTGTGCTTATAAGGAACCTATACACAGATCAAGAGGCAGTCGTTCGGACAGAACAAGGGGATACTTGTTCAGGAAAGGTGCGCATCAGGGTTGTATCCTTTCACCATAGCTATTCAGTCTCTATGCTGAGCAAATAGTACGAGAAGCTGGACTCTATAAAGAAGAACGGGGCATCAGGATTGGAGGACGGCTCATTAACCTGCATTATGCAGATGATACAACCTTGCTTGCTGAAAGTGAAGAGGACTTGAAGCACTTACTGGCGAAGATCAAAGATCACAACCTTGAGTATGGATTACACCTCAACATAAAGAAAACAAAGATCCTCACAACTGGACCAATGAGCAACATCGTGATAAATGGAGAAAAGATTGAAGTTGTCAAGGATTTCATTTTACTTGGATCTATAATCAACACCCATTAAAGCAGATAGTCGACAATCAAAAGACACATTGCATTGGGCAAATCTGCTTCAAAAAACCTCTTAAAGTGTTGAAAAGCAAAGATATCACCATGAAGACTAAAGGCTCGCCTGACCTAAGCCATGGTGTTTTCAATAGCCTCATTTGCATGTGAAAGCTGGACAATAAATAACAAAGACCGAAGAAGAATTGACATCTTTGAATTGTGGTGTTGGCAAAGCTGTCTTGGAAGAAGTACAACCAGAATGCTCCTTAGAAGCAAGAATGGCAAGACTACATCTCACATACTTTTGACATGTTGTCAGGAGGGATCAGTCCCTGGAGAAAGACATCATACTTGGTAAAGTAGAGTGTCAGCAAAAAAGAGCAAGGCCCTCAACAAGATAGATTGACACAGTGGCTGCAACAATGGGCTCAAGCATAAGAACGATTGTGAGAGTGCAGGACCAGGCAGTGTTTTGTTCTGTTGTAGTTAGGGTTGCTATGAGTCGGAACCCACTCAACGGCACCTAACAAGAACAACTTTCCAGTTAGCAGTTGAGAGCAAAGTGTTTGCGCCGTCTGGCTCAAATATTTCTCATTCTGTAGATCTCTGTTTTGAAGCCTCCAGGATGATTTCAACTGTGTTAACCATCGTGCACCTCCTGAATGAAGGCAGAGCCCCACGGCAGAAAGAGACGGGTGAGGAGTGAGAGGAACTTATTTTCATACTAGAGAAGGCCCGTAGTGTAGAGCTGCTTTTTGAAATCCTCGGTCTTGATCTGGATTTGTTCAGGAAAGGAAATCTCTTCTCTATCCTAAGTAGACTGCCTCAGGGAAGAATGCAGGTGATACTCTGGGGGCCCCAGGTGTCAGGGATATGATGGAGAGAGAAAACAAAAAGCGATGGCTTAGACTGAATCCCATGGGACCACCCAATGGCAGCTGGGCATGGCTTCCTGCACCATAATTCCCAGGCTACAGGGATGGCGGCTTGGGCTTGGGTGTGAGCCCGTCCTAGCAGGCACTTTCTGGTTCCTGTCACTGTCCAGCTACTGGTTTCATACTGCACATGTTGATACCCTGTGGATGTTGATACCCAACAGAATGGCTACTCTGGAGACAAAAGTTTCTAATTTTCAGGCATTTGACATTCTCCTAACCTGGAGAGGGGTGCCAGGACCCAGCCGTCTTTTCTCTGTGAAATAGGTGGACATCCTTCTGCTGACCAAAACTAATGCACCTGGCTCACACTGGCAAAGGCAACAAAAAAAAGTATTTAAAAATATATCGGCATGATTTGCCCTGTCGATACTAACGCACTCGGGAAGCTGAAGGTGGCTCCCAGAACGGCTGTGTCTGGTCTAGCATTCAAATATTTAGTGACTGAGTAATTACTGTAATAATTAATTTCCGTTGCTTAATCCAGCAATCAGACATGTCACTTTACACATGGGAAAACGTTGGCCCCTGTAGAGTGCGTGATGTGTGTGTAAAACACACTGCAGCAATTGCTATTTAGTTAAGATTTGGATAACGGTTTGTGAAATAAATAAGATCCTTTTAATTTGGTTGATAGTCACAGATTTGGGAGGAAAGAAAAAGGTGAATAAACAGAAGCAAAAATAAAAAAACCCAAACCTTCAAAAGCTACTCGTGTGAATACTTGTACAAAATAGGATTTGATCAATTGATAAATTGTAGCTTTTGAAATGACAACTTAAACCAAAAACCAAACCCAGCCATTGAGTCGGTTCTGACTCACAGCGACCCTATACAACAGAGTAGAACTGCCTCATAGGGTTTTCAGGGGTGTAAACCTTTACGGAAGCAGACTGCCACATCTTTCTCCCTCGGAGAAGCTGGGAAGTACGAACCACCGATCTTACGGTTAGCAGCCAAACACTTTAAGCACTGCACCACCAGGGCTCCCTTAGTGGCAACTTAAAAGAGGGTAATTTTACTCTAATCCTGCCCTGGGCTTTCTAGAGTCATGCTGACCAATACTATGTAATTTAAAATTTTCTAGTAGTCACAGTAGAAAAAAAGTAAAAAAAGAAGTGAAATTATTTTTGATGAAAAATTGTATTTAATCCAATATATCTTAAATATCATTTCAACATGTAATCAATAGAAGAATATTAGCAAGATATCTTACACTTTTTTTTCATACTAAGTCTTTGAAATCTGATGTATATTTTGTGCTTACAGCTCATCTCAATTCAGTTAAAAATTCAGTTCCTCGGTCTCACTAGCCACGTTTCAAATGATCAGTATCCGCGTGTGGCTTTGTTGTTTTTAGTTGCCGTCAAGTTGGCTCCAACTCATGGCGCCCTTATGTGTAACAGAACAAAAGCCTTGCCCAGTCCTGTGCCATTGTCAGGATCCTTGGTATGTTCAAGTCCATTGCTGTGCCTGTTATGTGTATCTATCTTTTTGAGGGTTTCCCTCATTATTGCTGATCCTCTACCAAACATCATGCCCTTTTCTAGGGATTAGTCTTTTCCTGATAACGTATCCAAAGTAAGCAAGCCAAAGCCTTGCCATTCTCGCTTCTAAGGAGCATTCTGGTTGCACTTCTTCTAAGACTGACTTGTTGGTTCTTCTGGCACTCCACAGTATATTTGATATTCTTCACGCATACCACAATTTGAATGCCTCAGTTATTTTTCTGTCTTTCTTTTTCATTGTCCAGTTTTCATATGCATATTAGGCGATTGAAAAGACCATGGCTTGAGTCAGGTGCACCTTAGTAATCAAAGTGACATCTTTGCTTTTTAAAACTTTAAAGCTTCCCAATGCACATCTGGCTAGACTGTTCATATGGGACAACAGAGGGCTATAGGATACTGGACAGATTCACCTCTATGAAGCCATCACTTAAATGGATGAAGCCATCACTTAAATGGATGATAACATTGTCATAAAGGAAATAGACAATGTTGTTTTAAATGTTGAAGGATGATCTGATTTAATTTAAGCATATACTGGGCACCTTGACACTGAGAGTTCCTCCCTGGGACCATCTTTCTCATCCTTAAATCCCCCTTTTGCATTCATTTTTTTGTGATGGTTTTTACCTTCCTGGGGTGGAATACATTATAGGGATCTAATAAGTATCGAGTGAATACCTAGACCCATGCAGTGGGTGATACAGAGACCGATTGGAGATTGACTCTGAACTCAAGGAATTTGTCATGAGGAAGAAGAGACCACATCAAAACACAGCGATGGAAGGATACCACCAGACAGTCTAGAGTATGATATCAGGTTAAAATATATATATATATGGTTAAATACCAATGTGAAAGTGGACAGAAGTAGAAAGCTCAATGCTGGTTGTATTTACCAGGGATAATTTCTAGGAAAGAGGGGTCCTTAAAGGCTAAGTTGGGTTTGGGCAGGCCTAGAAGAAAGGCATTTGGGGAAGAAGAAATGCACCACAGGAGCACCGATGGACATCTTCCTTCCTCCATATTTAAGCCCAGATTGATGCCTACAGTTGCCTTACTCTATTTGAGGCTAACCAAAGATTGGAGCTGCTGTACTTCAAGGACAATCAGATTTGTCTGATTCTCTTAAAGCCTCCATTTCCACCCTTTGCCCCCTGAGATTTCCTTTCTTCACCCCCTGTGATAGTCATTACTGTGGCCTTTACCTTGGGTTTACCTTCTGAGCAGATGGTGGAAATGCACTTCCTGGACCCCTTGTGGTTGGGTTTGGCCATGTGACTAGCTCTGGCCAATGAACTGCGAGTAGAAGTGAAATGAATGCCTCCAGGGCCAGAGCATTTAATTGCCAGCGCGGGCTCCACCAGAGCTCTCTTTCAGGAACGGTATTGAGACAGGGACTGTTCCATCAGCCAAGACCCGACAATGATTCAAGCCCATCTGCTGACTTATAATAGGTATGTCATGGGAGATTTCAAACCATCTTCATGGTTTGAAATCTCATCCCAGAGATGTTGTTACCATGATTTGAGATTATCCTGACCAATATAGCCCCTCCATCATGACAGGGTACAGTCTTCTTGGTGTTCCAGTAAGTTTGAAAGAGGGGCCAAGAGAGTAATATCTCTCAAAAGGCATTTAGAAACTCTGAAATTCCCTGACCCCTCTTTCAAGAGATATCTCCTCTATGGTCACCAAAGATGTTAGGGGCCCCTTTTGGGAAACTAAGGTTTAGGGTTAGGACAAACCCACCTCTAGTGTCCCTTGTTTGGCCCATCCCATGGAAGACAGGGTACAGTTAACATTGGATGACTGTTGGGATGTTAAAGGTAGAGACAGAAGGAGACACAAAGACCTGTCCCAGACAGGGAGAGGGAGAGAGACAGAGAAATAGAAAAAGAGGACGGAGCGGGATCTGGGGTTTGGGGAGCTGGCTTACCAGTTTTAAAGAAAACTAAAGGCTGAGAGCCAATGACTGTCTTGACTGAGCCTGGACCTGCTGCCCAGAAAGTCCCCTTCTTCCATGGCCTGGAAGCTGCATGGTGCCTCTCAAGCCCCGTCCCCCTTTCTTTGTCTGTTCCAGGCATTCCTTTAGTGGGATTTCACCTAGCCAGGCAAGTGATGGAAGTCATTTAACAAACATGCATGGAAGACCTTCTATGTGCTTGTCACTAGGATACAAAACTAAGTCAGATGGGCTCCTGCCCTCGAGGAATTCCACCTAGTGGGGGACAGAGATAAATGAAGCTAATACTACTGAGGTGAGTTTTAAGTGTTAGGATAGACGTGTGCAGAGGGGATAGGGGACCACATAGGTCAGGGAAGGCTTCCCAGAGGAGGTGAGGCATCAACCAACTGCGCAGAGTCAAGGAGAGGCTCTTGAGGCACAGGAGGCAAGGAGTGTGAGGGAACAAAGGAGAGAGCTAAGCTGGGCCCAGTGAGGCAACGGTAAGTGGCTGGGTGTAAATGGCACAGGAGGTGTTATGGGCAACAGTTAGATATCGGGCTGAAAGGAAGGGGGCAGGCCAGGTCACCAAGGGCCCTGTCACCATGGCAATGGTGATGAGCACAGGCTAGAGAAGAGCTACTGCAGGGATTTAAGCAAAGAAATACCCTGATCAGATTTGTGTGTGGTTGGGGAGGGGAAAGAAGTTATTTTGTGAGCTGGCCTTTTTGTGCGCTTGTTTGTGTGCTTATTTGTGTTAAGCAAAATGCCCTGATGGCCCAGTTAGTATGAAAAGATAACCCTAGGGAAATGAACAGAGTGAGGGAGAACGATAGTGGGATAATAAAACCAAAACCAAACCCGTTGCCGTCAAGACAATTCTGACTCATTGGCGACCCTCTAGGATAGAGTACAACTGCCCCATAGGGTTTCCAAGGAGGGCTTGGTAGATTTGAACTGCTGATGGTTAGCAGCCAAACTCTTAACCACTATGCCACCAGGGTTTCCAAGTGGGTTAATAGACATATTTTTTTTTTTTTTATAATAACTTTTATTAAGCTTCAAGTGAACGTTTACAAATCCAATCAGTCTGTCACATATAAGTTTACATACATCTCACTCCCTACTCCCACTTACTCTCCCCGTCTTGAGTCAGCCCTTTCAGTCTCTCCTTTCTTGACCATTTTGCCGGCTTCCCTCTCTCTCTATCCTCCCATCCCCCCTCCAGGCAAGAGTTGCCAACACAATCTCAAGTGTCCACCTGATATAATTAGCTCACTCTTCATCAGCATCTCTCTCCCACCCGCTGACCAGTCCCTTTCATTTCTGATGAGTTGTCTTCGGGGATGGTTCCTGTCCTGTGTCAACTGAAGGTCTGGGGAGCATGGCCGCCGGGATTCCTCCAGTCTCAGTCAGACCATTAAGTTTGGTCTTGTTATGAGAATTTGGGGTCTGCATCCCACTGATCTCCTGCTCCCTCAGGGGTCCTCTGCTGAGCTCCCTGTCAGGGCAGTCATCGATTGTGGCCGGGCACCAACTAGTTCTTCTGGTCTCAGGATGATGTAGGTCTCTGGTTCATGTGGCCCTTTCTGTCTCTTGGGCTCTTAGTTGTCATGTGGGCTTGGTGTTCTTCATTTTCCTTTGCTCCAGGTGGGTTGAGACCAATTGCTGCATCTTAGATGGCTGCTTGTTAGCATTTAAGACCCCAGACGCCACATTTCAAAGTGGGATGCAGAATGATTTCATAATAGAATTATTTTGCCAATTGACTTAGAAGTCCCCGCAAACCATGCTCCCCAGACCCCCGCGCTTGCTCCACTGACATTTGAAGCATTCATTTTATCCCGGAAACTTCTTTGCTTTTGGTCCAGTCCAATTGAGCTGACCTTCCATGTATTGAGTGTTGTCTTTCCCTTCACCTAAAGCAGTTCTTATCTACTGATTGATCAATAAAAAACCCTCTCCCACCCTCCCTCCCTCCCCCCCTCGTAACCACAAAAGTATGTGTTCTTCTCAGGTTTACTATTTCTCAAGATCTTATAATAGTGGTCTTATACAATATTTGTCCTTTTGCCTCTGACTAATTTCGCTCAGCATAATGCCTTCCAGGTTCCTCCATGTTATGAAATGTTTCACAGATTCGTCACTGTTCTTTATCGATGCGTAGTATTCCATTGTGTGAATATACCACAATTTATTTACCCATTCATCCGTTGATGGACACCTTGGTTGCTTCCAACTTTTTGCTATTGTAAACAGAGCTGCAATAAACATGGGTGTGCATATATCTGTTTGTATGAAGGCTCTTGTATCTCTAGGGTATATTCCTAGGAGTGGGATTTCTGGGTTGTATGGTAGTTCTATTTCTAACTGTTTAAGATAACGCCAGATAGATTTCCAAAGTGGTTGTACCATTTTACATTCCCACCAGCAGTGTATGAGAGTTCCAATCTCTCCGCAGCCTCTCCAACATTTATTATTTTGTGTTTTTTGGATTAATGCCAGCCTTGCTGGTGTGAGATGGAATCTCATCGTAGTTTTAATTTGCATTTCTCTAATGGCTAATGATCGAGAGCATTTTCTCATGTATCTGTTGGCTGCCTGAATATCTTCTTTAGAGAAATGTGTGTTCATATCCTTTGCCCACTTCTTGATTGGGTTGTTTGTCTTTTTGTGGTTGAGTTTTGACAGAATCATGTAGATTTTAGAGATCAGGCGCTGGTCGGAGATGTCATAGCTGAAAATTCTTTCCCAATCTGTAGGTGGTCTTTTTACTCTTTTGGTGAAGTCTTTAGATGAGCATAGGTGTTTGATTTTTAGGAGCTCCCAGTTATCGGGTTTCTCTTCATCATTTTTGGTAATGTTTTGTATTCTGTTTATACCTTGTATTAGGGCTCCTAGGGTTGTCCCAATTTTTTCTTCCATGATCTTTATCGTTTTAGTCTTTATGTTTAGGTCTTTGATCCACTTGGAGTTAGTTTTTGTGCATGGTGTGAGGTATGGGTCCTGTTTCATTTTTTTGCAAATGGATATCCAGTTATGCCAGCACCATTTGTTAAAAAGGCTATCTTTTCCCCAGTTAATTGACACTGGTCCTTTGTCAAATATCAGCTGCTCATACGTGGATGGATCTATGTCTGGGTTCTCAATTCTGTTCCATTGGTCTATTTGTCTGTTGTTGTACCAATACCAGGCTGTTTTGACTACTGTGGCTGTATAATAGTTTCTGAAGTCAGGAAAGGTGAGGCCTCCCACTTTCTTCTTCTTTTTCAGTAGTGCTTTGCTTATCCGGGGCTTCTTTCCGTTCCATATGAAATTGGTGATTTGTTTCTCTATCCCCTTAAAATATGACATTGGAATTTGGATCGGAAGTGCGTTAAATGTATAGATGGCTTTTGGTAGAATAGACATTTTTACTATGTTAAGTCTTCCTATCCATGAGCAAGGTATGTTTTTCCACTTAAGTATGTCCTTTTGAATTTCTTGTAGTAGAGCTTTGTAGTTTTCTTTGTATAGGTCTTTTACATCCTTGGTAAGATTTATTCCTAAGTATCTTATCTTCTTGGGGGCTATTGTGAATGGTATTGATTTGGTTATTTCCTCTTCGGTGTTCTTTTTGTTGATGTAGAGGAATCCAAGTGATTTTTGTATGTTTATTTTATAACCTGAGACTCTGCCAAACTCTTCTATTAGTTTCAGTAGTTTTCTGGAGGATTCCTTAGGGTTTTCTGTGTATATAATCATGTCATCTGCAAATAGTGATAACTTTACTTCTTCCTTGCCAATCCGGATACCTTTTATTTCTTTGTCTAGCCTGATTGCCCTGGCTAAGACTTCCAACACGATGTTGAATAAGAGCGGTGATAAAGGGCATCCTTGTCTGGTTCCCGTTCTCAAGGGAAATGCTTTCAGGTTCTCTCCATTTAGAGTGACATTGGCTGTTGGCTTTGCATAGATGCCCTTTATTATGTTGAGGAATTTTCCTTCAATTCCTATTTTGGTAAGAGTTTTTATCATAAATGGGTGGTGGACTTTGTCAAATGCCTTTTCTGCATCAATTGAAAAGATCATGTGGTTTTTGTCTTTTGTTTTATTTATGTGATGGATTACATTAATGGTTTTTCTGATATTAAACCAGCCTTGCATACCTGGTATAAATCCCACTTGATCAGGGTGAATTATTTTTTTTATGTGTTGTTGGATTCTATTGGCTAGAATTTTGTTGAGGATTTTTGCATCAATGTTCATGAGGGATATAGGTCTATAATTTTCTTTTTTTGTAATGTCTTTACCTGGTTTTGGTATCAGGGAGATGGTGGCTTCATAGAATGAGTTGGGTAGTATTCCGTCATTTTCTATGCTTTGGAATACCTTTAGTAGTAGTGGTGTTAACTCTTCTCTGAAAATTTGGTAGAACTCTGCAGTGAAGCCGTCCGGGCCAGGACTTTTTTTTGTTGGGAGTTTTTTGATTACCGTTTCAATCTCTTTTTTTGTTATGGGTCTATTTAGTTGTTCTACTTCTGAATGTGTTAGTTTAGGTAGGTAGTGTTTTTCCAGGAATTCATCCATTTCTTCTAGGTTTTCAAATTTGTTAGAGTACAATTTTTCATAATAATCTGAAATGATTCTTTTAATTTCATTTGGTTCTGTTGTGATGTGGTCCTTCTCATTTCTTATTCGGGTTATTTGTTTCCTTTCCTGTATTTCTTTAGTCAGTCTAGCCAATGGTTTATCAATTTTGTTAATTTTTTCAAAGAACCAGCTTTTGGCTTTGTTAATTCTTTCAATTGTTTTTCTGTTCTCTAATTCATTTAGTTCAGCTCTAATTTTTATTATTTGTTTTCTTCTGGTGCCTGATGGATTCTTTTGTTGCTCACTTTCTATTTGTTCAAGTTGTAGGGACAGTTCTCTGATTTTGGCTCTTTCTTCTTTTTGTATGTGTGCATTTATTGATATAAATTGGCCTCTGAGCACTGCTTTTGCTGTGTCCCAGAGGTTTTGATAGGAAGTATTTTCATTCTCGTTGCTTTCTATGAATTTCCTTATTCCCTCCTTGATGTCTTCTATAACCCAGTCTTTTTTCAGGAGGGTATTGTTCATTTTCCAAGTATTTGATTTCTTTTCCCTCGTTTTTCTGTTATTGATCTCTAGTTTTATTGCCTTGTGATCTGAGAAGATGCTTTGTAATATTTCGATGTTTTGGACTCTGCAAAGGTTTGTTTTATGACCTAATATGTGGTCTATTCTAGAGAATGTTCCATGTGCGCTGGAAAAAAAAGTATATTTTGCAGCAGTTGGGTGGAGAGTTCTGTATAAGTCAATGAGGTCAAGTTGGTTGATTGTTGTAATTAGATCTTCCGTGTCTCTGTTGAGCTTCTTACTGGATGTCCTGTCCTTCTCCGAAAGTGGTGTGTTGAAGTCTCCTACTATAATTGTGGAGGTATCTATCTCGCTTTTCAGTTCTGTTAAAATTTGATTTATGTATCTTGCAGCCCTGTCATTGGGTGCGTAAATATTTAATATGGTTATGTCTTCCTGATCAATTGTCCCTTTTATCATTATATAGTGTCCTTCTTTATCCTTTGTGGTGGATTTAAGTCTAAAGTCTATTTTGTCAGAAATTAATATTGCTACTCCTCTTCTTTTTTGCTTATTGTTTGCTTGATATACTTTTTTCCATCCTTTGAGTTTTAGTTTGTTTGAGTCTCTAAGTCTAAGGTGTGTCTCTTGTAGGCAGCATATAGATGGATCGTGTTTCTTTATCCAGTCTGTGACTCTCTGTCTCTTTATTGGTGCATTTAGTCCATTTACATTCAGGGTAATTATAGATAAATAAGTTTTTAGTGCTGTCATTTTGATGCCTTTTTATGTGTGTTGTTGACAATTTCATTTTTCCACATACTTTTTTGTGCTGAGGCGTTTTTCTTAGTAAATTGTGAGATCCTCATTTTCATAGTGTTTGACTTTATGTTAGTTGAGTCGTTACGTTTTTCTTGGTTTTTGTCTTGAGTTATAGAGTTGTTATACCTTTTTGTGGTTACCTCATTATATACCCCTATTTTTCTAAGTAAAAACCTAACTTGTATTGTTCTATATCGCCTTGTATCACTCTCCATATGGCAGTTCAATGCCTCCTGTATTTAGTCCCTCTTTTTGATTATTGTGATCTTTTACCTATTGACTTCCATGATTCCCTGTTATGTGTATTTTTTTTTTTTTAATTAACCTTAATTTGTTTGTTTTTGTGATTTCCCTGTTTGAGTTGATATCAGGACGTTCTGTTTTGTGACCTTGTGTTGTGCTGATATCTGATATTATTGGTTCTCTGACCAAACAATATCCTTTAGTATTTCTTGTAGCTTTGGTTTGGTTTTTGCAAATTCTCTAAACTTGTGTTTGTCTGTAAATATCTTAATTTCGCCTTCATATTTCAGAGAGAGTTTTGCTGGATATATGATCCTTGGCTGGCAGTTTTTCTCCTTCAGTGTTCTGTATATGTCGTCCCATTCCCTTCTTGCCTGCATGGTTTCTGCTGAGTAGTCAGAACATATTCTTATTGATTCTCCCTTGAAGGAAACCTTTCTTTTCTCCCTGGCTGCTTTTAAAATTTTCTGTTTATCTTTGGTTTTGGTGAGTTTGATGATAATATGTCTTGGTGTTTTTCTTTTTGGATCAATCTTAAATGGGGTTCGATGAGCATCTTGGATAGATATCCTTTCGTCTTTCATGATGTCAGGGAAGTTTTCTGTCAGAAGTTCTTCAACTATTTTCTCTGTGTTTTCTGTCCCCCCTCCCTGTTCTGGGACTCCAATCACCCGCAGGTTATCCTTCTTGATAGAGTCCCACATAATTCTTAGGGTTTCTTCATTTTTTTTAATTCTTTTATCTGATTTTTTTTCAGCTATGTTGGTGTTGATTCCCTGGTCCTCCAGATGTCCCAGTCTGCATTCTAATTGCTCGAGTCTGCTCCTCTGACTTCCTAGTGTGTTGTCTAATTCTGTTATTTTATTGTTAATCTTTTGGATTTCTACATGTTGTCTCTCTATGGATTCTTGCAACTTATTAATTTTTCCAGTATGTTCTTGAATAATCTTTTTGAGTTCTTCAACAGTTTTATCAGTGTGTTCCTTGGCTTTTTCTGCAGATATCCTAATTTCATTTGTGATATCATTAAGCATTCTGTAAATTAGTTTTTTATATTCTGTATCTGATAATTCCAAAATTGTATCTTCATTTGGGAAAGATTTTGATTCTTTTGTTTGGGGGGTTGGAGAAGCTGTCCCGGTCTGCTTCTTTAAGTGGTTTGATATGGATTGTTGTCTCCGAGCCATCACTGGGAAACTAGTTTTTCCAGAAAATCCGCTAAAAAAAAACTGCAGTCAGATCCCTATCAGAGTTCTCCCTTTGGCTCAGGCTATTCAGATGTTAATGAAGCCGCCTGGGAAGGGTGGGGGAGGGAACAGAGAGATAGGAGAGTAGCACCTCAGAATATAGCCAGAGTTGCTTGTCTTGCTTGGAATGACTGTTATATCTGAGATTCCCGCGGGCGCGTCGCCTATGTGTGCTGGCTGTGTGGAGATTGCCCCCAGGGGGTCTGGCCCGCTGGAGTCACGGTCAGATCCTCCGCTTCCAGCCCCACGCCCAGCGTCAAGGCTCCCCTACTGGGACGGTGCACTCTCAACTCCAAAATCAGTCGCTGCCTCCCGGGGACTTCTTGTCTCTCCAGCCGCGTGGCCGTGCCGCCCCCGTGAACTAGGTGGGCCCCCTCCCGGGGTTAGTTCAGATGGGTGGAGTAGCTCCCTGTGCTTGTGCCGCGACCGAGTGTCCTGGCTGGAACGCTGTTCTCCCCACTCCAATACCAGTCGCTGCCTCCCGGGGACTTCTCCTACCGGCTGCGTCCCACGCCGCCCGCGCGACCCGGCTGGTCCCCTTCCCGGGGTTAGTTCAGGGGGTGGAGCAACTCTCCGTGTTTATGGCGTACCTGCGTGCAGTCCAAATCCCTGCGGGATGGTTCCCCGGCTCGGATGCTGCTCTTTCTGCTCCAAGATCAGTCACTGCCTCCCGGGGACTTCTCCTACCGGCTGCGTCCCACGCCGCCCGTGGAACCGGCTGGTCCCCCTCCCGGGGTTAGTTCAGGGGGGTGGAGCAGGTCTCTGTGCTTGTGCCGTACCTGACTGGTACGCTGGCTCCAGGCTCTGGAAACAATCGCTGCTTCCCCGTATTGTTCGTTCTCCGTCTCTAAATCTGTGTTTGTTGTTCAGGGTTCGTAGATTGTTATGTATGTGATCGATTCACTTGTTTTTCCGTGTCTTTGTTGTAAGAGGGATCCGAGGTAACGTCTGCCTAGTCCGCCATCTTGGCTCCGCCCTCTCAAAAATCCTAATAGACATATTTTAACATGTCAGAGGTACTTGGTTTGTTCTGGCTAAGTGGCCACAGTGCAGTGGGAGGGGTGGGTGTCAGACGAAGAGAAACCATAGATACATGGAGGCAGAGTGAGAGAGAACCCTGCTAGGAAGTGAGAGAACTTAGCTAAGGAGATGGCACACCAGTGAGAAATACCCTGAAGGGAAGATGACTGAAGGATTCCACAAATAAGGATGTCCAGTATTAAAGTATTAAATAATTTGTGCCACCACACTGCCATGCAAACCCCCAACGCCCACCATTATGCTCCAGTCCTTACCAGAAGTGATGTGGGGCAGAGAGAGGAGAAAACCACAGGGCAAGAGGCCCCAGTGTGGAGCCGTAGAGAATCAGGAGGAGCAAGAAATGGGGGAACAAAGTGTTAAGGACAATGTAGGCCCCCTGTCTTAGTCATCTAGTGCTGCTATAACAGAAGTACCACAAGTGGATGGCTTTAAGAAAGAGAAGTTTATTCTCTCACAGTCCAGTAGGTTAGAAGTCCAAATTCAGGACACTGGCCCCGGGGAAGGCTTTCTCCCTCTGTCAGCTCTGGAGGAAGGTTCTTGTCATCAGTCTTCCCCTGGAGTGGGAGTTTCTCAGAGCAGGAACCTCAGGTCGAAAGCTGGTGTTCTGCTCCCAGCACTGCTTTCTTGGTGGTACGAGGTCCCCCGTCTCTCTGCTCGCTTCTCTCATTTGTATCTCAAGAGGGATTGGCTTAAGGCTCTATCTAATGTTGAAAAAAAAAAAAAATTTTTTTTTTTTTTAATGTTGTAAATCTCATCAATATAACTGCCACTGATCCATCTCATTACATCATAGGGATAGGATTTATAACACATAAAGAAATCACATCAGACGACAAAATGGTAGACAATCATACAATACAGGGACCTAGCCAAGGTGACAGATATTTTGGGGGGACACAATTCAATCCATGACAGCCCCACACAGAATTCTTAGAAATATGGAGGGCAGGGGATTTCCATCATAACTGAAATGGAGCCTGAGCCAGATTTCTTTAAAGTAATAAAGGAAATGAGGAGAGGGGAGCTAAGTAGCCACTCAGGCCGTTGTTGCAGCATACTGAATGAGAAAAAACTTCTGTCAGTGACTTTAAAATGCCTAAGTAAAGGTATCGGAGGTGTGTTGTTGTTGTTGTTAGGTGCTGTTGAGTCGATTCCAACTCAGCCACCCTGTGTTAAACAGAACGAAACACTGCCCGGTCCTGCACCATCCTCACAATCACTGTCATGTTTTAGCCCACTGTTGCAGCCGCTGTGTCAATCCATCTCGTTGAGGGTCTTCCTCTTTTTCACTGACCCTCTAACATGCATGATATCCTTCTCCAGGGACTGATCCCTCCTGATAACATGTCCAAAGTATGTGAGACATGGTCTCCCCATCCTTGCTTTTAAGGAGCATTCTGGCTGTACTTCTTCCAAGACAGATTTGTTTGTTCTTCTAGCAGTCCATGGTATATTCAATATCCTTCGCCGACACCACAATTCAAAGATGTCAGTTCTTCTTCAGTCTTTCTTATTCGGCATCCACTATTGTATGCATCTGAGGCTATTGAAAACACCGTGGCTTGAGTCAAGTGCAACTTAGTCTTCAAGGTGACATCTTGCTTTTTAAGACTTTAAAGAGGTCTTTTGCAGCAGATTTTGCCCAATGCAATGCATCTTTTGATATCCTCAGTGCTACAGGAGGTATGCGTGCATGTTAGTTACAGTTAAGGGATGTCCAAGTGGGCAGGGACAATTAGTGAATATGGGAAGGAACCCACACTTCAAAAGTTACTTTCTAAATCAACCCTAGAGGGTTGGTTAATTGAGAGCTATTAAAATATTTTTTGTCGGTGAAATGAGTGGTGTTAATGGTATGTGGATAACTAGAAAGATATAGCTAGAAAGTAGCATTAGACTCTAATATCTTCGGTCTAAGATTTGGTCCTATTTTCCCTTCCTCCCTCCACACACTTAACAGAGAATTCTGTCTTCTAATCGGATGAAAAATTTAGTTTATTCTGCCATCAGAATATTGTTGCATTTGCCTCGGAGGAACTTAGATAACTCATTGTTGTTGCTGTTAGCTGCTATCTAGTTGGCTCTGACTCATGGTGACTCTGTGGATAAAAGAACAAAACATTGCCTCATCTTGAATCATCTTCATGATTGTTGGCATATTTCAGTTCAATCATACAATATTCTGTTCTAATCAATGGGGTTTTCATTGGCTAATTTTTAGGCCTTTCTTCCTAGTCTGCTTTAGTCTGGAAACTCTGCTAAAACCTGTCCAACATGGGTGACCCTGCTGGTATTCGAAATACTGGTGGCGTAGCTTCCAGCATCGATGAGGCAGCTCTGCTCTATGCAATGATTCGGAGATCCGGCTTCCTTCTCTCTCGTTGCTGTGTCATCCCCTAGGGCATTGTCTTTCCCTGCAAGGGCAGAGCTGAGCTATAAAAAAACAAAACCAAACCCGCTGAGCTATAAAAAAACAAAACCAAACCCGCTGCAGTCGATTCTGGCTCAGAGCTGAGCGACAGGCCTTCCATTTTTCTGCCTGTGTTGTTGTTGTAAGGTGCCATCGAGTCGGTTCTGACTCATAGCGAGCCTATGGACAACAGAACGAAACACTGCCCCGTCCTGCGCCATTCCCACAATCGTTGTCATGCTCGAGCTCATTGTTGCAGCCACTGTCAATCCACCTTGTTGAGGGTCTTCCTCTTTTCCACTGACCCTGTACTCTGCCTAGCATGATGTCCTTCTCCAGGGACTGATCCCTCATGACAACACGTCCTAAGTATGTAAGACGCAGTCTCGCCATCCTTGCCTCTAAGGAGCATTCTGGCCACACTTCTTCCAAGACTTCGTTTTTTTGGCAGTCCATGGTCTATTCAATATTCTTCACCAACACCACAATTCAAAGGCGTCTACTCTTCTTCGGCCTTCCTTATTCATTGTCCAGCTTTTACACGCATATAATGTGATTGAAAATACCATGGCTTGGGTCAGGCGCACCTTAGTCTTCAGGGTGACATCTTTGCTCTTCAACATTTTGAAGAGGTCCTTTGCAGCAGATTTGCCCAATGCAACGCGTCTTTTGATTTCTCGACTGCTGCTTCCATGGCTGTTGATTGTGGATCCAAGTAAAATGAAATCCTTAACAACGTCAATCTTTTCTCCATTTATCATGATGTTGCTCGTTAGTCCAGTTGTGAGGATTTCTGTTTCTTTATGTTGAGGTGTAATCCATACTGAAGGCTGTGATCTTTGATCTTCATTAGTAAGTGCTTCAATGTCTTCAGAGCAGCTTGGACGTCTTCCTTCAGTACCATTGGTTCTCGATCATGTGCCACCTCTTGAAATGGTTGAATATCGACTAATTCTTTTCTGCCTGTAGGAAGGCAAAAGAAGGAAACACAGGAACACATGGCTTGAGTTTTAACTTGGAAATGGCTGGGAGTTGTATACTTCCTTTCTGCTCACACCCCATTGGCTCTATCTTCATCCTGGATGAAGGGAGCCTGCAAAGTGAGGTCCCTGGCTCAGCAGCATCTGCCTACCACAGAAGAAGGGGAGAGTGGATTTTGGCCACTCTCTGCCATAGGCCATAAAAGGGATGAGGGTTGAAGGTCTTAAAAGGACAGAAGGCAGGGACTCACAAGGACAGGCTTATTAATAAATGTTTGTGTGTTTGGCAGAGTTTGATCTCAGAATTGTAACACATTTGATGGTGAGGTCCTGGGGGAGACTTGGCCAGTCTGACTGTGGCATGGTCAGCATCATCAGGGAACTTGTTAGAAATGTAGGACTCAGGCCCCATCCAGATGTACTGAGTCAGGATCTGCCCTTTAAAGACATCCCCAGGCGATTCGTGTGCACATCAGTCTCCTGGTCTTGACTTTGGCCTCCTACATAGACAACTCTCCGCTGACTTTTACAGTTAAAGATCCCAGCTAGCACCTGTGATTGTGGCTTTCACACTGTGGCTAAGGACCATTAGTGAGCAGTGTTATCGTCTTCCTGGACAACAACCACCACTGAAAGAAAGGGAGGAAGAAAGACAAGACATAGTATAATAGAAAATAGAGTTCACGGTACCAATTAAGGACGTGGTGTTCTCAGTTATACATACCTGCGTGTGTGAGTGTGAGTGAGTGTGTGTGTGTGTGAGTGTGTATAGGGTAGAAATGTAAAACACAACTCTCATTGTAAGTCACTCTCAAACAATGAAAAGGCATCTTAAAGCCAGGAATGTAGGAGGCAGGGAAACCTTAGCAGAAGAGTTCTTCAAACAGCCCTGGGGTTGAATGCCAGCTCTGAACAGTGTGGTTTTGCCATATATTGAGCCTCATTTCCTCACATGCAAAACGGGGTTAACTTGGACTTCCCAGGGTGTTGTGTCCATTACCAGGACAAGGCTCATCAAGTTCCAAATCCCTTCGGGCTCGTCCCTCCCGTTCTTTTTATGGCCAGGACACGGGCTTGCGTGCCTCTCAACTAAGACTAACCCGGATTCCTGATTCTGTGGGCCTCAGTTTTCCTATCCATAAAAGAAGAACCCAAGGGGCTCAGCTCCGGGGTCACTGTAAGCAAATGTGTCCAGAAGGCATGTGTGGCTACGTTGCGGTGTAGCGGTGGTGGAATGATTCACACCTTGCTTCGGAGTCTTGCAGGCGCCGGTGCTCCCGGACTAGCCCCTAGGGAGGAACAAGGTGGGGGTGGGTGGGTTGGGAGGAGAGCCACGTACGAACTCTAGACAACCCCGCCTGGGGGGCACCCCTCTCCCCGCGGCCTCCACCAGCGAGCGGTGCGGCAGCGCCACCGTGTGGCCTGTCGACATCAAAGCGCCTCCGGCCAGCTCCCGGGTCCTGCGCTGGCGGAGCGGCGGGGCATGTATGTGACTCGTAAGGAAGGGGAGCAGTGGGGGACCCATCTGGTTCAGTGCCCCCCTCCCGCCCCAAGCTTCTTTGCAGTCCCCTCTAGCGTCACCAGGTGCAGTGTGGACGGAGCAGAGACGGCACCCCTCTCCTGGTGCCTGCTGGTGCTCGTATGGCGTGCACAGTTCAGAGGGCATCGCGGCCAGACACGGCTCCGCTCCCGAAGGAGGACATCCGGTGGCGCGGCGCACATCCAAGCGTCCTAGACCGTCATCTATATAGTCGTAGACCGTCAAAGCGTTACGAGAACTCGGGTCTTGTAAAGGGTCATGAGTTCGAGTCTCCCTGGGGCCGCAAGGATGCTTGCTCCCTGTGCCCAGCCACCTGGGGGCGCTGCTGTTTTTCCCTCGCCTCCTCCCTGGCTAGCGGATCGACCCATCCGGGTCTAGCTTGTGTCCGGAGGGCCAGGGAGAGGGAAATAGCCGGCAGCTCCGGAGGAGGGGTGTCCAGATGGTTAGGGGTGATGGGCAGCAAGGAGCATCCTGAGGACAGTGGCTGCCGCACCTTGACATCTTGTCCCAGTCTTCACCAGGGTATGCGATCCTAGGAATGACCCCAGGGGGCTGGCCTTAGCGCTTACACTGTCGAGACCCTGGAATTTTCCAGCGCTTTGCCCATGAGGTCCTGGGATGGTGGAAAGATAGTTAAGCAACACCCCGAGCATCCCTCGTTCCTGAGGCATCCCTCCTCGCCCCTCTCAATTTTAAGCTCTTATTTATGCGGCTCACTTGAGTTAGGCTTTGTGCTAAACTCCTGTTAGAAACTAACCTTATGGGCGGTTTACTATTTATACCTGCAGAAAATGAGGCCAAAAGAGACTAATTTGCCCAAGGTCATTCTGTTAATAAGTGATGGGAAAAGCCAGGTCTGTTTGTCTCCCAAATCCATCCATTGGGAGGAGACGCGGCCCCCAGATCTCTTTTGCTTCTCTCTTCCAGCCTTGGAGGGAAGGGGGTGGGGAGAGCTTTTTTATTGAGCGGGACAGGGAAAGCTGGGGACGTGGGAAGATAACGCACTTCCAGCGGTTCTTCCAAACGCTCCCTGTTGCCACCACGCCCTCTGCTGGGCTCCCGGACTGCTTCCTTCTCTGTAAAATAGGGTCGCAGGAGGGGTCCAGCTCCCTGTCTTTGAGGCGCATCCTTGTGTCCCACAGCTTTTTATCTTCACTATTTCAACGCCACCACGTGAAGGAATAGGGGCAGAGGGGAGGCTTTCACTGAGAGCCCGAGGTTAATTTTTCTGGCCTGCTGAGAGGATTGTAGGGGTGTGCAGGGTTATGGTGACCATCATAAAGTCTGAATTTTGTGCAAGCTACTTCCAACTTTCTAAAACCGCATGTTCTCGCTCTTGCGATTACTAATAACAGCGAACGCTTTTAAAGCACTTGTGACGTCTAAGTAGGATCCATCAACTACACATTTAGTGTTTAAAAAAAATTGTAAGTAAATGATATTATTAGTCCCACTATCCAGATGAGAAAAGTGAGGCACAGAGACGTTATCTTGTCTAGGGTCACACACACACCTGCGGAGTCAGGAATCTGTAACATTTAGTGGAATTTGTCATTTCTTTCTTTCTTTCTTTCTTTTTTAAAGAAAATGAAGGTCTGAAGCATCTGGGTAGGGAGTAAAAAAAAAAAAAAAATACCTGGGCCTTATTATTTTTAAATGTTCTTTATATTTCTTATATACGTTATATATGAATATTATGCTAGTTATTTTTCTGTTAGTGTTGTTATTGGAAATGGAAACGTATCAACTCAAATAAAATTATGGTCACAGTAATTTTGTCTTGTGATCTGTGTTTTATATGTTTAATCACACAACCGATTAAAGCAAGAACTTTGATCAGCTGATGGTTCAGTTCAAATAGCACCCCTTTCCTGTCATTCACCATCCGTATCAATCACACCAAATGACTCTGAGATTAATCAGTCCTCCGTTAGTGTCCCTGACTTTACACGAGCTTGTCCCTCTGCCTGGGATAATAATCCCAGAGATTTAGTGTCGCAAATGATTCCCACACCTCACGTTTCATTCGATCCTCACAAGCTCATTGTAATAGTCATACCGGTTCAGCAATTACTGGGTGCATAATGTGTACCAAGGGGCCCTGGTGGTGCAGTGGTTAAACACTGGGCTGTTAACTGAAAGGTCAGCGCTTCAAACCTACCAGTTGCTCTGGGGGAGAAAGATGTGGCAGTCTGCTTCCATAAGGATTACAGACTTGGGGCAGTTTGACTCTGTCCTATAGGGTCACTATGAGTTGGAATCGACTCTACTATAACGGGTTTGGTCTTTTAATATGTGCTAAGTGTTGTGTCAGATGCTTTACATGGGTCATCTTTTCTAATCCTCACGACAAAACTCTGTGAGGTAGGTTCTGTTATCAGAGTCACCTTTTTTGTCCATGAAACACTAGGGCTTAACTGTTAGCTGCTATTAGGATAGTTTTCCCAACGTCTCAGAGCCACTAGGCAGAGGTCCTCGCCCTTGGTCAGGCTCTCCTGCCTCCTGTGAGGAAGCTGTTCTTTTTATCTTCAAATTACAGATAAAGAAACAGATTCTGAGAGTGTTTTTCTCCTGGCTGCCTGATGAATTATTTATCCTTCTAGATCCACTCAAATGTCACCCATTTAGGAAGGCCCCTCCCTCAGAGCAGCCCACACACTCCACCATGGAGTGACTTGTTTACCTCCTGCCGCTAGTCAGTCAGCGCCTCAGAGGCAGAGACTGGCCTACGCGTATTGGTATCACCCGCACCTAGAACAGCACCAGGTGCCGTTAGGGACTCCCAGTCTTTCCAGGAATGAATATTGACTGACACCTGCCTTGCTCGAGTCCCTGAGCCACAAACATGCCCATTAACTTCGATGAACAACTCATTTCACTTGTGTGCAGAGTGGGACACCTCGTACAAAATGGTTTACAGCCACCAGATTATTTCTCTACAACAAAAACAAGAAAGCCCCACTCATCTTTACCGAGGAAACCCAGTGTAAAAAATTACCCAATTTGAGGGCTTAGTTTTACAGGTAGACACTCTCAAAGCTCTGTAACAGTAATAACAGTAATAGAACAATGCTGTTGTGAGTTGCTGTCGAGTCAGTTTTGACTCATGGCAGCTCCATGTACAACAGAACCAAATGAGGTCCATCTTAGAGACCAGGGGTACGTTCGAGTCCATTGTTGCGGCCACTGTGTATTTTCAGTTCAACCTAGGGGACTCATCTTCCAGCACTGTATCGGACAGTATTCTATTGTGATCCATAGGGTTTTCAATGGCTAATTTTCAGAAGTAGATCACCATGCCTTTCCTCATACTCTGTTTTAGTCTGGAAGCTCCACTCAAACCTGTTTGCCATGCGTGATCCTGTTGGTATCTGAAATACCAGTGGCATAGCTTTCAGCATCACAGCAAAACACAAGCCATCACAATCTGACAAACTGACTGACAGGTGGTGGAACAGAACAACAGCAAGTGTGTATCGGGCATTTAGGATGCGCCAGGGTCTGTGCTAAATGATTGCTGTTGATTTAGATTTTTTGCAAATACAACGAGCTATTGCTTTTCTGTCTTTGGTGAGCAGTGTGTTCTCGGTGCTATGTTAGTGATGCCCCAAATGGGAATTTGGGGTGCAGGTTTGAAGAAGAGGATAGAATATCTGAACTCAAAGCTTTTGTCATGTCGTCTTCACTGGTGAGAAGAAGACTGCTGGCAGCACAGCTTCTCCGAGCCGAGGATGGTGTTTGTCATACCCTGGGGGGCACGTGTGGCAGTGCCATCTGCTGATGCCAAACGACATGCTTTGTCAATATCTCTTTTCAAACAGCATCAGGGAGTGACAGGCAATGAATGCTATGTGGAGTGATCTGCTTTGTGACATTAGATATCGACAAAGTCTCTTTTGTCGATCTCACTTTTCCCACAGAGTTTTGAAAAAAATATCGGCATGGCAGGCTTTCTTCTCTTTCAACACCACATTCAGCTCACTCATTTAAACCCTTCTGTCACATCATGCAAAGGCAACTGTCAAGCCACATGGGGCAGCTGAAACCAGGGACTCAGGTGACCCCAGGCCTTTGGGCCTCAGTTTTTTGTCTTATCTAAGTGTTTGTTGCCCTCGTTCCCTTCTCCCGCTGCTTAGGGAATGTGGTGGTGGACAAGCCGAGCCTCAAATCTGACAATTTTACAAAAGGGTAGAAATTAAGGTAAAGTGTTATGAATTGAGTTGTTCCCCCAAATATGTGTTGGAATCCTAACCCTTATACCTGTGGATGTAATCCCCTTTGGGAATAGGGTTTTTCTTGTTATGTTAATGAGGCCACATGAGTGTAGAATATGTCCTAAGCCTAATCACTTCTGAGTTTTAACGAGAGTGGATTAGATACAGGAACAAACACAAATGGGGAAAATAGGCACCATGTGACGATTGCCAAGGAACCAAGGAACGCCAGGGCTATAGAAGCTGAGAGAAGAATCTTCCCCCAGAGACTTCCCCTAGAGCCAGTGCCCTGAGTCCGGAGCCCTGGTGGTGCGGTGGTTAAGCGGTTGGCTGCTGACCATAGGACTGGCAGTTTGAATCCACCCGCCATTCCTTGGAAACCCTACAGGGCAGCTGTACTCTGTCCTATAGCGTCGCTGTGAGTCAGAATCAACTCAATGGCAACAGGTTTGTTTTTTTGGTTGGTTAGCCTCCTAAACTATGAGAAAATAATTTTCTTTTTTTTAAAGCCACCCACTTTGGTATTTCTGTTACAGCAGCAGTAGGAAGCTAAGACAGAAGTAAATTGTGTTTGTCAGGTCTGTTCTATGTGACAAATATTTTCCCTGCTTCTGTGGAAGATTCAAAAGGAATTTAAGGCTTGGTCTCTGTCCTCAAAGAGCTTGACTATAAAGACAGAATAAAAACCTATGAAAAACTTAGAAAACATTTGAGAGTATGTCTTATGCCTGGGTTCAAATACCTAGGAATAGAAATTATGGCTTGGCAAAGACTAATGAGGAAAAAAAAAAGTGCCCATCCTAAACAACCCCTCACCCCAAGGGCAAAGAAGGAATCTGATTGTCAGGTAACCAGACCCTTGAACTTTATTTATGCCGCTAGCCTTCAGGCAGGAGGCTTAATGGCAGAGAGGGGTGTCTCCAGGCACTTGGTAGAGCTAGGCTTGCCTACCCACAGAGAGAGAGTTGAGCACCTTCCAGCCAAGGCTTATTGGCAGAGTGGAATACCTCCCGGCACTTATTGGCAGAGCTAAAGATCTTCATAACACTTGCCCGAGCAGGGCAGAGGCTGGCCCAAGAGGCCAAGGGCCAGAGAGAGGCCTGCCTGCCCGCAGGCTGAGAAGAGGCTGTCCTGATCAAAGACCTGTATCCTGAGTCAATTCTATCCTGAAATGTAATCTGTTTTTTCCCTAATAAACCCCATAACTGTGAGTATGGTCTGTGAATTCTGTGTGGCCATTGCAATGAATTGTTGAACCCAGCAGAGAATTAGAGTGTTGCAGGACGGACAATTGGTGTCAGAATTGGTAAAAAAAAAAAAAAAAAAAAAAAAGTTGGAGAGTGGAGGTATGTTTGACTTCTGCCTCGTAGGGATCCGCCTTGGGCTGTTGGTCATGATGCTCTCCCCCCTCATGAAGTTAGAGGAGGTTGTCATACCACTTTTATAGTTGACGAGGACGTGGAGAATTGGAACCCTCCTACACTGCTGGTGGGAATGTAAAACGGCACAGTTGCTTTGGAACACAGTCTGACAATTAAAGCATAGAATGATTATATGACCGAGAAATTCCACTCCTGGGTATGTTGCTATTAGGAGCCATTGAGTTGGTTCCAACTCATAGTGACCGTATTTACAACAGAATGAAATGCTGCCTGGCCTTGCACCATCCTCACAATCATTGCTATGTTTGAGCCCATTGTTGCAGCCACTGTGTCACTCCATCTCATTGAGGGTCTTCCTCTTTTTCACTATCTACTTTACTAAGCATGATGTCCTTCTCCAGGGACTGGTCCCTCCTGATAACATGTCCAAAGTACATGAGATGAAGATCTACCCCTCTCCACCCAAATGAAAGCATATGTCCATGCAAAGACTTGCACACGAATGTTCATAGCAGTATTATTCAAGACAGCCAAAAAGAGGAAAGAACCATCATGGATAATATGGATAAGCATGATGTGGTATATCCAGATGTCATGGATTGAATTGTGTCCCCCAAGGTATCCATCAGCTTGGGTAGGTCATGATTCCCTTGTATGATTGTCTACCATTTTTTATCTTCTGGTGTGATTTCCCTTTACATTGTAAATCTTTCACTACGATGTAATAAGATGGCTTAGTGGCAGTTATATTGATGAGATCTACAAGATTCGGTAGTGTCTTAAGCCAACGTCTTTTGAGATATAAAAGAGAGAAACGAGCAGAGAGACTTGGGAACCTCATTCCACCAAGAAAGCAGCACCAGGAGCAGAGCACATCCTTTGGACCTGAGGTTCCTGTGCTGAGATACTCCCAGACCAAGGGAAGACTGATGACAAGAACCTTCCTCCAGAGTCAACAGAGAGAGAAAACCTTCCCCGGAACCCGGCATCCTGAATTCGGACTTATAGCCTGCTGGTCTGTGAGAGAATAAACTTCTCTTTGTTAAAGCCACCCACTTGTGGTATTTCTGTTATAGCAGCACTAGATGACTAAGACACCATACAATGGAATATTATTGGGCAATAAGAAGAAACAAAGTGCTGATATATCCTACGACATGGACAAATCTTGAAAACATCATGACACATGAAAGAGGCCAGTCACAAAGAATTAATTAATTGCATGATTCCATTTATATGGAGTGTCCAGAATAGGTAAATCTACACAGACAGAAAATAGGTTAGTGCTTACATAGGGCTGGGAGCTTTTGGGAAAATGGTGAGTGACTGCCAATGGGTACAGTTTCTTTTTGGGGTGATGAAAATGTTCAGAAGCTGATTGTAGTGATAATGGTTGTACAATGCTAAGAAAAACCATTGAACTGTACAATTTAAACTGGTAAATTGTATGGTATGTGAATAAAGCTATTAATATTAATAAAGCTATTAAAAAAGAAATATCAATTATATTGCAGGAGTCTGGGAATAATAGAAGCAGAAGTAAATTAAATATACACTTTAATTATAAGACCCAGCTTGATTTCAGAAATGTTGAAAATCACCATCTTGGAATTGAGGAAACTTGGTATTATCCACATTTTGTAGATGTGGAAACCAAGGCTTAGAGAGTTTAATAACTTACTCAAGGTCACCTAGTTAGCAAATGGCGGGGTTAGAACTTCCTTACACAACCACTGTAACACCAACTACAGGGAGAGTGGATTCTTCACTTCGAATTGAGTCTAAGGAAACTGAAGAGCATTTATCTTTTCAGAAGCTATGTGAAGTGTTGTTTTGACCTGGCACAATGAATATGGGGGAAAATGTAAGAGATGCTGTCCTCCCTTTCAGCCTGGGATGGTGTTGATACCGCCCAGTATGGTGTTGACATTGAATTTAACCTGAACCCTGTGATACTGGAAAAAAAGAAAAAAACCCGCTGCCATTGAGTTGATTCTGACTCATAGCAACCTTGTAGGACAGAGTAGAGCTGCCGTATAGGGCTTCCAAAGCTGTAATCTTTATGGAGGCAGGCTGCCACATCTTTCTCCCTCAGAGCGGCTGGTGAGTTCCAACCACTGACCTTTCGGTTAGCAGCTGAGAGCTTCACCACTGCAACACCAGGGCTCCTTTGCCGGAAAATAGTCATGGTTAAAGAAATCTCCCCATCCTTTGTGTTCAGGAAAATGGCGTATTGCATGTCTTAGTCATCTAGTGCTGCTATAACAGAAATACCACAAGTGGATGACTTCAACAAACAGAAGTTTATTCTCTCACAGTCTAATAGGCTAGAAGTCTGAATTCAGGGTGCCAGCTCCAGGCGAAGCCACTCTCTCTGGAGGAAGATCCTTGCTGTCAATCTTTCCTTGGTCTAGGAGCTTCTTCGAGCAGGAACCCTGGGTCCAAAGGATGAGCTTTGCTCCCAGCACTGCTTTCTTGGTGGTATGAGGGCCCCCTGTCTCTCTGCTCACCTCTCTCTTTCATATCTCAAAAGAGATTGGCTTAAGACACAATCCAGTCTTGTAGACTGAGTCTTGCCTTATTAAAATAACTGTCCCTAATACCATCTCATAAACACCTTAGAGATGGGATTTACAACACATAGCAAAATACATCAGATGACAAAATAGTGGGCAATCACACGACACTGGGCATCATGGCCTAGCCAAATTGATACACATATTTTGGGGGGACAAAATTCAAGCCATGACACTGCAAATAACCATCCTTCCCATAGGAGTTAGTTAAGACTCAAGGATGGCCATTGTTTACCTGTGTGACAAGGCTAGAGGACCCACAGGGTTTCCAAGGCTGTAGGCTTTATGGGAGCAGACTGCCACATCCTTCTCCTGAGGAGCGACTGGGGGGTTCAAACCGCTGATCTTTCTTTCTTTTTTTTTTAAATTTTATTGTTTCAGGTGAAAGTTTATAGCATGAATTAATTTCTCATTAAAAAATTTATACACTAATTGTTTTGTGACTTTGGTTGCAGTCCCCACATTGTGTCAGCACTCTCCTCCTTTCCCTTTCCACCCCAGGTTCCCTGTGTCCACTTGTCCAGGTTTTCTGTCCCTTCCTGCCTTCTTGTCTGTGCTTTTGGGCAAGGGCTGCCCATTTGATCTCATATTCTTGAATGAACTAAGAAGCACGTTTCTTACCTGTGTTACTGTTTGTTTTATAGGCCTGTCTAGTCTTTGGCTGAAAGGTAGACTTTGGAAGTGGTTTCTGTTCTGAGTTAGCAGGAAGCCCAGGGGCCATATTCTTGGAGATTCCGCTAGTCTCTGTCAAACCAGTAAGTCTGGTCATTTTTTGTGAATTTGAATTTTGTTCTACATTTTTCTTCCACTCTGTCTGGGACGCTCTGTTGTGATCCCTGTCAGAGCACAAAACCAAAAAAAAAAAAAAAAAAATTGTCAATTTCGACTCAGGGCAACTCTATAGGAAAGAGTAGAACTGCCTCTCTCAGGGTTTTCAAGGATGTAATCTTTACGGAAGCAGACTGCCACATCTTTCTCCCGCAGAGCAACTGTTGGGTTCAAACTGCCAACCTTTGGTTAGTAGCTGAAGACTTTAACCACTGCACCACCACAGCAGACCTCGTTCCTTGCCTCATAAATGAGTAACTGAATTGCTTACCCCCACTGATAATCAGAAACAAAATGCTTCATTTCTTAACAAAACTTGGGTTAAGTTTTCTCCTTCTCCTAAGTCCCTGAACCTTGGCCCAGGCCCAGCCTGAGCCAGCATAAACCACTTGCCTTCAAGGCAATTCCAACTCATGATGACCCCCATGTGTTGAAGAGTAGGACCGTGCTCCTTAGGGTTTTAGCCAGGCCTTTCTTCTGAGGTGCCTCTGGGTGACCTGGAACCTATGTCCTTTTGGCTAGCAGCTGAGCATGTTAACCAGTTGTACCTCTCAGGGACCCTGAGCCTATATACTACCCCTCTTCAAAGGCACCTCTTATAGACTAGGCTGGCTTCAGAGTCAAACGTTCTGATTCACTATTGTATGATGTCAGCCACTCATCCCACTTCCCCACACCTGGGTTTTTTAGCCTTGTTTACTTTCAGTCTCTGTAAAAGAGAACACTTTTCCCTCACTCTCAGAGATGCTTGAAGATCTTATGGTCAGAGTGTTCCCCGTATGATAGTAGCCTCCCTTCCCAACTGCTGCAATAGTCCCTCCCCTTTTCTTTTGGAATAAAGCTTCTCCCTATCAAAGTCTGGATGTGTTTTTAGTTGGCAAGGGTGTAATGTAGTGACTGGCCCAAACCCAGCCACAGAGGGAATGGGAAGCTTTGAGCCTGCCCATTAGCCTGCAGAAGAGCTTGCTTGCCTCCAGCGGCTGTGGCTTTATCTCCAATTCTTCTGCCAGCCCCTGCCCATAGACCAGGCTGATTTACACAGTGCACAGCCGTCTTTTACATTTATTCCACCTCTGGCTCAGGTACACAGTCTTGCAGTGCTTTCAGTGTCTGAGCCAAGAAAGGGTGATTTTGTTCGAGTCGGGGCAGCACTGTTGGTTCAGCATCTGTAGTCAAGAGACCACGGCTTCCTAATAGACATTTTTTTTTTTTAAAGAAGTTCTCCATGTACCACAATGTTAATTAAACCCTGCACAACCTTGTCTATTAACTTTATGTTTTGTGAACTCTGTTTTATAGACTAGAAACCCAGGCACACAGAACATATTCTGGGTAATAGAACCAGGCAGCCATGAGCTCTCAAGATTCTGTAGGACGAGCCCTGTTGGTCTACACTCCTCAGGCAGAGGTCTTCCACCCACCCAGGGGTCTAAGGTGGAATCAGGACCATCCCCCAGGAGGGGAGTGCATTAGGGTTTCCAGGAGCCCTGGTGGCTCAACAGTTAAGCACTTGGCTGCTAACCAAAAGGTTGGCAGTTCCAACCCACCCAGTGCCTCCACTGGAGAAAGACCTGGCAATCTGCTCCTGTAATAGAAAACCCTGTGGGGCAGTTCTACTCTGTCACATGGGGCTGCCATGACTTGGAATTGACCTGACAGCGCCTAACAACATCTGGGTTTTCCAAAGCACCGTCTCCTAGATTCTCACTTTTTATTTTGAATCTCACTGCAACCCTCCACGGTCGGTGCTGTAAATCGTGCTATCCCCGCCTCTCAGATGAACGACTTGAGCCTCAGAGTGGTTAGGTGACTTGCTCAAGGTCGCATAGCCAAGATTTGAACCCTGGACTGTTTGACTGTGGGCTGAGGGTTGTGCTGCTTTGGTTTGTGCCTGGAACAAATCACTGATGGTCCTCCCACAACCCCACCCCCACCCCATCAAACCCTTGCTGTAGAGTTGATTCCAGATGGTGACCCCGTGAGTGTCAGAGGAGAACTGTGCTCCACAGGGTTTTCAATGGCTGATTTTTTGGAATGAGATCTCCAGGCCTTTCTTCTGAGGCACCTCTGAGTGGACTGGAACCACCAATCTTGCAGTTAGAAGCCAAGCACATTAACCATTTGCACTGCATAGGGACTCCTCACACTCACACACCTCCATTCATAACCTGGTGAGATCAGTCTGCCTTAAGAGGACATACACAGGGCCTCGAGGGAGAACAGGATGGGAGTGGGCAATACCAGCCTGTGGGGCGTGTGGGAAAGCCGGATCCAGTACCTTGGCTTTGGCAGTAGGGATACGGGGGCTGGGGGACAAGATCAAGGACTGTGGGTGCCTTTGGCAGGCTAATAATTTGTCAGCTCTTTCAAACCAATGTTTGTTCTCTTTCTCTTTTTATTAACTTTTTTTTAACTGAACAAATAATAAATGCCCATAGTAAAAAATTTAAAACAATTTCTACTTCATACCTCCAACCTCCCAGGCACCATCCCAGACAAACTTTCCTCTCTCTCCTTCAGGTATATTCCAGGCGCACACACACACGCACACACACATACACCCGATTCTCTACTTTTGTGTTCACAAATGAGAACATACTCTGTACACTGCCCTATGCCTGATTTTATTCCCTCATTTTGAAGAGGATTCCACACCAGCTCACAATGATCTCTCATTGTCCAACCAGCCCCCATTGCTGGGGTCATTGACATTGTTCACAAATTTAGGTCGTCGTAAGCAATGCTGGAGAAAACCTCCTTGCACGTACATCTTTGCGTAAGTATACCTATATGATGAGTTCCTAGAAGCTGAATTGGTGAATTCTTAGAAATTGTTGAGTCCAGGAGAAAGTATATTTTATTCTTGATAGAGACTGCCAAACTGTCCTGTACTGATTTGAACTCCTACCATGAGAGAGTGTCTGCTTCCCCCTAATCAATAAGCTGGACATACTTTCAATCTATATTTGGAGGGAAGGCTTAGTGGTCTGTCAAGGGTCAGCTGCTGCCTCCCCGAGTAGTCCACAGTAATTTCCCTCTGGCCCCAGGCCTGTGCTCCTCACCCAGTAGAACAAAAGCCTTGCAATAATCTCAAGGGTTTCTTACGGTCTCAGTGGGCCCAGTAAGTATGGATTCTTTGAGAATTTGAAGTTCTGTTCCACATTTTTCTCCCTCTCTATCAGGATCCAGCTATTACGACCCTGATCAGAACGGTCACTAGTGGTAGCCAGGCACCATCTAGTTCTTCTGATCTCAAGGTGGAGGAGACCTTGATTCATGGCCCCACGCTCTTGAGAAGGTGGCTTAAACACCAGCAGTTGCAGGCAGCATATTAAAATATTTCTTCCCTGAGAAATACTGACAAAAAAACATTTTCTTCATCTCATTGTATTTCCAATGGTGTTTGTTACCCCTTACAGATCGGCTCTGGGCACCACATGTGTACATAAACATAGGATTTTTACGGCACCAGTTTTTCGACTCCCTGCCCCAAAGCAAGAAGGACCCACTTCTCCCAAGCAGCATATGGGAAACCAAAGCAGTTGCCACTGAGCCAACTCCGACTCATGGTGACCTCATGCGTGTCAGAGTAGAACTGTGCTCCACAGGGTTCTCAGTGGCTGGCTTTTTTGGAAGCAGACCATTAAGCCTTTCTTCCCGGGTACCTCTGGGTAGGCTCAAGCCTTCAACCTTTCAGGAAGCTGCTGGGTGTGTTAACTGTTTGCACTACCCAGGGACTTCAAATTATAGATAACACTGCGAAGAATGGGAATTCCAGAATGCTTAATTGTGCCCGTGAAGAACATGTACATAAATCAAGGGGCAGTCATTCGTACAGAACAAGGGGATAAAGTGTGGTTTAAAGTCAGGAAAGGTGTGCATCAGGGCTGTATTCTTTCACCATACCCATTCAACCTGTATGCTGAGCAAATAATCCAAGAAGCTGGACTATATGAAGAAGAATGTGGCATCAGGATTGGAGGAAGACTTATTAACAACCCGCATTATGCAGATGACACAATCTTGCTTGCTGAAAGTGAAGAGGAAGCACTTACTGATGAAGATCAGAGACTACAGCCTTCAGTATGGATTACACCTCAACTTAAAGAAAACAAAAATCTTCACAACTGGACCAATAAGCAACACTGTGATAAATGCAGAAAAGATTGAAGTTGTCAAGGATTTCATTTGACTTGGATCCACAATCAACACCCATGGAAGCATGAGTCAAGAAATCAAAAGATGCTTTCCATTGGGCAAATCTGCTGCAAAAGACCTCTTTAAAGTGTTGAAAAGCAGAAGTGTTACCTTGAAGACTGTCTTGGTCATCTAGGGCTGCTATAACAGAAGTACCACAAGTGGATAGCTTCAACAAAGAGAAATTTATTCTCTCACAGCCCAGTGGGATACAAGTCCAAATTCAGGGCGTCAGCTCCAGGGGAAGGCTTTCTCTCTCTGTGGGCTCTGGAGAAAGGTCCTTGTTGTCAATCTTCCCTTGGTCTAGAGCTTCTCAGTGCAGGAACCTCAGGTCCAAAGGACACACTCTGCTCCGGACACTGCTTTCTTGGTAGTATGAGGATCCCTGTTTCTCCGCTAGCTTCTCTATTTTATATCTCAAAAGAGATTGACTTAAGACACTATCTAATCTTGTAGGTCTCATCAATATAACTGCCACTACTCCATCTCATTACATCATAGTGAACAGGATTTACATATAACACATAGGGAAATCACATCCAATGACAAAATGGTAGACAATCATACAATACTGGGAATCATGACCTAGGCAACTTGACAGATATTTTGGGGGGACACAATTCAATCCATGACAAAGACTAAGGTGCATCTGAACCAAGCCATGGTGTTCTCAATGGCCTCATATGCATAGGAAAGCTGGACGATGAATAAGGGAAACTGAAGAACAATTGATATCTTTGAATTGTGGTGTTGGCAAGGAATATTGAACATAACGTGGACTGCCAAAAGAACGAACAAATCTGTGTCGGAAGAAGTACAACCAGAATGCTCATTAGAAGCAAGGATGGCAAGACTACATCTCACATACTTTGGACATGTTATCATGAGGGATCAGTTCATGAAGAAGGACATCATGCTTGGTAAAGTAGAGGGTCAGGGAAAAAGAGGAAGACCCTCAATGAGATGGATTGACACAGCGGCTGCAACAATGGGCTCAAGCATAGCAATTGTGAGGATGGCGCAGGACTGAGCAGGGCTTCATTCTGTCGTACATAGGGTCGCTATGAGTCAGAACTAACTTGACGGCACCTAACAACAACAGGGACTCCAGAGCGAGGGGAAAAAGGGGCCTAATTCACCATAAACTAGAAACAGCTCAGCTGGTTATTTGTTGCTAGGAGCTGTGAGGTCTCTTTCAGTTGGGTCTCTCTTGGCCTCTGGGAAAAGGTCCCTGAGAGTTGCAAATGGCTAGCATTTGACTACTAACCTAAAGGTTGCCGGTTTGAACCCACCCAACAGCACAGCAGAAGAAAGTCCTGATGATCTGCTTCCATAAAGATGACAGCCAAGAATACCCTACGGAGCCGTTCTACTGTAACACATAGGGTCTCCAGGAGTTAGAATTGACTAGACAGCAACTAGTTTTGGTTTTAGTCTCTGGGGTGAGGAGGGTAGTCATTGTTCATGGGGATTTCTGTGGACTGACTGGGAAGAGGTGTAGGTTGGGAGGAATCAAATCTGAATGTGAGACTTGCTTTAAAAAGTTCAGATCCGATTGTGGGGGCTCCCTGAGGAAAGGCAAGTAAATAGCTGGGCACGTAAACTCTGTTTCCAACAAATCCTCACTCCCGTACCCCCCGGGTAGATGAGTTGTTGAATGTACCCGTGGTTTGCAAGCCTAGCGGGTTGCTTGATTGGAGTCCACTTTGGCTACTTTTAGATGTCTGGACAATCCACCCCCGGTCTCCCTCTTCAACATTCAATGGCTGCTCTGGACCAAGCAGGTGAGCCTTCCAGGTGAGTCTGCTCCCTCAACTACCTGTTAAAATACTCCTGGGCAACAGAAAGGGCCACAGGAACTAGAGACTACATCATCCTGAGACCAGAAGAACTAGATGGTGCCCAGCCACAACCAATGACTGCCCTCCCAGGGATCACAACAGAGAACTCCTGAGAAAGCAGGAAAACAGTGGGATGCAGACCCCAAATTCTCATAAAAAGACCAGACTTAATGGTCTGACTAAGACTAGAAGAATCCCAGCGGTCATGGTTCCCAAACCTTCTGTTGGCCCAGACAGGAGCCATTTCTGAAGCCAACTCAGCAGAAGTGGATTGGACTGGACAATGGGCTGGAGAGAGATGCTGATGAGGAGTGAGCTACTTGCATCAGGTGGACACTTGAGACTATGTTGGCATCTCCCCTATGGAGGGGAGATGGGAGGGTAGAGGGAGGTTAGAAACTGGCAAAACGGTCACAAGAAGAGAGACTGGAAGGAGGGAGCGGGCTGACTCATTAGGGGGAGAGTAAGTGGGAGTAAGGAGTAAGGTGTATATAAGTTGATATGCAAGAGACTGACTTGATTTGTAAACTTTCACTTAAAGCAAAATCAAAATTATTAAAAAAAAAATACTCCTGGGCACCTCCCAATCCCCCTCCCCAGCAAGCACCTCAGGCCCTGCAGCGAGATGACAGTGTAATTATCCAGCCATCAGAAACTCCTTCTGTGTCTTGAATCTACCTTGACAATCTGGTGGTTTGTCATTTCCAGGCGTCTTAATTGGCTGCATGATTGACACAAGGGCGGAGGGGCGTTTTATTTTAAGAATCGAGGAGAGCCTTTGCCTTCAAAATTAGCTCAGGTACATGATGCCAGAGACCTAGTTCGTACCCATCATGGGCTAGAATCGGATTTTTGCACTCACTCTGATTCTAGGTAGCAAGAATGACAAGGAGAGAAAGCCAAACAGCGTTCTGTGTTTATTATTTACCTTTCACCAAAAGTTTCATCAGCTCCTCAGTTGATCTGACACCCTTTTTCAACAGCATTGTGAGAGACACCTGTTGAGTTTCCTGGGAAGAATATACCTTGATACCCAGTTTCGACTGGACTCTGTGTTAGGAGCTGTTGCATGTGACAGAAATCTAATTACTTTTTTTCAGTTTACATAGCTCAGAAGTCCTCGTGTTGAGGTGTTTTCAGTCATAACTTGTCATGGACTGAATTATGTCCCCCCAAAAATGTGTTTATCAACTTGGTTACGCCATGATTCCCAGCATTGTGTGGTTGTCCTCCATTTTGTGATTGTAATTTTATGTTGAGAGGATTACGGTGGGATTGTAACACCACCCTTACTCAGGTCACCTCCCTGATCCAACGTAAAGGGAGTTTCCCTGGGGTGTGGCCTGCACCACCTCTTATCTCCTAAGAGATGAAAGGAAAGAGAAGCAAGCAGAGATTTGGGGACCTCATACCACCAAGAAACCGGCACCAGGAGCAGAGCGTGTCCTTTGGACATGGGGTCCCTATGCCTGAGAAGCTCCTCGGGGAAGACTGAGGACAAAGACATTCCTCCAGAGCTGCCAAAGAGAGAAAGCCTTCCCCTGGAGGTGACACCCTGAATTTGGACTTGTAACCTACTAGACTGAGAAAATAAATTTCTCTTTGTTAAAGCCATCCATTTGTGGTATTTGTTATGGCAGTACTAGATGACTAAGACATAGCTGGATTAGGGTGCTTAAACAATATGGACAGGTCTCTGTCATTATCTTTCCAACTCTCAGCTTTGCTTTCCTCTGAGTTTGTTTCCTTCTCAGAGGTTCTTCTCTGCATGAGGTGGGAAAGATGGCCTCCAGCAGCGCTGGATTTCCACTACTCCAGAGAAAGAGTAACAACCTCTCTGTCAGGGTTCATAGCATCACAGCATTCATGCAAGACTCTGATTGGTCCTGCTTGGGTCATGTTCCCTCCTCTTGACTAAATAGCTGGAGGCAAGAGAATGGAATTCTATGATTGGTCAGGCCTCAGCCATGTGACCAGGGGGATGCGGAAGGTGCTATGATTGGATCTTTCAGGACCAAGTGAAGTAGAAAGAGCGGTTCTCCAATGACTGAGGGAGTCAGCCAGACCAAGAAAACAAATATCATCCACAGACATTCTAAATGAAAATCTATAATAGAGTGTATCTCTAAGTTTCCCTTCTCAGTAGCCTTCCTTTGACAGATGAGCTTGTTTGGACAATCAGCTGGGAGCTGTCAGAAGCGATGGTTCTGAGCGTATGGAAAGTTGGTTCAGCCTTCCACCTCTCAGAGATTGGCGCTGGCAAAGGGGAATCTGCGTCAGCCATTGGGACCCCACTCACCAGAAGGTTTATTGCTTCCTCCAGAGTGATAAAAATGGCTGGGGGTTCCTTGGACAGGAGTTGATAAGCACAGTGGGGGAAGCCTCTACCCCTCCTGACTGGCCTTTTTCTGGCCTGCAAGCCCTGCTCATGCCTTCCCCATTCTTTGTCTTCCTGTACAGTTTGTCTGGTTCTAGCACAACCTCAGTTAAACCAAAACCAAATCAATTGCCAGTTGACTGAACACCAACTCATAGCAACTTCGTCTGTTTCAGAGCAAAACTGCACCCCCATAGTGTCTTCAGTGGCTGTATTTTGGAATATTTTGGAAGTAGATTGCCAGGTCTTTCTTCTTAGGCACCTCTGGGTAGATTTGAAACTCCAACTTTTCTGTTAGCAACTGAGTGTGTTAACCTTTTGCACCACCTAGGGTAATTATTCTGGAAGTGGTAAATAAAAGATTCAAGCATGTAGCCTGCTTTCCTGTATGAAAATAACCAGGTAAGCCAAATATAGTTGGTCTTCATTATGTGTGGATTTGATATTTGCAAATTCACCCACTCTCTAAAATTCATTTATAACCACAAGAACCAGTTTCTGACAACATTGACTTCTGAGACCTGTAAAGAGTCATCCAGAAACCTGTGATGTGACGGATGACTGTCTTAGTTATCTAGTGCTGCCGTAACAGAAATACCAAAAATTGATGACTTTAAGGGACAGAAATTAATTTTCTCAGTTGTTGTCAGGTGCTTTTGAGTTGGTTCCAACTTATAGCTACCCTATAATGAAACACTGCCCCATCCTGTGCCATCCTCAATCATTGTTATGCTTGAGCCCATTGTTGCAGCCACTGTGTCAATCCATCTCGTTGAGGGTCTTCCTCTTTTTCATTGACACTCCACTTTACCAAGCGTGATGTCCTTCTCCAGGGACAGATCCATCTTGATAACATGCTCAAAGTATGTGAGATGTAGTCTCGCCATCCTTGCTTCTAAGGAGCATTCTGGTTGTACTTCCTCCAAGACAAATTTGTTTGTTCTTTGGCAGGCCATGGTATATTCAGTATTCTTTGCCAACACCACAATTCAAAGATAACGATTCTTCTTCAGTTTCTCTTATTCATCGTCTAGCTTTCCCATGCATATGAGGAAATTGAAAACGCCATGGCTTGGGTCAGACAGACCTTAGTCTTCAAGTTAACTTCTTTGCTTTTTAATACTTTAAAGAGGTCTTTTGTAGCAGATTTGCCCAGTGCAACGCATCTTTTGATTTCTTGACTGTTGCTTCCATGGATGGTAATTGTGGAGCCAAGTAAAATGACATCCTTGACGGCTTCTATCTTTTTTCCTTTTATCATGATGTTGCTTATTGGCCTAGTTGTGAGGATTTTTGTTTTCTTTATGTTGAGCTGTAATCGATACTGAAGGCTGTGGTCTTTGATCTTTATCAGTGTTTCAAGTTCTCTTCACTTTCAGCAAGCAAGATGGTGTCATCTGCATAACATAGGTTGTTAATAAGTCTTCCTCCAATCTTGATGCCACATTCTTCTTCATATAGTCCAGCTTCTCAGATTATTTGCTCAGGATACAGATTGAATAAGTATGGTGACAGGATACAACCCTGATGTACACTTTCCTGACTTTAAACCACACAGTATCCCCTTGTTCTGTTTGAACGACTGCCTCTTAATCCGTGTGCAAATTCCTCATGAGTACAATTAAGCATTCTGGAAATCTCATTCTTCTCAATGTTACCCATAATCTGTTATGATCCACACAGTTGAATGCCTTTGCATAGTCAATAAAACACAGGTAAACATCCTTCTGGTATTCTCTGCTTTCAGCCAAGATCCATCTGACAACAGCAGTGATATCCCTGGTTGCATGTCTTCTTCTAAGTCGGGCTTGAATTTCTGGCAGTTCCATGTCGGTGTACCGCTGCAACTGCTTTTGAATGATCTTCAGCAAAATTTTACTGTGTATGATATTAATGATCTTGTTCAATAATTTCCACATCCATTGGATCACCTTTCTTTGGAATAAGCATAAATACGGATCTCTTCCAGTTGGTTGGCCAGGTAGCTGTCTTCCAAATTTCTTGGCATAGGCTATGCCAAGAAATTCTCACAGTTAGGAGGCTAGAAGCCTAAATTCAGGGTGTCAGCTCTAGAGGCAGGCTTTGGAGAAAAGTCCCTGTCTCTTTTGAGCTTCTGTTCCTTGGCGACCTCCATGTGACTTGGCATCTACCTATCCCCCATCTCTGCTTGTTTATTCTGCTCCTTTTATATCTCCAAAGAGATTGGCTCAAAAGACACCATATGCTAATATAGCCTCGTTAACATAACAGAGAAAACCCATTCCCAAATGAGATTATAACCACAGGTATAGGGGTTAAGATTTACAACACATATTTTGGGTGGACATAATTCAATCCATAACAGGTATCTTCTTGGGTATAGACTGTCAGCTGTCCATCCACAGAAGGCAGTGATGGTGATGGGCCTGGGAGGAGGGAACACTTTGTCTAATGAAAACACCTCTTCTCTTCACATGTGTGTAAATGAATGTGTTTTGCCATCCTTGCCTTCTCTGATGACTCTCTGAGTGTTGATTTGATGACAATTTGTTTGTAACTTAATCTATGTGACTGGAACAGTTAATGTCTGGGCTCATTGCTGTATTTGCTCTCTCTTTCCCCACTGGGAAAACTTATCTGTCCATAATCTAACTATTTAGCATAGTGTGTGTACGGATTAACCTTCCGCCAGCATTCCTTTCATCCTGGAATTCTGTGACGCTCCCTGCAAAATAAAGTGTAACTTCCTCAATGTCCCAGCCTCAACAATCTGTTCCTGTCCTTCCTTTCCCATATCATCTCCCACTTCTCTCCTACAGGAGCTGTTTTTAGGCCTTAAAGGAGGCATCCCAGCTTTAGAATTCAGGTGCCAAGCTGGGAGCGAGATGCTGATGCTGTGGCAAGCAGGCTCCCCTCATCCATGGATAGAAAAGCCACTGCACAGCATCTGACAGCCCAGCGACAGGATCTGCTGCTAAAATAAAGGCTTCTGATCTTCTGGAAAGCGGAGAAAGTCTACACAGAGAAGCATCTGATCAAAGAAATCTCTGGGTGAAGATTACACTTAGGGATCTGAGCCCAGCCAGGTTTGTACATACGCTGTCATAGACTGGGTTGCTGGTCATTGAAGTACTGATTGGCGGAGGGCATGGAAAACCTCTCCGGTGAAGGAAAAAGTAACGCCAAAGGTAATAAGAGGGGATTTACATGCTTGCTTGAGACACTGCATGGGATGCTGTTAGAGGGAGGGCAAGGGTAAGGAAAGGAGGTTGGACCAGAGCAGGGAAGACCCTAATGCCACGAGCAGGGGTTGGGAGGGCTTTTGGTGGGGATTTGGGTCGGGACATGATCCTTTCCACAGCGGTACCTATGGCCTGGAGGAAGGCAGCCTTGGAGACCGGGAGGCCATTTAGGAGGCTCTCGTGAGAGTCCAGGTAAGGCAGACAAGGGCCCTGTTTTAGCTTCCTAGTGCTGCCGTAAGAGAAATAGTACAAGCGCGTGGTTTTAAAGAACAGAAATTTATTTTCTCACAGTTCTGGAGGCTAATGGTCCAGATTCAGGGAGTAGCTCTAGGGGAAGTTCCTTCCTTGTTGGTAGCTGAGGAGTTCCTTGGTGGTCCTTTGCATCTGTCTTGCCCCTGTGTCTATCTCTGTGTCTATTGTGCTATTTCTATAACTCAGAAGTGATTAGGTTTAGGACACACTTTACTCTAGTACAACCTCATTAACATAACAAAAGAAAACATCTATTTCCAAACATGATCAATGTTGTGGATTGAATTGTGTCCCGCCAAAATATGTGTCAACTTGGCTAGGCCATGATTCCCAATGTTGTGTGGTTGTCCACCATTTTGTGGTTTGATGTGATTATCCTATGTGTTGTAAATCCTAACCTCTATGATAATGGGAAACCCTGGTGGTGTGGTGGTTAAGAGCTACAGCTGCTAACCAAAAGGTCAGCAGTTCGAATCCACCAGGTGTTCCTTGGAAACTCTATGGGGCAGTTCTACTCTGTCCTATAGGGCTGCTATGAGTCTGAATCAACTTGATGGCCATGGGTTTTTTTTTTTATGATGTTAATGAGGCAGTATTAGAGGCAGTTACATTAATGAGGCAGGACTCAATCTATAGGATTAGGTTATATCTTGAGTCAATCTCTTTTGAGATATAAAAGAGAATTAAGCAGAGAGGAGAGGAACCCCATGCCACTAAGAAAGAAGAGCTGGGAGCAGAACTCGTCTTTTGGACCTGAGGTCCCTGTGCTAAGAAGCTCCTGGGCCAGGGGAAGACTGATGACAAGAACATTTCCTCAGAGCTGAAAAAGACAGAAAGCATTGCCCTAGAGCTAGTGCCCAGAAATTGGACTTCTAACCTCCTAAACTGTGAGAGAATAAAGTTCTCTTTGTTGAAGCCATCCACTTGTGGTATTTCTGTTATAGCAGCACTAGATAACTAAGACAGTCATATTTACAGGCACAGGGCTTAGGACTTCAACACTACTTGGGAAACAAAATTCAGTCCACAACAGGCCCAGACTAGAGCCGTGAGAATGGAAAGGTGGAGAAGGATGAGGGAACTATCTCACCTGTGGAACCAACATGACTCAGCAGCAGGTTGAATGGAGTGATGAGTAGGTACTGACCATGATTTTGCTGGGTGCCGTTTACCAGAAAGAAGACCCTAGAAAGAAGGCAAATTTAGGGGGAAGAATGTAAATTCAGAGTTGTCCACAGTGTTAGCCTGAGCAACTCCAGCTTTTGAATCAATTGGACATTTGGTGCCTGCTTATGATATCAACAACAAAGAGCTAAAAAACTTACCAGAAGATAAAGATGCTTAATCAAAAGTACTGCTGCCTCTTAGGGTATGATCTAATGTCTGACAGTTCAGACAGAGCAATTAAAATTCAGTCTCAGGGACTGAATAGCTGTTCCCCTTTCTGGAACTGAGCTTTTGTAACTCACTCTCCATACACAAGTGGGGCCAGCCTGTGGCCTTAGCTGATACCTGGGGTGCAATGGCAGGGGCTGTGCCAGAGTTGGGAGTGCATCTAACTAAAGGCTAAGGAAATGTTCAGCCATTTCTTCTCTTTTCTTCCCAGAAGTCGTCCTTTGGTCTGAAGACACCCAGACCTTGGACCTCAGTCCAGCTATAAGAACACTTTTCCAAATTTTGTTCCTTGTGGCAGCAAACCCATTGCCATCGAGTTGATATGACTCATAGTGACCCTATAGGACAGAGTAGAACTGCTCCATAGGGTTTCCAAGGCTATAAATCTTTATGGAAGCAGGCTGCCACATCTTCTTCCCAAGGAGTGGCTGGTGGGTTCAAACCTCTTGGTTAGCAGCTGAGCACTTAACCACTGTACCACCAGGGCCCCTCCTTGTGACAGTGACAGGTTAAAAATACCATCTTAAGCTGAAAGGAAGCTCAAAAATGAAAACAGGACAGTAGGATTGTCAGAGATTTTTGTCCTCCTTCAAATGTTTTCATTATTGCCGTAAAATCAATTATGCGAAAAGTACAATCTGTCCTGGCTTAAACACCGTCCTGAGAGTTTTCGTGGACAGTGCAAGGTCCCTGATGGACTCGGAGGCTCGAGGTTTCTCCTCAGCCATGCGGGGTCTTTGACCCCACCATGTCACCTTGCACCCTCGCAGTGGCTGCCACCTGGTTCTGGGTAATTCATCTCACCTTATTATAGATTTGACCTTGAACATCCTGAGTGAAGAGGCAGAATTTACCAACCACTTTTGCTATCGTTATTATTATTATATTCCCTACGTATTTGGAGACCCTGTGGTCCAGACTAAGAACAGAATTGCAATAGCAAGCAAAAGTAATTAAGACATAATTAAAATCCTATATTTGCATCCGAGAGAACACCAAAGGTTGCACCCAATCTTAATCTATCACAACACTTCGTAAGCTTCTCTTTCTTCAACTACCAACACTCCCATGTAGCTTTTCTGTCTCACTCCCCTTGGTCTCTTTTTCCATCCGCTTATCAGAGTCCCTAGATGGAGCAAACAGTTAACCCAATTGGCTGTTAATCGAAAGGCTGGAGGTTCCAGTCCACCCAGAGGTAGCTTAGAAGCAGGGCCTGGTAATTACTTCTGAAAAATGAGCCATTGAAAACCTATGGATCACAGTGTTATTGTGACACCCAAAGGGCCACCATGAGTTGGGACTGGCTCGACAGCAACGAGTTGGTATTATGAATTATATGGCCTCTCTCCTAACATGAAATAACCCTTCCTTGTTAGGAAGGAAATGAGCAAATGCAGAGTTCAATAAGCAGATGAAGGCAAAGAGACATGGGAAAAATCCCAGCTTAAAAATCTTTCCTACTACTTAATTATATATTATAATTTATTATTTATATTATTAAAAATGAATAATAATATCCAACATTTACATAATACTTTGTCATTTCCAAAGCACTTTTATATCCATGACTATTTTCCATTCTCACAACAAGAAAGTATGATTATTGCCCCTCTTTTACAGATGAAGAAACTAGGACCAGGAGAGGTCGAATGGACTTCCCAAAGTCGCAGAGCTGGAAAGAAGAACCTGGAATCCAATCCAGGTTCTATGGCTTAAAAGGGTCCCTATAACACAACCATGGGGTGCCTCAGCTTCCCCGCACTTATCCCAGCCTCAGAAGATTCACTTCTTAGGGTCCTTGGAAATTCTGCCAGGGAGTCTTCAAGAAACTTCTTTTTTTTTTTTTTAAACTGTGCTTTAGATGAGGGTTTACAGGCCAAATTAATTTCTCATTAAACCGTTAATACACTATTGTTTTGCAACATTGGTTGCCAACCCCGTGACACGTCAACACTCTCTCCCTCTCAACGTTGGGTTCCCTGTTACCAGCTTTCCTGATCTCTCCTGCCTTCTAGTCCTTGCCCCTGGGCTGGTGTGCCCTTTTGGTCTCATTTTGTCTGATCTTTGGCTGACGGGTGAATCTCAGGAATGGCTTCATTACTGAGTTAAAAGGGTGTCTGGGAGCCATACTCTAGGGGTTTCCCCAGTCTCTGTCAGGCCAGTAAGTCTGGTCTCTTTTTGTGAGTTAGTATTTTGTTCTACATTTTTCACCAGCCCTGTCTGGGACCCTCTATTGTGATCCTTGTCAAAGCAGTTGGTGGTGGTAGCTGGACACCATTTAGTTGTGCTGGACTCAGTCTTGTGGAGGCCGTGGTAGATGTGGTCCATTTGTCCTTTGGACTAATCTTTCCCTTGTGTCTTTGGTTTTCTTCATTCTCCCTTGCTCCAGAAAGGGTGGGACCAGTAGAGTATCTTAGATGGCCGCTCACAATGTCTTCAGCAAACTTTTCTCTGGAGTACAGGACTGGGACCAGGGTGAGGCAAGGGAGGTACCTAGGGTCCAAAATTTCAGAAGGTGCTCACCCTCACCCTAGTCCTGCCCCTGCCAGGCTCAGCCAAGGAGACTGAAAATAATCCAAGTCCCTCTACCCTCCTTTCCACAACAAGGACAAACAGAAAAAACAAAAACAAAAACCTGTTGTTATCAAGTTGATTCCATCTCATGGTGACCGCATGTGTGCAGAGTAGAACTGCCCCCAAGGGGTTTTCAAGGATGCAAACTTTCAGAAGCGTATCTTCAGGCCTTTCTTCCAAGGAGCCTCTGGGTAGGTTCAAACCGCCAACCTTTCAGTCAGTAGTTGAGCACTTAACCAATTGCACCACCCAACAACCACAACCAGATTCTTAAAACAGACCTGAGAGAGTGAGAACAGTGTCTCTTCAGCCTTCACAGCCCAACAGCAGGCCTCTATAGGCACCAATGGCTTTTGGCATCTGCAGGAAGGTGGCAAGGGGAAGCAAGTGTGGCTGACTTAACTGAACACAGAATAGATGTCTGTAGTGCTGTCTTAAATAGTTAGCCTGGTGCAGGAGCTTGTCGGTGGCTGTGAGTTTTTGTCTCTGTGCTTTCCAGAGGTAAATGATTCACGTTCCTAATCTCCCTGGAGCAGGACACGGAGTTCAGGCTCAGTGGTCAGAAAGCGAGACCAAAAGAGTGTAGCTACCACTGATGTTTCTAAAAGAAAATAACTGTCCCCCTGTTTCTCTTTTACTTTCTGGCATGTGAGTGAAGGGTGAGAAAATGGCTCAGCCCCATAGCCTCAGCCAATGGTCCTCTCCTTGTCTGGTAGCAAAGATGATGGAGAAATTCCATCATGGGCAAGAGCAAGGACCCCAGCTTAAGAATGTCTCTGACTCAGGTTGAGAGGTGAGCTTCAAGTTCTTTAGCCCAAAGGGTAAGGGATGTACCTAGCAAGATAAAAGACAAAAGGCCTCACTTCTAGGCCTGATTCTGCCACTATTGGGTAATCTCAGGCAATTCTCTGCACCTCAGTGATCTCATCTGTAAAAATGAGAGCGTTGGTTTGGCGTAGAGATGGCAAATAGACATGGCTATTGGATCAGAACATTCATTCTGGCTGAGTTGGTTCCAGCCAATAGAGTGCTGCAGAAATGTAGGACTCCTGGGCTAGGTCATAAAAAGGATACAACTTCTGCCTGGTTCTCTTTTTCTTGTGGGATACTTGCTATTAGAACCCAGCCACCGTGTTGTAAGGAAGCTCAGGCCACTTGGAGAGGCAATAAATAGGTGTTTCAACCAACTACCCAGCTGAGGTCTCTGCCCACAGCCAGCACCAACCTCCAGCCATGTGAGTCTACAACCCTTCAGATGGTAGACTCCAACCGCTATCTTTGGAGTCTTCCAGCTGAGTGCTGGGCATGGTGGACTAGAGACAAGCTACCCCATTGCACCCTGTCCAAATTACTAACCCCCAAAAATTCCTGAGAGATCATAAATATTAATGTTGTTTCAAACCACTAAGTTTTGGGGTGATTTGTTTCACAGAAACATAACTAATATAGTAGCCATCATGCTTCTTATGTATGTCCCTTTATAGCCCTTGTTTTCCAGGTTGAAGAGTCCTCACTTGGTAAATCTGTCTTCACACAGATAGTAGCCCCTTGGAATCCCTATCTGGTTGTCTTTACTTGTGGGTAAAACTAGTTCTAGCATAGCTCTGAGGACCAGTATGAGGGCACACAGTGCCTGTGGAAGCACTCCCAAGTTTTTGACAGACGCGGAGAGTGGGGAAACTTGGACAGGAGAAAGAAAAGAAATGAAGGAGGAGGAAGGAGCTAGAAAGAGAAAAGGAGGGGGCAGGTGATGGAGGAGAGGAGCATATGGCTGAGGAGGCTGGTGGACCATACCAGGTGGTCTCAGATTGCCCAATCATATTGCTGACTCACTTTCTGGGAGGCCCTGGCTGCCCTTCTCTCAGCAGGAACCTGGTGAGTCACACACACAGCCAGACAGAGTGTGGGAAGGTGTCTGCCTTTCTACCTCATGGCTGTGCATGCCGGCTGGGCATTGTCAAGTCTCTCTCTGATGGAACCACCACTGGGTGTCAGACTGTGTGCTAGGCTCTGGGAATATGAGAAGACCTAAATCCTGCCCTCAAGGAATCAGAGTCCATTTGGAAAATAGAGTTAAAAACAGTTAAGGTGCTTCTTGTTTTTTCCAAGGGAGACCTCAGTGAAAATGTAGGTGGAAGTTCTGAAATACTGTTTGGAAAGAAGGGAGGAAGAATCTTACTGTGTGGATTTAACTCAAACAAAAATACTACTCTTTGAAAGCACTTGTTGACATTTATTAACTGTCTGGGACCAATTTTATGGTTGACTCTAGGGACTTTGGTAAATAAAATGTAAAGAAATATTTCCAAATCAAGCTTGTTTCCAGTCTGATGGTTGTACTTGAGTTAAGATAAATACATACTAGCTGTGTGACTTTGATCAAGCGACTTCACCTCTCTGAACATCTCTGTTTCCTTATCTGTAAAAGGCAGTTAAAAATACTTGAGAACATTTTGCATATTAAATGAATAGTATATACTAAAAAAAGCCAAAAGACCAAACCCATTGCTGTCTAGTTGATTTTGACTGATAGTGACCCTATAGGACAGAATAGAACCACCCCACAGGGTTTCCAAGGAGTGCCTGGTGGATTCGAACTGCCAGCCTTTTGGTTAGCAGCCTGAGCTCTTAACCACTGTGCCACCTGGGCCCCAGTATGTACTAACTACCTAGCAAAATGCTCAATAATTGTTACCTGTCCTTAGACCAGCAGGTAAATGAGAGTTTGTTTTAGGCTAGAGTTCACGTTAAGTTAATAATTTTTTTTCTGTAAAAATCAATAATAAATTTTTTTTTAGTGAACTTGCTCATTCTTCTATTATTATCTCCCTGGATACCAATTGTTGAATTTTCAGGGATTTTATTTGGATGAGCTCTCTAATTTGCAAATTCCTCTCCTTTGCTTACTTTCTTCTGTTTAACAACTATATAACCTTTAACGACTACGTCTAACCTATCTATTTTCACTTGGCCATTGGATCAAATATTCTATAGAAGAATCCTGATCAAAAAAGAGAAAATACAGAACAAAATTTCAAATTCTCATGGAATCTAGACTTTCTGGTGCCATGGGAAAAAAAAAAAAAGTTTTTTGTTTTTTTTTTTAGGCTGGATAAATCCCTAAAATTATTACCCTGAGATAATCTTTAAACCTTAAATAAAAAACATTCCCTGAAGCTTTCATAAAACCAAACAACAGTTTAGCTTCACTAGTAAAGAACGTCTACCTTGAGCATCGTGCTCTCTCAAAATCTGTCCATATGGGATCAATCGACAACAGCAACTTGAAAGATTATATAGGAAACTTAGTGGGCGGTGAGTTTATGTTAACGGAGAAGGAACAATTCCGAAGGGGAGAGTAAGGAGGTTACACAACTTTAAAAAAATGTAATCAATGTCACTAAATTGTACATGTAGAAACTGTTGAATTGGTATATGTTTTCTGCATATATTCTCAACAACAACAAGTAAATAAAAATATTCCACTATACACTACTGAGACAATGAAAGTGAAAAAGGCAAATAACGTCCTACATAGTTTTGAGCCACAGACTCCTCACAGTCTCCATGATCCCCAAGGTTCCCCAGACCCAGCACAGTTACTAATGAGCTGATATGGGCTGGACCGAGCTGAGTAGCTCTGCTTCAGGCTGAGGGGACTGTGAGTTGAATTCAAGTCTATTCCATGTGTGTTTATTCTGGAGAACAAGGTGAAGGGACAGCGGTTTCCTAGTGCTTTCCATGATAGATTCATCAACACACCAGAAGCCAGCCAAGCCTCGCAAGCACATTTTAAAAACCTCTGCTTGTATCACATCTGCTCACCCTCCACTGGCCAAGCAAGTGAGCTGGCTAAGCCCAAGGTCAATGTGATGGGGAATTATGCTCAGCCCACAGTGGGTGCATTGCATGGCAAAGGGCGTACGTGCATAATTCTATTACAGGGGAGTGAAGAATTGGGAACAATAATTTAACTTACCACACACAAAAAAACCTGTTGCCATCAAGTTAATACCAACTCATAGCGACCCTATAGGACACAGTAGAACTGCCCCATAGAGTTTCCAAGGAGCAACTGGTGGATTTGAACTGCCGACCCTTTGGTTAGCAGCCGTAGCTCTTAACCACTGCTCCACCAGAGCTCCGTCCTACCCCAGACAGCTGGCGATGTATGCTTATAGAACGTTGGTGAATGGGAGGAAGGAGGAAAGAAAGGAGAATCTATGATTTATGTTTTGGTGATGTCTTTCTACATGGCAGGAATCCTCACTATTCCTACTTTTGTAAGTCCAGATCTATAAAATGAAAATAGGAGCAGAAGTGATTAAAAAAAAAAAAAAAAAAGACCCCTGGCTGTCCTTAAGTGATTGCTTTTAACAAAAGCACAATATCACTCTAAATACCCAGATGAGTTCACTGTTTTAAATAACATTTCTATAGACATGTAATGCTAATGTGGAGAGGTGCACAAAACATAAATGTGCAAGATTAATTAATTATTACAAAGTGAGGTACTCATGGTCTCATCACTTGGGTCAAGAAAAACATTGTCCTTATTCTACTAGTTTCCTGCCTTTTGCCACACACAGCCACTTAAAATGCACAACAAGTTTCCCATTCTAAGTTTAATATAGGATGCAGGTGTGTCTAAGTACTTTAGTCAATGTACTGACAGATTGGAAAAGGTCGTGAGAAATATCCTTTTAATGGTTTTGTTTGTTTTAAGCTTACAGAGCAACTTTTTGCTTTAAGATGTTTTCCAATCCCAGCTAAGATTTTTCAGGCTTTGGATGAGGAAAGGGTGGGGGGGTGGCGGGAAGGCAGAAGTTAAATTTTGTTCTATCTCTTGTTCAGGAATCTGATCTTGATAAGCAAAGAATATAATTAAAATGGATTATAGACTATTAAAAACAAACAAGAACAAAATGATGGCAGTGTGTGCAAGCCAGTAATTAAAGCTTTAAAAGAGGACAAAGTCACCATCACTTAAAATGTTTATTTGTCAAGGTTGGTAACAAATATTGACATGAGAGCTTTTTTCTTTTATTTTCCTCTGAGCATCAGACTCTCAGCAATTAGTGGTGCATATTTCAGAATCAATATGACCTCAGGTCTGAAGCAGCAAGATCCATACGTTTTTAAATGAGTTGGCATAATAGCAAACTAGCTCCATAAAGCAGACCTGCTTGCAGCTTCATTCAATTACTGCTTATTAAAAGACAAAGAACAGTGAGTCAGGACAGGAGCAGCATGCCCTTAAATTAGTTTTATCTTGAAGATGCTCTTATGATAATCATTAAAAAGGATTTCATATTTTATCTTTTCTATTGAAAAACCTTAACCCACAATGTGGAATATTTCTTAAAAGTATGGTGGAGTGATTAAAAGCATGATCAAAAGGGGGAAAAAATAGAACAGAATTGTAAATTCTCAATGTAATACAGATTTTCTGGAGCCATTGAGGCTGGATGAACACCCAAAAATATTCCTCTGAGATAATCTTTAAACCTTAAGCCTCAAACGAAAACTTTTCTGGGAAGTCTACTTTGAAACAAACATGTTAGCTTGTTTAGTAAAGTATGTATGTCTTGAGAACTGTGCTCTTTGGAAGATTTATCTATGTAGAATCAAATTGACAACAATATCTTAAAAGGTTAGATGAGAAGCTTAGAGGCCAGTGACTATATGTTGGTGGAATAATTTGGAAAGGGATAGTAAAAATAGTTATACAACTTGAATGTAAACAATGTCACTGAATTATATATATAGAATTTGTTGAAATGGTATATTCTTTGCTGTGTATATTGTCATGTACAAAAGAATTAAATAAAAACATTTTTTAAAAGCATGGGCTCTGGGGCCTGACAGCTTGGATTGAAATCAGAATTTCCTGCCTCATGGCTGTGCATGCCGGCTGGGCATTGTCAAGTCTCGCTCTGATGGAACTACCCCTGGGTGTCAGGCTCTGTGCTACGCTCTGGGAACATGATATGCTCTAAGTCCTGCCCTCGAGGAGTCAGAGTCCACTTGGAATATACAGTTAAAAACAGTTAAGGTGCTTCTTGTTTTTTCCAAGTGAGACCTCAGTGAAAATGTAGGTGGAAACTCTGAAATACCAAGTGCTTGGGAGAGTAGGCAGGAGGAATGTTAACTCAAACAAAAATGTCACTTTTTATTCTGAAAAAATTTGGTTGACACTGATTAACCATCTGGGACTAATTTGATGGTTGACTCTAGGGACTTCGGGAAATAGAATGAAAATAAATATTTCCAAATTGAGTGTGTCTCCAGTATGATGGTAGTACTTTAGTCAGGAACTTTCAGTTGGAAGGGACTGAAACCCAAGTCAAACTGGCTTGAGCGAAAAGAGAATTTATTGGCGGATGTAGCACAAGTCCAGATCTAACTGGGGGTGACTTCAAGGAAGTTGTTCAACCTCTCTGTATCTTCAGCTTCCTCATCTGTAAAATGAGAATAACAATTATATCCATCATATAAGGTTGCTATAAAGAGTGAGATAATATAAGCAAAGGTCCTGTCATGCAATAACTCATAACGTGTGAGGTATTGCATTAGTCAGGATAGGTTAGGTGTGGTACAGTAACACATAAGCCCCCATATCTCAGTGGCTTTACTCACTGAACTTAATTTCTCATTCAAGCTATGTCTCCTCCTGTCTTAGTCAATTAGCGCTGCTACAACAGAAATACCACAAATGGATGGCTTCAACAAATAAAAGTTTATTCTCTCACAGTCTAGTAGGTTGGAAGTCCGAGTTCAGGTCCTCAGTTCTAGGGGAAGGCTTTCTCTCTCTGTCAGCTCTGAGGGAAGGTCCTTGTCATCAATCTTCCCCTGATTAGGGGGCTTCTCAGTGCAGGAACCCCAGATCCAAAGGATGCACTCTGCTCCTGTTGCTACTTTCTTGGTGGTATGAGGTTCCCATGACTCTCTGCTCACTTCTGTCTTTTATATCTCAAAAGAGATTGATTTAAGACACAATCTAATCTTGTAGATTGAGTCCTGCATCATTAATGTTAACTGCCACTAGTCCCACCTCATTAACATCACAGAGGTAGGATATACAACAGGTAGGAAAATTACATCAGATGACAAAATGGTAGACAATCACATAATACTGGGAATCAAGACCTAGCCAAGGTGACAACAATTTTTGGGGAATACAGTTCAATCCATAACATCTCCATAGGTCGAGGAGACAAGAGGAAAGAGGGCTGTACTCCACAGTCAGGACCCACCACTTCATAGCTATGTCCAGTGGAACATATAACAGTAAGGGAAGAAAGGCAGCAGAAACCCATCCAGGCTTTTCATTACCACCACCCAGAAGTGACACACATTACTTCTAACATGTTTCACTGTTGAGAACTAGTGTACTGAACCTCAAGGATCCTGGGAAATGTTAGGGGCAGGTGGAATATTTAGTAAGCACTTTGTCTCTACCATATGTATTGTTATTATTATCATTATTGTTAACATTATAGATTCTACAAGAGTTTTATCTTGTGAAATTTGGAGGACACATTTCAACACATTTGGACTCCACCTTTTTATCTTTAGACAACTCTGTCATTCAACAGCTTTTCATTGAGCACATACTATGAGGTGATCCCATTTTAGGTGCTAGGGACACAGGAATAAACTTGACAAGATAAGGATTCTCCTCCCGTGTACCTTACAATACAAAAAAATGATGTAAGCCAGATAATATCGGATAGCACTTAAGTTCTAGCAATGGGAACGAGTGGTTGGTGGGGATGGGGAGACCTGGATTTGTCCTAAGACCTGAATGACAAGGAGGAGCCAGCAAGAGGGAGATCTGGAGGAAGAACTTTCCAGGTAGAGGAAAACCAAGTGGGTTTCAAAGGTTGGAAAGGAGAACGGCATGGCTGGAGGGCAGAGAGCGAGGGGAGGAAGATGGTAGGAGAGAAGGTCACAGAAGGAGGCAGGAAGCAGCTTATGTCTGACTTCATGGGTGAGGGTTTAGAATTCAGTGGGAAATGGAACCTCTTGGAGGATTTTAAGCAGGGGAGGGGAAGAATCTGGCTTAGTCTCTCTGGCCACTGTGCATGGAAGGCAGGTAAGAATGAAAGCAGATGAACTAATGGGGAGGCTGATGAAGCCATCCAGGTGAGAAGTGGTAGCAACTTGGATGAAGTTGGAGGCAATAGAGGGAATCGGTCAGGTTCAGCTTAGATTTTGGTGGCAGAGCCTTATGGTAGTGAATCTGCTTCACAAGGGCCTCTCCTCATTGTCCAGTGCCTGGATCAGCTGACCTAAGGATCCATGGACGCTTTCCTTCCTTGGGTATAAACAGACAGTACCTCTTAAACCTTCCCACCCTTTAGAGACTGCCCATATATTCCTAGACAAAAGCGTGACCGAGTCTTTGCAAATCTCACCCTGCAGTGAAAAACAAGTCAGGTCAATGCTGTTGTTGTTGCTATTAGGTGCCGTCGAGTCAGTTCCAACAGAATGAGATCAATGCTAGTTGAATGAATAAAGATGCTGTCTTAGTCTCCTAGGGCTGTGCTAACAAAATACCATGAAGTGGGGGGTTTAAAGAACAGAAGTTTGTTTTCTCACAGTTCTGGAGGCTAGAAGTCCAAATCAGGGTTGATTCCTCCTAAGGGCTTTGGGAAAGGAACTGTTCCGTGCCTCTTGCCTTGTTTCTGGTGGCTGCTGGCAATCCTTGGCATTCTTTTCCTGCTTATAGATGCATCTGCCTCTATTGTCACTTGGTGCTTGTCTTCCACCTGTGTGTGTGTGTCTTTCTCTGTGTCTATCCTCCCCTTTTGTAAGACACCAGTCATAGAGGACTAGGGCCCACCCTACTCCAGTATGACCTAACTGATATCTTCAAAGAAAGATATTATTTAAAAAAAAAAAAAAAATCACATTCACAGGTACAGGAGTCAGTCACAGGGTTTCCAAGGCTGTAAGATTTTGAAGCAGATTGCCGGGACTGTCTTCTGAGGCATCTCTAGGTGAGTCAGAACTTCAGCATATCCTTTTCGGGAACATAATTCAATCCATAATGATTGCGTAATATAAATCTCTCATGCTTTCACATTTATAGTCTAAAGCCTTTTGACTCCCTATATTGTACTGCCAGAGATCTATTATTGAGAACTTTGTGTAGATTTGTCTTCTTTGGGATCACATGCCTCTTGAAGGTTTCCATCCTGGCTCGCCAAGTACTGGTTTTATCAGAGGTGGAGCCTGGCATCTCAGGCCGGGGGTCAGGAGTCTGGGCCTCTGGTTCACACTCTCACCTGCTGAGGGCTTGGGCAACATACCTGACTTCTCTGGAATACCTTCTGCTACAAATATATTCGAGTGGCAGGCCCAGGGCATAGGGAGACACATACAACAGAATTTCTTGGCCTCAAGTAGTTTACAAGGATTAAGTCTAACTGACCCTAACATCCCTTCCAGCTCTAACCCCTGTGATTTTTCCAGTATTGCAAACACTCCCCATCAGGCTTCTAAAAGGTGATCTGTGGAGCCTGGGATGTCTGACTGTTGACAAACCTGTGAGCTGGTTCTCACACCAGCAACTTGCCCATCCACACCATAAAATGCCTGTGAGACCCTCCTGCTTGTGAGTTTGTACAGTGCAGGTTATAAATAGCCTTCTCTCTCAGGGGCTATAATGAGGAGTAATGAGGCTTCACATCTATAAGGTCTCACCAAGCAGGGGGCAGGCGGCGTGGAGTTTTTATGATTCACAGAACAAATCATGTTCATTGGGAGTGGTCTCTTCAGACCACCAGGGCAAAGGGCAGCAGCCAGTTCTGCCAAGAGCCAAGAACGCTGAGGCTGGGGTGACCGAAGCCCAGAGCCACCCATGTGCAGAAGGGGTGCTCTGACCTTAGCCCCAGGGCCTGGACCACCCAGAAGCTGCTGACAGACCAAGACCAGACCCAGAAGGTGAACATAGGCCAAGGATCAAGGGAGAGGTGAGCTGCAGTCCAGATGTCTGGAGGGGCTCTGCTGCAGACAGCAAAGGACCCAATCTTGGGGGCAGAAGGGTAGGAATGAAACACAAGATGGGGTCTGAAGTGAGCAAGAGAGGTTTGCACTGTTGTTAGTTGCCATGAGGTCGATTCTGACTCAAGGTGGCCCCGTGTGTGCAGAGTAGAACTGTTTCATAGAGTTTCCAAGGCTGTGACCTTTTGAAGCAGACTGCCAGGACTGCCTTCCAAGGTGTCTGTAGGTGGGTTCCAACTACCAACCTTTCACCTACTAGTCAAGTGCTTAACTGTTTGAGCCACCCAGAGACTCTGAGATTTCCACTAGGAGTTTCTACTCATTCAACTAGCATTGACCTGACATGTTTTCCACTATTGGGTGAGATTTGCAAAGACTCTGTCACAACTATTATCTCAGAGGAGTAGGAGGACTTAGGGGTAAAGTTTGTTTCCATGGCATACCCCAAGGGTGGGAGGTGTCTGTGATCCTTAACTCAGCTGATCCAGGCCCTGGATAATGAAGGGAGGCCCTCCTGAAACCAACTCCATTATTGCCCAGCTCTGCCTCTAAAATGGACCCCAAACCTGGCCACTTTTCAAGGCCAGTGACTGCACCAAGCAGAAGCAGCCGCACCCAACACCAAACAGCCCTTGCTTCTGCTTCTGGCTAGAGGGAATCTCTAGGGATGCTCAGAGCCAGAGGGGCAGCAGCAGTTTCTCCAGAGTAAGTCCTGAAAGTGGGATCCCTTAGCCTGAGTTGCAAGCCAACTAGCTGGGAAAGGATGTAAGAGCAAATAAAATCAAATTAAATTAACATTAAAAAATTCAGTTACAGGAGGAGGAGAAAAGATGGTGGAATAGACAGATGCTTCTGGTGAGCCCTCTTTACAACGAAGACCTGAAAAAACAAGTGAAACGAGTATATTTGTGACAAGCTGGGAGCCCTGAGCTTCAAAGGCAAGCTTAGAAAATGAACTGAGGGGCAGGGGGAAGAAGAGACCGTTCAGAAGCAGAGAGGAGTTACCGGACCTGAATCACCGGGAGCCCTCAGGCACCATTCCTGGAGCAGCAATGGTGGACTGATACTATCATTCGGCTGCAGTTTCCTCAGGGAGAAGCAGCCAGCCACACAGCCTACTCACCCCTCCGGAACCTGAGAAGAAGGGTGCTCTCGGCAAAAGCTAAGTACTTCCGTATATTTTACCACGCCCCCCCACCCCCAAGCTGGCTTCAGCAGCTGAATTCCCTGGGCCTAAGATAGGCACTGTTGAGCACCTAGAGCCATTCTCCTGTCCTTGGGAAAGAAAAAAATTTGCAATTGGAGGAAGAGATAATTTGCTAGCTCCACTAACTGGGGGAGCTCAGGACAGAAGCAGCTCCTGCCCAGGCATAAACAGTCCATGTACTTTGAGCACCTTCTCCCTCTGCATGGATCTGTGTGGGCCTATTTTGGGAGAATAGGCCCTTGTTGGCAGACTCCAACCATTTCAGCTGTGCAGTGGAGAGGTGGGTGTTTGATGTTTGACATTGCTTTACCTATTAAACAAGGTCCTCACCTTCCCACATCAGGAACCTAAGGACTGGTAGCTCCACTCAGGTCACCCAGCCACCCGCGACAAGGGTCCAAGGATAACTGGTACTTCCCAGTCCTTACAACCAAAAAATTTTGGGTGCCCATGGTCCGTCTGCAGAACCCACCCACCTGCACGTTCTGGGGAACAAGGAAGCGCTTTCCTCAGAGACACTTGGGGGTCGGTTCTCAGCCCCCTGCCTTGTTCAGAGCGTGACCCCTGCTGCAATCAGATACCGGTATATACGCCAATCACCCCTGCCCCTCTAAGACTGTAGGACAGAGCCTGTACCACACACTTGATGATCAGCTACCTGGAAACCTGAGCTGAATTCATACAAGAAAACTGAATGGATTCCTAGACTGAAATACCTGAAAACAGCTCTAGCCATCTGGGGACAGAACGTCAGAGCTCCGAAGGCAAAAATAATCAAGCTAGCTCACTCAAGCAACCCATTTGGGTACATCAAAACAAAACAAAGCAAGAAGCTACGACACAGTAAGCAAACATAAACTAATACAATAACTTACAGAGGGCTCAGAGACAACAGTCAATATCAAGTGACAGACCATGATCACCTCAACAAACTCCAAAAACAAACAATCCAGGGACTTTCTAGATGAAAGTGCATTCCTGGAATTACCAGAGCCAGAATACAAAAGTTTAATATACAGAGCTCTTCAAGACATCAGGAAGAAAATGAGATGATATGCAGAACAAGCCAAGGAACACACACAAAGCAATTGAAGAAATTAGAATGATTATTCAGGAACATAAGGAAAAGTTTAATAAGCTGGAAAAATCCATAGACAGACAGCAATCAGAAATTCAGAAGATTAACAGTAAAATTACAGAAGTAGACAACTCAGTAGAAAGTCAGAGGAGCAGAATTGAGCAAGTAGAAGCCAGAATTTCTGAACTCGAAGATAAATCACTTGGCATTAATATATTTGAAGAAAAATCAGATAAAAGAATTAAAAAAAATGAAGAAACCTTAAGAATCATGTGGGACTCTATCAAGAGAAATAACTGACGAGTGATTGGAGTACCAGAACAGGGAGGGAGAACAGAAAATACAGAGAGAATTGTTGAAGATTTGTTGGCAGAAAACTTCCATGATATTGTGAAAGATTAGAAGATATCTATCCAAGATGCTCATCAAACTCCACTTAAGGTAGATCTTAAAAGAAAGTCACCAAGACATATTATAATCAAACTTGCCAAAACAAAAGATAAAGAGACAATTATAAGAGCAGCAAGGGATAAATGAAAAGTCACCTACAAAGGAGAGCCAGTAAGAATAAGCTCAGACTACTTGGCAGAAACCATGCAGGCAAGAAGGCAATAGGATGACATAGTTTAAAAATTGAAGGAAAAAAATTGCCTGCCAAGAATCATATACCCAGCAAAACTGTCTCTTAAATATGAAGGTGAAATGAAGTCATTTCCAGATAAACACAAGTTGAGGGAATTTGTAAAAACCAAACCAAAACTACAAGAAATACTAAAGGGAGCTCTTTGGTTAGAAAATCAATAATATCAGGTATCAACCCAAGACTACAGCACTGGGCAGAGCAACCAGAAGTCAACCGAGACACAGAAATCAAAAAAAACAAAGCAAGATTAAAAAGGAAAAAAAAAGCCCAACACAGGGTGACAGCGATGTTATTAAATAAAAGAAGACAAAATTAAAATAATAAAAAGGGACTAAGAAATGTAATCATATACCTTCCATATGGAGAGGAAGATACGGTGATACAAAGAAATAAATGTTAGTTTTAAATTTAGAAAAATAGGGATAAATAATAAGGTAACCACAAAGGAGCCAAACTATCCTACTCATCAAAATAAAATACAAGGGAAAAATACAGACTCAGCAGAAACAAAATCAACAACAACAAATATGAGGAAAGGACAATATATAAAGATAATCTACTCAGCACATAAAATTAAGTGGAAAAAAGGAACTGTCAACAACACACAAAAAAAGACATCAAAATGATAGCACTAAATTCATACTCATCCATAATTACCCTGAACGTAAATGGGCTAAATGCACCAATAAAGAGACAGAGAGAGTGGTAGAACGGATTAAAAAACAAGATCCATCTATATGCTGTCTACAAGAGACACACCTTAGACTTAGAGACACGAACAAACTAAAACTCAAAGGATAGAAAAAAATATATCAAGCAAACAACAATCAAAAAAGATCAGGAGTGGCAATACTAATTTCTGACAAAATAGACTTTAAAGTTAAATCCATCATGAAGGATAGTGAAGGACACTACATAATGATTAAAGGGACAATACATCAAGAAGATATAACCATATTAAATATTTATGCACCCAATGACAGGGCTGCAAATACATAAAACAAACTCTATCGGCATTGAAAAGTGAGATAGATAACTCCACAATCATAGTAGGAGACTTTAACACACCACTTTCAGTGAAGGACAGGACATCCAGAAAGAAGCTCAATAAAGACACGGAAGATCAAATGCCACAATCAACCAACTTGAACTCATAGACATGTACAGAACACTCCACCCAACAGCAACCAACTATACTTTCTTTTCTAGGGCACATGGAACATTCTCTAGAATAGACCACATATTAGGTCATAGAGCAAGCCTTAGCAGAATCCAAAACATTGAAATATTACAAAGCATCTTCTCTGACCGCAAGGCTATAAAAGTGGAAATCAATAACAGGAAAAGCAGGGAAAAGAAATCAAACACTTGGAAACTGAACAATACCCTGCTCAAAAAAGACTGGATTATAGAAGACTTTAAGGATGGAATAAAGAAATTCAGAGAATCCAATGAGAATGAAAACACTTCCTATCAGAACCTTTGGGACACAGCAAAATCAGTGCTCAGAGGCCAATTTATATCAATAAATGCACACATACAAAAAGAAGAAAGGGCCAAAATCAAAGAATTATCCCTACAACTTGAACAAGTAGAAAGAGAGCAACAAAAGAAACCCACAGGCACCAAAAGAAAACAAATAATAAAAATTAGAGCAGAACTAAATGAAATAGAAAACAGAAAAACAATTGAAAGAATTAACAAGACCAAAAGCTGGTTTTTGAAAAAATCAACAAAATTGATAAACCACTGGCCAAAATGACAAAAGAAAAACTGGAGAGGAAGCATATAACCCAAATAAGAAATGAGATGGGTGATATTACAACAGACCCAACTGAAAGTAAAAGAGTCATATCAGATTACTATGAGAAATTGTACTCTAACAAATTTGTAAACCTAGAAGAAATGGGTGAATTCCTAGAAACACACTACCTACCTAAACTAACACAAACAGAGGTAGAACAACTAAATAGACCCATAACAAAAGAAGAGATTGAAAAGGTAATCGAAAAACTCCCAACAAAAAAAAGCCCTGGTCCAGACTGCTTCACCACAGAGTTCTACCAAACTTTCAGAGAAGAGTTAACACCACTACTACTAAAGGTATTTCAGAGCATAGAAAAGGATGGAATACTACCAAACTCATTCTATGAAGCCACCATATCCGTGAAACCAAAACCAGGTAAAGACACCACAAGAAAAGAAAATTATAGACCTATATCCCTCATGAACACAGATGCAAAAATCCTCAACAAAATTCTAGCCGATAGAATTCAACAACATATCAAAAAAATAATTCACCATGACCAAGTGGGGTTCATACCAGGTATGCAGGGGCAGTTCTACTCTGTTCTATAGGGTCGCTATGAGTCAGAATCGACTCGAGGGCAGTGGGTTTCATTTGGGTTTGGATGCAGGGATGGTTCAACATTAGAAAAACAATTAATGTAATCCACCACATAAATAAAACAGAAGACAAGAATCGCATGATTTTATCAATTGATGCAGAAAAGGCATTTGACAAAGTTCAACACTCACTCATGATAAAAACTCTCAGCAAAATAGGAATAGAAGGAAAATTCCTCAACATAATAAAGGGCATTTATATAAAGCCAACAGCCAATATCACGCTAAATGGAGAGAGCCTGGAAACATTCCCACTGAGATCAGGAACCAGACAAGGATGCCCTTTATCACCGCTCTTATTCAACATTGTGCTGGAAGTCCTAGCCAGAGCAATTAGGCTAGATAAAGAAATAAAGGGCATCCAGATTGGCAAGGAAGAACTAAAAGAATCTCTATTTGCAGATGACATGATCTTATACACAGAAAACCCTAAGGAACCCTCAAGAAAACTACTGAAACTAACAGAAGAGTTCAGCAGAGTATCAGGATACAAGATAAACATACAAAAATGCACTGAATTCCTCTACACCAACAAAAAGAACATCAAAGAAGAAATCACCAAATTAATGCCATTTACAGTAGCCCCCAAGAAGATAAAATACTTAGGAATAAATCTTACTAGAGATGTAAAAGACTTATACAAAGAAAACTACAATACACTTCTGCAAGAAACCAAAAGAGACTTATATAAGTGGAAAAACATACCTTGCTCATGGATAGGAAAACTTAATATTATAAAAATGTCTATTTTACCAAAAGCAATCTATACATTTAATGCAATTCCGATCCAAATTCCAACGACATTCTTTAATGAGATGGAGAAACCAATCACCAGCTTCATATGGAAGGGAAAGAGACCCCGGATAAATAAGGCATTACTGAAAAAGAAGAACAAAGTGGGAGGCCTTACTTTACCTGATTTTAGAACCTATTATACCGCCACAGTAGTCAAAACAGCCTGGTACTGGTACAAGAACAGATACGTAGACCAATGGAACTGAATTGAGAATCCAGACGTAAATCCATCCACATATGATCAGTTGATATTTGACAAAGGCCCCAAAACAGTTAAATGGGGAAAAGACAGTCTTTTTAATAAATGGTGCTGGCATAACTGGATATCCATCTGCAAAAAAAGGAAACAAGACCCATATACCTCACTCCATGCACAAAAACTAACTCAAAATGGATCAAAGACCTAAATATAAAACCTAAAATGTTAAAGATCACGGAAGAAAAAATAGGGACAACATTAGAAGCCCTAATACATGGCATAAATGGTATACAAAACATTACTAACAAAGCAGAAGAAAAACTAGATAATTGGGAGCTCCTAAAAATCAAACACTTATGCTCAACCAAAGACTTCACCAAAAGAGTAAAAAGACTACCTACAGACTGGGAAAAAGTTTTTAGCTATGACATTTCCAGTCAGCGCTTGATCTCTAAAATCTACATAATGCTGCAAAAACTCAACTCCAAAAAGACAAATAACCCAATTAAAAAATGGGCAAAAGATATGAATAGACACTTCACTAAAGAAGACATTCAGATAGCTAACAGATCATTAGCGATTACAGAAATGCAGATCAAAACTACGATGAGATTTCATCTCACTCCAACGAGACTGGCATTAATCCAAAAAACACAAAATAATAAATGTTGGAGAGGCTGTGGAGAGATTGGAACACTTCTACACTGCTGGTGGGAATGTCAAATGGTACAACCACTTTGGAAATCGATTTGGCGCTTCCTTAAAAAGCTAGAAAAAGAACTACCATACAACCCAGCAATCCCACTCCTCAGAATATATCCTAGAAAAATAAGAGTCTTTATGCAAACAGATATATGCACACCCATGTTTATTGCAGCACAGTTTACAATAGCAAAAAGATGGAAGCAAACAAGGTGCCCATCAACAGATGAATGGATAAATAAATTATGGTATATTCACACAATGGAATACCACACATCGATAAAGAACCGTGAGGAATCTGTGAAACATTTCATAACATGGAGGGACCTGGAAGGCATTATGCTGAGTGAAATTAGTCAGTTGCAAAAGGACAAGTGTTGTATAAGACCACTATTATAAGAACTTGAGAAATAGTTTCAACTGAGGAGAAAACACTCTTTTGTGGTTAGGAAAGGGGGGAGGGAGGGCGTATTCACTAATTAGACAGTAGATAAGAGCTACTTTAGGTGAAGGGAAAGACAACACACAATGCAGGGGAGGTCAGCACGACTGGGCTAAACCAAAAGCAAAGAAGTTTCCTGAATAAACTGAATGCTTCGAAGGCCAGCGTAGCAGGGGCAGAGGTTTAGGGACCATGGTTTCAGGGGACGTCTAAGTCAATTGGCATAATAAAATCTATTAAGAAAACATTCTGCATCCCACTTTGAAGAGTGGTGTCTGGGATCTTAAACGCTAGCAAGCGGCCATCTAAGATGCATCAATGAGTCTCAACTCACCTGGATCAAAGGAGAATGAAGAACACTAAGGACACAAGATAATTGTGAACCCGAGAGACAGAAAGGGCCACATGAACCAAAGACTACATCATCCTGAGACCAGAAGAACTAGATGGTGCCTGGCTACAACTGATGACTGTCCTGACAGGGAACATAACAGAGAACCCCCTGAAGGAGAGGAGAGCAGTGGGATGCAGACCCCAAATTCTCATAAAAAGACCAGACTTTATGGTCTGACTGAGACTGGAAGGACCCTGGTGGTCATGGCCTCCAGACCTTCTGTTGGCCCAGGACAGGAACCATTCCCAAAGCCAACTCTTCAGACATGGATTGGACTGGACAGTGGATGGGAGAGGGATGCTGGTGAGGAGTGAGCTTCTTGGATCAGGTGGGCATTTGAGGCTATGTTGGTATCTCCTTCCTGGAGGTGAGATGAGAGGGTAGAGGGGGTTAGAAGCTGGCGAAATGGATATGAAAAGAGAGAGTGGAGGGAGGGAGTGGGCTGTCTCATTATGAGGAGAGTAATTGGGAGTATGTAGCAAGGTTTTTATAATTTTTTGTGTGAGAGACTGACTTAATTTGTAAACTTCCACTTAAAGCACAATAAAAATTATTTAGAAAAAAATCAGTTACAGACTTTTCAGTTTATCCATTCATTCATTTAGCAAACATCCATCAATTACTTAAAATGGGACTTGTAGGGGCTAAATTCAATCTGCAAACAGCTCTCTATTACAGACAGCGTCTCCCCAGATGTTTGAATTAGAATGCATTTGCTCTGCAGTTTGCCATAGTCCCCACCATTTCCCAATGCCTCATATCTGGTCAGTCTCACTCATTTGAGTTACTTTCCTGTGCCCTGAAGTCACTTGATATGTGACTCCTACCTTATCAATGGTAGGTTGAAGCTGGCTCATGAAAGCAGATTGTTACAAACAAAGAAACAAACAAAAAAAACCAAACCTGTTGCCGCCAGGTGGATTCTGACTCATAGCGACCCTGTAGGACAGAGTAGGACTGCCTTATACAGTTTCCAGGGAGCGCCTGGTGGATTTAAGCTGCCCGCATTTAGGTTAGGAGCCACAGAACTTGACAACTTTGCCAGCAGATTGTTACATTTTCAGGAATTTTGCCAGGAGTTCACAACACATTGGTAGCCTGAAATCAGCCACGGAGGGAGTATTTACACTGTGGGAATTGGCAAATTCTACAAATCAGGGCTATCCACCACCCAAACCCCAGCAAAATGCACATCGCCTTTTTAAATACTGTAAGAAACTAGGCTGAGTTTAACTAGCAGCGGGGGAAGAAACGAGATTCAAAGGTGAACTTATCCCTTGCCTTTAAAGAGATTACCATCTTTTCACATATTGGATTTAAATAATTTCAAGCTACTTCTACTTAAATGGAAACCCTGGTGGCGTAGTAGTTAAGTGCTACGGTTGCTAACCAAAGGGTCAGCAGTTCGAATCCGCCAGGCGCTCCTTAGAAACTCTATCGGGCAGTTCTACTCTGTCCTACAGGGTCGCTACGAGTTGGAATCGACTCGACGGCACTGCGTTTGGTTTTTTCCTTTTTGGTTCTGCTTAAAAGCCATCCTGTGATGCTCTGCACAGAACAGTGGAGCTCAGCGGTGATGGTGGCACATTGGAAACACACTGGAGCTCACGAACACTGATGTCTGGGGTCCACCCCCAGGGTTTCTGCTTTAGTAGTTCTGGTCTGCAGCCTGGGTACCAGAACATTTAAAGCTCCCCAGGTGAGTCTGCAATTCAGCCAGGACTCTGGCCTGGAGTTATGAACATGGCGCTTGGCATCTTCTTCAGCCTTTGTATGACCAAGAAATACTAACTGCTGTAATAAACAGCCCCTAGCTATCAGAGAAAGAATGCAATAAGCATAGTGTATGGTGGAAAGAACACAGCTTTTGATGCCAGATGACCTTCTGAGTTTACAGTTCACTCGTCCATAAAATGGGGATAATAAGACAATCATTGTAGGGTTCTCATGACAATTAGAGGAGTGTTGGTTGCCTTTGGCTACAAGCAACAGGATACCCAACTAAAGGGGGCGTATTTTCTCACATAGCTAGATGTTCAGGGGTAGGGTAGTTTTATGATTGGCTGGCCTGCCAAACTATATCATCAAAGGTTCAGTCTCTTTGCACATTTCTGTTCTGCTATCCCTAGCGTGAGCCCTGGTGGTGGAGTGGTTAAAGTGCTCAGTCGCTAACTGAAAAGCCGGGGGTTCCGCTTAAAGGTAGAAAGATAGAAAGATGTGACAGTCTGCTTCCGTAAAGATTTATAGGCTTGGGAACCCTATAGGGCAGTTCTCCTCTGTCCTACAGGGTCATTATAAGTCAGAATTAACTTAATGGCAGTGAGTATCCCCAGGGTATTTTGACTTTGGATCTAGGTTGGTTTCCTCATGGTCACAAAATGGCTGCCACAGTTCCACTCATCACATGTAGACATGAACCCTTACCAGCAGCCTTTTCCTCAGTCCCATTTGCCAAGATGGGGTTACATGTTTTAGCTGCAAGGGAGCCTGAGAAAGCAGATTTATAGCACTTTCGGCCTTTACAAAGGGAGGTGCTCTGCAGAAAGAAAGCAGTGGGTGGGGAAGGATTGTTGAGGAGGCCACAAGAAGGTCTATTAAAAGGCCCTGCAGCGTCTGCCACACACGAGAGCTCAGTATCTACTAGTAGCACTTGCTCTTTATCCCCTTGTTGTTGTCAGGTGCCATCAAGTCAGTTTCGACTCATGGTGACCCTATGTACAAAAGAGCAAAACACTGCCTGGTCCTGTGCCATGCTCACAATTGTTATGCTTGAGCCTGTCTTTGCAGCCACTGTGCCAATTCATTTTGTTGAGGGTCTTCCTCTTTTTTGCTGACCCTCTACTTTACCAAGCATGTTGTCCTTCTCCTAGTCCCACCATTTGCAAGCTCACCACATCATGCCCCTCCTCAGTAATTCTCTGTCCCAGAACTAGCCCCTGTCACAAGACCACAGGTAAGACACAGCTCTTCAGCTAATGAACACCAGCAGATGTATGATTCTCTTTTGACCCTGAGAGGCTGTTACCCTGGGCTATAAATATCCTCAGGTGTTTGGCTGCCTTTCTCCTGAGTGAAGCTAAGAACTAGGAAATAATACCAGGTGGCCTTTTGTCAATAAAAGGTGTCCAGACCTCACTTTCTGCAGCATTCTATCTATAGGACATCTTTGTAACGCGGATCCCCAGGGCAGCCTTGCCATCTGGGGAATTCCAGCCTGCCAAGATGACTATTGTGCTCATTATTGAAACCCCACAGAGCAGTAATGAACCATTCCCTAGGGTGGCCACATTCCCCAATTAACAACATATAGGTCAAATCCCAGTAGGGGCAACTCCGGGGCACCTTTCCAAATCTTTTGTTACAAGGAAATCTGTTCTTTTTGGGTATAACCTGAAACAAGCCAGCTTTGGGCTGAGAATTAAAATGTTACATGGTGTGTATTTTTAAATCATACTTTTAAAAGTTATAATATAGTTGCACTAAAGAAAATTTGGGAAGTAGAGAAAACTCAAATAGAAAAAAAAAAAAGAGCCATCAATAATTTCTCCACACAAACACGACCGCTCTCGTCATTTTGGTATAATTCCTTCTAAATGTGTTCCCTTTGCTTAAGTGTTTTTACATATTATAATCACAGCATACATACTATTTTTCTTCTACTTTTTTTTGACTTAAATTCAGGAAGCATTTATTGCGTATGGATTCTGAGGTCAGGGGAGGCACTGAGCGGTTGTAAGCAGGGAAGATCGTGTTCAGTGTGTTCATTTTAAGAACAAGCATTGAGGCTGCAGTGTGGGAAATACATTCAGGAGTGCCCAGTACAGTTGCACAGGTTGGGTAGTACACAACTCAAATGCATGCACCAGTCACATCTTGGTCTGTGGGAATGCCATCTCCTGGAGTTGTGCACGGTGCAATCTGTGTCACTGTACATGGTGGCCCTGAACACATTAGAGGGGGCAAGCCTGGAGGTAAGAAAACCAATTAAGAGGCTGTCGTAATACTCTGTGTCCTAAGAGTTTTAAAATGCTGTTCATTGTCATCATTTGGTGGTTTCCTCCTTAGGGATAAGCTATGATTTACTTAGCCATTTTCCTGATGTTGTTTACAAGCATATCTGCCTTAGCAGTAAAGTTAGGTGCTAACAAATTTGCTCTGTATTCAAGTGCCTTCCCTCCATGACATATAAATTATCACCGCAACTGGGATACATTTGAGAGTAAAGGGGCTATCAGTAACTACACTGCCAGAACAGGCACAACCCACAGCTACACCGGGCATACTGGGATGAAGGGTCACCTTCTGTGTGCTCTTCTCTCTGGATACCAAGCTTTCTTTCCAGGGAGTTTCCCTTCCAGAAGCACCAGGAAACAATTGCACACAATGTACTTACCTAGTGTCAAAAAGCTCTTCACTTTCTTTCTGTAGATTGAAACCCTATAATTTTTATGCTTCAGCAAAGTGAATTGCACCATGTACATTTATTTATATTCCTTATACATCTTCAGTAACAAGAGATAGCTGAGTACATTTTAGCCTCCTCCCATTAAGTTGCTTTGATTTCATAAGGATTTATTTTTGTTTGGGGATAAACATAGTTTCTTCTGATGCTTTGAAGGCAAGACTTCCACTTGTAGGAAAGCAGAGGAGAAAGAGTAAATGCCTATTTCTCTGCTGTGTTTGGAGGAAAATAGGAGGAAGGAGTAACACACTAACTTATGAAAATTATGTGACCGCCATATCTATATATGGAACCATCATCTGTTGAGCCGCTACTGTAGCTCAATGCATCATGATAGGAACCCATCGCCACAGCCATCAAGTCGATTCTGACTCATAGTGACCCTATAGGACAGGATAGAACTGCCCCATGAGGTTTCCAAGGAGCAGCTGATGGATTCCGACCACACAACTTTTGGTTAGCAGCTGGACACTTAACCACTGTCATCACCAAGGCAATCTGTATGCTGAGTAAATAATCCAAGAAGCTGGACTACATGAAGAAGAATGAGGCATCGGGATCAGAGGAAGACTCGTTAACAACCTGCAATATGCAGATGACACAACCTTGCTTGCTGAAAGTGAAGAGGACAGGAAGATCAAAGACCACAGCCAGCAGTATGGATTACACCTCAACATAAAAAAAAAAAAAACTTAACATCATGATAAATAAAGAAAAGGTTGACGTTGTCAAGGATTTCATTTTACTTGGATCCACAATCAAAACCTATGGAAGCAGCAGTCGAGAAATAAAAAAGATGCATTGCATTGGGTAAATCTGCTGCAAAAGACCTCTTTAAAGTGTTGAAAAGCAAAGATGTCACCTTGAAGACTAAGGTGAGCCTGACCCAAGCCATGATGTTTTCAATCGCCTCTCATGCATGTGAAAGCTGGACAATGAATAAGGAAGACCAAAGACGCCTTTGAATTGTGGTGTTGGCAAAAAATATTGAATATGCATACCATGGACTGCCAAAAGAATGAACAAATCTGTCTTGGAAAGAGTACAACCAGAATACTCCTTAGAAGCAAGGATGGCAAGACTATGTCTCACTTACTTTGGACACTTTATCAGGAGGGATCAGTCCATGGAGAAGGACATCATGCTTGGTAAAGTGGAGGGTCAGTGAAAAAGAAGACCTTCAATGAGATGAATTAACACAGAGGCTGCAACAATGAGCTCAAGCATAACAACGATTGCGACAATGGTGCAGGACCATGCAGTATTTCCTTCTCTTGTGCATAGGTACATTATGAGTTGGAACCAACTAGACAGCACCTAACAACAACATCAAATATGTATACTGGGAAGGCTCAGTAGTCCTCCTTCTAATGTTAGGATACTTTCTCTTTGCCTTCTCCTTTGCTTCTGACTTCTATGGAGTTGTCTGGAAAGAGTAGGAGGCTTCAGCTTTATGGCAACTTTCTCACCCATGAAAGGTAGCAGGGTTTCTTTTTAAACTTGAATGGACCACTGGAAGGAGCTCCAACTTGGAGTAAAGGGAACTTCTATTATCATTACCTGTTGTTGTCGAGTCAACTCTGACGCGTAGCAACCCCATGTGTGTCAGAGTAGAACTGTGCTCCACAGGGTTTTCAATGCTGCTTTTTTGGAAGTAGATCATCAAATCTTTCTTCCAAGGTTTATCTGGGAGAACTTGAACCTCCAACTTTTTGGTTAGCAGCTGAATGCATTAACCATTTGCACAATTGAGGGACTCTGGAGTAGAGGGAAGCTACCCCTAAAAGAATATGGCAGATACTGCTAGAGTACTAGAGTTCACCAGCACCCATAGTCTACACTTCTTCCTGCACACTCCTGGAATTAATTGTGGCCATGTAACTGAATTCCGGCCAATAGTATATGAGCCAAAATGATGACCACCACATTCGGGCATGGTCCACGTAAACCTTCCACAAGCAATCCTTGCTGTCTTTCCCACTGGCCTGCTGAAGGGAGAGGGTTCCGATATCCTAGAAATAGGTGGGGCCACAAAATGGAAGGAACCTGGGTCCCTGAATCACTGCATGGATTAGAGCACCTCTGACCCACATTGGAGCTGTAGGTTGGTGAGAAACAAACTTATTTTGTTGGGTAACTGAGATATAGGGCATTGTCTGTTACAGAGAGGGCTTCTTAGGATGAACAAACACTCAGGCACCTCCATCCTGTTAACTCGGCCCAAGAAATCTGAGCAAGAATGATAATAGCAAAGAAATTCTAAAGAATGAATGAGTATTGGTTGGGGTTTTCTCCATGTGCCCATTCTGCTACCTATCAAGAAAGATAATGATTTAGTAGAGAATTCCAATCACAACTGCCTGTAACTACATCTGCTTTCTTAAGGGAATGGCATGACTTTCTTCCAGATTAGAAGAGCTTTTATTCAGCAAAATTCTTGGTGAGTCATTTGGTTGTCAAAAGAGAGTCCTAAGCACACAACCCCAAAGGCATGGCATAAAGAGAACTAAAAGTTCTCTATATAATAAAAAATGGGGGGCTTTGGGGACTGCTCATGAAGAAGAGATTGGGAGAGAGATGGCACTGAGTGACATGCAGGGGACCTGTATAGAAAAGAGACGGATTCTTGGTAGTGGGGGCTGAAAGGCCTTGTAGGACATGGGGGTCTAATATTCTACTTTTAAAGTATCTGTTGTGTCGGCTACAGCATTGTCCTTTCTGTTTCTCTCCAAATAATCAGTCAAGCAACAGTTCACCCAGCCTTGAATTCATGCATCATTGGAAGGGACCGAGGTGGACTTCAGCCAAGTGAGCAGAGATGCATCATGCAGCTGTGAATGTTGGAGAGAAGTGGCTGAGACATGGGCCCAACTCGGGAGTGCACGTGAGACAAACTCCTTCCCAAGTATACCAAAGAAGAGTGATTCTCCAGAGGAGGTGCTGACCTCGAGGTTCCATGAAGAAGGTTGTTGTTAGCTGCCATCAAGTTGGTCCTCAACTCGTGGTGACCCCATGAACAATGGGATCATACCATTGTGATTCATAGGGTTTTCATCTGCCGATTTTTTTAAGAAATCCAGACCTTTATTCCTAGTTCATCTTAGTTTGGAAGCTCTACTGAAACCTGTTCAGCATCATAGCAAAATGGAAAGCCTCCACTGACGGATGGTTGTTACTCATAAGGTGCTTTGGCCAGGAACTGAATCAAGGTAAGATAGGTTATATAAACAAGGACCAAGTAACTTACCATCTAGTTGGGCAACCCCTTCTCCCTGTAAAACCACCTAAGTGACTAACTAACTAGGAGCATTTACAGCATACCAGATGAGGTTGTAGGTAGGGTGGACCACTGAAAGTAGCAGTAAGTGGAATGGACTCTCTGAGACAGAGGTCAGGAAGTTGGCCAGGGGTCAGGAAGCTTCACAAGGTTGGGAACCAAGTGTGCATGTGCTGCACATATTGGTGTACCTGAGCCAGTGCTGGGTCGTCCTTGAGGGCAATGAATGGGCCTTCTGTGTGGAAGGGAGGAAAGACTGGAGCTCACGATGTTAGCGGTTTTGTCACGAGGAGGACAAGGACATGATCTTGGATGAAATTAAATCAGACCTTTCCATTCCCGGCCCTCCATGCAGGCTAGTTGTGAACTGAGCCAAGGTGCTAATGCAGTTAGGGTGGTGAGCCGGTGCCCAGCCACCCTCCTCTCTCTGACTCACCAACAGCAGTGCCCTCCAGATGACCCCTCAGCACTCTCCCCGAATGTCTCCAGCTCTGCCCCTTGGCGCTTCGCCAGCCCGAAAGGAAAATTCCTACGGTAATCAGTTGAAGGAGATCACAATTCATGAAGACAAAGAACCGCTGAATTCTGTATTTTTCCTGCCCCTCTTGGGACATCATAGGTGCCCATCTCTGCCTGGGTGAGCTGTCAGCTCATTGAAGGTCCACAGAGCCCCCAGCACAGAGTCTGGCATTCTCTCCTTCTTTTTAACTACCATTGTTATAACTATATTATTATTACTGTTATTATTAACATAGTCAACTCTTCCCAGGACCAACCTTCCCCTCCTTACTGCCATGAAGGCTTGGATGTCTTTCTAAGTGGTACCTTGTTAGTTCTATTGCCTTCCTGCCAGGATGTCAGTATATCTTAGCCTTGAAGGAAGCCAGATGCCCTTAGAATGGTCAGCATACCCAGATGAGGCTTAATGCAATAACAAATCTCAGCTGGTTTGGGAAACAGAGTTAGATAAAGACAGCTAGAGGGCTCTGCTTAGATGCAGAGCAAAACTTGTAATCAAGAATCCATTTTGTTTGTTAGAATCTTATTACTTTGGTTGCATAGCTTTTCCCTCGTTTGTCATAAGACAAACACATAAGTGAATGTTCTCTCTGGGGAGACAAGAGAGGCCATCTGCCCAGACCCAGAGCAATAGTACCTCCTGCCTGGAGGAATAGTGTTAATGACAGAGGCTTTAGCTTTGCTTGCCACTTTGGCAAGGCCTCGAGTTGGCCTTGGTGGAGTCCCCTGGCCTACGATCTAATGCTTAGGATTGCTTTTTCAAAGGCTCCAAGTTATTTAAACTCTCTGAGCCTCGTTTTCCTAATCTATAAATGGGGTTAGCAATGTCTATCTGGTAAGGTTGGCATAAAAATAAATTAAGATGACGTATGTCAAGTGTTTGGCCCTGGTACCACATGTGATAAACAAATGCTTAGCTGTGGTAGAAGTCATGATGGTAGTGGAAGTCCATCTAGGGTTTATCAGACTCAAAGGGGACTGGTTCCCCCTAACTCACAGATGCTGACCAACTGACAAAACTAGAATGCCGATATAATACATATTTCTTCCAGATAGCCTAGAATATTCAAATCCTACATCCTCTGTGCTGTAGGAAATCAATTTTCACAGATAGAAAAAGATACGTATAAAATTGAACAATGAAAATAAGTTTATATAAGTAATTGGCAATCATTTGAAAATACATTAATACAGCTTGTACAAAATGAAATGCAATGATGGTTTATCACACTCACCAAAGGAACAAGAGATGATCTGATTGTAGGTGGTAGGTGTAAAGGAGAGGGGGCAAGGGAGCCATTCATTAGAAGGTGGTACTTTCTGCTTCATTTCTTCAAGAGTTTTTCAACTTTTGAGGAGGACTCGTGATATTTTTGGACTAAAACTGCACTTACATATAAAGGTAGAGAAAAACACATTCAGGGCAAAATAAAGGCCCATTACAAGGAGTACTTTGAAAGACCTGGAAATAGCACAGGCATATGACAGCCTGAAGAGATAGAAGATGTTACCTTTTCCGTCCCCCTCTGTTGGATGTCGATATTTGCAAAGCAAACATTTGGGTTCTTCCAACATGGAGCATGATTTAAAATTGGTCCATGAGATGGTCAGAAACTGGAGTGTCCAGTCCACTGGTGAGTATGTCTTTGCCAGAAAAGAAATGTCCAAAAAAAAATTTTTTTTCTTGTAGGGTGTTTAGAGTGTTTAGAGGAGAAAAAAGTATTATACTGAAAAAATTGGAGGTTGTTCCTCAGAAAGTGTAATAACTTTTCAAGAGCTGTTATGGGGAGAAGTTGTTAAGGGAAATTTTTATGTACATTAAATCTGCATTTCCATCTGCTCAAGTATTTATTGTTTATATGTGTGTACATATTGCTGGGCCATTGAGTATGAGACTGAACAAATACTTAAATCCCAAGGGAAATTCTTCAGTCCAGCTGATACTTGACCTCTCAGCTCTAGAACTGTGGACCACACATCATTGGAATGGTCCATCTCTCTGGCTTATGCTCTAGCTTCTTCCTTGGCTCTTTTCCAGTGTCCATTCCTTAAATATGGGTGTTTGTTCTCAAGGATTCTGCTCTTATCTTTCTCCCTCTACATACTTAACTTGGAAAAGCCCATGATCTTGTAGCTTTTACCATCAGGATAATGCCCCAGATGATATCTTCACTCTAATCTTTCTCCTGAACTCTGACTTGTGTCCAACTGCCAACTTGACATCTTGTACATCCCACGGGCACCTGTCCAACCTGTCCAAAGGTGAACCCATTATCTTCCCCTCCCCAGTCTATCCCTTCCTCTTCTACTTCTCCCTGGTAGACAGTGGTGCCACCACTTCCACAGACACCCGGATGGGACTTAAGAGTTGTTATGGGATCCTCCTCATCCTTCGCAACTGCTCTAGGATTAATTCTCGCTGCTGTGGCCTCATAAATAATTCCCAAATCCAGCCCCTCCTTTCCATTTTAGCTCAGGTCCTTGTCATCTCTTAAACAATTACAACAGCTTCCAGCTGGTCTCCCTGACCAGTTTGCCTCCCTCAACCCACCCCGCAAACTGCTGTAAAAGTTATCTGCCTAAATTGAAAAATTTTATCATAGTATTCCCGTACTGAAAGCCTTCTCATGGTTTCCAGTGCCAATAAAATAAACTCTAGGCTCCCACCAGGGAGTGTAAGAGCATCTCAATACTCCTATGCAACACTTCAGCTCAACCCCATCCAGTCTCCACCCCACTCTCTCTTCTCTGGAAATCGAAAACCCTCCTGAACTGAAGGACCCTCTCTCCTGTGTTCCTGGGCTCACTCTTAGCTCCCTTTCAGACTATGTATCTTTCCCTCCAGGAATCCTTCCCTCCAACACCACTTGGCCTAAATTCCCTCTACCCTCCTACTTAGTGCTCCTAAAGCCCCCTGTGCATGCCATTCTTGTCCACTTCCAGTAATATTCTGAGATATATTTTTATTGGTCTGGACTGGACACTTGTTATTCCTTTTCACTGCTTAGCATCTGAACTTCTTTCATATGCTTGGAGCATCCTCCACCTCTGTAAGCAGTGCCTTCTTCCCACTACAGAAAACAAAAATATCAGATACCCACTCTCCCCATCTTCCTTTCAGCTAAAGTGAGGCCTCCTGACTAGTCTTTTCAAATTAGATGCCCTACCCCAGACTTGAACCAGAAGCTTGGGGCACTAAGAGGCAGGGGCCCTGGGGCCCCCTTCTGGCCAGGGTGGCAACTGTTGCAATGGCCATGACTAGGGCCCCATGTCAGTGGTACCAGTGGTGGCTTCATAGAACCAGCCCTGTGGCATGATTCCAAGCCCTGGTCCTGGCTATTAAGGTGAGTTCTCCAGCCTCCTCAGATTTTGTGCCGCATTCTACAAGCCACACAATATCCCTTTAATATATTTCTTTTCTGCCTAACTTACCCAGAAGTGGGTTCTGTTGTAACCAAGAGCCCTGACTGTTGGTCTCAATGAAATTGTGAGCTCCTCAATGGGAGAAGTGTCTTTATTGTCTTTGTATCCATAGTCCATGGCCCAACTCCTGGCACACAGTAGGCATTCAGTAATTGTTGCAACTGCAAATAGACTGCCAATAATATCAGGGCACAACTCAAGGAGACAAGTATTTTTAGTATTCTCAGGGGTTATCTTTTTGCTTTCAAGGAGGCAGCAATCAGGGTAGATAGTAATTATCTGTCTCTTGCATGCATGGATGCTCTCCTGCTCAAGGAAATTTCTAACTGTGGCACTCCATTTTCCACTCTACTCCTGTGTTGGGCAAAATGCTTTTTCTTTGTATGACCTAGACTCATCAGAAACCAGTGGGTGATCTCTTACCTTGTCCATACCACCTTCCTCTTCATCCTTCTACCTGGGATAGGAAGGTCGAGGTGCTCTTCCTTGTGGGGCCTGGATAATGTATCCCATGCAATATTTATGCTCTGAACGTACCTGAACTAATGAAGCTGTGCTCTGTTTATGCATACATGAAGGAAGTGCTCAAGATAATGCCATTTCAGGAAACGGAGCGGAACTGTGGCTACCCTTTATGAGGGATTACAGGTTGTTTTCTCTTTATTTGTAAATGTGCTACCCTCCCCCCCCAAAAATGCTGTATTTCACCAGAGACAGCTGAATAAACACCTGAGTACCTGCCAACACAAACCGCGAGATCATTAATTTATGCTGTGAAAAGAATAGCTGGGGAAATGTGACTTAGAGTGTTGTCATCGCTTTCCTTGTTTGAAACCAATAACATTTACATCTTTGGAAAGAATGTTGTGAAAAATCACCCTAATGGACCAGTGTTTTCCAGACTAACATCAATGGTGTCACTTCAGCACTCATCTATTTAAAGATTCAAAATGGATATTTTAGTCTTAAACAGCAGGTGTCTTGACATGTAAAAGCTTCTAAATTTGCTTGGGCTTGGGAAGCTTTTGATCTTTTTCTTGTCTCCCCCTTTCCCCCTCCCTCTCTCTTTCTGCTTATTTCCTCACCACCCACCAGAGTCCCACCCTTACTACATAGTTTTTTTTTTTTATTAACTTTTATTAAGCTTCAAGTGAACGTTTACAAATCCAATCAGTCTGTCACATATAAGTTTACATACATCTTACTCCGTACTCCCACTTGCTCTCCCCCTATTGAGTCAGCCTTTCAGTCTCTCCTTTCGTGACCATTCTGCCAGCTTCCCTCTCTCTCTATCCTCCCATTCCCCCTCCAGACAAGAGATGCCAACACAATCTCAAGTGTCCACTTGATATAATTAGCTCACTCTTCATCAGCATCTCTCTCCCACCCACTGACCAGTCCCTTTCATGTCTGATGAGTTGTCTTCGGGGATGGTTCCAGTCCTGTGCCAACAGGAGGTCTGGGGACCATGGCCACCGGGATTCCTCTAGTCTCAGTCAGACCATTAAGTATGGTCTTTTTATGAGAATTTGGGGTCTGCATCCCACTGATCTCCTGTTCCCTCAGGAGTTCTCTGTTGTGCTCCCTGTCAGGGCAGTCATCGATTGTGGCCAGGCATAAACTAGTTCTTCTGGTCTCAGGATGATGTAGGTCTCTGGTTCATGTGGCCCTTTCTGTCTCTTGGGCTCTTAGTTGTCGTGTGAGCTTGGTGTTCTTCATTTTCCTTTACTCCAGGTGAGTTGAGACCAATTGATGCATCTTAGATGGCCGCTTGTTAGCATTTAAGACCCCAGACGCCGCATTTCAAAGTGGGATGCAGAATGTTTTCATAATAGAATTATTTTGCCGATTGACTTAGAAGTCCCCTCAAACCGTGGTCCCCAGACCCCCGCCCTTGCTCCGCTGACCTTTGAAGCATTCATTTTATCCCAGAAACTTCTTTGCTTTTGGTCCAGTCCAATTGAGCTGACCTTCCATGTATTGAGTGTTGTCCTTCCCTTCACCTAAAGCAGTTCTTATCTACTGATTAATCAGTAAAAAACCCTCTCCCTTCCTCCCTTCCTCCCCCCCTCGTAACCACAAAAGTATGTGTTCTTCTCAGTTTTTACTATTTCTCAAGATCTTATAATAGTGGTCTTATACAATATTTGTCCTTTTGCCTCTGACTAATTTCGCTCAGCATAATGCCTTCCAGGTTCCTCCATGTTATGAAATGTTTCACAGATTCGTCACTGTTCTTTATCGATGCGTAGTATTCCATTGTGTGAATATACCACAATTTATTTACCCATTCATCCGTTGATGGACACCTTGGTTGCTTCCAGCTTTTTGCTATTGTAAACAGAGCTGCAATAAACATGGGTGTGCATATATCTGTTTGTGTGAAGGCTCTTGTATCTCTAGGGTATATTCCGAGGAGTGGGATTTCTGGGTTGTATGGTAGTTCTATTTCTAACTGTTTAAGATAACGCCAGATAGATTTCCAAAGTGGTTGTACCATTTTACATTCCCACCAGCAGTGTATAAGAGTTCCAATCTCTCCGCAGCCTCTCCAACATTTATTATTTTGTGTTTTTTGGATTAATGCCAGCCTTGCTGGTGTAAGATGGAATCTCATAGTAGTTTTAATTTGCATTTCTCTAATGGCTAATGATCGAGAGCATTTTCTCATGTATCTGTTGGCTGCCTGAATATCTTCTTTAGTGAAATGTGTGTTCATATCCTTTGCCCACTTCTTGATTGGGTTGTTTGTCTTTTTGTGGTTGAGTTTTGACAGAATCATGTAGATTTTAGAGATCAGGCACTGGTCTGAGATGTCATAGCTGAAAATTCTTTCCCAGTCTGTAGGTGGTCTTTTTCCTCTTTTGGTGAAGTCTTTAGATGAGCATAGGTGTTTGATTTTTAGGAGCTCCCAGTTATCTGGTTTCTCTTCATCATTTTTGGTAATGTTTTGTATTCTGTTTATGCCTTGTATTAGGGCTCCTAGGGTTGTCCCTATTTTTTCTTCCATGATCTTTATCGTTTTAGTTTTTATGTTTAGGTCTTTGATCCACTTGGAGTTAGTTTTTGTGCATGGTGTGAGGTATGGGTCCTGTTTCATTCTTTTGCAAATGGATATCCAGTTATGCCAGCACCGTTTGTTAAAAAGACTATCTTTTCCCCAATTGACTGACACTGCTCCTTTGTCAAATATCAGCTGCTCATACGTGGATGGATTTATATCTGGGTTCTCAGTTCTGTTCCATTGGTCTATGTGCCTGTTGTTGTACCAGTACCAGGCTGTTTTGACTACTGTGGCTGTATAATAGCTTCTGAAATCAGGTAGAGTGAGGCCTCCCACTTTCTTCTTCTTTTTCAGTAATGCTTTGCTTATCCGGGGCTTCTTTCCCTTCCATATGAAATTGGTGATTTGTTTCTCTATCCCCTTAAAATATGACATTGGAATTTGGATCGGAAGTGCGTTATATGTATAGATGGCTTTTGGTAGAATAGACATTTTTACTATGTTAAGTCTTCCTATCCATGAGCAAGGTATGTTTTTCCATTTAAGTATGTCCTTTTGAATTTCTTGTAGTAGAGCTTTGTAGTTTTCTTTGTATAGGTCTTTTACATCCTTGGTAAGATTTATTCCTAAGTATTTTATCTTCTTGGGGGCTACTGTGAATGGTATTGATTCAGTTATTTCCTCTTCGGTGTTCTTTTTGTTGATGTAGAGGAATCCAAGTGATTTTTGTATGTTTATTTTATAACCTGAGACTCTGCCAAACTCTTCTATTAGTTTCAGTAGTTTTCTGGAGTATTCCTTAGGGTTTTCTGTGTATAAGATCATGTCATCTGCAAATAGTGATAACTTTACTTCCTCCTTGCCAATCCAGTTACCTTTTATTTCTTTGTCTAGCCTAATTGCCCTGGCTAGGACTTCAAGCACGATGTTGAATAAAAGGGGTGATAAAGGGCATCCTTGTCTGGTTCCCGTTCTCAAGGGAAATGCTTTCAGGTTGTCTTCATTTAGAGTGATATTGGCTGTTGGCTTTGCATAGATGCCCTTTATTATGTTGAGGAATTTTCCTTCAATTCCTATTTTGGTAAGAGTTTTTATCATAAATGGGTGGTGGACTTTGTCAAATGCCTTTTCTGCATCAATTGATAACATCATGTGGTTTTTGTCTTTTGTTTTATTTATGTGATGGATTACATTAATGGTTTTTCTAATATTAAACCAGGCTTGCATACCTGGTATAAATCCCACTTGATCATGGTGAATTATTTTTTTTGATCTGTTGTTGGATTCTATTGGCTAGAATTTTGTTGAGGATTTTTGCATCTATGTTCATGAGGGATATAGGTCTATAATTTTCTTTTTTTGTAATGTCTTTACCTGGTTTTGGTATCAGGGAGATGGTGGCTTCATAGAATGAGTTGGGTAGTATTCCGTCATTTTCTATGCTTTGCAATACCTTTAGTAGTAGTGGTGTTATCTCTTCTCTGAAAGTTTGGTAGAACTCTGCAGTGAAGCCGTCCGGGCCAGGGTTTTTTTTTGCTGGGAGTTTTTTGATTACCTTTTCAATCTCTTTTTTTGTTATCGGTCTATTTAGTTGTTCTACTTCTGAATGTGTTAGTTTAGGTAGGTAGTGTTTTCCAGGAATTCATCCATTTCTTCTAGGCTTTCAAATTTGTTAGAGTACAATTTTTCGTAATAATCTGATATGATTCTTTTAATTTCAGTCGGGTCTGTTGTGATGTGGTCCTTCTCGTTTCTTATTCAGGTTATTTGTTTCCTTTCCTGTATTTCTTTAGTCAGTCTAGCCAATGGTTTATCAATTTTGTTAATTTTTTCAAAGAACCAGCTTTTGGCTTTGTTAATTCTTTCAATTGTTTTCTGTTCTCTGATTCATTTAGTTCAGCTCTAATTTTTATTATTTGTTTTCTTCTGGTGCCTGATGGATTCTTTTGTTGCTCCCTTTCTATTTGTTCAAGTTGTCGGGACAGTTCTCTGATTTTGGCTCTTTCTTCTTTTTGTATGTGTGCATTTCTCGATATAAATTGGCCTCTGAGCACTGCTTTTGCTGTGTCCCAGAGGTTTTGATAGGAAGTATTTTCATTCTCGTTGCTTTCTATGAATTTCCTTATTCCCTCCTTGATGTCTTCTATAACCCAGTCTTTTTTCAGGAGGGTATTGTTCATTTTCCAAGTATTTGATTTCTTTTCCCTAGTTTTTCTGTTATTGATTTCTAGTTTTATTGCCTTGTGATCTGAGAAGATGCTTTGTAATATTTCGATGTTTTGGATTCTGCAAAGGTTTGTTTTATGACCTAATATGTGGTCTATTCTAGAGAATGTTCCATGTGCGCTAGAAAAAAAAGTATATTTTGCAGCAGTTGGGTGGAGAGTTCTGTATAAGTCAATGAGGTCAAGTTGGTTGATTATTGTAAGTAGGTCTTCCGTGTCTCTATTGAGCTTCTTACTGGATGTCCTGTCCTTCTCTGAAAGTGGTGTGTTGAAGTCTCCTACTATAATTGTGGAGGTGTCTATCTCACTTTTCAGTTCTGTTAAAATTTGATTTATGTATCTTGCAGCCCTGTCATTGGGTGCATAAATATTTAATATGGTTATGTCTTCCTGATCAATTGTCCCTTTTATCATTATATAGTGTCCTTCTTTATCCTTTGTGGTGGATTTAAGTCTAAAGTCTATTTTGTCAGAAATTAATATTGCTACTCCTCTTCTTTTTTGCTTATTGTTTGCTTGATATATTTTTTCCATCCTTTGAGTTTTAGTTTGTTTGTGTCTCTAAGTCTAAGGTGTGTCTCTTGTAGGCAGCATATAGATGGATCGTGTTTCTTTATCCAGTCCAAGACTCTCTGTCTCTTTATTGGTGCATTTAGTCCATTTACATTCAGCGTAATTATAGATAAATAAGTTTTTAGTGCTGTCATTTTGATGCCTTTTTATGTGTGTTGTTGACAATTTCATTTTTCCACATATTTTTTTGTGCTGAGACGTTTTTCTTAGTAAATTGTGAGGTTCTTATTTTCATAGTGTTTGACTTTATGTTGGTTGAGTCGTTACGTTTTTCTTGGCTTTTATCTTGAGTTATGGTTACTATATAGTTTTGAAATAATGTCTGCAGCTTGTTAATACCTTAACCTGAATTCAGAGATCAAGGGGTTGCACCTCCTGTCGGAGTTTGCCTGGTAGGTTTGTTTTGAATGCAGAATTTTTGAAGAAGTGTCAGCTAGTAAGCTTCCAAACAAATCAAATATTTAGGAGGAAGAAACCTTCTTTCTGAAGGTTTAGAGGTTGCGTTTACTAAGTAAAACCAAGTGTTTAAAAAATGGAATGTGTTTATACCATTTTAATTATAAAAATACCTCACAGATCCTTCTTTTTCAGTATAGAATCCTGGTTTTCATACAGCATTTGTACGGGCAATCTTTTAAATCTACTTCTATTTCCTGAAAAATGTTTTCCTACGAATTCCACAATTCCTTCTACTCTCCGTAAATGAAAGAGGGGACCAGTCTATTCTCATTGCAGTAATTACACAACAAACAACAGTTATTTACCACTTAACATAGTTCATCCACCTTGATTATTGTATTTGATCCTCACAATAACCCTATGAAGAAAACAGAATCCTATTTTGCAGGTAAAGGAACAGTCTCAGACATTTTTAGAAAGACCAGTCCAAGACTGCATGGAATCTGTAGATAGTTCAGCTCAATATACAATTAACTTGCACCTTATGCTCAGAACACAGCACCTTATGCTAAGGATACAATGAAGAATGAAATGCTACATCTACCTTTAAGTTCAAGTTCAAAAGTCTTCTGATTCCAAATCTTTGTCTCTGTTTGGTATCTTGGATATAAGGTTCAGACCAGACTTAGACAAAATCATTGGGTCTGGGAAATTTGCTCCACTAAATAATCTCCTTTCCTCTTTAACCTCCTTTCTCCTCAAGCACTTAATAACCTCGTGCTTTTTTTCCAAAGCTCTCTCTCAAATTTGCTTTCCAAATTCCTCAAATATTACTTTTCCCTCCTCTCTTCACCAAAACTCAGCCTACCTGTGTCTCACTCTTGCTATGTCCAGCTTGCAGCTACTGAACCTTAGAATTATTTTCAATTTTTTTGACCACGACTCACGGTAACACAGCTAGCCCATAGAGCTTCTATGAGAAAGCTTTAAAAAGACCCTTCTTCTCCAGAGGAGTCATGGCTGTGTACTAGGTTGTACAGCTTGGTAATCAGAGCCCACCATTACCCCCTCAGCTACCCTTTTGCAGGGCACAACCTACAGAGTGATTGATGCAGGGCAACCTGCCCAGTGAGAAATGGGGGCGAGAGAAGCAGGTTCTCACTATCCATGGTCCTGAACAATATCAGCACACCAAGCTATTTTTTCTTCCATCTCTTGGTCCCCGGTGAATCCTGTTAAATGCTCCTAAAGCTCATAGGCTTTTACTTTTTATCTTGATGGAAAGCTTACCGTTTTTAAATTGTCACAAAACAAATAAGACCTATGACTCATGTGCTACAATTTATGAAGAAGAGCAGATTCAAGTGGACTGGGTTTGAATTCCAGCCACGCCACTTACTAGTGGAGTATTGGATGAGTTACTCAGCCTTTCTGAACTTTAGTTTCCCCATCTTTAAAATGAGAATGAGAGTAATAAATAGATTGTAGGATTGCTTTGAGGATTAAATAAGATAATATATGAAAATGCTTTGAAATCATGTTGCTTGTAGAAAAAAATTCAACAAATGCTTTCTAGTAGCAGTAAAAAAGAGAAAACAACTCTGAATGTACAAATAAATGTAGTTTTAGAACTTGTATCATGTTTTAATAGGAAACTTATCTCCAGGAATTTGGGGAAATATATGCTCCTTCTTCACCTGTAACAGTCAGGGTCCAGGTAGGAAAACAGAAACCATACTTGTTAGCTTAACAGAGAGAGTATAATACGGGGAATATATTAAGCAGATGTTGGAGGAAGGAAAGACATTAAAGGGGAGCACTGAGCTAACTGACATATAGTAACTGCAGGAAGCAGCTACCATCCTTAGGGGTTGAGCAGCAAAGAGAAGAAGATGGAGTCTTCAGAAACTCAAAGGTTGGAAGAAGGACACCTCTCTGCCCCATGTTGCTACTGATACATGACAAGAAATTAGTAACTGTCAACAGTCTGATAAGCTATTGATCTAGCTGGCCAAGAAAGAAGGGCCTATCATGCTGTTAGCTATACTATCTTTTTTTGTGCTCTGCAATGCAACTTTCAGTATCCCTATTTTGTGGACAAAAAAACTGTAAACAAAAGTTTTTCAAAACTTGGACAAAGGCAAAGGATGTCACACATCTTTGAATGCTGTATTGGGGCATTGTCTAACAGATACTGCAAAACCAAAAATCCAAACCCATTGCCATCAAGTCAATTCCAACTCATAGCAACCGTATAGGACAGAGTAGAGCTGCCCCCTAGGGTTTCCAAGGCTGTAATCTTTAGGGAAACAGACCATGTCAGAGGCATGTGTGTTGCTGACTCTCAATATCTTTCTCCTGCAGAGCAGATGGTGAGTTTGAACAAATGACCTTTCAGTTAGCAGCTGAGCTCACGCCACAAGGGCTCCTTTGGATACTCCCAGGGATTATCTAATTCTGCAGGAAAAGGTACCTTTGCTTGATTTGCTATTTATCATTAAATAGGGCCCAGACTCTGCAAAGTTATATACCGAAGGCAGTAGTGGTTCAGTGGTAGAATTCTCATCTTCCATGAGGGAGAGCTGGGTTTGATTCCCTGCCAATGTACCTCATACACAGCCACCACTCGTCTGTCAGTGGAGGCTTGCACGTCATTATGATGATAAACAGGTTTCGTCAGAACTTCCACTTGAAGACAGGCTAGGAAGAAAGGCCTGGTACTTCCAAAAAAATCAGCCAATGAAAACTGTGTGGATTACAACGGTCCTATCCCATCGTACATGGGGTCACCGTGAATTGAGGACTGACTGGACAACAGCTAACAACAACAACTCTGCAGAGTTACTGTGTATATCAGCTTAAGAAAGACTGGTAAGCTGCAAAACATTAACTAGAGATGCAAATTACATCTGTCCAGTAGAAAAGACAGACCCAAGATTACAATTCTGTCGCCCTTTGGAGCATTCACCAGTTTTTGTGTCTAACTCAACGGTTTTATTTCAGCCTTCTTTTCCTGACTGACAAAATAGCTGTTCCTAAGTATCTTAAATAAACATCTGTTCTTTGAATGCTCTTTGAACCAGCTTTGCCATCATGCAAGTTGCCTCCTTAAGGAGTCAAGCAAGCCTTTTACTTATATTCACCGTATGTTTGTCCAAGAGTCATGCTTTTATAAAAGTACACTTTGACAAAAGCTGGACTCAGAGAGGATAACTTATTTGGTTAAAGTCACACAGCTAGAAAGCAATGGCATCAGGATTCCCACTAAAACCTGGCTGACTCCAAAGCCCATGCTCTTTATATGCATTTTAATCTCTCAGTGCTTTACTTAAGACAAAACAAAAGATATACCTAATAGAGAAATTGTAAGACGAATTACTGACCAGCTCCTGCTAAAGTCTGAAAAATTGGGAACCAGCTGTAGAAATAAAGCAGCCTAAAACACTCAGGGGAGCTTTATAGACTAAGAAAGATCAGAAAAGGTCAAATGCTTATGTAAAGCATGGGGAGATAATGAAAATGGTAATGAGAGAGAAAGAAGGAAAGCACTAGCATTGACTATATATATATATATATTGACAAAGGCAGGAATTTTCAGGCAAACACCAGGCTCCAGCTATCTGAGACCTGGACTGATAGCGAGGGGTCAGGCAAACAATCCACCTTCCCTTTCCCTCCCTCCCTTTCTCAGCTCTCACGCATAGGTTCCCAGACCATGTTACACACACAGAAATGCAATGCAGTTCATCCAGGCTCTCTGTGATAAATTCTTAAGACGCTTCACGAAGAGTCAAGAGCAAAGGTGCTATTTGGAATAAAAAGAAATAGCAGCAGCTATTTTTTTTTTTTAATGCAGGGTGTTAAAGCAAACGTGTAGACTTCATTTAAATTTTTTAGTACCCAGAATTTAGCCTTCAGTCAACTTTGCAACTATATGAAGACCATCCGGGAACAAGGAAGGTACTGTGGAAACTGTGAGAAAAAAGAAAAGACTCTTGGAAAGAATCTTAGAGACCACTGTGATCAATCTCCCCACTCATTTGTTCAGTCAGCATTTTGACTGAGCTCCTACTGTGTGCCAGGTTCCGTTCCACAAGAACGTTACGTGCAGGAAACAAGAGCAATAAGGTCCTTGCCCTCATGGGGCTCATAAACTAGTGGGAGAGATAAACAACTAATATAATTTCAGGAGTGATTAGTGCTATAAAGAAGATAGAGCAGTGTAAGGGGGTAGAGTTATGGTGGGATTGGGGAGCTATGTTAGAGATGTCAATGAAGACCTCTCTGAGGAACTGAATGAAGAGGCAAACTATTCAGAATTATAAGGGAAGGGTGTACCTGGCTGAAGAGTACTTGGGTGGTGTAAATGGTCAATGCGCTCGGCTGCTAACCAAGGGTTGGAGGTTCAAGTCCACCCTGAGGCACCTTGGAAGAAAGGCCTGGAGATCCACTTCCACAAAAAAAAAAATCAACCATTAAAAACTCTATGGAGCACAGTTCTACTCTGACACACATGGGGTCGCCATGAGTTGGGGTTGCCGTGAGTTAGGGTCAATTTGAATGGCAACTAGTTTTTGCTACCTGGCAGAGGGAATGGTAATTTCAAAGACCTTGAACTGGGAATGGATTTGGTGTTTATACACCAGCAAGAAACTGATACGGCTGGAGTGCGCTAATCAGGAGAGAAAGCAGTAGATGAAGTCAGAGAGGTAGGCAGGGGCTAGATTGTGCCAGGCTTTATTGGCCCAAGTAGGGTTTGAATTTTATTTTAGCCATTTCATACTGTTTCATTTGTTCTGACAATTTAGCAAATGAAGACACTGTGGCCTCCTCATTAATTAAACAAATACCACGACTCTACGAGATTCTGCCCTGGCTGATCTAGAAGGTTTACAAAGATGAGAAAGGATTGGTACTTGCCCTCAACGTTTAGGATGCTCATCCAGTGAGCCCAGAGAAACAAAGGGATGCTGGCCATGGTGGGAACCAGACCTTGAGCCTCCTGTAGTCTCTTTCTCTGATAATGGTACCGCTATTCACTTTTTTGCTCAGCTAGAAAGCTCAAAGTACTGCCGATTCTTTCCTTCATTTTAAATCAGTCACCAAGTCCTACTGATTGTACATCTTAAATAAAACCTGTTGACCTGCTGCTGTTGAGTCGGCTCTTACTTAGTGTTCAGAAGTTAGAAAAGAAGGGAGCCAGTAACACCAAACAATGAATGGCCTCAGGGAGAAAATGGCCACTATGAATGAAGACTAAAAACCAACAAACCCAAACCCGGTACTGTCGAGTTGATTCCAACTCATAGCAACCCTATAGGACAGCGTAGAACTGCCCCATAGAGTTTCCAAGGAGTGCCTGGCAGATTCAAACTGCTGACCCTTAGGTTGGCAGCCGTAGCACTTAACCACTACGCCACCAGGGTTTCCGAATGAAGACTAGGAATAGCTTATTCTTTCAATAAGTGCATTCTTACAAGGACATAGTAACTGGGAAACATAGTGAGGAGGCTTGTCTAGCAGAAAAAAACACGAACCTGTCAAAAGTTTAGAAAATTCACTCATCCAGGAGCTATCACCTAAGACAATGCTCAATCTACACAAAAAAATGAGGCCCAGACTCAGCTTTCTTGACTTACACACATTTCAAAAGGCTCCCACCTTGAGGCTAAATGCATTAAAATCAGGTTACCTCCTTCCAAAAGAACTTCGGAGGCATAAAAAGTGGTTGGAATACTATATATACCACCAGTTATGGAAGGGTTATTACCATCCCTCACTCCATCCCAGGATACTCTTGGCCCAGCCTCCTCAGGTAAACAGATCCCCAAGGAGAGTTGTTTCTGGCTTACCCCCTTTATGGATTGAATTGTGTGCCCCCACAATATGTATTGCATATATATGCCCCTGTACCTATGGATGTGATCCTATTTGGAAATAGTGTGTTTTTTTGTTGTTGTTGTTATGGTAATAAGGTCATACCAGAGTAGGGTGGGTCCTAAACCTAATCACTTCTGAGTTATATATTTAAGAAAGAAAAAAAAAAAAAGCAGAATAGACACAATCACAGGGAGAGGAAAACATGATGCAAAGACCCGCACACATGGCAGATGCATCTACGAGCCTAGGAATGCCAAGGATTGCCAACTCTTAGAAGGTAACGTAGACAAGGAAGGATCTCCCCCTAAAGCCATGCTCTGAAGTCAGACTTACTGCTTCCTGAACTGTGAGAAAATTAGTTTATGGTCTTTAATGCGACCCGTTTGTGATTTTTTTGTTACAGCAACACTGGGAAACTAAGACAACCCCCAAAGAGCTCTGGGTTGACGCAATGCAGGACCACAGAGAAAACTGATAGTGAGACTGAGGGTTAGGGCCAGAGGGGCATCTGTCAAGCTGGTAAGCAACAGTCTTGGTTCACGCAGTCAACACCTCCGTGCTGGGCATTGTGCCAGGCACTAGGCAGGCAGGGCCTGACCACCCGATGGAGGCAGCCTCTACTGCATCCTGGCCAGGGCCCATAAGGGGCTAGGGGAGGACTCCTGTCCCATTTAGTGTGCCAAACACTCCCTTCACCACTGAAGAACTCCTCCTCCCCTATCTCATGTATTCTGGTGGGACAACCAATCTTAGGGTCCTTCCATCCCTAGTTATGGGCTGGAAAAATGTCTCAGGTCTAGACAATCGTGGTGCCTCACATCTGTTCCCTGTGACTGGTTCGAGGGGTGGTTAGGAGACTCAGCAGGTACAATTGGAGTTTAAGAGATTTGATACATGGACATTGGAAGAGAGAAGTTACCCTTCCATTTGGGTTGCAGATTGGAAGTCTTTCTTTACTATAAGCCATTTTTCCTGCTCTGTGACAAGATCCTACCCAAAGCAGGAGAATATGAGGGCAATGAGCAAAGAGAGGGTAAGACAACAGAGCCAAGAGACCGACAGGGTCACAGTGATAGAGTCTTGAAACACCACTTGAATCCCTAGATCTAGCCACTCCTGAAGCCAATTTCACCTCAGGAGTTCAGTTTCGTAAGCCCACAACTTCTTTTACTTGTAATTTAAAAAGTAGCGATAGGAAATAGCTATCCCTTTGGAAATAGAAGACCTAGCATTTTCCACTGACTAACTGAATTCTAGACAATTTATTTCTCTTGTATAGGAGATACACATCTTGTATACTCTCACTTACTACATCGAAGAATGTGATGACAGACTCTACCTCCCCAGATTTGTGATTCTATTTATTAAATAATGGGTACCTGTCTGACTCCTAGGTCCATACTCTTTCCCTGACGAGATGCTCCCTCTCCCTCAGTCCCCAGGGACTTGTACCCTAATTGCCCCTGACACCAGCAGGCAGATGCAGCTGGCGTGATTGAGTCTATTCAAAGACAGCTGGGAACTGGAACGGACGCTTTGTCTTACTCTGAGCCAAGGTCTAATTACTGGTCATTTTGAGAAGGCTGCTCCTGTTCTCCTCCCTCTTGTTGCAGTGGAAATTTTGAATGAAAGAAAATTAGTGAGTTACTGCAGTTAGGAAACTGTTCTGAGAAGTCAGAAGATCCTTCCTGGGTAGAATAACTAATCAATTCATGGCCAATCTTATTGCATTTCTATTTCTACCTACTTCTCTATCCCAGGATTATTTTGAAGCAAATCATAGGTATCCTGTCAGTTCATCTAAATTCATTTCAGCTTATATCTTTATATGCACAAGCTAAAAAAAAAAAAAACTCCTTAAAACACACACATACATACCCCACATTTTTCTAAGAGCTAATAGGTCCCTGTACTGGCTCAGTATTTGTGGAAGGAATGAAGGAAAATATATGCATTTAATAGCCTTGTCGAAAGAATATTCCTTCCCCATCTTTGCCTAAGACTCCAAAGCACCTTCCATGTCAAAATCCACATTGTCTCGAGGCAGAGAATTTCTCTTCTCACTTATCCAAGCTTAGTCTGGTCCTACCTGAGCCTTCTCTTGCCAAGCCCTAAGCACCCTGGCTGCAGGTTGTAGGGGCAGGGGGAATGCATCCCCCTCTTCAGATGGGTCACTAAGGCCTGACCCCTGCTCCACTCACAGGATGGCAGAAGCTCCAGGTTGACGCTCCAGCCTGTCATGTTTTTTCACACTAAAGGAAAAGGTCTTTCCAAAACGACTAAAGAAGTTTGTGCAACCCAGGCGCTGACACTGCTCATTTCAAAAACACCTCCAGTTAGGATTTCTCCTTTCCAAATTACCCTGCATTGCTGGGTGTGAGGGTGGGAGGTGGAGATCCCTCTAATTATACCTTTCTTTTAGTCTTTCAGTTCTGTGACTATTTCAAGGAGAAGTGGAATGACAATTCCCCACCCCCCACCTCAATGAAGACACTCCTCCCTGTTCCACTCTCCAGAGAAGGCTCCATTATCTAGTGAGGTTCTGGTTATCTACTGCTGTCTAATAAAAGCCCTAAATTTAGTGGCTTGAAATAAGAATCATTTTATTTCATTATGCTCATGATCTATGGGAGAATTTGGGCAGGGCTTAGCTGGGCAATTCTTCTGCTCTATCTGGTATTTAGCTGGCAGCTGGTTTAGTCTGGAGGGTCCAAGACGGCTTCACTCACATGTCTGGGGCATTGGTGGGCACGGGTAGACTCCTCTTCCTTTCCACGTAGCGTTAAGACCTCTCCTCGTGGTCTATCCAACAGGATAATCAGACATCTTCATCATGACTCAGGGTTCCACTCATGTTCCCAGAGGCAGAAAGTGGCTCTTCAGGCCTGGAAACTGGCACAGTGTCACATATTGGTCAAGAGCAGTCAAGAGTAGTCAAGAGCCCATTCAGATTAATAGGAAAGGATATAGATCCATCACTCAGTGGAAGGAATGTCAAAGAATGTGTGGCCACCTCTAATCCTCCACAGGTGAGGAGAGGGTAACATGGATCCTCTGTGACCACAAGACAACGCAATGGTCCCACTCACGGGAAACACAATTTTCAGCTTTCTGAGACAAAACTGCAAGTCCTGTCCCATGAAAGTTCTTCAGGTGCTGATCAGCTTACTTGTCCTCTGCCTTGGAAGGTAAAAGCATACTTTTCCATAGGCAAAGAGAGTTTCCACTGTGTTAAAATAATAAATTATGGATGCTTACAGAATTAAAACAATGGTTTTGTTGGCTTCTAAAGAGCAAATCTGGTGACTGAAGGTGATTTGAATCACTAGCCCAGGCTAACTCTGTGGAAAATGGTTCCATTTTTGTCGAATTGACTGGGATGTCACTTCTCTCTCTTCAACTTGAGCTCTGTGGGCAAAGATCCCAGTGATGGAGTGGGGAGGAATTTGAAGGAGACAGCCCTGGGTGGGTATCCTGCCTTTGTAGAGTGGGCTTCTGTGATGTGACTTTTAACAAGTCACTTAACATCTCATCATTAGTAAAACAGGAATAAAAATACTATATTAGTTTTGTGAGAATTAAAAATTGAATATGAAACATTTAATTCAGTGTCTGGAGCACACAATAGGTGCTTAAGTATTAATTTAGTTCTTTTATTTCTCTTTCTCCTCTTTGACTATCTCTTTTTCCTTGATTGTTCCATTTTTCTCTCCTCAGTGTCTTCCCTTTTTTCCTTCCTCATGCTTTTTTTCCTCTCTTTTTGTTCTATCTCATTCTTTTTCACTTGAATAAACTAATCCTACACTTAATTACATTTAATTGTGCTCATGAACCTTCCTCATGCTTTTTTTCCTCTCTTTTTGTTCTATCTCATTCTTTTTCACTTGAATAAACTAATCCTACACTTAATTACATTTAATTGTGCTCATGAGGAACCTGTAAATAGATCAAGAGGCAGTCGTTCAAACAGAACAGGGGATACTGTGTGGTTTAAAATCAGGAAAGGTGTGTGTCAGGGCCGTACCCTTTCAACATACTTATTCAAACTGTGTGCTGAGCAAATAACCAAAAGAGCTGGATTATATGAAGAAGAACGCAGCATCAGGATTGGAGGAAGACATATTAGCAATCTGCAATATGCAGATGACACAACCTTGCTTGCTGAAAGCAGAGAGGACTTGAAGCACTTACCAACGAATACCAAAGACTATTTTTATAGCCTTCAGTATGGATTACACCACAACATAAAGAAAACAAAAATCCTCACAACTGAACCAAAAAGCAACATTATTGTAAGTGGAGAAAAGATTAGAGTTGTCGAGGGTTTCATTTTACTTGGACCCACAATCAATGCCCATGGAAGCAGCTGTCAAGAAATCAAACAATGTATTGCATAGGGCAAATCTGCTGCAAAAGAACTTTTTAAAGTGTTGAAAAGCAAAGATATCAACTTGAAGACTAAAGCGTACCTGACCCAAGCCATGGCGTTTTCAATTGCCTCATATGCATGTGAAAGCTGGACAATGAATAAAGAAGACCAAAGAAAAATGGATACCTTTGAATTATGGTGTTGGGAAGAATATTGAATATACCATGTACTGCCAGAAGAATGAACAAATCTGTCTTGGGAAGAAGTATAGCCAGAATGCTTCTTAGAAGCAAGAATGATGAGACTTCCTCTCACTTACTTTGGACATGTTATCAGAATGGACCAGTCCCTGGAGAAGGACATCATGCTTGGTAGAGGGTCAGTAAAAAAGAGGAAGACCTTCAACAAGATGGATTAACACTGGCTGCAACAATGGGCTCAAGCATAATGATGATTGTGAGGATGCCACGGGACTGGGCAGAGCTTTGTTATGTTGTGCATAGGGTTGCTGTGAGTTGGAACCCACTCTACGGCACCTTACAACAACAACAACAATCCCCTATGCAAACCTTTGCTCTAGAAAAACTGTATTTCTTCCACCCTAACCATCCTTTTGCCTTTCGCCTCTCCACGTGTTTCCTCATATCGTCTGCTTTTTCTAGAGTGCCCTTCACCTTCTTCCCACTCATCTAAGACACCAGGGTCGTTCTTAGGTTCTATTCTAGCCGTTCTGTGAAATATTTCTTGCTCATCTCAATTGGCAATCATCTCTTCTTTCTTTGAATTCCCATAGTTCTGGTCCATTTGCAATAGTTTGAATGAAAAGAATTGCATGGTCCATGAGGCAGGAGACATAGATTATAGACATTAAATAACTATGGGGTCCTAGCAAAGTCATTTGCCCTCTTTGAGTTTTATATTCTCCACCTATAAAATAAGGTTGTGAAACTAGATAATTCTCTTATTAGGGTTCTTTCTGCTGCAAGTTGCAAAAATGCTACCCAAATTATCTAAAATAAAAAAGGGAATTTATTGCATTATGTAACTGAAAATTCCAAGGTTAGAGTCAAGGCCAGCTGGATCCAGGAGCTCAAATTATATCATCAAAATCAGTCTCTCTTTCTGTCTCTTGCTCTTTTTTCCTTCAATCTTGGCTTCCTTCTCAGGCAGGCTTTTACAAATTAATGCCAAAGATGCCTACCAGTAGCTCCAGATTTTCAGTCTACCAACTTGGCAATAAAAATAACTAGCTTCTTTCCTAACAATCTCAGCAAAACTCCCATTGCTGACTCATTAGGCTTTATTGAAGCATGAGTTGATCACTGAACCACTCACAGTGGCCAGAAGAATAAATATTGGGATTTGTCTGGGCTACATCACCTGCCCTCCCTGAAGCTCGGGATATGGCCATCTCTGCCAATACATATTGTCTGAGAGTGGAGGGATGGTTCTGTAAAGAAAAGTCTGGGTACTGCTATCAGAGAAAGAGTCAGTGGATACCAAGAATGCAAAAGAGCAGATGTCCATTACAATCCACCCCTTCGCTGTTCATCTCCCTTACACCAATTCTTCCTAAATTCAAAAATACCCTGACAAACATAATTCAGCTACTCCATGTGTGACACTAAATTAAGTCACTTCATCCTCTAAAAAGAGACAGCCCAAAGTGTTGTCTATTTACTGTATCCACTGCAATCCCAAGGTTTCTTGATGATGTGCAGTCTTTCTACCAGATTAAGTGTGGCTCTTCATGGTTTACAGCTTTGGAATAAATGACATATTTAACAATTCACCAGCAAATGCTAATGGTGAGAAAACAGGAAAAGTGCAATTAAAACTTTCATTTGAAAAAGTGAATCAATAAATAATGGTCCTTAGTCATTGGTGGTTCAGTGGTAGAATTTTTGCCTTCCATGTGGGAGTTGTTGTTAGGTGCTGTTGAGTCAGTTCCGACTCATAGTGCTGCTATGCACAACAGAACAAAACACTGCCCTATCCTGCGCCATCCTCACAATAGTTGCTACGCTTGAGCCCATTATTGCAGCCACTGTGTCAGTCCACCTCATTGAAGGTCTTTCTCTTTTCCACTGACCCTGTACTTTACCAAGCATGATGTCCTTCTCCAGGAACTGACCCATTCTGACAACATGTCCAAAGTATGTAAGACGCAGTCTCACCTTCCTTGCTTCTAAGGAGCATTCTGGTTGTACTTTTTCCAAGACAGATTTGTTCATTCTTCTGGCAGTCCATGGTATATTCAATAATCTTCACCAACACCACAATTCAAAGGCGTCAATTCTTCTTCAGTCTTCCTTATTCATTGTCCAGCTTTCACATACATATGATGCGATTGAAAATACCACGGCTTGAGTCCTGCACACCTGTCTTCAAGGTGACATCTTTGCTTTTCAACACTTTAAAGAGGTCCTTTGCAGCAGATTTGCCCAATGCAATGCATCTTTCGATTTCTTGACTGCTGCTTCCATGGGTGTTTATTGTGGATCCAAGTAAAATGAAATCCTTGACAACTTCAATCTTTTCTCCGTTTATCATGATGTTGCTCATTGGTCAAGTTGTGAGGATATTTGTTCTTATGTTGAGGTGTAATCCATATTGAAGACTGTGGTCTTTGATCTTCATCAGTAAGTGCTTCAAGTCCTCTTTGCTTTCAGCAAGCAAGGTTGCGTCATCAGCGTAACACAGGTTGTTAATGAGTCTTCCTCCAATTCTGATGACCCGTTCTTCTTCATATAGTCCAGCAATACGAAGAAGATGTATGCTGAGCAAATAACCCGAGAAGCTGGGCTCCATGTGGGAGACCTGAGTTCAATCCCTAGCCAACGCACCTCACGTGAAGCCATCACAAGTCTGTTGCTTGTTGCTATGATGCTGAATAGGTTTCAGCAGAGCTTCCAGATTAAGACAGACTAGGAGGAAAGGCCTAGAGATCTACTTCTGGAAATCAGCCAATGAAGTCTTTATGGATCAAAAGGGTCTGATCTGCAACCAGTTACGGGAATGGTACAGGACCAGGAAGCATCTTGTTCCATTGTGCATGGGGTCACCTTGAGTCAAAGGCCAACTTGATCGCAACTAACAACAACAGTCCATAGCATATATCATATCCCGTTGGAGAAAGGTAGCAACACTCCCTGCCCTGGCAATAGGATGAGTTCCTTGAGTAGCCAAGCCAACTCCCCTGAGATTTGTTCTCTAAAATATCCTTGGTACCCTCCATGGACACAGGTGAGATGGGCAATGGGGTGAATTGCTCTTCTGGGAGCTGATACCCTGTTAGTGTAAGGTCGGTTGTATCAGAAATGCACTCATCTGCAAGTAATTGAATACCTGGCGAATAGTGGTTTAAACCGGTATGAGTTTATTTTTCTCACATAATAACATATCTGAAAGTAAGTAGTCACCAGCATTAAATTAGTGTCAATGAAATCAAGGGTCAATGAATTGTGATTCTGTTGTGCCTTTCGAATCAATGGGATCCTGTAGCTCCAGTCATCATGTCTGCATTTAAGGCGCATTTGTCCCCTTTTAGCATGAAATGCAAAAGCCTTCCCAGAATCCCTCAGCAGACTTCCATTTACGTCTCACTGGCCATTAAATGTACGTGACCACCTTTAACTGGAAGGGAAGTTGGGAAAGCAAGCTTTTCGCACATTGCTGCCCCAAACAGAATTGAAATTTTATTCTCAGTTAAAAAAAATGCCTGTCACAAAAGGCCTGAAAGTTGCCTTAAAAGTTCGGGAAGGAAGGAGAGGTGTAATGGCTTTTCAAAGGAAAATTAGGAATCAATTAACTACAAGAGAAGAGAAAGGACACTGTGCAGGGAAAAATAGATTACTATTGCAATCTCAAATAGACTGTTTCTGGCTCTAAAAATCTATGGTTCTAGGGCAAAGAAGTAGCTCTAGTGGGGGAGCAGTTAAGAGCTCAGCTGCTAACCAAAAGGTTGTCAGTTCGAAGTCATCAGCTGCTCCTGGGAAACCCTATGGGACAGTTCTACCCTGTCCAGTAGGGTCACTATGAGTCAAAATCGACTCAATGGCAATGGGTTTGGTGTTTTTTTTTTTTTTTAGGGCTAAGAAAAATTTGTCCCTGGGCTTAAACAGCATAGGATTATGATGATGATGATGGTGAGGAGGATGATGATGACAAGGCCTCAGAGGAGTTTGAATAGTGAAAGCCAAGGCAATTTATTTTTAAAGCAACACCTTACTGAGATAACAGACAAGGACAATGTATGATTTTATCAGCAATTTCAGAAAGGATGAAAAAGGAGACTTTAAGAATGCCGATATGGGCCTGGTCATCTCTAGCGTAAGCTGGTATTTCTCGTGGAGGTGCCAAAGAGTCAGGCCACCATCCACCAGTCCCTTCTGTCTTCCTGAGCACTGAAGTGTGCTAGGGTTTGCTTTCTGGTTTACATCACCTCTGAGGCTAAATGACCCAGAGCCTCTTCTGCCCCTCTCCCCTGCAGTTAATATCCCTGGGTCTAGGGATAAGAAGGCTTAGAAGAGATTTTTAGATGAGTCATTGGGAGCAAAGTTTCATTATTTTCAGGCTGGATTAGGCGGCTCCTCTAATGTGAGTCTAAGGGCTCATTTACAGCTCTCAGCCAGAGGCTCCTGAGTGGTAATCCTGGTGGTGCTTCTGGTGGGGTGGGGGGTGGGGGGGGGGTCCAGCAGAATGGGCAGCAGCACAAAGTGGGTTGCAATTCTAGGGCAGAGGAACTTTTGAGGGACTGGAACAGAGATGCTGCTGTTCTGAGCATGCCCCAAGGGATTGAGGCTAATAGAATAGACATCTTCATTGCAAACTAACTTAATTTTTGCAGCAATTGCTAAAATAGGCTCCTATCTCCTCCTGTCTCACCATCCTCACCTTCATCTAACCTGAAATAATAATCGAAGTGACTCAAAGCTGGTCTGCTATGCAAAAGAGAATGAACATGCTCAACAACAACGACCAATCCCATAGCAGAGCACATGGAGACGTCTTTGACTGCTGGCTCGACTAAAAAAAGAACACATCAAGCAGGAGACTGTCACTCAGGCAGTTCCTAGATCCCAGTGCCCTTTAAATTTATCATCCCACGGGGAGGAAGTAGAAATCCTTTTTAGGATTCATACTCAGAACATTAATCTGTTTTCTATTTTTACCTTGAAAAGAAGAGATGAGACCCTGAAAACTAAAAGGAGCCTTTATCTTGGCTAAAGTAATAGCTCTGGAAAAGAGAGGCCAATTTAGCTTTTTAGTGTTTTTTTTTTCTTTAATACTTTGAAAATTAGAGCAAGCGATGACAAGAATAGCTGGGAAGCTGGGGAAATGGATCTTGTGGGTTCCAGGAAGTAGGGCTAGATGTGTTGATGGGGCTCCCTCAAACCACACATCACTACTGCCCACCCCCACTCCACCCCATCACCATGGCCACCACCAACTAAATACCCCAGCCTGGGCTACTGAATATCCTTCTAACTAGATTCCCTGCTTCCCATTTCTCTTCTCTTGAATCCATCCTCTACCATTCTGTTTGCATTCTTTTTCTACACAGCCTTCCTCCTCACACCATTCCAGCTTAGAAAACACACTTGCCTCCGCATTGTCTTCAGAAACAAGTGCAAACTCTGAAGCAATAATGCACAAGGCCTTCCAGCCTATCTCCTCTCTCCAGCCTACCTTTCCAGGGCATCTCTGTTCTTTGCATCCAGTGTCCATTGCCTAGCACAGCACCTGTCACTCGTTCAGTTATATTTGTCCAACTCTTAGCAATGCTTCCATTGTTCCCTGCATATGACATGTGTTTCACCTCTCCATGCCTTGGTACATTCAAGTTATTCCCTTTTCTGGAAATAACCTTTTCCATTCTGTCCTCTTGGGGAACTGGTATTTATTTTTTCTCCACCTTAAATGTCACCCCTTTTCCAACTTCCCCTGACACTCCCTCGACCCACCCACTCACCTCTAGGCAGAATTATTTTGGATTACTGTCATCTTTTATGTGTTCCTCTGTTGTAGCAACTTCTGCATTGCATTTTTATGCAGACTGATATGCTATAAAAAGGTAATTGGGTTCCAAGGAAAACTTACTTTATCAAAATTGAATTATAAATCCAATCAATTCAGTGGAAGATAAAAGTGGGCTAGGTTAGGGTGTTTCATGCTCACAATAACAAAGTATGTTTTTCTTCAAGAATTTCCATAATGAAAGTGCTTTGTAACTATCAGAGTATTTAGTGATTACAAGGTAAAATACCAAATTGCTTGATTAAGAAAGACAAAAATGAACACAAACATCTCATTTGCCCCACAAGCTGCAAACCCATGAACCTCTCTGTTATGGATTCAGTTGTATCCCCCCAAAAAATATGTTGAAGTCCTACCCCGTACCTGCGAATGTGACCTTGTTTCGGGAAATAGGATTTTTCTTTGCAGATGTTATCAGTTAACAATGTCATACCAGAGTAAGGTAGGTCCTAGGGTCACTATGAACTGGAATCAACTCGACTGCAGCTGGAATCCCTTCTGAGTGGTGTCCTATAAAAAGGGAGTCACACAGTGGGAAAACAGGGGTGATGCAATGATAGAGTCAGATGCATCTATAAACAGCAAAGGAACACCAAAGATTGCCAGCAGCCTCTCTTAAAGCCCTTGGAAGGAATCAACATGGCCGATACCCTGGTTTGGACTTCCAGCCTGCAGAGCTGTAAGATAATTTTCTGTACTTTAAAACCACCTGCTTTGTGCTAACTTCTTACGGCAGTCCTAGAAAACTAAGATACCCTCCAAACTTCAGTTACCTTTGGCCTCTTGATCTTGCAACTTTTCTGGCATCATAGTTCATAACACACAGTAAACCAATGTGAACAGGTGTACAAAGAAAGTAGCACTCACACTGCTTTGTGCCCCAGTGTTCTGTTCCCAGTAGCTATCTCCCTGCTCATTAGAGACTAACCCCCAGTAACAAGTCTGTTGTCACCAATGGCAATCAGGGTAATGCAAATTGTATCTCTTAATTCATTGATCTTAGGGTCAATACCAAATTTATTATGAAAATTCTCACAAATCATCTTGTTCATTTATTTTACTGTTGGCCTCCCAACTTCCACACCTCTACCCATCATGTAAACTCCATAAAGAGAGGCATCACATCTGTCTTGTCCATTATTACTTCTCCAGTACCCAGAATGGTGTAAATATTTGATGAATAAACAAATGTCTGTATCATACAATAGACAAGGACTTTGTCCTAATTTTGGCCACCTCTTAGTCCAATCACTGTGTCCAGGGGTTTGAGGTACTATAATTTGTTTGAGGTACAGGACAAGTAGGACATACAAAAACTAAGGTGAAAAGGAGAACCTTGGCCAACATCAAGGGTGAAAGGGACTTAATACATCATCTCTTAGACACTGCTGAATTTGGGTATTCATAATCCTGAGCTCTCCTTGGAAATGTGTGGGCATTGCTCTTCCAGCCTTCTGGCTTCTCAGCTATAATGACTTGGCCATACTCATAAGACACATTCTCTGAGCAATATATTTTAACCTTGAATACACTGACAGTGGAAACCCTGGTGGCATAGTAGTTAAGAGCTAACCAAAAGGTCAGCAGGCACTCCGTGGAAACCATATGGGGCAGTTCTACTCTGTCCTATCGAGTCTCTGTGAGTCGGAATCGGCTTGACAGCAATGGGTTTGGTTTTTCTTTTGGGAGTTTATACTGACAATATTTTCTAAACTTAAACTCAAAATACGTAGTCTGACAAACGTGGGGACAACAGAATGCAGCATTTAAATTAGGTCTAGTCCAAGAAATTCATAATGGATGTTAGTTGTTGCTGTAGGTGCCCAATCTAAGTTAGCTGGGAAGCCATTCGCCTGTTCAGCCTTGACCCCATGGATGGCGTTTATATGGGTAAGGGCTGACATTAGTGCACCCACATCATTCCCAGGCTTGCTTGCCTCTAGTATCCAGCAATGAGTCTAATTTCCCTTAGCCACTTGGAAAAGTGGCAAATTATAGAGAACAAATGTCCCTTCCAGCAGCAGGAGAGACACCTGCCTAATGAATCAGCAGTTATGCAGATGGTGAGATAGAGAAGCCAGGCAGGAAGGATCTGGAGTCTGCTTGTCCTGATAAACAGTCGGTGCCACAGCATATCTCCCCCTCTAATCCTGATGGGCTGGACCACATTTTAAATGTAGGTCATTTAAAACCCTGCCATGGAGCTGCTGTTTCTTATTGCCAGGGCACCGGGAAACCTATAGCGACTATGAGAAATTATTTCCAAGCTGGTGCTTCTCACTTAAAACACAGAATTCAGATTTTTAGAGCTGCGTTCTACGCTCAGGGCCATGATTAGACCTCAAGGTGTCCGAATAGCAACTCTTTGTGTGTGTGTGCCGTTGTACAGTGGAAGGAAAGACAATGTGGGGCCCCTGTTTTTAAAGTCAGTAGTTAAAATTTCGCCCTTTTCTCTTAAAGGTATTTAAAAACATGTAACCCCCCAGAAAAACAAAAACAAAAAACTTGTTGCCGTAGAGTTGATTCTGACTAACGGCGACTCCACATGTTACAGAGTAGAGCTGCTCCAGAGGGCTTTCTTGGCTGTAATCTGTACCGAAGGAGCCCGGTGGTGCAACTGTTAAGTGCTTGGCTGTTAACCCAAAGGTTGGCGGTTTGAACCCTTCAGCCCCTCAGTGGGAGAAAAGACCTGGCGATCTGCTGCCGTAAAGGTTCCAAAACCCACTGCCGTCGAGTCGATTCCGACTCATAGTGACCCTATAGGACAGAGTAGAACTGCCCCATAGAGTTTCCAAGGAGAACCTGGCGGATTTGAACTGCCGAACAAAGGTTACAGCCTTAGAAATCCTACAGGGCAGTTCTACTTTGTCCTGTGGGGTCAATATGTCACACAGCAACAATCTTTACTGAAACAGATTGACAGGCCTTTCTTCCATGGTGCTGCTGGGTGGGTTCGAGTTGCCAACCTTTGGGTTAGTAGACAAGTGCAAACTGATGGTACCACCCCCGCTCAACAAAAAAGAAAACCAAACCCATTGCCATCGAGTCAATTCTGACACGTAACAACCCTATAGGACAGAGCAGAACTGTCCCATACGTTTCCAAGGAGCAGCTGGTAGATTCAAACTGCTGACCTTTTGGTTAGCAGCCCAGCTCTTAACTACCGCGCCATTGGGGCTCCCTTAAAAACATTATACTCAGTTATAAAAAGAACCAAAATGTCACCATTTATGCCAAGATCTGGAGGAGGATTTAACTCTTAGTTTGGTTGAGAAAGAAAAATATCTGCTCTTCTGACTGAATTTACCGTTTTGCAAAAATGCCTCATGAAATTTAATCACCATCATGCTGGGATTTATTACTTCTTATTAAAGCTTCCTTTGAAGATGAGTGGAAAGACCTAGGGTTAAGAAGAAAGAAAGATTCTCTCTAAAGCACTATAAGACTTAATTTGGACTTCATTAAATCTCATTAGTTCCCTAATACAGAATTTATGACACTTTGGACAGAGAGTAGGCTAGTATTTATCTCGGTTTAATCTAAGAAAAAGTGGTTTTTCTCAGCAGGTGAATGATATAAATAAGGTCTTAAGGGAAGATTCTATATACTTGATAGAATAAATATTCATTAGGCAATTTCTTTTACACACAAGTGCTAATTTCAAAAACTTTAATATTTTCATTAAAGCAAATTAAAGGAGGCTACCACTTGGTGATATTTTTCTGCTTTGCTTAATATCACTGTTGCTTTTTTTATTTATACTCCAGGTCTTTCCATAAAGGGCTTAAGCCAGCCTACAGCAAAGGGGATCTAAACATAGGTCAAATTAACTGTTTATCTCATTACCACATCACATAAAAATGCTGGGACATATTTTCAGCAAATTCAGAGTATGTTTTTGGGATGGTCTGTCTTAAAACAGGTGGTAAATCTGAAATTCATTTTTAAATGCTCCGGGAAGCCCTGCAAATAGTGTAGCAAATTTATCATTGTTGTTAGGTGTCATTGAGTAGGTTCTGACTCATAGCGACCCTATGTACAACAGAACGATACACTGCCCGCTCCTGCACCATCCTTACAATCGTTGTTATGCTTGAGCTCATTGTTGCAGCCACTGTGACAGTCCACCTCGTTGAGGTCTTCCTCTTTCCCGCTGACCCTATACTTTACCAAGCATGAGGTCCTTCTCCAGGGACTGATCCCTCCTGACAACATGTCCAAAGTATGTAAGACGCAGTCTCGCCATCCTTGCTTCTAAGGAACATTCTGGTTGTACTTCTTCCAAGACAGATTTGTTCGTTCTTTTGGCAGTTCATGGTATATTCAATATTCTTCGCCAACACCACAATTCAAAGGCATCAGTTCTTCTTCAGTCTTCCTTATTCATTGTCCAGTTTTCACATACATAGGATGGAACTGAATATGCCATGGCTTGGGTCAGGTGCACCTTAGTCTTCAAGGTGACATCTTTGCTTTTCAATACTTTAAAGAGGTCCTTTGCAGTAAATTTATTAGAAAACCCACAGTGACTTCAACAAAGTAAAAGTTTAGTTCTGGCTCCCCTAGAAGAAATCTGAGGTCAGCCAGGCCAGAGCTGTCACAGTGACTTTCTAGGCATCAGGAATCCAGGGACCCATCATTTTGTTCTGTCATGCTAGTGCTGGCTTCCATCCATTCTTTGGGACACCTCATGGTCCCAGGCAGCTGCTGGTGTGCCAGCGATACTATCCAGTCAACAGGAAGGATGAAGAGGGGAAAGACAAAAGAATCCTCCCTAAGCTAGGTCAGTGCCCTCCTGGAAATACCACACAAAACTTTTGCTTACAGCACATTGGCCAAACCTTAGTCACATGGCCACTCCTCACCAAAAGGGAAGTTTCATTAATAAGGAAGAAGAGGAGAATGAACATGGGGTGGGACCAAGCAGTCCCTGCTATGGATAGGCAGTGATTCTCCTGAGCAGCTGTAGTTGTGGTGTAATCAGAGGGATAGGACAAGAAAATTAGGAGCAAGTAAAAGAATTTATGCAGTTGCTATGATTAAATAACAGATTTAACATTGAACTTCTTGATAGCTAGGACAAAAAGGAAAAAAAAAATTAGTTTTACTAAAGAAGCAACTATATCACTTCCTTAATATAGCAAAGTTTATTCCAGAATTAAATTCTACATTTCTTTCCCTGGGACCACATATAAGCATAATAGCCACATGTTCTGAATTTTTTAATTGTTCTCATATCCCATTGTTTTCCATGCATACACTTACCCAGCATGTCCAATTTCTGTTTTAGAAAACATGGTCACCATGGATATTGGAGAAAGTGAAAAGCATAATTGAAGGTTCTTGATAAGTTTTGCAGTGAGGGCAAAAAACAGCTCTATGGGAATCAGTAGAAGGGATGAATCAGAGCTGTCATTGTGGTGTCATCCATGGCAGGCCTTTATTTCTTTTATAAGCCCTGGGGCCTTGTTTTAGTGCCAGGAGTGACCAAGACCTAGAAGACTAAGTCAACCGAAACGCAAGTGAAATGGAGACAAGCAGCAACTGTAAGTAAGGCCACAGTTACAAAGACCATGTGTGCCTCCACTGGCATCATCTGTGCATTTTCTCCCTCTTGTTAAGATACTTGGGAAGCCAAGTCTTCATCTAAAGTCAGCTTAAGGTTTTTCATGAGAAATCTCTGTCACAGGGGTGAAAATGACTTAAAAACCTTTTGATAAGTTTATTTTCCTCTGTAGGAAGATCTACTCAGAAGTCCAAAGATTGCTTGGAAAACAAGAAATTAGGGGGGAGTTAACCTTTTTGCGACTCCTGGAACATATGGCATCCCATCCACTTTTTATGCCTCTGGAGTTCTTTGGGAGTAGACTTTTCCTGCTGAAACTATTTCCTTCCCTCCCATGAGGGCTTGTGTATCAGTGAACGATGAAAGAAACATTCACTGAAGCAAAATAGGCAGGGTATTAAGCAAAACCAGAGGTGCCCCATGCACCCAAATGGAAGGTGCCCTGTAATAATCCCTGCTGCCCAAGGTTGGTGGGCCAGACAGGCTCCCACGAATCATGTATTTTCAAATGGTATTTCTCAACATCTGTATTACCAACCAAAAATTTAAACACACTCAATGATTCAACATGCATTTCACTATGGAAAACACATGGTATCAACAAAAAATTTAAAGCAGAAAGTAATTGGACCTTGAAAGGGTTAAATGATAAACTAATAATGGCATCAAATTAAGACCAGCTACTGCCACATCTCATGGATGGAATAGTTTTGCCTAGAGATTGGAAATCATGGAAATCTTCTGGCTGAGATGCTTCTCCCCTAGACAATGTCTGAACAACCACAGGCAACATTTGCCCCTTTTCTCTCATGGCTGCCCAAACCCTCCTTGGGTCACAGCATTCTTTAATGTTGTCACTAAATTCAATCAGTATAGCTCATGTCCTACTTACCTGACAGGATTTTTATCCTTTTAGGGGACCTTTCACTTCCTTGCTCTTCTTCATCACGTGTTTCTGTCAGGTGAACCCTGATAGCAGTCCAGGTTCTTGTGTGGACATTGCACTGAAGTCCGTAAGTATAGGTCTGCAAATGACCTTTCATAAATGCCAAGAGCACAGCTTAAGAGTCCAGTGGCTACCATTTGTTGAGGGCCTACAGTGTTGGCCACTGACGGGGCAGTTTTCCTTACAGTTTCTCGTTAAACCCACATAAAGAACTTGGTGAAGCCAGATTATAACATTGTTATTATTGTATGGATAGTAATAGTTATTATTATCCATACAATAATAACAGTTTTTTTTTATATAACAATAATAATGATAAATATTATTATTCTCATTTTACAGCTGTTGTTGTTAGGGGCCATCGTGTTGATTCTGACACATAGTAACCCCATGTATGACAGAACGAAATGCTGCCCAGTCCTACACCATCCACACAATTGTTGTTATGTTTGAGTCTATTGTTGACCCTCTACAGTTCAGGAAATGGAAACTCGGAGAGGTCAGGTTTTGATCCAAAAGACTTAGAGAGCTACTTTTATGCTACACAAAATGTATGTGGATATGAATGTAAATGGTAGCTCATACTCTTTGGAGAATAACTCTAGAGCGTATGAGCCTTAAAAATAGGACATATTCTGCCTCACATAACTGTCCAAGTGCCTCTACCTACAAAGTTGTAGCATTCTCTTATTACTACAATCCAGGAGAGAGTGCAATCCAAAGGAAATGTCTCATTAACCAGAGCCCTCTGGTGCCCAGATAGACTCCCTGCCAGGACTGCTTCCCTTTGGAGGGACTGGACAGAGACCAGAGCATTGAGAATCATATTACTGGTGGGCAGCTGTCTGAATAATGGGCTTGCAGACTAGAATCTGGGTCTGCTTTATTGTTGTTTTTAGCTGCATTGTCATCCCCCAACTCATGGGGAACCCACGTATGATGGAATGAAAAGCTGCCTGGACCTACGACATCTCCATGATCAGTTGCAGATCGAATCATTGTGATCCATAGTGTTTTCATTGACTGATGTTCTGCAAGTAGATCACCAGGTCTCTCTTCCTAGTCTGACTTAGTCTGGAAATTCTGCTGAAATCTGTCTAGCATCATAGGAACACGCAAGCCTCCAAAGGCAGATGGGTGGTTGTTATACATCAGGTGTATTGGCTGGGAATCTAACCTAGGTCTCCCACATGGAAGGCATTGCCTCTCTCCTTCATTAGCCTCCCATTACTTTGGCCTTGGCAATCCTGGGTCATGCTCTCAGGGGCCAAGTCATACTTAGATGGGTCTGTGACAGTGTTGCTCAACAAGAACCAGTGACAGATGTAGCAGCTTCCTCAGAGCACCAGATGTAGAGGAGCATCCTAACCACATCCGGGCTCTGTGCTACATCCTGGGGATATAGGGACAATTCACTGTGCTTCTGCTTGCCTAGGTGCTAGGAGAAGACAAGCCAGTGATGAAATAAATGTGTCTGGTAAGATACATCGCAATAATACAAGTTGATGTAGGGAGCCCTGGTGGCGCAACGGTTAAGTGTGTGGCTGCTAACTGAAAGGTTGGCAGTTGGAATGTACCCAGCAACTCTCTGGGAGAAAGACCAGGTACTCTACCCTCTTGTAAAGAGAGTAGACTAGGAGATTCTATGGGGGCAGCTCTACTCTGTCACGTGCTATGAGTTGAAAATCAACTCAACAGCACTCAACAACAACACCGTGAAGTACCACGGAGGAGGGAAGGATATATTTCCAGCAGAGGCAGGAGTCAGGGGTGCTTTCCCAGAGGAAGTACTGAGCTCTTTACCCAAGATTATACAGTAAGTAGGAAGAGCTTTTTTTTTTTTTTTTTTCAGGAAGAGCAGCTGGAATGGAACCTCCAGTCTGTCTGACTCCAAAAAAAAAAAAAAAAAAATTCTCCATGTTCTTTCCACTCCTTGTTACTCTATTCAACTATACTGGCTCTGTGAAGACATTTGTGCAAGGGCAAAACTAATGAGGTACAAGTGTGCAGCCCAGGTGGTTTGACCTGGTCCAAATGAGAACTTAGAATGCCTTGAATCGTGGGTATACCATTTGTCTGGGTCTGCCTTTCCAAAATATCACCTGTCTTGGCTGGGCTGCTGAAGATGGGAGAAGGAATAGCAAAGTATCCAAGAGTGTTCTTTCAGCAGATGTTCTAGGTGCTGATTTACTGCCTTCCTGACTGGGGAAAGCACACAACCGGGTGGTCCTATTCTGTTTATTTACTTTTAAAAAGTATTTAATGGCCTCCCCCCCCCCTAAAATCTTAATAGGTTAACTTGTTAGTAGTTTAAACTGGCTTCTCTCAATTAATCTAATTAGTAAGATAAATTTCATGCTATTTAGCATACTATTTAGGATGAGGACAGTATCATCTTCAAAATCCACCAGGACTAGCCCAGTAGGTGGGCAGGAAAATTTCACTGAATCAAATTGAGGTCTCTTCAGCATCCCTGCACAACACTGAAAACCAGTAGGAATTCAAGTCGAGTTAATGACAACATAAATTCAAAGCCGTAAAGCTTGTAGATTCTCTAATTTGTTGAGCCATTATTATCTGAATGAAGGATTGCTTTGTACAATATTCTAATTTTATTCTAGGTCCCTGAAAATAAGAGGTTCTCTGTGATAATATAGTTAGCACTATGACCTCTCACAAAAAGGCTACATTTCTTAAAGGAGCAGACCACGTTTACAGCTTGCTCTGACCTAAGAAATGTGGGTCAGGATGATTTTGTTTTAATAACTTTCTCTTTCCTGATATTTTCTTGCATTGCCCTTCTCCTCTTTCAAGCAGCCTGGGTATCTCTGGAAGGCTGTGACAGCAATCCAGGAGCCTCCTTCTGCCTTTGGTTTCTGAAAGCCTGAAGCCTTAGAGGGTGTCAGAGAGGACTCAGCTAAATGTTGGGAAGAAGGGAAGTGTTCCCTGAAGACCAAGCATATGAAGTCCCCTGGACTGTGGGAAGGGAAAGTGGAGGGGAAGTGGTGGGGTATAGACACCAGAGGGTTCCTAAACAGGGAGCCCAGCAGTCTGCTTTCTGGGTAGAGCCAACAAGACCCAGAGAAGGGATGGCTGGTTTGTGAGACTAGGCAGACATCTTACTGTGACCCTGCAGTAATAGGGAGAAAGCCCAGATCTGAAGGACCTCTGTAGACAAGCACAAGGGGCATCTTTGGGGCAATCTACATGGACTAACCATTGTCCTACCTTTCAATAAATCTCCATACACTGTCTTTTCGACAAGGTTGGAACAGCAGTTAAGTATTAGGTCAGAGGATGATGAGTCAGATGCATGATCCAGAACAAGTGAGCGAGCTCTGTCAGAATGTCTATATATATAGAGAGAGAATACAGGCCACACCCCCAAGGAAACTCCCCTTACAACTGATTGGCTGATCACATCAGATGGAAGTGATTCCATTATATTGCATTGTGGAAAAGCATTCAGTCTATCTATCTATCTACACAGTATATGTGTGGTTCAGCTGCAGAATTCTTGCCTTCCATGCAGGAGACCTGGGTTCAATTCTCAGCAATGTGTAGCCATGCACAGCCACCACCCATCTGTCAGCAGAGGCTTGTGTGTTGCTATGATGCTGAATAGATTCAGAGGAGCTTCAAGACTAAGAAGGACTAGGAAGAAAGGCCTGGAGATCTACTTTGAAAAAATAAGATGCCACTCAGAAAGCATTTGGGTAAGTACCCACCCTGCTTTGGTATGACTTCCTTAACTGATAACATCTGCAAAGAAAGACCTCATTTGCCTGAATAAGAGCACATTCACTGGCACAGGGGTTGGAACTTTCACATATCTTTTTGAGGGACACAATTCAATCCATAATGTCATCTTTCTTAGTTCTGAGGACAGCCCTATGTCAAGACAAAAACCAAACCCATTTCCATCAAGCTGATTCCGACTCATAGCAACCCTATAGGACAGAGTAGAAATGCTCCATAGGGCTCGCAAGGCTGTAATCTTTACGGAAGCAGACTGTCACATCTTTCTTCCGCAGAGCAGCTGGGGGGTTCAAACCACCAACCTTTCAGTTAGCAGTTGAGTGCTTAACCACAGTACCACCAGGGCTCCTTAGCCTTATTAGAAAAACCACCACTCCAAAAAACCAAACCAAACCCATTGCCGTTGAGTCAATTCTGACTCATAGCAACCTTAAAGGACAGAGTAGAACTGCCCCATAGGGTTTCCAACGAGCACCTGGTGGATTCGAACTGCTGACCTTTTGGTTAACAGCTATAGCTCTTGACTACTGTGCCAGCAGGGTTTCCCCTTAGCCCTATATAAACAAACAAAAAACCCTTTGCTGTCGAGTCAATTCTCACTCAAAGCAACCCTACAGGACAGAGTAGAACTGCCCCATAGGTTTCCAAGGACCAGCTGGTGAATTTGAACCACTGACCTTTTGGTTGGCAGCCAAGCGCTTAACCACTACACCACCAGAGCTTCTTAGCCCTACATAAAGGAGGTATTAATGTCCACACTTTAGAGATGAGAAAGCAGAGGTTCAGCAGCTGGTGCTAAATTCACCAAGTTAGAAAGAATCAAACATGAGGTTCCAATGGGGCTCTCTCAGTATCCAGAGTCTACCATTTCTCCCCAAGAGCTGTTCCTCTGAGGTGCATCCTTGGCCCTGTGCTTTTTTCCACATGAAAGTCAAATGCTTTGTTCAGCTACTGACCTAGCAACTTTCCCTGTTCTCCTAGCAGGTCTGATGGCCTCACATCCCTTCCACAGCACGTGGAGAGGTGGCCTCTCACCTGAGAGAATGCTCTTCAGCAATCCAAGGTCGGCCTCCAGGCCAGGGTCAAAAGGACTCTGGATCCATCCACAAAGGTGCACCAGTGTTTACAGGCCTCCCACTCCCTGGTTTCTGTGCTGTAAATCAGCACTGACATTTCTAATACCAGCTGACCCCTGCCCTCAAGGAACTCACCTATAAAAATGGCTGATAGCACAAGTCAGCTTGTGTAGCATGAGCAGAGGAGACCATTTATTCAATCACCTACTCGTCAGTCATCATCAATCTTTTGAGTCTCTAGTTCAGGGGTCGGCACATTTTTCTGTAAAGGACCAGATAGTAAATATTTTCTGCTTTGTGGGACAGACTGTCTCTGTTGCATCTACTCAACTCTGCCATTGTAGTGCTAACACAGCCCCAAATGACATGTAAACAAATGAGCGTGGCTGTGTTCCAACAAAACTTTATTTATGGATGCTTGTTATGAATTGAATTGTGTCCCCTTCAAAACATGTGTTGAAATCCTAACCTCTGTATCTGTGGATGTGATCCTGTTCGGAAAAGGGCTTTCTTTTGTCATGCTAATGAGGTTGTACTAGAGTTGGGTGGGTCCTAGACCTAATCAGTTCTGAGTTATAAAAACAGCAGAATAGACATAAAGATACACACAGGCGGGAGACAGACACACAGATAGATACCACATGTGGGTACCTTTATGGAATAGAAACTTATTTTCTCATGGTTCTGGAGGCTAAAAGCCTGAATTCTTGGTGTGGCTCTAGGGGTAGATCCTTTCTTGTCTATTTCAGCTCTCTTCCCTGTGTGTGTGTGTGTGTATCTTACCTGCTCTTTGTATAACTCACAGTGATTAGATTTAGAATTCACCCTATTCAGGTATGATCCAATTAATATAACATAGAAAACCCTATTTCCAAACAAGATCAACAAAGAGAAATTTATTTTCTCACAAAGTCCAAATTCAGGGTGTCAGCTCCAGGGGAAGGCTTTCTCTTTCTGTCAGCTCTGGAGGACCGTCCTTGTCACCAATCTTCCCCAGGACTAGAAGTTCTCTGTGCAGGAACCCTGAGTCCAAGGGATGCCTCTGCTCCCAGCACTGCTTTCTTGATGGTATGAGGTCCCCCATGTCTCTCTGGTCTCTTTTATATCTCAAAAGAGATTGGCTTAAGACAGTACTTAATCTTGTAGATCTCATCAATATAACTGCCACTAATCCATCTCATTACATCCTAGCGATAGGATTTACAGCACATAGGGAAATCATATCAGATGACAAAATGGTAGACAATCATACAATACTGGGAATCATGACCCAGCCAAGTTGACAGATATTTTGAGGGGACACAATTCAATCCATGACAATCCTCGATGAGGACTGACACAGTGGCTCCAACAATGGGCTCAAGCATAACAACGATTGTAAGGATGACGCAGGATTGGGCAGTGTTTCATTCTGTTGTGCATAGGGCTGCTATGAGTTGGAGCCAACTCGATGGCACCCAACAACAATAGTGGATTGAATTTTTTCCCTTCAAACATGTGTTGGAATCGTAACCCCTGCGCCTTTGTGGAGGTCCCTGAGTGATGCAAATAGATTGTGCCAGTCTAGTAACCTAAAGATTGGCAGCAGGAATCCACCCAGCAGGGTCATGGAAGGAAGACCAGCTTTCAAAAGATAACTGTTGGTGGGTTTGAATCGCCCACATGTCGGTTAGAAGTCGAGCACTTAACCACTGTGCCACTAGGGCTCCTTCAGTAAAAATTACAGTCAAGAAAACCCTGTAGAGCAGTTCTACTCTGTAACACAGGCACAGGGGTCACCATAAATTAGAACCGGCTCATCTTTGCTTTTTAACACTTTAAAGAGGTCTTTTGCAGCAGAATTGCCCAATGCAATGCATTGTTTGATTTCTTAACTGCTGCTTCCATGGGTCTTGTCTTAGTCATCTAGTGCTGCTATAATAGAAATACCACAAATGGATGGTTTTAACAAAGAGAAATTTATTTTCTCATGGTCTAGTAGCTTACAAGTCCAAATTCAGGGCATCAGCTCCAGGGGAAGGCTTTCTTCTCTCCGTCAAGTCTGGAGGAAGGTCCTTGTCATCAGTCTTCCCTTGGTCTGGGAGCATCTCAGGATCAGAGACCCCAGGTCCAAAGGACACACTCTGCTCCTGGTGCTGCTTTCTTGGTGGTATGAGGTCCCCCTGTCTCTCTGCCTGCTTCTACCTTTTATATCTCAAGAGATTGCCTCCAGACACAATCCAGTCCTGTAGGTTGAGTTCTGCCTCACTAACACAACTGCAGCCCATCCTCCCTCATTAACA